>NC_042616.1:602662113-603284613 GCF_901001135.1 Rhinatrema bivittatum | reverse complement strand
GTCCAAAGGCCACAAGGCAATCAAGGAGCAAGAAAGCCTGAAGGCCACAAGGCATAAAGAGGCAGCAAACAGGTCAGAGAGCCAAGGGTGACTCCATGAAACAGCGAGGCAGGGCTAAATGGGGCTGGAACTTGGGTGTGGTGTAGGCAGCCAGCAAGGTGGAGCTTGGCAAGGCTGGATGTGAAGCTCACTGAGGACCCCTGGTGTAGAGGAGGCTGTACCACAGGCTGAATCAGGAGGCCAGTGAGTAGATGGATTGGGTGGTTTAGAACAGAGCTCACTGGAGGCCTCTGCAGGTGGAAAGGTATCATAGTAACCTAAATCAGGACTCTTTAGCAGCTGACGAGCCTAAGCTTGCATTATACTCTGGAATTGTGGTATCATACATAAGATATATACTCTCCCCTCCAGACAAGAATACAATTGGGAGCCCCTGAGGCAGCCTTTGTGAAATGTGATATCATATCGGGCTCATTATAAGCATTTAAAAATTCTCAAAAAAATTCCTTTTTTCTTGGACTCATGATTAACAGTGACCTTAAGCAGTGAAAATACTGAATAAAAATTCATCAGCATCCGCATTTAGATAATTAAGAAGCGTTCTCTGTAGTTTGAAATTCTCAATTTATTATTTGCAACATTTTCTCATGATGGTATTACTTCACTTCCCTGCGATTTGTTTGGACTGTTTTGGTGTAGTTATGAAAAAGGAACATGCTGGGGAAAAGTGTAAATCAGTGATTTCAAGCCATTTGCAATATATGAGGCTGGGAAAGATATATTGTCACTGCTGCAGAGTTGGACATGGATGCACATTCTTTTTTATACCTTCCCCTTGATGGAGATGCAGAGAGAGCTGTTAGGTAGCGATGCAGAGAGAGCTGTTAGGTAGCTGGAAGAAAGTTGGACTTGTCAGATCTCTGGTCCTCTTTCATTCTAACAAACTGTGTAACTATAATAAGAAGGAATGCTTTGAGCAACCAGACGTCTATGAGAGAGAGAGAGAGAGACCCATCCTCTGCCCCCTCCCACCCCCATAAAGTTCTATAGCAAATTCAGTCAATTTCTGCTAACATTTTTGCTCTTCTCTATTTTAGATCATTGGTAACAGCTGCGGTAATGCTATATCATCTTATTTTCATTCAGTTTTACCACTGGACCTTGCTCACATTAATGTGGCAAGTATTTTAGGAAAAATGAGAAGCCTTGTAAATGCTTAGCATTTTATTGAAATTTAATTGAATAGTTAAGGGGTGATTAAAATTCTGAAATTAACACTCTTTAGGAATTAATGATGGTCATTAAAATGTAATGGGGCTGCTCACCAACAGAAAGTGTTGGGGGATTTAAGATTGCATGGGGGTCAGAGCATTAAGAGACACTGTTTATGGTCTCTTGAGCCCCAATTGCAATCTAGAAATTGGAACAAAAACCCCATTTTGCTTTGCAGTTCTTCCATATCTAATGTGGTATTTTTTAGTGGAGGTGACAAAAGAGTAGATGGCTGTGCACATAAGCTGAGGGAGAAATCATGTGCTGTTACCTGCAACTGGAGCTTCGTGCCACCAGGTTTCTTGCTGATCTCCATGACTGGTTGATTTTCTCCATGTGATGGGGAGTCCAAACTGTCACTAATATTGCCCTTGTACTTTGAATATTCAATGGCTTTAGGAGGGGTTTTGTATGTTTGATTCCTCCCTGTGTGTTAACCCTACCTTTTTGGGGGTGGGGCATCTGGGGTATATATTGCTTAGGAGCTTGCCCAGAACTTCAGAGGGTTAGGTGCGGCTGAAGCAGCTAAGAGGGAACGAGGCAGCTAATCATTTATACAGGATCTCAAGCAAGAGGAGTTAGTCTTTTGATATTCCCTCCAGGATTTCAAATACTTTTGGGAGAGCTTTGGATCCTATCAATATCAATGAGAAGGAGAGAGAACATAAGAAATTGCCTTGCTGGGTCAGACCAAGGGTCCATCAAGCCCAGCATCCTGTTTGCAACAGAGGCCAAACCAGGCCACAAGAACCTGGCAATTATCCAAACACCAAGAAGAGCCCATGCTACTGATGCAATTAATAGCAGTGGTTATTCCCCAGGTAAACTTGATTAATAGCCGTTAATGGACTTCTCCTCCAAGAACTTATCCAAACCTTTTTTGAACCCAGCTACACTAACTGCACTAACCACATCCTCTGGCAACAAATTCCAGAACTTTATTGTGCGTTGGGTGAAAAAGAATTTTCTCCGATTAGGTTTTGGGACTTTCCACAGTGTCTCAGCAGGGAGAATGCGGAGTATTTTTTGGAAGGGTCTTCTGCTCATCTCTTTGGTATTTTTGATATTCAAGTAACTTTTGGATTAAAGGAATTTTTGGACTTTGACTTGACCAGTTTGAAGGGAAGGGCGTACCCCCTGGTATCCCTGAGGATTTGGGGCAAGAGTCGAATTGCCTGAGTGATCTGAAGAAACAAGGGTAAGAAGATTTGATACTTTTTGATGCAAGGACTCAAAGGGCTACACCCCTTGAGACAGTGATACAGTTTTTCCAGTTTGAAGGGCAGTTAAAACTTGGACCAATTGCAGTTGGATGCTTTTGTGTGTGGGGACAGTTGTCCTGCAGTTTTTGTGCTTGAGGATTTTCTTCTATTTGCTGATTGATTTCATGCTGGAACCCCGTTCCAGTTTTCCCTCCTTGCAAAGGGAAGAGCTTTTCTCTATGGATAATGGTGCAAGAGAAAGGAGGTAACACCTAAGATGGACAAACTAACACTGACTATTTTATTTCTGATGTTGTTCTTTATTTTTGGCATTGTGGCTTGGATTATTTTCTTTAAGTTGCAGAAAAGACTATTTTATTTGAATACCGCATCTGGATTTCTGTGAGCGATTTATTCTGTTTTCTTGCTCAATCTATTGCCAGAACTGTATGGCTGAGTCCTGGTGTGAATCTGTTTATTTATCCCTGCTGCTGATAATATCCTCCTTACTTCTCCTATGGACAGTTTGGCACCTTTGTGAGGTCTTCTATCTTCAGTGTGAGCAATGCATTAAGAATAAAGAGCAGACAGACATGCCAGAGGGCCCTGGAAGATTATTCTTCCTCTCCATCCCCGCTGACCCCGGACCCATACCACCCCAAAGTGAAGGATAAAGCACGCACTTGAGGACCGGTTACATCATAAAAATGAGAATTCATCATTTATATTAGTGTAAATCCCCTCCCCTCTCCTGTGCATTGGGGGTCACGTTTAGTGGCTGCAAGGGTGGTAAAAGACCTCACTGTAGCCCCAGAACCAATTGAATCCAGGAATCAGTCCACTGGGGACCAGCAAAGCAGGGAGAGCCAATGGGAGACTTGCACTCACTTCAGGAAGAATTACAAGTCCATACCAAAAGTATTGTTCTAAAACAGAGAAAGATATTACAGATTTAGAAGAAAGTAGAAAAATTCAGCATATAGTCAAAAAACCCCCCAAAAAACATTGGTTACAGCTTCTCATTTACAAATCTCCAGATCCATCACACTGATACATTTACTTATACTTCAGTCATCATCTCAAATTGTGGCCTTCCCAAAAAGACAGAGAAAATCCCCAACACCTCAGAGGTATGCGTTTCTCATCATGTATCCTTCCGTGGAATCCTATCCCCAGCAATTCCCAAACCCACTTTCAGTACTCTTCCAGGTTACTAGCCTCAGATCCACTGGCCTCTTAACTCATGGGAGTCTCAGTCCTCTGCTTCTCAGTAAATCTTGATGCACGCTCCTTTCAAGTACTTGTGAAATCACCTTTTATGACTTCCACCCAACCCATCCCCTTTTGGGGAAGGAACTCATTGTTAATCCACAACTTGTGCTCACCTTTAGAAACCTCACCATTTCTGGCAAGTTCCTTTTTTCAATATTGACCATTTCCTTCTGTAGTAAAACCTGACCCACCTTACACTCTCCCCTGTCTTCACACAAAAAATGTTGAACCATCAGTGAAACATTTTTTTCAGACACTTCACATTACATCAAAATCATGAAACAAGCCACACGACCATAGGGATGGAAAAATTCAGGATTTGTTAGTTGGCCTGACTGACCATGGCAGAGGCCTAAACTTAGCCAGAGGCCTACACTTAGCCAGAAAAAGTATTTATCAGTAGACAAAGGTTCAGATTCACTCACTTCTCAGGGAAAAGGACCCAGAAACAAACAAAAAATAATAATTCACTCACTTTCCAGAAACCAAACTTTGCTCCTTCCCAAGACCAGATGGTTTGCAGACTGCTCTGTTTACTGTCCCTCTGTTAGCAAACTCCAGACGAGCTAGAGGAAATGGGGAAGGCTTTCTGGTGTAGGCCTCTGCCATGGTCAGTCAGGCCAACTAACAAATCCTGAATTTTTCCATCCTGCGTCTAGCAAAGGAGCATTGCCTGGAAGAAAAAGAGTTGCCAACACCTGCTGACAAAACAGGGTTAGAACACAACATTATGTTCACAAACCTTTCAAGCTATTCCTTTTATCCAAGGAAAACAACATCACATAACATATTGACCTTTCACAATCACATAACTGATAAACACAGCAAGCCTCATGAGAGAGCTCAAACCCCAGTGAATCACATCTCCAAAGTTGTGCCCTTCATCTTGCAGCCTGACTCTGATATCCCAATGGAACAAAAGGAATGCCAGGACCATTCGCAGGACCTTGGCTATACCATATACATAAAAATCATCAATAAGCCTTTTCACTTTTCAGACTCTACTCTCTAGTCACTCTGGGGACTAGGAAAAAAAAACCCATTTCATTTTTCATCTTGCAAACATCTCCTGTAATGAAGAAGATGCACATCATCACCTGTACAATCTATGGATTAGAGAAAATATCACACCTGGGTATTATCTCTATGGGGAGAAACTCTTTGACAATATTCCACCTAGGTTTCTGGGTTAGAGTCCCAGTACTTAAGCACTTAAGATTTCCAGGTTTGGAGAATTTAGACGCATCAAAAAAACATGAATGAAAATCCACAATATTAGAAGGGGCTGGCAGTCCATCTAGAAACATTTCCTGAAAGAAAAAATGGGAAAAAGTATCAATAAAAGTGTGATGATGCACCCGTCTGTGGCTTAGTCCCTGCACAGGAATCCCTGTTTGAAACCATAGGATCAGCACAGGATTGAGTAGAAGTAAGGGAAAAGTGAATATAGTAGTGCAGGGAACTACATTTCCCAGGGTACTTCGGCCTAGTCTCTTGGGCCGGAGGCCAGCCCACATGACTCAGGACTGGGTGGAGTCATGAGTACCTCACAGAAAGCTCGAGGAAAGGGTATTAAAAGAGCATTAAAGGAGGAATCAGGGCTGAGAGATCAATGGTGGCAGAACAAAGCCAGGGGAACAGCTGAGCAGACTCACCATGGGAGGAGACTCAGACGAAGAGGACCCTGAGACAGGATTTTCCACACAACAATGAGTTGTGATAGTTTTCTTTTGCCATACTGCCTAAGAAGGACACTGCTATAAACTGAAATGAAAAGTTTTGTAGAAGTGCATGAGGGAAACCACACAAGTAGGATGAACAAGGCAGAAGTCAGTGAGGCTATAACCTGGTTGACGTTTGGGGTTGCTTGTTGTGCTAAGTCCTGCCCAAGTTGAGTTGAACAATTTCAGGAGTAAAAAGAATTGTGTGCAATGGCAGCAGCATACAAACTGGTCTTATAAATAAATAGAGACTCGGTTTCATGCCCAGGAGTAAACCTTTCCTCAGCTTATAAATTGCAGTAGGAAAACACATAGGAATAGTGTTGTGTTTGAATTAAAAAGCTGTAATAGTAAGACGCCCAGAAGCAAAAGACCAGGTTTAATTAGTAAACTGTATGTGAGAGCTGCACGGGGCAGATTGCCTCCTCCGAAATAGCAAGTAGGAATGTAGAGCCTCGGAGAAGGAAAACCTCTCCCTCAATCACTAACCTTGCCTGGGACCTACCGAGGGGTAAGCTGGCCCCTGCTTAGTAAAGCAAAGTGTTGAAAGGTACGGAAATGAACTCAGTCCCCAGAAATTAAGTATTTGGTATTACAAGCCAGGGCTAGCTACATAGCATGGATACTCTTTCTAGACAATGGTACTAGTTGCCTCAGTGAAACTCTCGTATTGCAAATAATCAGGCCGATACAGTACAGTGCGCTCCGACGGAGCACACTGTTAGCCTGCTATTGGACGCGCGTTTTCCCTTACCCCTTATTCAGTAAGGGGAGGAAAACGCGCGTCCAACCCGCGGCACCTAATAGCGCCCTCAACATGCAAATGCATGTTGATGGCCCTATTGCGTGCGGGATACAGAAAGTAAAATGTGCAGCCAAGCCACACATTTTACTTTCAGAGTTTAGCGCCGACCCAAAGGTCGGTGCTAATTTCTTCCAGCGCCGGGAAAGTGCACAGAAAAGCAGTAAAAAAAAAAAAAATTTGAAGTCGGGCCGAAAACCAGACGCTCAATTTTGCCGGCGTCCTGTTTCCGAGCCCGTGGCTGTCAGCGGGCTCGAGAACCGACGCCGGCAAAATTGAGCGTCGGCTTTCAAACCCGCTGACAGGCACCGCTCCTGTCAAAAAGGAGGCACTAGGGACGCGCTAGTGTCCCTAGCGCCTCCTTTTCCCCGTTTTTAACGCGTCACCTAATTTAAATACAGAATTGCGCGCACCGGCGAAGGGCCGGTGCGCGTGCCGGGAGAGCAGGCGTTCGTCCGCTCTCCCGCAGACTTTACTGAATCAGCCTGAATATGCTGTACTAGATAAGGTCCTCCCAATACTACTTAGGCTGGTGAAAGTGACTGGAAGCCTGATTGTCCTCTGCCTCAGGGTCTAGTGGGGATGAAATGGCAACTGCTTTGTTTGAACCAAAAAATGTTTGCCTGTGATTGGTTGTGGAACAAATACAATGCCGCTGGGGCAGTAAAGCTGAGATTAGCCTGAATGGAGATGTTACCAGGGAAGTTTAAGAATAAAAGTAAGTAAAGGGATGCCTCTGCTTCATAAGACTTGTGTTTTTTTCTTTTGGGATATTAAGAGACAGTTCTAGTTTTGACAGCCTGAATATATCATGGGGAAGGAGAACTAAAGGAAAGAAAGGGTTAGCAGTGATATCGCCAGGCATTCTGCCCCGTGCCGTGAAAGAAGGGGGGACCTAGGAGCAGTAACTGGATAAATTGCCCTGCCTCAATCTGCCCATTGCCCACCCCCCAAAATATCTGGCTATGTTCAGCAGCCACCACTTAGCCAGAAAAAGTGTTTATCAGTAGACAAAGGTTCAGATTCACTCACTTCTCAGGGAAAAGGACCCAGAAACAAACAAAAAATAATAATTCACTCACTTTCCAGAAACCAAACTTTGCTCCTTCCCAAGACCAGATGGTTTGCAGACTGCTCTGTTTACTGTCCCTCTGTTAGCAAACTCCAGACGAGCTAGAGGAAATGGGGAAGGCTTTCTGGTGTAGGCCTCTGCCATGGTCAGTCAGGCCACAGTTGAAATCACATGATGCTATGCTTCTACAGTCTGCTACAGACCATAAAAGAAACAGAAATGAAGCACTGAGGCATAGCGAGCAGCACAGCAGTTCAGACACATAAATGGTCAGCCCTATTTCTCCGGCTAAATAAATAGTGCTAAATATTGGCCTCAAGGAAGTTACAGAGAATGTGGTACATAAGTTTGGGAAACTGAGGCATACATGCAGAAATAAAAAATAATTCTATCATACTTACTGCATGCCCTTACCTACTCAAGCCCTTAGCAGTGGCACAGCGAAACCCAACAAAGATGACTGTTTCCTTCACAGATAAGACATTATGCATTAGTGCAGTTCTGAAGCTTTATTCTTCACTACTTCTCTGCTTGGAGAGCCTACTCTCCCATCACGGAAATACATTGTCGCACAGGAAACATATGTGTGTGGTAAAAGACATGGCCATTTAGACTTTGTGCCTCTACAATACAAAATAAACAAAGTCAAGTAGAAAGGAAATATCCCACTACCTGTTCTTCTTTATACTGACAGTTTTTACATTCAATAATAGTCTAGATGATGACCAATTAGGTGTCTGAACTGCTGTGCTGCTCGCTATGCCTCAGTGCTTCATTTCTGTTTCTTTTATGGTCTGTAGCAGACTGTAGAAGCATAGCATCATGTGATTTCAACTGTGGCCTGACTGACCATGGCAGAGGCTGCAGCACCTACACCATAAAGGCTTCCCCATTTCCTCTAGCTCGTCTGGAGTTTGCTAACAGAGGGACATTAAACAGAGCAGTTTGCAAGCCATCTGGTCTTTGGGAGGAGTAAAGTTTGGTTTCTGGAAAGTGAGTGAATTATTATTTTGTGTTTGTTTCTGGGTCATTTTCCCTGAGAAGTGAGTGAATCTGAATCTATGTCTACTGTTTCTGAGAATTGGATACTATTGCATTGAATATGTTGAGTTTTATGGGAGGAATTGATTCTTATCTTAATGAGAGGGGACAGACATATATATCATTAACAAATAGAGGAAGCTTATGAACAAGGCAAGTGTGGTTACAGGAGAGGTTTATTAATACTTGTGAGAGCAACTTTCTTCTCAGTAATTGCTTTAACTTTTAAGATCCTCACTTAGTAATATTTTATGGCTAAATATAGATCATCTAGGTTAAAAATAGTAGTTCGTATTGTTTTCAATTCATTCTGTTAAACTAAATTCCCATGCAAGACACATAAGATGTCAATAAAAGTAAAGCTACCTGCCAATTCTCTTTTCCTAAACTAGAGGAAAAACAAAATAATAAAAAAGGCACAAAACACTGTGGTTTAATAAACTGCAGGCAGTAATCCACCATCTGTATATGGACTACAATGAGTATACTCTGTATAATTATTTGTTCCATAGGCAGATGGCATATGTGCGCATGAGATTCAAGCAGCTCCTGGCGTTGGGAGAATGAGAACAGGGTGGGTAAACTGGAGCAGCCAAGGGAGACAGAGAACTCTAGAGATGAGTCTGGGATATTGTTCCGCTATTTCCACTTCCATTCTAGTAATTTCTGTGCATAGGCACCAGCTCTATCTTGAGCACCTCTAAGGGTTCATACCTGTCAAGTCTTCCACATTGGAAGTCTATTTCCCACTATCCTGCCCAGGAGAAGGGAACCTTCCCTTCAGATTTGGGAGATTTTAGGCAGATGATGGTACAAACCAGCCATCTAGTCACGCCATGCTGCCTTCTCTATCAACAGAATGGGAGCAGTCCTATTAGTGTAGCTGTAAAAGCTCAAAGCATTCACAGGGCTACCAGTCCTCATTGCCTCCTCTACTGGCATGTTTTCTGATTCAAAGCAGAAGCACAAGGGTAGAAAGAAGAGAGGCTGGGGAGACCGGTAGCACTTTGTACAACATGATTCCCTATGGCACGTGCTGCTGTTTGCACTGCAGGACGGAGAGGGTGGAGGGGAAGAAGAGAGTGGAGAGAAGCAGAACAGAGGAGAGAAATGGGTTGGAGTAAGGGAGAAGGAAGAAAGAGGAAGGGTGGGGGTAGAAAGGGAGAATGGAGAGAAATAAAGGGGAAAGAAAAAGATGGGGAAAAGGGGGAAGCAGAAGAAGAAGGGGAAAGGAAAGAATGGATGGGAGGGTCTGAGGTGGAAAAGGAGAGAGCTTAGGGACAGAGGTTGGAAAAATGAGGCCCTGTCCTGTGGTGATTTCTTATTTTCCCATACCAAGGATGTATCTCCAGGGGCATCTTTCCAGGAGGGAAGAGTTAGAACTGTTATTTGGTTGCCATTTCAAACATTAGTCATATACATACATAGCTGGATGGCTGATGGACATGAGGATGACTTGGTAACCTGTCCACTTAGTGTAAAGGTGGTGGGCCTCCTATATCATCTAGATAACATTTTAGAGAGTGCTGCATTGGAGCTAGCTGTCTTGGAACATGTGGGGACCGATGACATAGGAAGCTGCAAGATGAAAGTTATGGAAACTAAATTTAGAATTTTTGGTAGGAAATTGAAATAAAGAACTGTCAGAACTGCAATCTCAGAAATGTTCCTATTCCACATGCAGGATCATAAAGGCAAGCTGAACTCCATGTGTGGATAAGACAGTGGTGCAAGGAAAGAGGGCTTTAGATTTGTTAGAAATTGAGGAGTCCATTCTGGTGAGATGGACTCCATCTTAAGGGTGAAACCCAGCTGCTGGGGTTAGCATTTAAAAAATAAATAGAGCATATTTTATGCTAGACCATGGGGGAATGCAGGCAGTTACTCAGAAGTTCAGAAGGAGCTATCTTGCAAAATAGGGAGGTTAGAATCTAGTTATCATTAAGACTGAAGTAACCAAGGTGAATATAAAAAAAGAGCACACAGATACACAAATATGAATGACTTTAAAATGCCGGTATTTTCTGCTAATAAGCAGGTTGTGAATACAAAGAGAAATGGAAATACAAATAAAAAAATACTTTAGAGTGTATATATGTGAATACCAGAAGTCTTAATAATGATACTGGAGAGGTAGAATGTATTGCATTATATAGAAGCATAGGCATCTCAGATATGGTTTAAGGAGAATGACCAATGGGACACTGATACCAGGATATAAATGATATTGCCATGACAGAGCAGATCAAATTGTTGGAAGAATGGCACTATATATATATATATATATATATATAGTCCAACAGAATTAAAAACCTACAGGAAAGAAAATGCACTGTTGAATCCTTAATGATAGAAATGTTATGATGGGTAAGAGTAAAGCAGTGGATGTATACTACCATTCACCTAGTCAAGATGAAGAAACAGACTGTGAAATGCAGAAATTAGAAAGGAAAATAAATGTAACACCATAATAATAGGAGATTTCAATGACCTCTGTATTGATTGGGTCAGAGTCTCATTGGGACATGCTAGAAAGATTCAGTTTCTAGATGCCATAAATGACTGCTTTATGGAGCAGCTGGTCCTAAAACCAATGAGAGGGGCAGCTACTTTAGATCTAATTTTCAGTGGAATGCATGACCTAGTACAAAGGATTACTGTGATGAAGCTGCTAAGCAATAATGATCATAATGCAATCAAATTCAATATAATCATTAGAGGGAGGATATTATGCAAATCAACTACTATAGTATATAACTTTAAATAGAGAGACTATGATAGAATGAGGAAATAAATTAGAAAAAACTAAAAGGAGCAGTTTCAAGGTTAAAAGTTTGCATGAAGCATGGACTTTGTTTAAAAATACCATCTTAGAAGCCCAGAAAAAATGTATCCCTTGTATTAAAAAAGGAAGACCAAACAACTGCCAGCATGGTTTAATGGTGAGGTGAATGAGGCAATTAAAGCCAAAAGGGCATCATTCAAAAATGGAAAGCAGATGCAATTGAAGAAAATAGGCAAGAGGATATGCACTGGCAAGAAAGAAATAAAAACAGTAGTAAAACAGGCCAGGACAGATTTTGAAAAGAAAGTTGCCACAGAGGCAAAAACTAATAATAAAACTTTTTCAACTGCATTCAAAGCAAACAGCTATGAGAGAGTCTTTTTTTTTTTTTTTTGCTTAATGTCCAAGGGATAAAATGGGGTGCTCATAGAGGATGTGATAGTAGCAGGAAAACCAAATTAATTCTCTGCCTCAGTGTTTACTGAGGAGGATGTTTGGACAATATCTGTGTAGAAACATTCTTTGATGATGTAGACTCTGAGCTCATGAAACAAATCTTTGTGATGATGGAGGATATAATAGATCAAACTGACAAACTACAGAGTAACAAATCACCAGGACCAGATGGTATCCAGCCCAGAGTCCTGAAGGAATACAAACTTGAAATTGCAATCCTATTACTAGTAATCAATAATCTATCATTTAAAATAGTCACAATACCTGAAAACTGGTGGGTGGACAATATAATGGTGATTTTTAAAATGGGCTCAATGACTGATCCAGGAAAGTACAGACCAGACTAGTGAGTCTGATATCTGTGCCAAGCCAAATGGTAGATGCTGTTCTTTAAAACAAAATTACTGGCCATATAAATAGACATGGCTTAATGGGCAAGAGGCAACATAGATTTAGCAAATGGAAGTTTTGCCTTACCAATCTATTAGATTGTGTTGAAGGTGTAAATAATCATGTAGTTAAATGTGAGCCAGCTGATACTGTGTATTTGGATTTTCAGAAGGCACTTGACAAAACCCCCTATATGAGATTCCTCAGGAAACTAAAAATTCATGGGATATGAGGCAGTATTCTATTGAGGATTGGTAACTGGTTAAAAGACAGGAAACAGAGTAGGACTAACTGGTCAGTTTTCCAAATGGAGAAAGGTCATTAATAGAGTACCACACGGATCTGTATATGGCCTTGTGTCGTTTAACATATTCATAAATGATCCAGAAAAGGGAATGATGAGTGAAGTGAACAAAGTTGCAGATGACACAAAATTATTCAAAAATATTAAAATAATGGTGAATTGTGAGGAAATGTAGAAAGACCTTCTGGGTATCTGAATGACAGATGAATTCAGTGTAGAAAAGTGCAAAGTGATGCACATAGGAAAAAATAATTTTAACTACAGGTATACAATGCTAGAGTCCATATTAGGAGTCACCAACCAAGAAAAGGACCTTGCTCAGTGTGCAGCATGGGTTAAAAAAACAAATAGAATATCAGGCAAGATTTAAAAAAGGATGGAGTATAAAATGGAAAATACCATATTGCCTCTAGTACTGCACCGTGAATATTGTGTGCAATTGTGTGCTCTATCTCAAAAAAAGACATTGCAGAACTAGAAAAGGTGCAGAGGAAGGCAATAAAAATGATAAAGGGGATTGACCTGCTCTTTTACTGTGAGAGATTATGGGAAAAGAGACGGCTGAAAGAGGATATGATAGAACTTTATAATATTATAAGCTGGTTGGAATGGATAAATAAAGGATGATTATCCTTTTAAATAACGCTAAAACAAGGGGATGCTCGATAAGACTAATAAGCATCAGACTATACTTTTTCACTGAATGTATAACCAAGCTGTGGAATCTGTTGCCAGAGGACGTGGTGAAAGTGACTAGCATAGCAGGGTTTGTAAGAGTTTGATCATGGTGTTTCTTATGTTCTTAGAAAGAGGGGGAAGAAGGGAGTAGAAAAGATTTAGAAGAAAGGAAAGTTGTGTGGAGATTATAAATGAAGGTGAGAGGAAGTATGAAGGAGATATGAGGCAAGAAGTGAGGGATGCATGTGAGAGAGGAACAGGAGACGAGTACTGTGAGAAGAGAGGATGATGAATGTGTGAGCGACAAAGAAGGAAAGGAGAGGGAGAATGGAAGAGTTTGGTAAATAGGGGGCAAGTTAAAGAGAAACAAGCTAAATGAGAGAAAAGATTAGAAATGACATCAGCAAAAGAAAAAAGAGGTGATAGGATAGAAATATATAGCAGAAAGACTATGGGGTAGATTTTAAGACCTGCGCGCGGCGTACATGTGCGCGTGCTACCCGGTGCGTGCACATGTATGCCCGATTTTATAACATGCGCCGGGCCTTTTGAAAATAGGCCCGGCGCGTGTAATTTTTTGAAAATCCGGCCCTAAGAGAACTGAATGAGGCATAAAATTTGGAGGTGAGAGAAAATGTAGAAAAAAGTAAAATGTGTTAATAAGGATAAGAGAAAATAATTACGTAAATTCTAAATAAAAGAATGAAGAAAGGGAAGAAACTGAGATGGGATTATGAGAAAAGAAGCACAAAGGAAGACGATTTAGAGAAGAAAAGTTGAAGAATTGCATAGCTTTGGAAATAGTTTATTGACAATTGTTATGTTGCAGGACAAACTAGCAGAACAGGAGGGCTAGTAATGAACAGGATAAAGAGTATTTTATCATTTCTTGGGCTCTAATATTTATTAACTTGGTATATTTTGAATCTGAAATTCTATTTTAATGATAATTATGGGATTTTTTTTCATTAGATCAGTAGTTTAGGGCTCCAGCAGCCATAGCAGTCCTGGAGAAAAAAGGAGTCTGTGTAGGTTGTGATACATCTTTTAGGTGGGTCCTTTAAGAGCTTTAATAGTCTTGCAGATATTCCTTTATACCATTGGAGGAGTTGGAATATCATTTAACACATTTGATCCTGGTTTTCAAGTAATTGCATATGTTGAAGTGAACCTGTTTTTGGGGCTAATATGACATTTTTACTCAAATGTTTGCTTGGAAAAGTGAGGGTAAGGAAAATATAAAATACTCATGTATGTTAATCTGTGTGAGGGTGATTTTCAATTTTTTTATTTTTTTTTGTAACAAGGGCCCGTAGGTGATGGGAGAGAGACTGTTGGAAACGAGCCAGGGAGCAAGGAGGAAAAGAAAACAGGGTGGAGAGAGAGACTAGTGCAGTGTTTCCCAACCAGTGTGCCTTCAGACCTGATCTGGTGTGGCGTGGAAAAGCTGCCACTGCCTATGCTCAGATGCAGACCTCAGACCTGGGCTCTGCTCTCAGCACCTCACAACAACAAGAAATCCCAGTGGAGGCTCTTAAACATTTAAGAGCTCCTTTCTTAGAACATGCGTAATCATATGTGCCCCTTCCTAGCCACAGCATGAACCCCGGAGTGAGAGAATTAATGGGCAGAATGTAAGGCACACTGCACACAGTACCTCCTCATCTTCCCCATCCTGAGCCTCTTCCTTTGAACCGTTCCAGTCTCTGTCTTATCTAGAGGCTGAGACAGATGAGGAGAGCATGCACTGAGCACTGGATGTAACTTGCTTTGAGTGATAGGAACAGCAGCAGTGGAGGAGATCTGGCAGCCACAGGCAGCAACTAAAGTAAATAACTGAGACGGTTGTCTGCACCATTCCAATGTCTCCTTTCTCCTGCACTTATGTATAAAGGGAGCTGGGCCATTAAGAAGGATTTATATGTGCCTTTACCTTTTCTCGCCCTCTGTTTTAATATTTGGAAGAGAGACTGGTTGGGCTTTCCGTGGTTCCCTAGCTCTTCCTTTGGCCATTTGAATCCTCTCTATGTCCGTACTGCCTGCTCCTGGAGAGTAGTGAGCATTTTATTTAATGTAGGTGAGCCTTGGGCTTGAAAAGTTAGAAAACACTGGACTAGTGGCATGTTCAGCCCTTTCTTAGCTCTTCAAGGCCACATCTGCCACCTGCTCTTTGAGATAAGAGAGCATGAGGAAAACTGTGGTGTAGATAGGACATCAGATATCATATTATCCCAGTAGATGAGCAGAAACAGATTCAGGCGGGAGTTCCAAATAAACACAGTAGGCCTGTACCTAGGTAACAAATATCAGGGGGCAGGAGGACTGCTAAACATTTGCTGCCCCCCAGCTAAGCAGAATTTCACTCAGCAGAGTACAGCCCTTTGCTTCCTGTTCTAGCCCCAAATCTCCCCTCTCAGGCAGTATGCAGGGAGCAGAAGGAGAAGGTAAACACAACAGAGCAAAGAAGAGGTACTCTATTTTATAATCCATCTCCACCCCTCCTATTGTTCAGGAGGGGAGGAGAGGGTCCTACAGTAGAGAGACCAAACGGAGATCATTTTGGGTAGGTTAGGTAGGGCTGAGAAGGGGAGTTGTCATTGAGGCATAGGGATGTGCTTTCATTTGAAATGACAGACAATATCAACAACAATGTCACTTTATTTCATTTTTTAAAACTAAATGGTGGAAAAATATATGAAATTGAGTTTTATGTTATGTATTTTTTGGTGCACATTATGCATATAAACAACCCATCCTAGTGGTCTCTGGAGACCTCCATTACCCTTAGAGATGGCAGTTTCCAAAGAAAGTGTAATATTTATTTTAAAAAATAGGTTGCAGGCCCCCAACCCGCACCCTCCTCCCCTTTGTTAAAATATAGTCCTCCTGGGAGCCAGCCCACCTCCCAATCACCCTAGACTTGCCAAATCCTCTCTGGTGGTCTAGTGAGGGCCTGGAAGTGACTCCTCCGCTCCCAGACCCAGCTGCATCATTTTACAAAATTGCACTGACCAGTCCTTTGCCTTATTATGTAATAGGAGTTACTGGTGCTATTGGGTAGTACCCATCACATGGCAGGGCAGGGGGCCAGCTGACACCATTTTGAAAAATGGCACTGAACTGCCCTTTGCCCATTTTATGTGAAAGGGGCTACCTGTGCCATTGGGTAGTCCCTGTCACATGATAGGGGCAAAGAGCCAGTGCCATTTTAGAAAATGGCAGCTGCCAGGTCCAAGAGAAGAGTGGTCACTCTCAGGTCCCCACTAGACCACCAAGGCAAATTTGGTTGGAAAGGTGGGCATTGAATAGCTTGGCAGTTGGGAGGAGAGCTAGTTTTTAAACAAAAGGAAGGGAGTTGGAAGTTGGGGGCAGGACATGTGAACAAGGGTTTTTCCCTAAATATTACCTTTCTGGGGGAACTTTGGCCACCTCTGGGGTGGCAGGGGGGAAGGATGGTTGGAACAGGGGGCTTCAGAGATCCCCAGGGTCTTAATTGGGTTTTTCTTTTATTTTAGGTATCGGGAAATAGTATGCACTATTTATAAATAGTGTGCACTGTTTTCAGAAACCAAATGTTCTGCCTCCATAGTATAGGAATATATTTCTTTATAATGCTGCCACCCGGTGTCATTTTCGGATATTGCACAATTAGATTTTCTGCATGTTGTAGAGTTCTTTTATCTGATTTGTTTTTGTTTGAATGTTTCTGAACTCCCTATTAAATCTATTTCTGTTTTGCTTTGTCTCTCTATCTGTGTTCTCTTGCCTTGACCTATTGGTCCCTTGCCCCAAGGAATATGTGGGACAGTTTATTTCCTGCATAGATTTTAGTTGGAAGAAAGCTCTTGGCAGACCAACAGCTTGCTCCTATCCTCTTTCGGGATCCGAGAGGCATCATCTTTTCACCTCTTATTACTCTTATGGACTCTTAACCCACAGCTTCTGTCAGCTTTCAGAGAAAACTCATTACAACTGTAGCAGATTCTCCAGTCTGTTTGGCTACTCTTGGGACCTTTCATCTGCTGTGAGTGTTGAACTGTTCTTCATTCAAATAAATGTTTTAGTAACCAAGAACTGAATTTATATGAGACCTGCAGGGAGAGAGGTTTGGCTGACTGTTTATGGATTTCAAGCCACACATCCAGCACCAGGGACAGTTCAACAAAAACAAAACAAAAAAAAGTGAAACACAATTTAAAACAAAACTAAAGCAATAGCAAAATAATTTTTGCTCTCCACACCCCTCTTGAGGCATGGGAAAAGGGCTGAGGGTTGATAGGGGATTGCTTGGGGGCCATATATGCATGAGAAAGAGAGGGCAATTGAGGGGGTAGTGTTTGTGTGTGAGAGAGAAGGAATCAGAGCTGGATATTTGTGTGAATGCCAGATAGGGTGGGAGGCTAGAGAGGGGGATATGGGTGCAAAGGAAAGGAGGGCTGGAGGGATACCTCCCCCATCGTCCCTCCCTCCACTATTCATTTTCTCCCTTCTTTGATCTTGTCCCATCCCCAAATTCTGGCATCTCCTTTCCTTCTTAACTCTCCCCCCCCCCCCCCCCAACTCCTGATCCTAGATCTCCTCTTCTTGGAGCCGCCTCCTACTCCTTCCTCCCTCCCTTTCCTCAGTCCCAGAACCTCCATTACCTCTCCGTCTCCCTGGCCAGCCTCAGTCTTTTCCCCTCCTTCTCCCCTCATCATTACTGGTCCTCTCACCCTCTTCTCTCCTTAACTCCGAGATCTCCTCCCTGAATGGATACGTGCGATCCCTATGATGAGATAGTGCTATTAGTATAGATGTCTGTGCAAGATGTCAGCCTTGAAGCAAAAGGTGAGGACAGCTTGAAGCTGTGTTTAAGTGGGCTACTCTAGCAGGAGCACACGTCCCAGGATTCCAATCACCCAGTTTGAGAAATGTGGTGCAAAAGAAAGAGGCTGAGCCAGAGAGAGGCTCCCTCAGCGTACCAATAGTTCCCACAAAAGGAACCAGAGGGGAACAGCAAGCAGAGACGGGAGATGGAGGTGGAGACAGCGAAGGACACCTGGGCTAACTATAGAGCGCAGGCTAGAGGACAGAAAAGAAGAAAAGTGTGCAGACTTGTTGGTGCAGTAGTTACTACCCTTAGCAGAAGGCATGTAGTTTACTACCCTTAACCAATAAGTCTTGATGCTTTTAATGCAACTGCAACATTGCTCCCCTCTTTACTGGCAAGGGGGAAAAGGGAAATTGTATTCAGACAACAACCAAGAGGTCCCTGACTTCTCTGGGCTAGGATACTGATACGCAGACATAAGGGAAAAAAGCACAGGACTGCTTCTGTGGCCAAGTTCATGAGCAAAGCCTGTCAAGCAGCATTATCTGAATTTTCAAGAAGGCTCATCACCCAGTAAAAAATGGTGCTAGCTGAAATTTTTGTGGGTTATCACAGGGCTTGAGAATAACTGCACTGAGTGGCATTTCCCGCCCTTAAGAGAAACATGGGAATGGCTTGCACAGAGTGGTAGATACTTCCTTAAGAAGCTTGCTGCATAGACCGGATGGATGGACCATTTGGTCCTTTTCTGCCATCATTATTATATTACTATAACATAACCTGATGGACATTCCCATTTCTATGCTAAGTCTCTTGCCTAGAAAACAGCAGGGGAAATTGTGTCTATTTCCTTGGGAATTTGAGGAACATGTTTAGGCAGCAGCAGATGGTTAGACTTTGAAGCAATGTATTAGAAACGACTACAGAAGGCTAGCACAACTCATGAGAAAACCAGAGAAGAACAACTCTAAATGAGGAAAAGGAGAAGAGCTGTTGCTCTAGTTTAAATTTAAAGTTATTGGCTAGAACATAGTTTGAAAGAGAGAGAGACAAGCTTAGCATTTAGAGGCAGCAGAAAGGCTGAGCTGCATACACCCAGACATATTAGGCTGAAGTTACCTTAACCGGTGCTGGAGTAGTTTGCATCTGTGTTAATTAGTTCATTTGTGCTCTGAAACCCCTAACATTGAGAATGCTGAAGCCATGTAGTTGAAGGTTCAGTAGTTTGGAGCCATGCTTGATCAGCTCTGTCCTTGTATGCTTTTGAGGAAACTGTGGTGTTTGAAATATACCCTGTCACTAATTGTCTGTAACTGGTGCTGCAAACCATATAAGCTAGAACTCCAGGCCCTCTGGCATGGAATCCTTTTAATCTATGCATATCGACCCAGGAGTAGTGGGACTATGAGCAGTACTTTTCTCCTTATGCTTGAATCTGCTTGGAAACTTAAAGGTTGAGCTGCCTTAAGTCTTGCTTACATACCTGTTTCAAACTATGCTTGAGTGTTAGCTTTTACTCAATAGAAATAATCTGGGGAACTGCATTGTGGCTTAGTCATTACTAAAGACTGGATTGGTGCAAGGTGCTTTGGGAAAAATTAAAAGAGTTGCCACAAAGAAACGGGAGTCCAGTTCCAGGTTTTTTTTCTTGGGTTTAAAGGGGGGCGGGGGGAATCTCTACATGGTTGTCAAAGACACAGTTAAGCTGAAATTATTAGAAATCAGTCTTTTGCATAGAGCCTTACTTGTTTGAAACTAGGACTAAACTCCTGACACTAAGGATTAGCCACATGCTAGGGACAAGGACCCTTTCCGTGAGAGGTTTTCAGACTTATGAGCAGGGAAGATTCTGGTAATAAAACCCACTTATGTATAGGGGGCACCCCACCTCCTTAAAATCCTAAGACCCATAACTTGAAATTGCTCACTCTAACTATAGAAATCAGCCCCACAGACACTCTGTGACATGCGCCCCCCCCCCCCCATCACATCCTTTATCCTCACTTAATAAAAATAAAATAAATTATATAGACACAAGCAAGATTAGTAAACTACTTTATTTTTTATTACATACATAGCGACCTTCATTTTCAGTTTGTATCTTATTTTACTAGGTATAAAAGATGTAAATGTTTGCCATCGTGCTTCAGTTTTTTAATTCTTGCCACAGAATCTATCTCTGAGCTGCTGTAAAAAAAAACTATGAGTTGAGCCTTAGGCCTTCTGCTCCATTTTATCTAAACTTATCGGGAAGCAGGGAGGGGAGAGAGGGTAACAGCATCAAAAGTACTTAGTGGCAGCAAAAAAACTAAATCCATCACAGTATAGCTAGTTGGATTTGTGATGCCTGTGAGGAATAATTGAGTTGCCTACTATATGTAAATATAATGATCCTCTCAAGGCAAATGGATATTTCCCTCAGGACTGATGGGATGAGCAACTGCTTGTGGTCCATATTAGGGATATACATTTGTTTAAAATGAATGTGACATCTGAAACAAATGGGTTCCTTTGGTTTCGTTTGTGGGGACCCTGAAATGAATGTAGACCATCCCATGAATAAAACATATCCTATTAATTTATTAATTTCTTCCCCCATTCATTTCTGTGGGCCATAGAAATCAGTAGGAAGCTGGTGTCAGTTAATAATTATAACTAGCAAGTTAGCAGTCAGTCCTTCCCAGTGAGTCATATGTGAGGCAGAAATTTATTGTTAAAGAAACCACAGAACAAAGAAAACATATCGCAGAGGTCCAGCCTATCACTACTCACCAGATTTAATGATGCTGATCTTGTAGACTGAGCATGAGATGTACTATACATTTCCTCTGTAGACATTGCCTGGGAAGGACAATGCTACATGCCATACCCTTAATATTAGGAACTTGAAGCCACATGCCTCCCTGCCATACCCTAGAAATTCAAGAAAACTGGAAATCAAGAAATGGAAGAACCTAAGTTCAGCTACAAAATATAGGAAAAGCCACAAAAATCCTCAGTCAGAAGGAAGAAATACAGGTGCAAGAGAAAAAGATGCTGAGGAGAAACCATTTTGATGTTCAGAATGTTGTAAAAGCATCAGTAAGCAGAGGGAATGTATGCAAAACTAGAAAAATCAAGAAATGGAACATCCCGATTTCAGCTACAGAATATGGGAAAAGCTTTCTTAATAAAGCAAATCTCATAACTTACTAGGAGAACCACACTGAGAAAAGTTTCATTCGGCAAGCCCATTTCGCAAGAAACATTAGTAGCAATATCAAGCTCAATCAGGGAATATAATAAAAACTCATGTCACAAAAATTACACTAGAACTCAAAAGCACCAAAATATTCTGGGGAATTTATGATAAACTAACAAATCAACAAATCAATGCCCCATCAATGTCTTTTATCTCACATTCAAAATGCACTTATATATGCTCAAAACAATGAGTCGTGTGTTGATCCAAATGATTTCACTGAGGGCTGCGGAGTCTCTAATGGCTCCTATAGCCCAACTATTTAACAAAAATTTTTTTGGAAAGACAGAGGAAGGGTTTCATATATATGAGTATTAAACCCCCATGGGTGAACTCTTTTCATGCATAATCATTAACCAAACCTCCTCCATCCAACGTTTTTGTCAATATACACCATAGGTGAAAACTGCATATGTTTTTCTTTTTAGATTGTTATATTATGTGCAAAAAATTATTTAAAAAAGCATGCTTTAAATGACCCAACTTATCTGGTATAGTTGAAAAACCCAACGCAGCCACGTTTCTGGTCCACAAAAGGACCTTTCTTCAGGGGATATTCTCCTGTTGTAATCAGTCGGTTTACCGAGATAGCTAAAGGTAATCCCAAAATATTATATATAATTTTATCAAAACGCCATTAGTGCTCCTCCACCATTGCCCTAATGGCGTCTTGATGAAATTATATATAATATTTTGGGATTACCTTTAGCTATCTCGGTACACCGATTGATTACAACAGGAGAATATCCCCTGAAGAAAGGTCCTTTTGTGGACCAGAAACGTGGCTGCGTCGGGTTTTTCAACTATACCAGATAAGTCGGGTCATTTAAAGCATGCTTTTTTAAATAATTTTTTGCACATAATATAACAATCTAAAAAGAAAAACATATGCAGTTTTCACCTATGGTGTATATTGACAAAAACGTTGGATAGAGGAGGTTTGGTTAATGATTATGCATGAAAAGAGTTCACCCATGGGGGTTTAATACTCATATATATGAAACCCTTCCTCTGTCTTTCCAAAACGTTTTTTGTTAAATAGTTGGGCTATAGGAGCCATTAGAGACTCCGCAGCCCTCAGTGAAATCATTTGGATCAACACACAAAAATTACACTGACATCAGATCTTTGTCTTGCACTAAATCTGACAAGTGGCAAGAACTTCCACAAGAAGACTGACATATCTCATGCCACTCAGCCTTGCTGTCATACCCAGACTTTGCACTTTGGGGTTCTTTCTACAAGTATTAAGATGTTGATACCACTCGGTGCCACTTTGCATCTCATGCTGCCTGTTGGTGCTCTCTTTTTGAGCCTTAAGAGGTGGTTCTTTCCTTTGCTGCTACTTTGCTTCTCTGACAATGCCTTGGGGAACTCCCACTGCTGGTACCCTTTGCCCCTTTAATGGAGCCTTAGACTATTCATGCGATTTTTTGTGCCACTTTGCCATTGTCTAGGCACCTTGGAGTTATTTTCCCCTTCAGATGATTCCTTTTCACAAGTTTCATAAGAATTGATGAGAAAACACCAATTCTGAAACTAAAAATAAGCTGCACTGCTTCTCCCATTGACTTTAATGGCAAATGAAAAAAAATGAATACAATATTTTTTTTGTTTGTTTTAAAACAAATGAAACAAACTGAGGTCCTCATGAAACAAATGAACAAAAGAAAACATTTTTTTCTTCTTGCACATCCCTTGTTCGTATGGATAGCAAAATAGGAGACTTGGGCAATAGGTCCTGGAGACAACATTTATGTTATTAGATAGAAAAATAAGAGGCAGTTGAAAGGAGTTATCATGTAAATGTAATATGCTATCTTAGCAATTTTCAAAAGTACATAAAACCTATTGACAATTCAATGCCATATATGTAGCAACTTTCAAAAGCCTACTTACATGTGTAAAATGCACTTACACATGTAAAATCCAGTTTAACTCATGTAAATCTTTTAGAAAATTATCCCATTTGGAGTAAATTTTCAAAGGAGTTACATGTATAAACATAGCATATTTCGTAACTGTTTTCAAAATCCCATTTACTCGTGTAAAACCGTTTGAAAATTCAGCACTATGGAGAGAAATTTCAAAGAAGTTGGGCACTTAAAAATAGCAATTTTCAAAAGTCCATTTATGTGCATAAAACCTTTTGAAAATTATCTCCTAAGGTGTGATTTTCAAAAGCATTTAGACTCTTAAAGCTGGGTGTTACACCTATAAATGTATTTTATCCATGTAAGTGGATTTTTTTGAAAATTGCTACAATAAATGTCATTGAATTGTCCGTAATATTTACCCGCATCAAGTACCCTTAGCATAGGTAAATGTCTTTTGAAAATTACTAAGATAGTATTTTGCATTTACATGCGTAACTCCTTTGAAAATTTACCAGTAGGTTTTTAGGACTTTCATGATAGCATTCCAGCTGTATGAATAGAGCCTGTAAAACTGAACTGGAAGTTTCCGGTAAATGAAGGAGACAGTGATAAAGTCAAAAAGGGTCAGAAGTTTTTTTAGCCTAGTGTTTTCCAACCAGCTTTCCACAGCACACTAGTTTGCCTTCAGACCTGCTCAGGTGTGCCATGGGATGCCCAACACACAGGCCAGCACATGGGCTCTGAGTGCCTCACTGCAAAATGAAATACCAGTAGTAGCTCTGAAACCTGGAGGAAACCTTTCCTGAAAACATGTATAATCATGCATGCCACTTTCTGGTTACAGCGTGAACCCTGGAGAGTGGCAATTAATGAGCAGCATGCAGGGAGGGATAGAGAGCCTGGCCCTGCTTTGTTCAGAATACACTTTGCACACAGCGCCTCCTCATGTTCCCCCATCTTTGAGATCTTCAAGCTTCTGTCTTGTTTCCAGGCTTCGTGAGACAGAAAGAGCATGAACTTAGCACTGGATGTGAATCACTTTGAGTGTTGAGAGCAGCAGCAGCAAAGGTGCTCTGGCAGCTGCAAGGCGAGGTAACTGAGCCAGCTGCCCACACCACACTAAAGTTTATCTTTTCCTGTACTTATAAATAGAGGGAGCTGGCCAATCATGACAGGTTCATGTTTGTCTTGACCTCTTCTGTCCCTTTTTTTTTTTTTAATTTAGAAGAGACACTGGTGTGGCTTTCAGTGGTTTCCTAGTTCTTCTATTGTCCATATGAGTCCTCTGCAGGTCCGCACTACCTGGTCAATGTGTTTCACTGCATTTTTGTTAAGGTAAGTATGCTTTGGGTGTGGAAAGGTTGGGAACACTGTCCTAGACACTATAGAACATTTTGGGGTTAAGAGCACCTCTATCGAAATGGTAGAGTTTTTCTAAGTCTAAAGGAAAACCAGAACGCTGGCAAGCAAAATGTTAAAAAGTTGCAAATATTTTTTTCAAAACAGACAATGAACAAGCTTGCGACCGAATTTTAAAAACATTGCTTGCACTTAAAAAGCCCATATACAAGAGTATGTGGGCTGCAGGCGAGCAATGCATATTTTAAAAGCTGGAAATTACGCACATATATACACATGTTAAAATAACGAAAAAGGGCCGAAATGAGGCAGAGCATGGGTGTTCCAGGGTGAGGCCAACTGATTAGCAAGTAACTCCATATTTTAAAACTAGCGGATACAGCGCGCGGTGGCTTGTTAGCCATGTAACTTTACTGCTCCTCCTCATGAAGATTAAGTCTGCAGATCTCGCATTTTGGGTTTATACGATAGGATGAGGGGTCTGGATCAATTAGGAGGGGGCGTGCAAGATGAAGAACCAGAGGGGTCTGGATGACCTCAAGATTGACTGGGCAAACTGATTGACTAATTTGAAAAACTGGGAATATCCCTTGTGCGAGCATGTTTTAAAATCCGCTTACATATGCGCGTTAAAAGAGACACAGTCCTTGGAAGATATGCAAAGTAGATTTGCTTGAGTAATCTCTTAAAATTAGGAGCATACATATGCATGGTAGGCATATTTTAAATCATACACATGGAAATGCATGATTGATTTAAAATTCATGCCCATCTCCGCTTGCGCGGCAGTACTCGCGTGTATGGGCACACATGCGCTCATTTTAAAATGAGTCTGTTAGAGTTTAAAACAATGTGCAGACCCTTTCCTGGAGACACAACTAACCAGTCAGGTTTTCAAGATATCCATAATAAATAAGAGCTAAATTTGCATGCATTGCAGACCCAGGGTATAAAAATCTTTCTTATGCATATTCATTGATGCGTAATACTGGACTAAATAACTGTATCTTCAGAGCAACAGAGAATGTTTAAGAAAGATTGCTTTTTGGAGCACCTAGTTCTGAAAATCCACAAAGTACAGGACCGAAATCGTGAGGTAACTGCAGCTTAACTATTATGGGCCTGATTTAGTATGGGGCCCAGAATGGCCCCTAGGTAAATGTATTAAGGCTAATGCAGAATTAAAACATGTTAAATATGAGTTAATGCATGTTTAATGTGCGTTAACACTGCATTAATCTTAATGTGCGTGTTCATTAGTGCACACTAATGTGGACCATCAAGAGAAAAATATTAATGAGCTTAATGAGCTGCATCACATGCAAATTCATGTGAAGCAGATCGTTAATAGTCATCAAGGGTTAACACAAATCAGATAAAGCAACCTGATTTGTGTTCATCTGCCCGTAACACAAAAATGTAACTGTACATCCCTAATGTATGGGATAGATTTCAGGGGCTATTGTTGGCTGCAATGTCCCCATCCCTTTCACGTTCCGAAGTTAAGGCTCCCTGGCACTCAGTGACTGTTCCCTTCCCAGTCTACTCTATGTAAAGTAGGGCCATTTGTCATTGAAGACAGGAGGAAGGACGGTTTTCTTTTGCCTTACTGGAGCCATAATTTAAAATGGTGCCAGCTGACCTTTTGCAGTCATTGCCCCTGTTATGGTCCCGGTCACAACCGGGGCCTTACCTTCCCTTCCTGGACCTCGGTGGCACAGATGTCGGTGGCGTTTCCGCGGAGGCTTCCACGGGAACGCCCTTTCCCTAGACACGCGCGCGCGCAGGAAGGGGGCTAATATAGCCCGCTTCCCGCCGCGCGACGCTCCACCCTCTTCGAGGACGTCAGACGCCATGGGGGATTTAACCCCGGCATCTGCTCTCACTTGGGGCCTTGCAACCGGGTTCCATCGTGGTCCCTAGTTGCTCCTGGCCCCGAGGTGTTCTACAGTGCCTGCCTGTCTGCTACAGCACCTTCCTGCCTGCATGCCTGCCTGTCTGCTACCGTTCCTGCCTTCTGCTACATTGCCTGCTTGCTACTGTGGCCAGGCCCCTACGGGCTCCTCCCGGAGGAGCTCCGGTCTCCGCCACAGTTCCTGCCTGGTTCCAGTTTCCGAGTCTCGCCACGATTCCTGCCTGGTTCTAGTAACCAGTCTTGCTTCAGTTCCAGTACCTGTTTTGTTTCAGTTCCAGTCCGGTCCCAGTACCTGTCTTGCTTCAGTTCCAATCCGGTTCCAGTACCTGTCTTGCTTCAGTTCCTGTCTGGTTCCAGTACCCAAGTCTTGCTACAGTTTCTGCCTGGTTCCAGAACCCGAACCCAGTTACAGTATTGCTATTGCCCTAGTCTGGTTCCAGTTACCCGTCCTGATCCACAACCCGCCTAAGTCCCAGCAGGCGGGTCCCTACGGGCTCCTCCCGGAGGGGCTTCGGCTTCCAAGGGTGAAGCCACCTAAGTCCCAGCGGTTGGGCTCCTACGGGCTCCTCTTGGGGGAGTACCAGCTTCCAGGGTGAAGAGCATTGTCTACTTCCTGCCAGATATCCGCCTCCCGACCTGCTCATATTGAGAGACATCAGAACACCTTATCCCAGTCTCTTGCAGGTCGGCCCAAGGGTCCACTAAAACACCCCGTTCTCAACAGCCCCTGCAGATATGCCGATAGACTGGGGAGGGAACACTGACAAGGGTTTGGGGGGGGGACCTCTACTTGCTTCTGTGGTTAGGTGGGTGGGAAATAGGATCCCCCACTGGGGCACCCATTACCAGCAGCAATAATGCATTTGTTTTATCTGCAAAAAATAAATGCATTTTACACCTTTCAGTACAGTGGACATTAAATATGGTGGCATGTGGCAGCTAATACAAATGAAGCCCTTTGTAATGCTAACAATAATGCAGTCAAGTTCAATATATTTACTAAAGATAATAAACTAAAAAAACTCCACAACAAATGTAATTAACTTTAAACAGAGGAAGGTAATTAGTAAGAAATGGAAAGGTGTGGCCAGGAGGATAAAATGCAGGCAGCATAGATTCTATTTACAATACTATATTAGAGTCTGAGTGAATATTTATACCTCAGTTAAAAAAATTCTAAGCTGTTCCAAAATAAAACATAGTGTGGTACATATTCAAAAGCCATTTAGACGAATAACGGGAAAGTTATCCATCTAAACAGCTTAGCTGCATATTTAAAAGGCTTATCTAGCCAGATAACAAATTTTCCAGCTAGAATTTAGCTAGGTAAGTTGGGGGTGTTCTTGGAGCGGGAGTTAGGCATTCCAGGGAGGAACGAAGTTAGCCGATTAACTTAACCGGCAACTCTAGAGGCACCATAGAGCAGGTCTAAAGTTATCCAGATCCACATATCCAGCTAACTCTAATTTATCTGGATATGTGTATTCAACTAACTTAACTAGCTGCTCAGAGGCTAAATATTTATCCCTATGAGAATAACTTTCAAACAACTCTGTGCAGAGGCATATAGATGCGTATATGGCCATGTGGAGATCTATGCTAGTATTTGATATCTCGTGCGTATCATAAAATATGCATATCTCAACCCCACAACATATGCATGTATGTATGCTTATGCATGAATACAAGCAATGTATTGAATGCATGTATTTTTCTACCTATTTAAAAAAAAATGTGCATATATTTTATGCACAAAAATAAAGCAGGACTTGCTAGTGTAAGTTCTAATGTATGTGTGTTAAATTGGCATATTTTAAAACATGCGTGTGTAACTGAAACTAGCCAGTTTACCACTTACTTCACCAGTTTACCCATTCCTTCTCCAGATCATCAAGACTCTCCTTTTTCAGCCTGAACTCCGCCCATTTCACGTAGACCTCCTATCCAGCCAATAACACACAGTAAACAAGTCTGATATCAATTTTAAAACATGCGTGTGTAACTGAAACTAGCTAGTTTACCACTTACTTCACCAGTTTACCCATTCCTTCTCCAGATCATCAAGACACTCCTTTTTCAGCCTGAACTCCACCCATTTCATATAGACCTCCTATCCAGCCAATAACACACAGTAAACAAGTCTGATATCAATTATACCAGATAAACTTAGGATCAGAACACGATATGTCTTACTCCAGGTTAGTAGGGGTGTGCATTCGTTTTCAACGCATATATAAAACGCAACGTAATTTTTTTTTAACTTAAAAAAGTGATGAGGTGAAAACGATCGGATTTCCAACTTATTCAACATAGCTATGTTGAATACGTTGGAAATCGCGATTGTTGATCCTAAATAAAAATTTAAACCCCTCACCCTCCTTAATCCCCCCCAAGACTTATCAAAACTCCCTGGTGGTCGAGCGGGGAGTCAGGACGCCATTTCTGTATTCCTTTGCGAGGAGCACGTGACATCGGCGTCACGTCGGAGTGACGCGGACGTCACGTGATTCCCCGCGTGTTCGCTCCGGGACCCTCGTTGGACACAACTGGAACTTTTGGCCAGCTTGGGGGGGTCAGGAGGCCCCCCCCAAGCTGGCCAAAAGTTCCAGTTGTGTCCAAATAGGGTCCCGGAGCGAACGCGCGGGGAATCACGTGACGTCGGCGTCACGTCGGAGTGACGCGGACGTCACGTCGGAGTGACGCGGACGTCACGTGCTCCTCACAAAGGAATACAGAAATGGCGTCCTGACTCCCCGCTCGACCACCAGGGAGTTTTGGTAAGTCTTGGGGGGGGATTAAGGAGGGTGAGGGGTTTAAATTTTTATTTAGGGAATCGGTGCACGTATGGACATAGACTCAACTTATAGAATTCTACATATGTCCATATTGACCGAAATTGACCCCCCCTTTCGACTTATGGACTTATGAACATAAACTTTTTGTCTGCACATCCCTACAGGTTAGGAGGGATGGTGTTGTTTCCAGAAGAGGATGTGAAATAGCTTGGATAAGGATAGATTTGACCTTGAGTTTGGAAAAACAAATTTCATCAGAAAGGTATTCCAGAGACTAAAATGAGTGAGACAGTTAAGATCATTTTGAGAAAGGTTACTTATGCTCTGGTGCTGTCACAGATTATTATAATGCACTTTGCCTGGGATTAACCAGTAAAATGATTAGGGAATTACAAGTAATTCAAAATGTGGCAACACTTATAATCCTGGGATGTGCGCAGAGTGCATCAGTTGCTCCATTAGTTTTGAAATTGCATTGGCTCCCTGTTACCCAACCGTATAAATGTAAATGTTTAATATTGGCTTTTAACATGTATGGAGTTGATCCACCCCAGCTTGGAGGTCATATTCAATGGTATAAAATCGAATGAGAGTTACAAAATAATTTGAAATCACAGCTTCAACTGCTATCAGTGAAAGCGTATAAATATATTCATTTTCAAAATACTGTCTTTTCAGTGATCCCCAAATTGTGGAATGAGCTTTCCATTTGCTTGAAAGAAGAGAGAGATTTGTTGAAATTCTGTAAAGGATTGAAAATATGGTTTATAAGTAATAGGAGTTAAGAAATGTGTTAATAAAATCAGATTGGCATTTGAAGATGGCAAGTGAGGAAGGTATAAACAGTTAGGTATGGTCCGAGAAAACAAACCGGTAATCGATCCAAGGTGACCTTTGTGTTAACCTGTGCTGAGCGGCGAGTGGGAATGCAATATCACTACTTTTAAAGCCTTTGCTTTTAAAAGTATTTGATCAGAATACCATTTCAAAAGCCTGCTGTGTAATACTTTTCTGACTTTGCCACGCGATAGTTTTGAGATGATTTAAGCCAATTCAAGTGGCTTTTAAGCCCCTGAGGCAGCTTTTTGAGCGAAACTCGGCCAGAGTCGGGCAAGCTTCAATAAAATCCTGTTTTACACTGATCCAACTACTTGTGTTCATTGCTAAACAGTTAGGAATGCAGTTATAACATTTTATTTTACTTTATTTCATTATATTTATTTTGTTTTATGTTGTATGATGTTTTGATGGAGGTTATAGTGTATGTTTATTTGATATGTATTGTATCATTTATATTGGCTGTACGTCACTTTGAGCAATTGTTAATCTGAAAAGAGTGATTCATAAAGAAATTTAAATAAATAAGAATGAATTTTAAAAGCCCGGCGAGTGCTAAAATTGGGAGATATGCGAGTATGTCCAGCCACGCATGCTGCGCAGATTTTAAAAGGCTCCTGAGTATGCACATATCTCCAGATACCCGCACAAATAAGAAGTTGCAAAAAAGGAGCGGTGTGGATCCAAGATGGTGACTTGGCAAGACGTGTGTGAGCATCACTCTTACCTCTGCAATTCAGTTCTCTGATTATGCCGCATTCGGCCCGAAAAAGGAGGGCAAGGGAGAGTCAAGCGTCGGAGCCTCCCCTGACCCAGCCTTTAGTGGGCCCGATGGATGCCCACAGCTGCCGGGAAAGAAACGCTCCGGTAGTGGGTTCGCTGACCAAAGCTCGGGGGGAAGAGGTGCCCGAACTCTGTCCTGAACTTTGTACATCATTATCCCCGGAGGAAAGGTCACCAAGCGAAAATTCCGCAATGAGATGCGACCAGCAGTACCGAGGGGAAACGGAAGCACCAGGAACGGGTGCATCGTGGAACCCTTCTCCGGAGCCGGTGTTGACTGGGGAAAGTGTCTCAGCTCAAAGTCCTTCTGAGAGGGAATTGGGACTAGACACAATGAGAGAGGAACAACTCCAACAAAAAGGAGGACTTGAACAGAAACCTGAACTATTTCAAGAACTGGTAATGCCTCAAGCTTTTTCACTTGAAACTATTTGGGAGGCTATTCAAACTTTAAATATCAATGTTACCACTAAAGTAACTAACCTCTCTGGAGCAGTAATGCTCTTAGATAATCGAGCTGATAAAGTGGAATCGAGGCTTGTGGAGAATAAACAGCTTTTGCAAGCTTCTGAGGTAAAAATTCAAAGTGGTATGAATCTCCAACAGGAATTAATGAAAGAAAATCGGAGTCTCCAACTTAAGCTGGAGAATTTAGAAAATCAGCTCCGTGCAAAGAACATAAGATGTATAAATTTTCCAAAGTTACCATATGTGACCCCGAAGGACTTATGGAGGAGATATATGATTGAAGTTTTAAAGATTACTGAAGATATGCTACCCATAATTGCAAAAGCTTATTACATACCACCAAAGAAAAAAGGCCATATAGATAATAATAATTTTCAAGTTCTGACATCAAGGGAGGTTCCCAAAATGGACTTAGCAATATTAGAGCAATCTGATGAAGAAATGGTAGGAACATCGACACTAGTAATAACTTTCCTATTAGATACGGATAAGGAATGGATTTTCAAGCGATATTTTCAACATCGTAGTGAGCTCTTTTTGAAGCATAAAGTGCAAGTATTTCCAGATTTATCGAAAAATAAACAGAAAAGAAGACAACAATTTGTACTGCTAAGACCACAAGTACTTGAGATAGGCTCACTATTTATGTTAAAATATCCATGCAAATGTCTTGTTAAACATCAGGAAGTATCCTTCCTATTCTATCAACCATCTCAATTAATTGCTTTTTTATCTAACAAAAAGAAAAATGTTCTAAGCTCTTCTGTTAATGTGAGCCCAGTAACTCCATAATTGTGTTTAGGTACTTTAAGAATAGAATGCATTTTCCCTGCTATTACCAATAACTAGGGGTGTGCATTCGGATTGACCGCATTAGTAAAACGCAACTCATATTTTTTTTTTACTTAAAAAATTGATTCGACATAAACGATCGGATTTCCCACATATCGAACATAGATATGTTCGATATGTGGGAAATCGCGATTGTTGAGCCAAAATAAAAATATAAACCCCCTCACCCTCCTTAATCCCCCCCCCCCGACTTACCACAACTCCCTGGTGATGGAGCGAGGAGTGAGGACGCCATTTCTGCAATCCTTGGCGAGAAGCATGTGACGTCGGCGGCACGTCGAGTGACGCCGGCGTCACGTGATTCCCGGCTTGTTCGCGCCGGACAGCTCGTTCGGCCCAAAAAGAACTTTTGGCCAGCTTGGGGGGGCCTCCTGACCCCCCCCAAGCTGGCCAAAAGTTCTTTTTGGGCCGAACGAGCCGTCCGGCGCGAACGACCCGGGAATCACGTGGCGCCGCGTCACTCAGACGCGACGTCACGTGATTCCCGGCAAGTTCGCGCCGAACAAGCCGTCCGGCGCGAACGAGCCGGGAATCACGTGGCGCCGCGTCACTCAGACGCGACGTCACGTGATTCCCGGCAAGTTCGCGCCGGACGGCTTGTTCGGCCCAAAAAGAACTTTTGGCCAGCTTGAGGGGGTCAGGAGGCCCCCCCAAGCTGGCCAAAAGTTCTTTTTGGGCCGAACGAGCCGTCCGGCGCGAACTTGCCGGGAATCACGTGACGTCGCGTCTGAGTGACGCGGCGCCACGTGATTCCCGGCTCGTTCGCGCCGGACGGCTTGTTCGGCCCAAAAAGAACTTTTGGCCAGCTTGAGGGGGTCAGGAGGCCCCCCCAAGCTGGCCAAAAGTTCTTTTTGGGCCGAACGAGCCGTCCGGCGCGAACTTGCCGGGAATCACGTGACGTCGCGTCTGAGTGACGCGGCGCCACGTGATTCCCGGCTCGTTCGCGCCGGACGGCTCGTTCGGCCCAAAAAGAACTTTTGGCCAGCTTGGGGGGGTCAGGAGGCCCCCCCAAGCTGGCCAAAAGTTCTTTTTGGGCCGAACGAGCCGTCCGGCGCGAACGAGCCGGGAATCACGTGACGCCGCGTCACTCGACGTGCCACCGACGTCACATGCTTCTCGCCAAGGATTGCAGAAATGACGTCCTCACTCCTCGCTCGATCACCAGGGAGTTGTGGTAAGTCTGGGGGGGGGATTAAGGAGGGTGAGGGGGTTTAATTTTTTTTTTGCACATATGTACATATACCCAACTCATTGGATTTTTTTTATGTCCATATTGGCCGCAAGTGGGACCCCCTTTCGGACATAAAAAATATGAACATAAAATTTTGCTCTGCACATCCCTACCAATAACATGGTTAATTTTTTTATTCCTTTGGAATTGAGAAAATCTTGGATCATATTGTGGGCTTGGGCAAAGTTTTATATATATATATATATATATATATATATATATATCATGATTATATTCCATTTATAGATATTTGTGGAAATTATTTGTGAGTTTGGGTTACAAGCTTATAATATTTTATTTTGGTATGGAATTGTTAATTTTGTGATATCTTGCTTTTTCAATTCAAGTATGTTACTTGATAAATTAATGTAAAAATGAATAAACAAATAATAAAAAAAAAAAAGGGGGGGCGGTGTGTGTGGTTGTAGTCTGGGCAGGACATGGGTGTTCCAGGACTTTAAGATGACATGTGCACATAAGTATTTATGTGCACAAATCCCTGCCACATAATTTTACTACGGCTATGGATGGCGTATAAGTAATACATAAAAATTATAGGCTAGTCAGCGGGATTTTAAGAGTTGGGGCTAAAAGGTGGCTATTTAACTGGGGGTTTAGGAAGTCCTATCCCTTAACTGGGTGAACTGGGAATGAACTGGTGAAACTAGTAATTGCATCAGTCTGCATGTCTACTAAAATCCTCCCATTTTACATGGTAGAGGTGGCATTTGCACACACATGCTTGTGTCCATATAAAATTGATTGCACATGTAAATGTCTATATCCTATTTTATACCATGTGTGCATAAGTTATAATATGGCCAACTCCTTTGGTGGCTGTTTTAAAGTTACTGTCATAAGCAGCAGGTATAAAATTATTCAAAAAAGTTGCCAAATGTATGCACATTAGTGTCTTTTAAAATACTAACTTACACAGGTAACTTAGCAACACCCTGAAATGCCCCGGACTGCCCCTTTTATGCCCGCATATATGTACATGAATGAAATGTAAAGTACATGTGCATTTTTTACTTTTATAAAATAGTGATTGCGTGAGTACTTGCACGTAATTCTTTGAAAATTACTTCCTATGCTTCATAATGAAGGAGGCTATTGGAAACAAACAAATAATTTCTAACTGTGGTAATCGTAACCAAATGTGAAAAATGGAAAGGCATCCAAAAACTGCAAGAAAAGAATTTGTGGCAGTAGAAAACATTTTTTAATCTTACAGCTACTGCCCTCAGACTCCAAGCAGCATGATCTCCCTTTCTAGGACCTCAGGGCACCGGCTCAGATCTCTCTTCCCTCCTGGGACCTCAAGCCACCCTGCTTTAATCTTGTTTCCCTTGCCTGGCAGTTTGCACCACTGTTTATTTAGATTTTTCATCAGTTTTAGAGTTCTAGTGACATATCTGGCAGTACTGCTGTCGTAATACATATCTGCATGGCATAGGCTGTAAGAAATCTTAATGCTTTCTCTATGATAATGACAACTGTCTTACATTGCTCTCTACTTACAAATCTGAGTTTGCTATATTTATGTAGACTATGATTATAGAGCAGAGGTAGGCAACGCCGGTCCTTGAGTGCTGCAGAGAGGTCTGTTTTTTATTATATCCATAATGAATATGCATGAGAAAGATTTGCATGCACTGCCTCCATTACATTCAGCTGTATCTCATGCATATTCATTGTGGATATCCTGAAAACCAGACCTGTTTGCATCAGTCGAGGACTGGAGTTGCCTACCCCTATAATAGAAAAGGGTTAACTTGACTTCTGAAAAGGGAAGTCTTTTCTTACTAATCTGTTGGCGTTCTTGGTGGATGTCAAGAATTTGAATAAGGAGAATGATTTCAAATTTCAAATAACTTTTGATATAGTCCCTCACTAAAGGCTCTTAAATGAAGCCAAGCTATCATGAGATAAGAGGAAAAATCCTTTGATGAGATAAAACTAAAATATCATTGTATACAGTGGAGAAAGGTAAATATGATATGAAAAGATCTGTGATGGAACAAGGGCTTTTCAGTATAAGGTAGATTTTTAAAGGGCTACGTGTGCATCCTTAAATGTGCGTATCTCGTCACACCCAAAAAATACGTGCTATTTTATAACCTACACATGTAGGGATATTTTATAACCTACGCATGTAGGGATATTTTATAACCTACGCATGTAGGTTATAAAATATCCCTACATGTGCACATGTCTACAGCTGTATGCAAGGTACTTTGCTATAGCTCCCTGTTGGGGGCAGGAGTCTGCTGAACTTTGGGAGGGAGAGAGAGTGCCTCTTTATAGGGCTCAGTCTGATAATCTGTATATAGATCATTGTAAGGGGACACTTTCATTCTGGGTGAGTTTTCAGCAGGTGAGTTGGGGGTTGGGGGGAGGTGTTACAGACACATTCAGAGGTATCCATTGTAAAATTCACATCATTAAAGATTTTTTGACCTTATAAATGATACAAAGGAGTTGATTTGTACAATGCAGCTAGCAGTGACTGCAGTGTACAAATCAACTCCTCTTTTTAGAATTTTCATCACTTATAAAGAACCCTGAATTCACAGTTCCTCTGGGAAAAATGGTAGTTCCTAAATGTCTTAGACAGAAGGTTCTTCAGTGGGCCTACGACTCCAGTATGGCTGGACATCCTGGCATTTACAGAACTGAAAATCTTATCGCCCATCATTATTGGTGGCCACTATGGAGAGCAGATGTTAAAAGGTATGTGGACTCCTGTCCTACTTCTGCAGCTCAGAAGACTCCTTGACAACAACCTTCTGGACTTCTACATCCTCTTCCTGTGCCAGATAAACCTTGGTCACAGATTGCCACTGGCTTTATCACTAATCTCCCTCCCTCCGATGGGAATATGGTAATTTGGGTTGTCATAGACCAATTTTCTAAAATGGCTCATTTCTTCCCACTTCCTGGATTACCCTCGGCCCCAGAGCTGGCACGACTGTTCCTTCAGCACATTTTTCGTATTAATGGATTACCTACAAGTATTCTTTCAGACAGAGGTGTCCAGTTTGCGGCACGATTTTGGAGAGACGTGCAAAAAACTTCAGATTGAGTTGAGATTTTCAACAGTCTTCCATCCTCAATCTAATGGAACATACCAATCTAATGAACATACCAATCAATCTCTCAAGACCTTTTTACGGTGTTATGTAAACCAAAGACATGATGATTGGGCTTTGCTTCTGCCCTGGGCCGAAATGTGTCACAATAATCATGTGTCCCAAGCTTCTGGGGCATCACCGTTTTTCTTAGTTTTTGGAAGACATCCTAAGATTCCTCTCCCCATCGCCACAACCTCTTCTTGTCCAGCCATAGAACAGACTATCCATTCCATGATGAAGCTTTGGGGTAAGACTCAAGAATTATTACAACAAGCATCCAGCAAAGCCAAGACGCAAGCTGATAAAAAGAGGAGTCTAATGCCTCAGTTTCAACCTGGAGATCTGGTGTGGCTTAGTAACCGGAATCTTAGGTTACGTATGCCATCTCTTAAGTTTGCACCCAGGTTTGTGGGTCCATTTCCCATTGAGAAGCAGATCAATGATGTCGCCTTTAAACTTCAGTTACCACCTACTTTACGCATTCACAATGTGTTTCATACTTCTCTGCTTAAACGAGAAATCCTCTCTTGGCCTTCTAGGAAGACCAAAGTATCTAACCCTTCACTTATACAGAATGACACACAATATGAGGTGTAAGAAATCTTGGACTCTAGAAAGATTAGGGGGAGATTACAATATTTAATTTCTTGGAAAAATTACGGACAGAGGAGAACTCTTGGGAGCCAGCATGCAACATTCAGGCACCTCAGTTACTTCAACAGTTTCATAAACGCTTTCCTTGTAAACCTCATCCTAGAAGCAGGAGGAGCGACCTTTGCAGGGGAGGTACTGTTACCGTTCGGCACCAAGGGAGCTCTGGGTCCTCCTCTGGTTCTCCGTGCGGTGGCGGAAGCTGGCAGCAGCGTTCCTCGATGAGCATCGGGCTCAGGCCCCGCCCCTTTAAGTGTGTCAGTTCCCGGAACTCCTGCAGTTTGCGCGGGAACCTTCAGTATTTAAAGTCCTGAGCCCAGCACAGCATTGCCTCGGCTACAGGCTTGATTGTGCTGGTGCTCTGGTGTGTCATTGCTTGCCTTGATTTTGTGCTGACCCAGGTTGGACTTTGACTTCTCTTGCATGCTGCCTGCCCTGACTTTGCCTGGTTCCTGGATTCCTGCTTGCTGCCCGGATTGGACTTTGACTTCTCTTACCTGCTGCCTGCCTACAAACCGGATTGGACTCTGACTTCTCTTGCCTGCTGCCTGCCTACAACTCTATCAGATACCGACGCCGCTGTTCCATGCCTGGATTTCTCATTACCTTCTGTCTCCGAGGACTCATCATTTGGCTAGGTAAGACTGTTTGCCACTAAGGATTCACGTTATCTGTAACACCATCTCTGAGATTTCCTCCCTGTACTGTTGCTGGAGATCATTTTACTCAACCAATAAAAGAAAATAAATTATTCAGACAAAAGCAAAGTTATAAAATTACTTCATTTTTATAATGAAGTATAAAAGATGGAAATGATTAGCCTTGTGCTTCAGAATTTTCTAATTTTTGCCACAGAATCTACCCATGAGCTGCCATAGTAAACTGTAGAGTTATGCCTTAGGCCTTCTACTCCCTGTTGTCTGACCCTATGAAGTGGGGGAGGCAACAAAACCCTAAATCTATCACTGAAGATAGGGGGTAGAAAATTCCAAACTTCTCATAGACAATCTTGGGCTCCATTTTGGTCATTACCACTCAATAAATTGACCTTGGAGTCAATGTGGATCATTCTCTAAAAACTTCTGCTAGTCTGCATCTGTGGTGATAAAAGGCAAGTAGAAAGTTAGAAATTCTTATCAAATAATTTGAAAACATAAACTGTCATTATGCCATTATACAAATCCATGGAATGCTCATAATCTTGATTACTGTACAACTTTGATCACCCCCATCTTAAAGAGAATATAGGATAGGTAGAAAAGGTAGAGAGCAAGAGGCAATAAAGTTAATTGAGGGAATGGCCCAGCTGCCATAAGACTCAAGCTCTCTTTGACTTGGAAGAGATACTGAGCATAGATATGGTAAAAATATAAGCTATCAGGAAGGATTTGGAGAAATAGGTAGATAATTGCTACTATTCACTATAGTGTCTATGTACTATTTGATTCTCCCCCCCCCCCCCTTCCCATTTTAGGTCTATGGGAAAAAGCTTAGTGAATCAGGCTTAGCATGGGAAAAGCACTTTAGTACATCAGGCCTGATATCTCATAACACTATATCTCAGAGGCACACATTGAAACTATCAGGTTGTATCTTTAAACCAAACAAAAGAAAGTTTTTCTTCTTACAGTGCAGGTCTGGATGTGCCAATAGGCATACTAGGCATCAAAACATTAAGAGAAGCAAGCCTGTTCAAGTTTTCCTGCCTCGCACATGAGTTAACTCACTCAGAAGAGAATAGGCCTTGGTTTCCAGCTCCAGCTCCCTCCCCTCCCAGGCAACTTGCGAGAACAAGAGGGGGGGGGGGGGGACTGAGCCTGGAGTACACATTCCAGAGATGCTGTGTTTCCTAATCCATCTCCTCCCTTCTTGTCAATTAGGGTGAGGAGGGGAGGAGGGAGCCTGGAGCAGACAGAACAAGGGGGATTATTGGGGGTAAGAAAAGAGGCTTGGGGATGAAAGGGATCAGCTGGAAGCTGTGCCTCCGTAAGAGAGAAAGGGGGAAACAGGAGAGTAAGTGATATTTGTGTGTGTGAGAGAGAGAAGGGATCTATGTGTGTATATACCAGACTGGTTGCAAGATAGAAGGGGAAAGAGAGAATAGGAGATACTGGTAGGCTAAATGGTAAAATTGGTTATTCCATTATCACACGCATATTATAAAATTCCCTGACATACACATGTAAAAGCTGACTTACGAGGGGGTAAAAACATCAAATTAACGAGATAAAAATCTACATTCACATCCTTGTAAAATTTGTCATACAAATCCACAGATATGTGAATTGTGCACACTTATCCAGTTAATTTCCAACATATTTGGCTAAGTAGCAGCTTTCCCATTGTGGCGATCAAAAAAGCAAACAGAATGTTAGGACTTATTAGGAAGGGAACGGAAAATAAAACAGAGGATGTCATAATGCCTCTGTATCGCTTCATGATGAGACAGCACCTTGAATAATCTGTGGAATTCTTGTCACTGCATCTCAAAAAGGATATAACTGCACTGGAGAAAGTGCAGAGAAAGGCGACCAAAATGATATGGGGCATGGAACGGCTGCCCTATGAGGAAAGGCTAAAGAAGTTAGGACTGTTCAGTTTGGAGAAGAGACAACTGAGGGGGTATGTGATAGAAGTCTACAAAATCATGAAAGGACTTGAACAAGTTAATGTAAATTGGTTATTTACTCTCTCAGATAATAGAAGGACCGGGGGAACTCATGACGTTAGCAAGTAGCTCATTTAAAACTAATCGAAGAAAATTCTTTTTCACCCAGCGCATAGTTAAACTCTGGAATTCATTTCCAGAGGATGTGGTTTCAGCAGTTAGTGTTACTGGGTTTAAAAAAGGTTTGAATAAGTTCCTAGAGGATAAATCCATAAACTGCTATTATGGTAATTAATAAGCAATAATAGCTTGTGATCTATCTAATGTTTCGGTACTTGCCAGGTACTTGTAACTTGGATTGGCCACTGTTGGAAACAGGATACTGGGCCTGATGGACTCTTGGTCTGACCCAATATGGAATTTCTTATGTTCTTATGTTCTATCATAAAGAACAAAATTGCTGAACATATAAAGAAAAATAGTTTAATGGGGCAAAGCCAACATGGATTTAACCAAGGGGGAAGTCTTGCCTCACAGATTTGCTACATTTTATTGACAGCATAAGTAAACATGTGGATAAAGATGAGCCAGTTGATATAGTGTATCTGGATTTCCAGAAAGCATTTGACAAAGTCCCTTATGAGAGTCTTCTTAGGTAATTAAAAAGTCATGGGATAGGGAGCAGTGTCCTATTGTGGATTGCCAACTGGTAAAAAGACAGAAAACAAAGAGCAGGTCTAAATGGTAATTTTCCAATGGAAAAAGGTGAATAGTGGAGTCCACGTGTTTATCCTCTCAAAAAAATGTACCAGATGTTACAGTTTTAAGGCTATCTTCTTATGCCTTTGAATTGTCACCATGTTAGAATGTTATTGCCTGGTGTTCCCTGCTAATCGTTTTACTGTTATCTGATTACATTATAGCATTCTATGTAGATCATCTGTATAATATGACCACAATAGGCTAGGGATAAAGAAATTGATTTTTTTCAGTAGAAACAAGAACTTTTGCCTTTTCAGAACAGAGTGACATCTTCCTGTTTAGGAGATAGGAAACTGAAGAATCAGTGGAGTAGAAGTCAACCAGATGATCATGGTACAGATGGACAGTTGTTAGTGATGAGCTCCATGGTCTCCCATCCCCCCACATCACCACAAACACAAAACATTTTTTTGTTACTGTAATATAATCTTTTCTATCATAAATTCCTCTGTCTGCTGTACTCTTTTTAGCTATGTAGTGTTTGTAATGATGTATGTGTAAATGAATGATAGATGAATGTTTTATGGTAAGGAAATGCTTGAAAACTGATAGTGATATATGTGTTTAATCTATTGTATTGATGAGTTAGTTATGGTATACCCATTGCTATGAGTGTGCCTTATACCTGAGAGAAACTTTATTGGATATGTAAATATGGAGCTAATGTGATTTGAATGGCATACAGTAGTGAGGAGACACATGGTACTTACAATCCATAATATTTAACCATTGAGGTATAGCAATGGAATTATGAGTTTGTATATAATTAAGTAACGAAAGGTGGTATGTATCCTTTAGAGTATTTTATTTATTTTCTGCTTTTTGGCACTTCAAAGTGGATTTCATTCAGGTACTATGGGTATTTCCCTGTCCCCAGAGAGCACACAATCTAAGGGGGTCATTCAGGAAATTGTGTTAGGGCATTATCGATAATACCATAACGCATATGATAAATAATGCATTGCGAGATGCGTATGGAAATTTTAAAAAATTAGTGAAGTAGGTAGAGTTTATGAAAATGAGGAGTACTTAATGTTGGGTATGAGTGGGACTTAACTACACCTTTTTTCCTGGTGTTATGCTGTGCGTTAGGGCTGAAACAGCATTTGCAATAAATATCGCAAATGTCGTTTCAGGCAGGGAGGGGAGAGGGGGGAGAGGAGGAGGGAAAGAGAGAGAGAGCCTCTGGAGAGGCTTCGCATATTAGTCAACATTTTATACCACTGTAAGAGGGACATTCTGAACTCGGGGTGAGGTTTTGTGGTGGGTTAGATTTTGGAGGACTGTTTTACATGCACAGTCAGAGGCACGAACAGCACAGTTACCATCAGTTACCATCAGTAAAGATTGTATGTGATTTGAAGTAATGAAAAGTTTAAAATGATGAGCTTTGTACATTGTACTCTTGACCTAGCTTAATAACAGCTAGGTAGATAGTGTGTCAAGCTAGGTCAAGAGTATAATATACAAAACTCATCTTCTTAAACCTTTCATAATTCCAAATCTCTCTCTCTCTCTCAGTCTCGCCAGCATCTCAAAATGCGATAAAAACCTTTCTGGGCACTTCTCAGCTTCCTAACCACACCCCTTTTTTAGCGTGATTTTTATAGCAAAATGATGAATCTAGACCTAAGTTTGTACCTGAGGCAATGGAGGGTAAGGTTTCTTGCCCAAAATCACATGCAGCAGCAGTGGGATTTACATCCTAGTTTTCCTGGTTCATAGCTCACTGCTCTAACCACTAGGCTACTCCTCCACTCCGTTTATCATAGCCATGCATCACACATCTATCCAGTACATTCTAGGTGTTGGGATAGGTCTAAACAGTTTTTCAAAGGTGAGTGTAATGACACTGATTAGAAAAAATAGCTCTAGCCCTTTTAAAGTGGCTTTTGCATAGGAAATTTTCAGTAGTATTTAAAATAATGAGATGATTGTTAATATATTTTAGGATTATTATCTCGCAGCATTAAAGAAAGTTTGTTCCTGGTATCTTACCTATTTTTATGCAAACATGAAAGTAACAGAAATAAATGGAAGTTGCATGTCTACAGCAGTAAATGAGCCTAGATCTAATGCTAGTCTTAAGGAGAAGTTAATATATTTGGGTCCAAGGGCTCCCACAGGTGAATAAAATACACACATACATTTGGATGAATTAGTATTTTAGGGAAAGACTGGGCTATGTTGAAGCTATTAGTGGAGAATTTTTTTATGGTGTCTGTTCTTCCTGTATATGTCTCTTTTGAATATTTTCTTTTACTGGTTTAGAAATTCACATTTCAGAGGATATAATTAATTTGATGAAATCAAACTCTTTGTTTACAGTTTAGCTTTCAGGAAGTTATTTTTTGAAAAACATATAAGAAGATTTTCAAAAATGCTCCAAAAAACCCCAAAAAACTGAGGTAAACCTTTCTTGGGATTTTGCATAATTGTTGGATTGAAAATCCCCTTTTGTATTGTGGTATTTATACTCAAAGTGCTTGGTATGATTTTGGACATGCCAGAACTTGGTCTTCGTGGTTCTATGTTGGTCTTTGTGATCCTAGATTGGTCCTATGTCTTGTGTCCTGTTTACTCCTTGAATTGCTTTGTGTATCCATTGTTTCTCTTTGGTCCTACACTGTTGGCGCCTTTGTGTCCTGCCTTGCTTGTGGGGGTGCCTTCATGTCATCAGGTTTTAGTAATATATTGTCTTAGTATGTGTTTGTGTTTCCTATTCCTGTCCAAGTCCTGCCAGCTGCCAGCACCTGAGGGCTCAACCCGAGAGGAAAGTGACTGCTATGCTCTGCTCCTGCTAAAACCTTCCAGTCTGTGTGCTATTCGCTGCTGGATTTGGGGGGGGGGGGGGAGGATGTCACACTGTGGCTAATATGCTGTCGCACACCGGTACTCTAAGGTCAATTGTTTTATTCACTATTTATTAGCGTCAGAGCCGGTAAACGACGCCGGTCGATCGGGCAAGGAAGGTGAGGGGCAACCCACCAACATCGGGTACCCTGAGAAACTATCCCAGGCTGAAAAAAAGTGAAAAAAATTGAAAAATCGCCATGAAACTGTCAACAATGGGATTCCTCAGAGAGAAATAGAACCGCCCCCAATGACGTCACCACGCTAGCGTCAGAGCCGGTAAACGACGCTGGTCCATCGGGCAAGGAAGGTGAGGGGTAACCCACCAACATCGGGTACCCTGAGAAACTATGCCAGGCTGAAAAAAAGTGAAAAAAATTGAAAAATCGCCATGAAACTGTAAACAATGGGATTCCTCGGAGAGAAATAGAACCGCCTCCAATGACGTCACCACGCTAGCGTCAGAGCCGGTAAACGACGCCGGTCCATCGGGCGTTGCGCGCCGGGCGTTGCGCGCCGAAGGGGCGCGACAAAGGGGCTCTCCCCTTTGTGCTCCCCTTCGTGCTAACCTTTGTGCCTCATTTAAAATAAATTTAGTTATGTTTGTCTTTTAATTAATCATTATTAAGTTGTTTAGCCTTTTGCCCTGTTAACATTTGTTTCGTTGTTAGATGTTCAATGTATCAGACTAAGGAATTAGATTTCCTGCTAATTCAGTTTCACTGTAAACCGGCCTGATTTGCATTTTCATGCAAGAAGGTCGGTATATAAAAATTACAAATAAATAAAAAATAAAATATGAAAAGCTATTTGAGGATGCTTACTGAGATGATATCCTGTAGGGATATGCTTTTATGTTTTTCATTTTGTTTTGTTTTAATGCTAACTAATCAATTTAGTGCACATTAAGCCATGTAGTACTCACTAAATCAAAACAGTGCACACTAAATTAGATGAAACAAAAAACATCACAACATAAAAACCACCAAAATGAAAACAGGCATTTTTTTGGCTCCATAACCCTAGTATCCTATTTGCACATCTGGATTGTAAAAGTAATTAATGAAAAAAAAAGAATTCAACATTTACTGAACATGGTACTGAAGTCCTTAGTGGTGGGCCCTTTCCTCAGTGTTACTTGACTTCTTATTGAATTAGGGCTTCTACCTGAAATGCTTCTCATTAGACATCCATGAAATTCATGGGAAATACTGGACATGATACTTTAAATGTCTTATGCTGAAGTGAGAAAATGGAAAATTATCATTGACCCTAGTAGGGAACAAAACTATTACCTCCATTTAAGCTAGATTGCAAAATCATCATGTTATATTTCCACAATGTTTTGTAGTACTTTGTATACAAAGGTTGCTTTTCCTTCCAAAACACCCATATAAGGAACTTCAGGGAAAATTCATTGTTCTGGTTAGCGCGGCAGGGAGGGGCACATTTATTTAAAAAAAAAAACCCAAACCCACTCCAACTCTTTAAATTTAGTTAATTACAAACTCCCCACCCTCACAACCCCCCCCAAAAAACTTGCCTAAAGTCCCTGGTGGTCCAGCGGGGGTCCCGGGAGCGATCTCCCGCTCTCGGGCCGTCGGCTACCAGTAAACAAAATGGCGCTGGTGGCCCTTTGCCCTTACCATGAGACAGGAGCTACCATGTCATTGGTTGGCCCCTGTCACATGGTAGGAGCAATGGACGGCAGGCACCATCTTAGAAAATGGTGCGGGCCATCCATTGGTCCTTCCATGTGACAGGGGCCGACCAATGGTACCGGTTGTCCCTGTTACATGGTAAGGGCAAAGGACCACTGGCACCATTTTGTTTACTGGCAGCCGACGCTCGAGAGCAGGAGATCGCTCCTGGGACCCCTGCTGGCCCACCAGGGACTTTAGGCACGTTTTGGGGGGGTGGTCAGAAGGGTGGGGGGTTATAATTAACTAAATTTGAAGGGTTGCGGTGGGTTGTTTTTTTTCGGCGAAAATTGTAGAGAAAAAAAAACAACCCGTAGCCCGACCCGGCAGAAAAAGACGAAGCACATCTTGTGGAAATTCTCCTCTCCACATACACTACTATAGTGATGCAGGCAGCTGAGAGGATATGGTACCTGTTTTCCAATATAGCATAAGTATTTTCTGCTCAAAAGTGATCAAATTTCATTCTGCTTTGTGCCATTAACTCTAGACTTTGTTGATAGATGAGTGGATTAATTTTGGATGATGTAAGAAACACCAAAGATATAAAAATATCTGATGGAGTTTATTGTGCAAGTTCATGTCCCTTCTTCTCAAGGTGAGCATAGCCTTTCATTGCTTTGACCCTTCTCTGAGATGACACATGACTTGAGTCACTGACTTGTAGTTTCCAGTGTTTCATGTGAGTTATAAATACCTTTTGCAGATATAGGTGACGTTTGAGGATATGATTTATCTGGATATTTAGAGACCATTTCATGTTGTATGGCCAGCACATTAGTCTTCAAACTCTGATGCAGTGGGATTGGTTTAACTAATATAAAAAGCTATTTATACAGTAATGAAATGGATTCTAGCTGATTTTGTGTCCAAAAAAACAAAAAATCCTAAAGTGAAAGGCAACCAGTGAGTAGCTGCAATATTCAGGCCACAGTTTAGGTTCACTGTTGTTTATAACGCAAGTGCCTTTGAAAATTTTAACTGATAAACTTACTACATATGCTAGTGGCAGAATGATATTGAGCTGGTAGTTGATACAAAGAATGAAGCAAAATACATTACAGAGATCAACATAGATTAGGGTTCCAGTGTGAGTTGCACAGTTCAGAGTAGTAAGATACAACAATGGTCCTTGGGTTACAAAAATAAAGGCCATAGTTTGAAAGAAAAAACAGCACTGGAAAACATTTTGGTTTGAGCTTTTATTAAAATAAAATATTGCACAATATTTGGCAATGGTATAAAAGTGAAATCAATCCTGGTGTGTAAATAATGTGGAGGGTACAACATCTAAATAAATCAAGGATAGGAATGGGAGACGAGCACTTATTCTGGCATAGTAGAAAGACACTGGTGAAACCTTGTTTCTCTAGTTTTTTATGGCTAAAATGGCAAGGGGCAGGATTCTTTGATTTTTGTTTGATGGTCTTATATATTCCCTAATGTTACTAAATCTTTGGTGTTAAATATGTAGCTTATTAAAGAAAATAACAGCTCACCCAGATTCCAGAGCATGGGGTCCAACAGCAGTAGGCACATTCAAAATAGCGTATTTTTAAAAAAGAAAGTATACGGTGTCTAAGTTACAGGAAAGAAAACTACATTTTTGTTTGGCACTAAGCATGTAAGGGCAGCATCGGACAGCTTGATGATGAATCCCAACCCGTACACACAAGTAACAGAATTGTTCTTTATTCATTTTAACATTGGGCTTATGTTATTTTGCTTGTAATTTCAGTCAGTCATTCCTAGGAACAGTGAATTAAATCTGAAGCTCTGTCAGTCAAGAGCCTTATGGTGCCCCATTTTATTATAACCATGAAACAAAGATTGAAATTGCACCTATTAAGGTTTCATAGTGAAGTCAGATTATAGAATATGCAAGAACAATGTCCTTGTATGACTAAGAATATGGAAGCCAACAGCCTACAACCAAACATTATCATTCAGTAAAGGACCAGTAATATTTTTAGCTTTTTTTTTTTCTGTTGCAAATTCTAAACTAGACAAAATTATATTGTGGAAGAGATCATAAATGTGTTTCTAGCAATCAAATATTTACAGACATTCCACTTTGTAACTAGTTGGCAAGTAAAGCAGATCATTACCATCATAACACATTTTATATTTCATGTCCTTTTGTTCCAGTGGCAAATGCAGTATAAAGAGTGTACCATTAATAAATAGAGACATAATGAATGTGACTAATTGATTTTGGCAGTCAAAAACTGGCATACTTTTGTACGATGGGGAATCCATTCAAAGAAGCTTAACTGCTATTGAGTTTGAGCCTTAAATGTAATAATGGGTCCTAATCTGGATCTTAGTACACAAGGTGAGTAAAACAGAATAAGCCAATGCTTTGAATTTTAATAGGGGATGCACGTTTGCTGGTCACCATTTTACTGGTTTCTCTACTAGCAAATGGTTAATGTATGTGTATGCCCTTCAATTTTAGGCTCACATTTTGCACAGCTGCTACTATGGTACTACAAAATATGCAGTGGAATTCTGTTTTGAGATAGAATTTCAGCAGTTCTTCAGTGAATGTAAAGAGCTTCAACAAATTGCTATTTGCTGTGCAGTGCCAACTGGTGATATTAGGATTTCAACCTGTGACCTCTTGACGCTACATTGAGGATTCTATCTCTCAGCTAAAGCTGCTATTCCCTTAGCTGAGCGAATAGTAGAGCAGAACTTCCCAAACCTTGCCCACAGCCAGTTAGGTTTTTAGGATATATGCATGAGATAAATTTGCATATACTAGATCTCTAATGTATGCCAGTTTATCTCATGTATATTCATTGTGGATATCATGAAAACACAATTGGCTGTGGGGTGTTCCCTGGACAGAGTTGGAAAGGCAGGTAGTAGAACTGGTTTGGCGCCAAAATGTTGTGGGCTATAAGTAGTTTGCTTTTCTTCAGACAAATGTTATTTTTAGAAGGCTAGCAAAGCTTTTCTTTCAATTCTTTATAAAAGCTGAAAGAAAAATAACCATTGCAGGCTTTATAAAATACATGTGCTGTTATTAGTCAAGTAGTTGGTACTACAGTAAAGAAAAGTTTGCTTGTTCTAACCAATAATCCTTATGGGATTAGTGCTGGAAATTAAGAGTATTTAGGTTTCAGATTAGGGGCAGTTAACACTAACAGGTTGCTCCTTTACAATGTTTAGGAGAAATCTAGTTAATTAACTGATATGAATTGATTTATTTTATTTGTTTTTTCTTTTTTTTTTTTTTTAAATCTGTAGCTTCTTCCATCTCCTTTGGGCTTCCAGTTCAACTGGTACTTGGCTTACTGGGGTGTAGTGCTAAGAGCCTTCATTTTTAACTCCATAGTTATTTTCTCCATTTTAACCCCCTTCTGTGTAGCCTGGCCATTGTCACTACTGATTTCTGGCTGAGAAACACAGAGGTTGGGCAGGGGAATCAGACTCTCCTGGTGGGTAGAGCACAGTACTGTTACTGGGGAACATGGCACCCTGGAAAACAGATTCCACTAGTGCACTCCCCTCCCCCTCCCAGCTGGCTGTGCATATCCTGTGACCCACCCCCATGAAGGGGCAGATTGAGTCACTATTGGCCAAATTGGGGAGCATGCAGGTAGGGTTGAGGGGTGAGGGAGACGTTATGGAAGAGAGCTGGGCAGTGCCGTGTGTCTTGCCCCTCTTATCTATGTACTCCGGTGCCCTCCTTCCCCCTTCTGTTTGGTGTCCCGGGCAAGAGCCTGTCTTGCTCATTCATAGTGACAGTTCTCCTATGAGATGAAGCAGTATTAAAAAAAAAAAAACTACTTTAATGTTAGGGCAGAGTTGATGCAGGAGACCACACACACAGTCCTGGTGCTAAGTCTCAGTTCTCTTGCACCAGCCCTTTCAACCCTGGGGTGTGTATTCTCTCAATGGGGAAAGGCAGGGACAGCTCAAGGCAATCTGCCACCTGAGGCGAGGGATGAGATTCACCCCCTCGCCCCGCCTCCCCCGCTTGCCCACCCTCCGTCCATCCTCCCTTCAGCCGCCGCCGGCCTGACCTCCGCCCACACAGTGATCCCTTCAGCCGCCAGCTGCCTGGCCTCCGGCGGCAGTGGCAGCCCTCTTCCCTTCAGCTATAATGAGGCAGGGTGAGGCAGATGCCACAGCGGCGTTCTGAGAGGGGCATGTTTTGCCGCCTCAAAATTCTGCCGCCTGAAGCGGCCGCCTCACCCTGCCTCATTATAGAACCGCCCCTGGGGGGAAGGCTAAACCTCCTGGCCTAAGGCATGCAGGGGAATGGGGGGACCCACATTCAGTCCAGTCGCACTCCCTCTTTCTGGTTTGTACTCCCAGTCTGTTACAAGGATGGTACCTTTCTTCAGGGAATAAAACAAGCAGGACATTGGGAGGGAGTGTTCAAATAAAATTTACTAACACAAAAAATAACTGCAAAGTCCATCCAAAAGAGAAAGATCAGGAATCTTCACAAAAACCCTCAGTGCCTTTTTTCACTTGCTACCAATATATTCCTATGGAGTAGGAGCCTTTGAAAGATTCGCCATTCTCGATGACTAAAAGTGGGTTCCTGGCAAAAAGGCCAAGTCTCGGTCTCTTTGTTGGTCAAAACTTCTCAGACCTTAGATGGCAAAGTCTAAAACCTTCCATAAAAACTAGAAAAACTACGCTTTTCAAAACTCTTCTCTTAAACAGATGCAAAAACTTCCCACTTCAACTGGGGTATAGTGCAGGCACAGCACCCAGACTCTCTTTCCCTCAGGCAGGGGCGATTCCTTCCTGACAGGGCACAAGCCCAAAAAACACAAAGGGGCCAATGCAATATGGTGCGCTGAGCCAAGCGCACTCTTAACGAGCAGTTGGATGCGGGTAGAATAGGCGCTAATATCAATCCCCTAATGCAATAAGGGGATTAGCGCCTATTCAATGCGCGTCTAACACGGAGTGAATGTAATAGCGCTCATCACATGCAAATGCACGTGAATGAAGCTATCAGGCATTCACTCCCGATGCAAAAAGAAAAATGCGCATCTCTGACGAACATTTAACTGTCATCTATTAATGCCTGCCAGGAGCAGGCATTAATAGATGGGCGCATCAAAAAAAGACGAAAAAGAAAAGAAAAAAAAGAAAAAAATTCATGATCAGGCCCATCACAAAAACCGATGCCGAGTTTATCAGCGTCGGTTTTCGTGGCTGTCCACCGCTAAGGAAAACCAACGCTAATAAACCCGACTTTGGTTTTTGTGACCGCTAAAAACCGATTCTCCTGGTTCTCCTGAGTGCTTTCTGCTGCATGTAAAAGTGAGAAGCCCACTGCCGGTCAGCAAAGCCCCCGAGCAGGCCGTCCTGACAAGTGGCTTTTCTATGGGCTCGGGCTGCTCGGCTAAAGGCAGGGCCTTTTGGGGAGGAGAGGCGAGGGAAGGCCGAGTTGCTTTTGCCACGTCCCAGAGAGTTAAGAGAGTAGTAGAAATTTACTGCCGCCTGCCATCAAAAGCGCCGGCTGTCCTGAAGTCTTACCGCCACCTCTATCGCTAGAAACGCCGCCTCTGTCACTAGAAACGAAAGATCCTTTCCATCGTCCCGAAGCTAAGTGCCCGATGCTGATAAACTCGGCATTGGTTTTTAGCAACTAAAAACCAACGCCAGGTTTATTGGCATCAATTTCCCTTACTGCCGTACGGCGGTCACGAAAACCGACGCCGGGTTTATTAGTGTCGGTTTTCGTGACCGGCGTCAGTTTTCTTAATGGACGCCATGCGCGTTAAGAGAGCGGATGCTGACTGTTCAGCGCCCACTTTCTACACGCTTTTATTGCATCGGCCCCAAACTCTCTTTTAAAAAAAATCACAACTCCACTGGACCCTATTGCCTAAATTAGGGAGGTCCTAGAAAGGGAGTTCTCACCAACTTCATTTCACCATCAACTAAAACACCCTCTGAGGTAGATTTTAAATTAATAGCATTGTGCAAAAACAGCCACATATGCGTGTATGTGGGCCGCGGGCGAGCCAAGCACATTTTAAGAAGCTGGGAAGGGCGTGCGTACATGCTTGCACGCACGTGCATTCAGAATAAGGAGTTGGAAAAGTCCAGGGCATTCCGGAAGCAGGGCCAGGACTGACGCATGTAATCACAAATTTTGCAAAGGCAACATCCGTATGTTGTCTGCATAACTTTGCTACTGCTCCTCATGAAGCGCGGGAGCCGTGAAAGAGAGAGAACCTCTGTATAGGGTCAGTCTGATACTCTGTATATAGGTAGCACTCTTGAGGGGGCACTTAGAATAGGGGTTGATGTTCGGGAGGTGGGTTGGGGTTAGTCTAAGAAGAGGAGTTGATTTGTAGAGTACAGTAATAGCTGCATTGTACAAATCTACTCCTTTTCATCACTTATAAGGGCAATAATTCTTTACTGATGTCAATTTTAATATAAATACCTCTGAATGTGTCTGTAACAACACCCCCCTAACCCCAACCCACCTCCCGAACTCCCACCCTGATTCAAAGTGCCCCTCTAGAGTGGTACCTATGTATAGGATATCAGACTGACCCCATACGGAGGGTCTCTCTCTCTCTCCGCATGTAAGTACATGCTGCAACACTATTTTAAATGCAACACTATTTTAATTGCTATGCACGTACTTTATAAAATGAGGTGTATTTTTGCTTGCGCTGCAAAACACAAACTTATGGGCGCACACGCGTTCCTTTTAAAATTTACCCGCTAGCCTTTTGCACATGCTCAGCTCCAGTTTATAGGGCCAAGCTGACCAAGCCCAGCCATGAGAAAAGGATACTTTCGGGGGTGGTGTAAAAACTTTACGTCCCTCAGTATTGGTCAAAAAAGGTAAAACTCATTAGTAAGGCAACAGAGTATCCTTTACACCAGTCTATATACTCTGTAATTGTGATGGGTTAATAATTCAGTTTGAGAACCAAGTTATACCATTTGAGAAGTTTATTCGGGGAACAGATTTGGGGATATAATTGACTCAAATTAATTTCGTAACTTTTTTGGTCTTGACACTTGCTTATTTTGATATCTGTTCAGTTGGAGTATTTTTGATTTCCAGTCTCTCCCAAAATGTTTGTACATTTAATTTTTCAAATGTTTGTAAGTGTACATTTATCTAAACATCAACGGCCGGATTTTAAATCAGCCACAAGCGTAGAAATCGACACTTGCAGGCGTGGCCGGGCCCTGCGTGAGCTGCGCGCATTTTGAAAAGGGCCCGGCTACGCGCCTAAGTGGCGATATGCGCATAAGTGCCGGGCCCTGACAAATGGGCGGGGATGGGCGGTGCAGGGGATGGAGCGGGGTGGGCCCAGACAGCGCCATTCCTCGCTGTCCCGGAGCCTCGCTCGCTGGCCGGCTGCCGGCGTGTGCAAGTTACTTCAGGTCGGGCCCTGAAGCAACTCAAAGAAAATAAGGTTAAAAAAAAGGGATTTAGAGGGGAGAGGAGAGGGGAAGGGAGGTTAGGGTAGGGGGTTGGAAAGTTCCCTCCCAGTCCGCTTCTAAATTGGAACGGACTGGGAGGGAACTGGGTGAGCCCCAATCTCATTACCGTGCGAATTTGAAAAATGTTACCCCCTTTGTGCGTGGGCCATCCGCACATACGCGCGCGGATTATAAATTCCGGCGCTTATGTGTGCGCACGGCCCACGCATTTTATAACATGCGCGCCAGTACGCACATGTTATAAAACTGGTGCGTCCATGTGCATGCGCCAGGTAGCACGCGCGCACCTTTTAAAATCCACTCTTAAATGTGGAGAGGCAGTTCAGTGAAATGTAACTTGCTCCTGTCTAAAGCCAAGCCTTCTTGAGCTAAACACATTTCTGTTATTCAAATTGAGTTTGAAACCTCTTTTTTACATTTTCTTCCCAGACCTAACCATGTACTCTATTTGTGCATCTCTTTTTTCTATCTCTTTGCTTTGTGCTTCTCTGAAGTCATTGCTTTTGAATTTCAATGCAGTTAGAAACCAGATATGATAGAAAGCCGGTCATTTCCAGGCAATTTCTAATTGATTTTGCTCCAGTTGAAATGGTCAATGAGATTTTCCAGGTTTATTATTAATTCATTCAGAGGTTCAGATTAAAAATTATTAATTCTGTTGTCATAGGTGAATGAATATTTTTTGGATGCTGAGACAATAACATAGTCAAATATAGCAAACTGTTAAAATTTAGGGCCTTGAATCCTGTCTGCAAGAATTTTACCATGTTTAAGTACATTCAGACTTACAGAGTTTCTTTGAAAGAGACAACCTTAGCAAAAAAAAAAAGAATATCCTAATTTAAATTCTCTACATTTCAGAGTTGCAGGTTACTAAAATAATTCTTGCTATAAATCACAGAATAGTTGCCAAATATGGGGTAGATTTTAAAAGATGTGCCGGTTTTATAACATGCGCGCGCTGATGCGCGCATTTTATAAAATCCAATACCCGCGCACACATGCATGCCTGATTTTATTTTGGCACATACAGGTGGCACGTAAGGGGAGGGTTTTCTTAAAAAGTGCACAGCAACACAATCGGGAAATCCCCTTTTCTCTCCCAGTCTGCTCCAATAAAGGAGCGGACTGGGAGGGAACTTCCGTAACCCCCTACCTAACCTTCCTCCATTTTCCCCTCTCCTCCCTTACCCCTAAACCCTACGCATCTTCCCTCATTTTTTTTGTTAAAGAACTTACCTGCTCCTTTGGTGCAGTAGTAAGTTCCATGCGCTGGCCAGCTGCAGGCGTGCATTTCCCTGGGATAGCTCAAAATGGCACTGTCCCAGCCGGTCCCCGCCCCGACTCCCCGATCTGTCCAGACCCCATCCCTGGCACACCCCTTTTCTAAACCACGACTCTTCTACGCGTACCGGGCCTTTTAGAAAATGAACTTGGTGCACGCTCGGCCCAGCCATGCACATATCTGCCCGGATTTGTGCTCGCCATGGATTTAAAACACCCCCCCCCCCCATATATTTTCATATTTAGGAGGAGCAGTGCTCTACAAACCAGGGAAACCAGGGATTAAATCCCACTTCTGCTCCTTATGGCCTTGAGCAAGTCACTTTACGCTGTATTGCTTCAGGTACAAACTTAGGGACTGAATGGGAGAAATGCCTTAGTACCTGATTCACGGGGATGGCAACTCTTAAACAGCCACGTGGGCATACATGTACACTTGCGCCAATGGATGTGGTCATTTTATAACATATGTGCCTTATAAAATCGGCAGTACGCGTACATGTGCACGCAATTTTATATGGATGCGCTCAAAGCCACCTCTACCATGTGAGGGGATTTTGCTAGGCACATGCTCCGACGCAAATACCTGTTTCCCCAATTCGTTCCCAGTTTGCTCCAGTAAAAGTATAGGACTTCCTAACCCCCCCCCCCCCTAGCTAGATAACAACTTTTTTACCCTAATAGTGTCAACCTTTCAAACTCCGCTGACTAGCCCTGATTTTTTTAATTTTAAAACTTACACAGCACCATAGAAAAAGTAAACTGATGCGGTAGGGAACTCTAATAGCAAATGGTTAATATATCTGTAGTATATAAGTAATATTTACTAAACAAATTTCATGCCCTTTAATTTAAGGCTCACATTTTCAACAAGTGCTTCTTTGGTCCTACAAAATAGGCAGTGGAATTCGGTTTTGAGATAGATTTTCAGCAGTTCTTCAGTGAATATAAAGAGCTTCAACAAATTGCTGTGAGCTTTGCAGTGCCAACTGGTGATATTAGGATTTGAACCTGTAACCTTTTGACTCTACATCAAGGATTCTACCACTCAGCTAAAGCTGCTATTCCCTTAGCTGAGGTAATTGTAGAGCAGAACTTCCCAAACCTTTCCCACAGCCAGTTGGGTTTTTAGGATATATATACTTGAGATAAATTTTCCCCGATTTCCCATGTCTCGCCCATGCCCCGCCCCTTTTTTAGCTTTGTGATTTCGTACTCGCTCACTTTTTAAAATTCACGCAGGACGCACCGGTCCGAGAGACGTGCATATCTCCCGGCTTTTGAAATTCACCTAGAAGGGTTTTTTCCCATAGGCACAAACTGGGAGAAAAGCCTTAATGAATCCGGCCCTTAGATTGTGAGCCCTCCAGGGATAGGGAAATTCCTGCAGTACCTGCATGTAATCCACTTTGAAGTGGCAAAAAGCGGAGCATAGAAAGAAAAATACCTAGTCGGGAGGCAAAGATTGTTAGGTTTTGATTATGTGCATATTTGTGGTGTCTGGGTATTTGACATAATAAAATTTCTTTAGTATTAGTTGTGTGATGGCTGCTTGGAAGGTCAGTTAATTTATTTCTACTTTCTGTAAAAAAAATTTTTGTTCTCCAATGTAAAACTATTCTTACTTTACAGAAATAAAATATCATAATTTCGCAAAAAGGAATTGCAAGTTTGTTCCTTATTTCTAGTTTGTTCCTTTCACATGTTTTTTTGCAAATTGTTTTTGAAGATGAAACACAAGTTTTCAAAATGAGGTTGACCAAGCCCCACTGTCTAGCAGATGTGCATGGTGAAAGATTTTACATTTATAAACCTATCCCTCTGGGGAGTGAGATTGGTATTTTAAAGTATGATATCCGTTAACTAAAACAGGATAAACGTGTACATTGTTCAGGAGAGAATATTAGGAAAACTTTTTTAGCTCAAAACCAATTTGCTGGACTGGATTACAAAAGCACATAGAAACCATAACAATCACCTTTGCTTTAGAAATATAGAAAAAATTGTAACATAGTATGATACCTTTGCAAGGTCTTAGCTTCAGCACATACAAATAATGAAATTCACCCTAATGTATGCATTGTTTTGTTCTTTAAGATCAGAACAATCTATTTTATACTGCTGCTACTTACTTACACGTGTAATGATGAAGAACCTGTAAAGTATCCATACCTGTATAAAGACAATGTTTTATGATGTTCGTGACACATCATGGTGGCAACATTTTGGATGATCAGTTCTTTAAACTGTTTTTGAAAGCTTTTCATGTGGTTAGAGCAACATTTCAAGCCGTTAGTTTTGTATTTGCACACAGTACTGTGTTCCTGTGTGCAATAGAGGCCTTTGCTGACTGATTGCATTGCATAAAGGTTTAGTGATTTGGCTGTGTTGCAGGGATTTTTACTTCATAAATGCTTATTTTAAATCACCTCCTCTTTTCCTGGATTTTAAAATAGGTTTCTCCTGTTCTCTGTTGTTAGCTGGGTTTTGTCAGTATGGCAGTGCCTCTCCTGGTATGTGTTTGGGACCGGGTGCGCATACTACACCTTTTCAGTTCCACGGGGATAGGGCCAGATGGAAGAATTTGATTATCCAGCAGTAGAGGACCAACTGTTCAGTTGGATACAGAACCGGGAGAAAAGGGTTGAAGAGAGCTAAAATGGCTGTCGTATGTGAAGCCAACAGTTTCCGAAGGGAACCGAGCAGGCACTGAGGTGTAGTAATGCAGAATCTCTTCCAAGTACCAGCTGGGGCTTTCAGGAGCTGCAATCCCCACAGCAGACACTCAGCAGGCTCCAAGCAGCTTGACTTTACCATATGTGGAACTTTTTATTCTCTACCTCACTCCCCAGAGGGATAGGCCACAGGGACACCAGAGGCAGGTGAATTGCTCTTAATGCAGAGCACTAAATCACTGGGTTAACATGAGAAGCCTGGAGAGAGGAAATGGATCTGCAGAAGACTGACTCGGATTCTCTTAACCTTGGAGCTATTCTGAGTACCAAAAACGATACCGCATAATGTTTCATTAGAGGCTTTCACCTTGGGTATACCCTCTTTGAAACAAGTGACCTTTTCATCCTTTTACATATTTTCTGCATGCTTTTAAAAGCTATTCAATACTTCAGAATGCTAAATGTACCTTTCTGTTCTCACAATATGTATTGAAGAAATGAGCTGAATTGCAATGCAGTTCATGTGTACAGTAGATAATTCTGGTGTGTGTGTGTGTGTGTGTGTGCGTGCGCGCACGCAGACACCCGGGTTTGACAAATGAGACACAAAGCCACGGTGCAATCCATAATTCCAGTTTGTATCATAAATCTGTAGTTCCTTGCTCTCATGTGTTTGCTTACTGGCAGATAGAATTTGCAAGTAACAATACCGGCCCCTGACTGAATTAGTATTATGTGAGGCAGTTCTTTCTCCCATTCTTAAACAGATGCTCCCCAGTAGAACAAACTATTGTGTTTTGCCAAAAAGGATGCGACAATTTTTGTTTTAACCAAAAAATTTGAGGCTAAGTGTTCATGTTTTTCATGTTTTCCTATAAAGAAAAACGAAAGTGTTTCCTCGCTGAGTAAATGATTACATTTGTTTTCTTGTCACCTTCAGCAATGTGTAAGTTCATTCATTCATTCATTCATTCATTCATTCTTTCTTTTCCTTCCTTGGATTTGCACCATTTTCTGGCCCATTGTGGTATTTTTCAAAACTGACTCATCTCTTTTAATCTTCCTGTATGGGAATTATTTAAAGTAGAAGATTTAATGAAGGAGAGCCTTCTCCCTTTTCAAAATGAACACTGAATCCCCAATAAGGGTCAATAAAATAGATGTTTATGTAGTTGAGACGGCAAGCACTTCTGCTTGGAATCATTCTGCTTTTATCATCAAGTAGCTTTCTGAAAGGAAGAAGATTGTTTTCTGCCAAGTCGGTCTCTCTTTTGCATGCATGAGTTTTGTAACTCAAATGTCACGGTAACAACATTTTATTATTTTAAAAAGTTTTGTGTACTAAATAAACAAATATGCAGAAGTGTCTTATGGAAGATCAAAAGTATCATGACAGGTATCCTTATGGATAAGCATTGCTTCCCTTCTCTTGTACTTGTTAATTCCTAGAGAATACACCAGACAATATTCTTGATTAGCAACAAAAGGCTGTGAGTGCATTCTAATGTGTGCCAGTAGCCATGGGAAAGTATTTTGTAGTCCAGTGATATGCTGACTAGAGTTTGGGATCACTTTAGATCACAGTGCTGTGCCATATGATGTCCGTATACTGCTGGTTATGTTGAAAAAAAAAATTAAAAGTTAAAACGGGAAAGCTGCTTTTGGAATCCCTGTTCTAGTGGTGCTTACACGCGCAGGAGACCTGCCTAAAATAAAGCTATCCACAGGAACCAAACAATAGGGGCCACATTTTTATTTTCTGTTTTGTTGACCTTTCTCTTGAAAGATTACCAATGGTCGAATGAAAGCAAGGTAAGTTGAATAAGCTCCTTTTGTTTTTGGTTTTACAACAAATATTACTTTTTGTTAACCATTTTTTTTTAACTCTTCATTTTGTAACACTCAGCATAAGAATTTTGTTTTGGTTCTGCAGAATTTGTGTCAAGTCCAGACCCATCCCCCCCACCCACCCGCCAGGACCGAGTCATGCCCTCCCCCCCCTCCACCCCTCACTATGTGCCCAGTCATTATTCAAACTGCAGCTGGAAAAACACACCTAGCCTATTCTCCCCAGACCTGCTGCTGGTACCTTGCAGTTCACAGTGATAGAGAAAATGCTGGATGAGGTGCTACCCCAGTCTCTCCTCTTACATTGGGGGAGGAAAAGGTAATGGTGGGGAAGGGCAAGGGTACTTACTGATGTATTCAATATTTAATTTATCTACAGACATGGAGAGTCACTTTTGTACACAAATATTTTCATCTTTATTCTAATACACTTTAGATAAATTCCCAGGAAAAAAATGAACTAACCAAAACCAAAGGGCCTTGGGGATAAAATACAATGGACTTCTTGATTACCTCCATGTGTACATTGTCATAGTTTTCTTTAAAATAGTTGCCTGAAGACAGGATGCTGACTGGGTCAGGTTTGTGTGATTCCAAATTACAGATTACAAAGGCTGCTCTTCATTTGGGTAAAATAAAGTAAAGAAGACTGGTTATCAGTCTCCAACAACATTAATTTGACTTGCTGTAAACTTTAGAAGAAAAGCAGGATATACATACACTGTGTGTTTTGTGGTGTGCAACTTTGAGCAGTGTAATGTCTTTGTGATATGACAAATTTGGAGCCAGAATTGTGTCTGCATTATCTGACATGCACAGCAGATAGATCAGATGGGTTATCATTAGAGCATGGCCTTGTATTTGTGGTGGAGGAGATGTCCTAAATTGTAATTAGGCTGTCTTGTCAGGTTTGTGTGTGGTGTTCTCAGGAGTGTACCAGCACTGCTTAGAAAATAATTTAAAGCCCATGTTTGGCACATCCTCTCTCCATAGACCTTGGGTGGCTGGAAAATAGCAGCACTTTTTGTAATATTATTTGTGATCTTTTCCTTTACTTTAAAAAAAAAATGGGGGTAAAAAAGGGCAAAACAGCAAAGTAACCTGTTTTCTTTCTCTCTCCAATACGGGGAAATACTAATTTGCTTAGAGCACCTACATCTAATCTCAGTTTACAGTTTTCATTTCCGAGATATATGTCCACATGAAATCACATAAACTGGAGGTGCGTTATTATGACCACTGGAATGAGATCCTGGGAAATTGCACTTGATGTAGGAGCCAGAGCAAAGCCCCGGGTGCTAGTCCATGACGTTTCAGCTGGGCTTCAGTGCCATGCTTAGATGCAGGGTCCTACTGCACAGCTGTCCTCAGTGTGATGAAAACAAGGATCTTTCCTTTGTTATTCTAACATCCTTCACCTCAGCCTGGATTTAGGTCTGTGTTTACAACGCCCTCAAACTCTGTGAGAACTGTTCACTCCGTGAAACCTATTGTTTTGTCTTTCTTTAAAAAAATTATATTTTGAATTTTCTAGGAATATTTATTTGTGTGCTGTTATTGATGTAACAATTACTATTTTACAATGTATCCCACTTGGAGCACCTGTACGAATGGTTGGGCTATAAAATAATAAACGCAAATACAATCTTTGTAAAGGGGTCATCCACCTTTATGTATCTGCATATTGTCCATTAGGTACAGAATGTGCAATATGGTTTACTTAGGAAAATATGTATCTGTTAACCAGGCTGATCTTTTAAAATTAGAAGAATAAAGCTCTGCTTCTGCTCAGGAAAGCTGAAATGTGGCATTTTATGAATACTATGACTGTGTAGGAGGTAGCGTACATTTTAAAATGTTATAGGAACTGTATTTTGTCCTGCAGTTGGAACCTCATTGCTATAACCTAGATAGAGGGGAGTGGGGGGGGGGGGGGGGGATAAGGTTAGGTGGGTAATTGTGGTTACAGTTTACAGTGATAGCATCAGGAGGTTTCTAAGGAGTTCGATCATTTTAAATGGTCGGGAGTTTTTATTTAGTATTAAAAAAATAAATAAATAAATAAACCACCCCCAAACAAAATGGTGTTACATGCTAGAGAAGAGACTTGGGTGTGCACATGTCCTAGAATCACCATAACTCATACATTCAAATTACTCTTTAAAACGGTCCATGATACATTTCCTCATTAACCATATGGAACATAGCAGCCTGAAAATTTTCTGCAGTGTACTTTCAAGGAAAGAATTCAATTGCAGACAGACATTCCTTAGTACTGTGTTTATGCAGCTGTACTTGTGATTAAATTACAGCAACCTAGGCCTGCTTGTAGCCACAGATCCTATTAGTTGTAGGAGTATGAGAACCTTCATTGTGATATTTTTTTGGCCTCTTGGCCACTGTATCAAGCAAGCATCAAAAGTCATGTATATGCTTTACGGTCTCAGGAGAAAGAGCAGTGGGACAGAGCACTGCCGCTCATACTGGAGGAGGAACTTTTGACAGCCCTACCAGGAGGGATTGTGGGATTGCTGCTGTCAGCAGTTCCAACAGTGCAAACAGTATGAAGAAGCTTCCACAGGGATTGAATTACTGAAGACTTCTGCTCCGTGTTTTTTGGTATAATTGAGAGCACAGAGGGAGCTTGATTTCTCTGTCTTATGATTTGAAGGTGAAGACAAGCGCCTGCAGGGCTCTGTCAGAGTTATGGGCATGCTCAACACAGACTTTAAAAAAAAAAAAAAAAATCTAATTCCCATAAAATCTTACAAGGCTGAATTACTTACCTGCATATAAAAGATTTACTTTCACAGAATCATTTAACACACAACTCTTTTGCTTAATTACATTTTCAGAATGGAAATGATCTTAAGCTGCATTTAGGCACTAAAACCTTGCTACTTATACATTGCAAGGGCTGCATAATATGTGGCATGAGTTATATCTAAATTGACCCAATTGTAAAAGCCCTTGTAATTAATAGAACAAAAACCAAAGCAGACCAAGGGACTTTTGGGAGACTGTTGTTTCCACTCCCAGCACATTTCCCTTTAATAATTGTTTATGAGAAGAAGTTTTCAGGTAACGGTCCTGTTACATGTCAGGTTGTTTCTTAAACTGCTTGCTCTGAATTAAGTCCAATAAATCCTAGCCAGCAAACACATTAAGACCAGGCTTAGTCCTTGGTTTAGGGAAGGGAGCTAGCTGCAGCATGAAAAACTGTACAAGTGATTTTGTATTTGAAACAACCCTAGAGGGGAAAAAAGGGTGTATTCCTTTCCTTTTGCTTTCTGAAAGGCTTCCTCATTCCAGCTCTGGTTTCTTTGGCTTCTGAGATGGGCTAAGTTTTTTTTTTTTTGTTTCAACAGTTTGAAGGTGTTTTTGCTCATCCGGATGCATGGATAAAGCCCAGTAAAAGTGCGTAACCCTCCGTTAGTTGCGTTGAAATTGAAAATAACCAAATTCCTTTAAAGCCTTTGACGTCATCAGTCTGTCTGATTCTGAAGCCCTTTCTTTTTATATTCCACGCGGTTCTGCAGTTCTGTCCTGTCACAGTCCACACATCTCTGGGAAGGCAATCGCCCCATGGTTTCCCGGCTGTGACCCAGCTTTATCTGAGCAGTGATTGATTCAGGGAACTAGCTCTAGTTGGACTCTGATGATGATGAATAGTTGTTAGCAGAGCTTTGCGAAGTTGAACTAGCAGGGGCCTCTGGAATCCATTATTAATTCTAAGTTGGAGCCACATTGTTGAGCAGTCCCGCGATGTTCACTGCAACGAGATTTGAAGGAAAAGGCAAGGCATCAGCCACTGCAGCTTCTCAAATGAGTGCAGCGGGTGCCTCTTTAAAAATAAAATAAAATAAAATGTTAAGTCCTAAACTGGTATGCTCATGACATTAACTTTAGCTATGCACTCTTTCCATGCATAGCAGAGTTATTTGGAAGGATTATGAGGATATCCTGAGTATGCTGAACATAAAGTCCTCATCTGTTGAGAATGTATAGGTTGTCAGAAAACATTTTCTTATGGCTGTGAATTAGGATTACACACTGTTAGAAGATTCCATGTACTGCAGCTCTAGAAGAGGGGGCTGTGAAAAATTCATATTATAAGATAGCACAATATAGAAATTACAATTGCTTTCTTGGACAGTCTGCAGTGTCAGTAACTTTTCCATCACAATGGTCCCAGAGACCATTTTAGGAAAGTATTACGCTATTGCTTTGAGTTTTTGCTGCGGCTTCAGTAATTGTGCATTGCTTTCAACAAGACAACAGCACATTAAAAATAGGCTGGGGCTTGTGTGAAAAGGTTGTGAAATAGTCAGAATTTACTTCTTATAAGATTTAAATTGGAATAACTCAGACCTATGAGTTCTCAGGGTTCCAGTTTCCTATATAAGGGCTACCATTTATTGGGAATAGTACAATAAGATTTTTTTGGCTTGCCATGTGTGGTGTTAGATTTTTTTTTCTGCTTCTTTTTCTTTCAAATCTTTTTTAACATATACCTCCATCCCAAGCTGTGAATGACTGTGCGTTTTGCCCTACAATAATGGAGCTGTTCTGCATTATAAGGACCTGGGTACTCAGACTCCAACCAAAGACTAATTAAACTCAATAGTGTACAGTTTACGAGAACAATTTTATATTAGGTAGTCTCAAAAGTATTCTAGAATTCTTTGTAGTCTTATGCATTGTATATACAGTAAAGGTACACGCAAAACAGTAAACTTTAGAATTTTGGGCAAGGATTAGTAGGCCTAGAAAAGACAGACCAATGTTGAAACAGCATTGAAAGAGGAAAACAATAAATCAGAGGCATTTGAAGTTATTTCTAAGTAGGTAAGAGTTCAGCAGTAGAGAAATACAAACTGTTAGATTATGTGTTGGGTCAGACAGAATATAGTAGCTGCAATGGCAAGAAAAGGGTAAGAATGATGAATGAGATCCGAGTGATACTTCAAAACAAGTCTATGGAGGACAGCAACTTTTATCAAACTCTGAAAGTAACATGTAATCAGTGTAATTAATAATTATTAGGATTGAATAATATGGTCTTATTTTATGACACGAGTGAAGATGTGAGCAGCAGCTGTCTCTCTGCCATACTGATTGCATCCCTCTGTCTCCTCCACCACGGAAGATCCAGTGAATGAAGATCCAAGGAGACCTCCAACCCACCAGAGGCCAAATATCTGCAGAGGCTGCTGGACTGCTCAGCAGACCCTGACCTGTCAGCAGCTGAAGATCAGAGTAGGATGTGGGGCCGCTCAGTAGATCCCAATCCACTGTCAGCCGAAGAGCAGAGGAGGTCGCGGGGTTACCTGGTGGACCCCAATCCACCAGAGGCCGAAGTTGCTGGTAGGCCACGAAGTCACCCGGTGGATGCCAACTTGCCTGCAGCCAGGATGAGGAAAAGGCTGCAGGCAGCCCAGCAGTTGAGAGGGAAGATGAGTACCCAGGGCTGCTGGCAGATCCCAACCAAAGAAGTGCTGGAGATGCCAGGGGGTGTGTGTGTGTGTACAGGTGTGTGTATGTGAGCATGTAAGTGAGAAAGGGAGCATGTATGTGGAGAGAAGGAGTAAGGTGTGTGTTTGTGTGAGCATGATTGTAAGAGTTGGGAGTGTGTGTGCGTGTGAGCATGTATATAAGAGTGGGAGCAAGTGTGTGTGTCAGCCTGTATGTCAGGGAACATTTATGTGTGAGCATCTGTGTTACAGAGGGAGCGTGTCTGTATAAGGATTGTGTGAGAGAGGGAACATGTGAGCATGTGTATGAAAGAGGGAGTGTGCGTGTGTGAGCAAATGTGTGTGAGAGGGAGTGTGTGTGTGTATGAGCATGATTGTGAGAGAAGGAGCTTTTGTGTGTGTCAGAGAGAGGAAGCATCTGTGTGTGTGAGCCAGTGTAAAAGAGTGGGAGTGTATGTCCATGAGAGCATGTGCGTAAAAAATTGAATGTATGTGTGTGTTCATATATACAAGAATGAAACAAAATGCTATGCTGAACGTTAACTTACTTATTTCAAATGTTTTTATTACAAATGAATTTGCTTTATTAATTCCATGTTATTAACAAACCACAAGCATGTTATTAGACCATCCACCTAGATTAATTAAAATTATGATCAATACCCGATGCATACATACCACACATATACCAATCACACTTCATAACATGATTGGAAACAGCACAACCAAAAGTGCCACAGCATTTAAAGGATATATCAACCTTAAATATTTTGAAAATCTTCTCTAAACATGCCCATAATATTTAGATAGTCTTTTAAAACATACCCAACAAAGGCCTGTGTTTCACCTAATTAAAGGCTTCATCCGGGGAATTATACATAAGGCAAGCAAAAAATACATTTTAGACAGTGCTTAATGATGAACATTTCTTTTGCATAAATATATCTAGTAACTAACATTCATTATAAAAAAAAATGTAATGATGGTTGGCCAGTAATGAAATGAGTTCATTAGTCCATCTTGATTTTTACTTTCATAACAGCATCAACTCAGCATTGCCTTCTCACCAAAGCCGCACCCGGCTCAACTTGCTTTTATTGGAATAGCTTTACATCGTCCATATGTCAAATATAGTTAAAAAAAACCTGTTATTTAACGAAATGTGACCACGATGATATCCCATTTATATATCCAAATATTTCAGACAATTGAAGAAGTCAATGGTTATTAGGGATGTGAATCGTTTTTTGACGATTTAAAACAATTGTCAGATATATTTTAAATCATCAAAAATTGTTAGAGCCGCGATACAATAACAATTCCCCCGATTTATCATCAAAAAATCATAAATCAGTGGAGGGCGGGAAAACCGGCACACCAAAACAACCCTAAAACCCACCCCGACTCTATAAAACAAATCCCCCACCCTCCCGAACCCCCCCAAAATGTTTTAAATTACCTGGGGTCCAGTGGGGGGGTCCCGGCGCGATCTCCCGCTTTCTGGCCACGGCTGCGTTAAGAGAAATGGTGCCGGTGGCCTTTTGCCCTTATCATGTGACAGGGCAAATGTAGCGCCGGCGCCATTTTGGTTCCTGGCTCCCGACGTCACGCGTGCAGGAGATCGCTCCTGGACCCCCACTGGACCCCCAGGGACTTTTGGCCAGCTTGGGGGGGCCTCCTGACCCCCACAAGACTTGCCAAAAGTCCAGCGGGGGTCCGGGAGCGACCTCCTGCACGCGGGGCCATATTGCCAATATTCAAAATGGCGCCTGTGCTACCTTTGCCCTGTCACATGATAAGGGCAAAGAGCCACCGGCGCCATTTCTCTTAACGCAGCCATGGCCAGAGAGCGGGAGATCGCGCCGGGACCCTCCCACTGGACCCCAGGTAATTTAAAACATTTGGGGGGGTTCGGGAGGGTGGGGGATTTGTTTTAAAGGTTCGGGGTGGGTTTTAGGGTTGTTTTGGTGTGCCGGTTTTCCCACCCTCCTCCGATTTATGATTTTTAACGATTTTTAAAAAAAAACAAAACACGACGATCAGATTTCCCTCCCCCCCAGCCAAAATCGATCGTTAAGACGATTGATCACACGATTCACACCCCTAATGGTTATAACACTTTGCCTCTGCAATTAAACATAATTACTTGTCACTACTCACGAAGGGATACATTTTAAGAGCTCAGCGCATACCAAAGCCGAGAGATATGTGTGTCTCTCAGGCTGGCACGCACTGTGCGGATTTTTTAAAACGTGTGAGTATGCGCATATTTCCTGTTTGGGAAAAGGGGTGGAACTTGGGTGTTCCCAGATTTTTGCATTAAAACAGTGCCTAACTATTTACACGCACAAGCATGTGCTGGGGTCCCTATCCGCGTATCTTTACGTCTGCTGTGGGTGGCGTGTAACTAGCATAATAAAAACAACAAGGCAAGTTAGCGAGGATTGAAGAGTTGGGGCTATAAGGGTAAAAGGGAAGCAGGTTAATTAAGGGGGTTAGGAAGCCTTACTTGGGTGAATTGGGAACGGACTGGGGAAACTGGAATTGCATCAGTGCGCGCATGTAATAAAATTCCCCCCAGTTAAGCAGTAGAGCCGGCATATGCGCGCGCCCTTATAAAATTGTGCATACATGCATGCGCATACTGCAGATTTTATACCATGCATGCATATACACGCATATGTTATAAAATGACCACATCCATTCACGCGAGCTGGCATATGCGCATACATATACGCCCGCCCGGCTGCTTGAAAATTGCCGTTTAAAGGTTTTACATAACAAGTTTTCTCTCTTTTAAAAAACGAATACTTCTAACAGAATTCAGACCCCTAATTTAAATCCCAGTGCAATACCGTAAATCAGCATGAAATGTACATGTTGGCTAGATGCACCAGATTTCTCAAAAGGGCACTTTCAATATAAAGTAAATTATCTGTCTGGAACCGGACTTCCGGTTTAAATCCCGACTGGTTCACAATCAAACTTTATTGGGACCCCACTCTGCCCACAGTAGACATGTGCTTACTTTGCACAACATGCTCAGAAACCCTTGGCAGTATGTTACTAATTTCCTTAAATAGCTGGTCTGAAGGATACTGATGATGGGAGGAACGCAGGACTTATTAGTTCAACGAGTATGACTTGCTTTTAGAGAGAAATCCAGTTTTAACTAATTTCTACCTGGTTCTACAGATTCATAAATCTTTGGAGTATCCGCCCGGTCGGCCCATAGTATCTGGCATAGGTTTTTTACTTGATCCTTTGTCAAAGTATGTAGACTGTTTTCTAAAACCAACTGTTCCTTTAAATAGATCGTACATATGGGACTGGACTCATTTAATCCATATCCTTAGGCTTCTACAGAGGTTCAAGATGCATGGATATTGGTGACAGCGGATATCACCTTACTCTACTCCAATGTACCACAACTAGCAGCCGCTTTCATTATAGGAGAGACTTTAGATACTTTGGGCTAGATTTTAAAACAAATGTGCATGCGTCCATGGATGCGCGGTTCCCGGTGCATGCACATGGATGCGATGATTTTATAACATGCACGCGTCACCACTCGCATGTTATAAAATACGTTTCCTGTGTGCACATGTGCGCAGGATTTTAATATCCATGCGTGCATGTGCGGGAGGGTTGCGACTCACACGCAAGGGGGGAATTTTAAAAACAATGAGCGGCGACGCGAGTAGGACTACCCCAGTTCCCTCCCAGTCTGCTCCAATGAAGGCTTTGAAAATGTGGGCATTTGTCACTATCACTAGGTGAAAGAAATAGTACATATAGCTTTGACAAAACGTTTTTTCAAATTCCAACACAGGTTTTTTTTTATCACATCAAAGGCATGACCATGTGTGCCACGATGGCCCCATCAGTAACCTGCCTATATGTAGTCTCTTTTGAAGAACAGTTTGTTTACCTTTCTGTGTTTTGGCAGCATATCAGAATGTGGAATGTGGATAAGGTTTATAGATGACATCTTTTTTATTTGTATATCATCACAGGCTGAGCTGTTGAATTTTTAAACATGGCTTAATACTAAAAATGAAAATCTTCATTTTACTTTTCATAGCAGTACTATGAATGTGTCATTTTTAGATACAGTAATTTATAAGGATTCATAAGGCTTGAGTATTACCATTTTCTATAAAGAAACCGATAGGAGCATTTTGCTATTATTTGCCAGTCGCCATCTTAGGAGACTCAAAGAAAATATTCCAGTGGGGCAACTTTTAATATTAAGACGCTTATTCTGCACTGTGGGAGAGTTCAAATATCAAGCGGTACAAATGGTTATCCACGATAGATCATAAAGCGAGCATACTAAAGAGAATTATATGTTAATAGAGACTTCCTCTTTGAGCCATCTAGTAAGAGTACTCTGGATAGGTTGGTATGTTTTTTGCCTTATGCCATGCACACAAGAGAAGTACAAGAGATCATTGTAAAACATTGGAATATGCTATCAGTGTATGACACATTTAAGGAAAAACCAATTTTTGCGAATACCAGGGACATAACCTAAGAGATCCCTTATTGAGAACCTCTCCACCTAGTTATAGGGAGGATCAATCAAGTGGGCCCAGTTCTCATGTGGAAACTGTGTAGTCTGTGTTAATACCTTACAAATAAAGGGGCCGATGCAACAATTGTGTGCAAAAAACAGGCCCTCTGTGTTGAACGCCATTTTTTCCTAACGCACACCCAGCCACCTCTCCTGGGTGTGCGATTCAATATTTAAATAAGGGGTCACACTAAAAAGGAGGCGCTAGGGAAAAATGTGTGTCCATAGCGCCTCCTCAGCATTGGGCGCACAGGAGAAGTGGCTGTCAAACAGGCTGTCAAGCGGGTTGGGAAAATACAAGCTCAATCTATATGCGCGCGGCCTACATGTGTGCTCGCTACCCGGTGCGCGCACATGTACGCCCCATTTTATAACATGCGCGCGCATGTTATAAAATCCGAGGTCGGCGCGCGCAAGGGGGGGTGCACAATCCTCCAGATTTATGCGCGTAACCTTTTGAAAATCCGGCCCTATATTTTTGTTAACTAAATACTGCTTTATTTGGTTCCTCCGACTTAGTATCACGATGATTCTATTAGGAGGAATCACAGAAAACGGGATTTTTCTTTTTTCAATGCGCTGTGTCTGGCATACCTTTACGCCAGCGCTGGGCTGGCGTATAATTTGCCACATTGCAAGGGCGCATTGGCCGTGCGGAAAATGTATTGGATCACAGGGATTAGTTAATAACCTCATTACATGAATTTACATGTGATGAACGCTATTAGCTATGTGGTGATTTGGACACATGTTTTGAACACACTAATCCTCGTATTGGATTGGGGGTTATGGACGTGCGTCCAATTGCATGTTAAGCCTTGAGCAGTGGTTAGCACATGGTATGGCATCGGCCCCAATGTCATTTCAACATCCTGATTTACCTATCACCCACCAGTTGAGAAGCCATTTCACTTGTAATTCAGTGCAGATTATATAAGCGAATCCTTTGCCCTTGCTCTAAGCTGTACATTGGACATGCCAAAAGGGCTATAAAAACACGAATCATATAGCATAAGAGCTGTATTCAAACAAAATAGGTTGTAGCTCCTGTGTACAATACTGGTTAGACAAAGGTCACACTGAAAACCAGTCACAGTTTTTTTATCATTCTGCAGGTTCAGTTCAGTAGAGGGGGTAATGTTTCACTTACTCTCCAGTGTCAAGAATAACGATATATATGACAAACTGGCAAAAAATGTACCTAAATATGGCTATTGAATGGGAAGCTTTTTATTAAAGAAAACTCGTTCAGGCTGACAGAGCTGGTTTATAAACATATGCTGTTTGTGCTTTGCAATCTATAGGGGTATTTAGATATTTGTCAAGGGTTTCTGAGCAAGTTGTGTGAAGTAGTATGCATGTGTCTGCTGTGGGGAGAGTGGGGTCCCAATAAAATTTGATTTTGAACCAGTTGGGATTTAAACTGGAAACTGGTTCCAGACAGATGATTATCTTCATATTGAAAGTGTCCCTGTGGAGAATGCTGATGCGTTTAGCCGACATGCAGATTTGATGCTGATTTAAGGTATTCTGCTGGGATCTAAATTAGGGTTTGAATTCTGTGTTAGAAGTATTAGTTTTTTAAAAGTGAGAAAACTTGTTATATAGAACCTTTAGAAGTGAAATTTAAGACCCACGCGCGTGCGCAAATGTGTGTGCATTGGCTGGTGCGCGCACATGGACGCGCCAATTTTATAACATACGCACGTGTTATAAAATCGGCTATCCACATGTACATGTGCACTAGGGATATGCTTTTGTTTAGGACGAATTAGGCAATTTCATTGAAATTGCCTAAATCGTACTGACCCTGAAACACGAACAGATTTTTCCCGAAATTTTGGGAAAAATTTGTTTCGGGTTAGTGCACACTAACCCGAAATTCAGGTCCCCCCTGAATTTCAAAGGCCCGAACCACAGGAAATACGCAAATGCTGTCTCAAGTGCCTAAGTGAGTGGAATTTTAGTAGATCCTTGCGGCGATGCAATAGGCCTTTTACCCAGCTCACTCCCAGTTCACCCCAGTAAAGAAGAGGACTTCCTAAACCCCCTAGTTAACTTGCCTCCCTTTTACCCTATTAACCCCGAGCCTTAAAACCCCATGGAGTAGCCTCTTTTTTTTTGTTACATTTACACAGTCCACAGCAGAAGTAAAGTTACGCAGTAGGAGACCCTGGCGCACTTGTGCATGCAACTACTTTCGCACTGACTTCATGGTGTAGTTCCAGACTGCCCATGTCCCAACCATGCCCCGCCAAATCCAAGCTCACGTCCCACCCTTTTTCAGAAAACTTTTTCTATGCGCGTAAGAACATAAGAACATAAGAAAATGCCATACTGGGTCAGACCAAGGGTCCATCAAGCCCAGCATCCTGTTTCCAACAGTGGCCAATCCAGGCCATAAGAACCTGGCAAGTACCCAAAAACTAAATCTATTCCATGTTACCATTGCTAATGGCAGTGGCTATTCTCTAAGTGAACTTAATAGCAGGTAATGGACTTCTCCTCCAAGAACTTATCCAATCCTTTTTTAAACACAGCTATACTAACTGCACTAACCACATTCTCTGGCAACAAATTCCAGAGTTTAATTGTGCGTTGAGTAAAAAAGAACTTTCTCCGATTAGTTTTAAATGTGCCCCATGCTAACTTCATGGAGTGCCCCCTAGTCTTTCTACTATCCGAAAGAGTAAATAACCGATTCACATCTACCCATTCTAGACCTCTCATGATTTAAACACCTCTATCATATCCCCCCTCAGTCGTCTCTTCTCCAAGCTGAAAAGTCCTAACCTCTTTAGTCTTTCCTCATAGGGGAGTTGTTCCATTCCCCTTATCATTTTGGTAGCCCTTCTCTGTACCTTCTCCATCGCAATTATATCTTTTTTGAGATGCGGCGACCAGAATTGTACACAGTATTCAAGGTGCGGTCTCACCATGGAGCGATACAGAGGCATTATGACATTTTCTGTTTTATTCACCATTCCCTTTCTAATAATTCCCAACATTCTGTTTGCTTTTTTGACTGCCGCAGCACACTGAGCCGACAATTTCAATGTGTTATTCACTATGACACCTAGATCTCTTTCTTGGGTTGTAGCACCTAATATGGAACCCAACATTGTATAATTATAGCATGGGTTATTTTTCCCTATATGCATCACCTTGCACTTATCCACATTAAATTTCATCTGCCATTTCAATGCCCAATTTTCCAGTCTCACAAGGTCTTCCTGCAATTTATCACAATCTGCTTGTGATTTAACTACTCTGAACAATTTTGTGTCATCTGCAAATTTGATTATCTCACTCGTCGTATTTCTTTCCAGATCATTTATAAATATATTGAACAGTAAGGGTCCCTTTACAGATCCCTGAGGCACTCCACTGTCCACTCCCTTCCACTGAGAAAATTGCCCATTTAATCCTACTCTCTGTTTCCTGTCTTTTAGCCAGTTTGCAATCCACGAAAGGACATCGCCACCTATCCCATGACTTTTTACCGGGAGATACACACGTACTCGCACAGTTTTTAAAATCTGTGCACCAGGCCGAGTCATACGTGTATCTCCAAGCTTTGACACGTGTACGGCTTTTAAAATCGATCAGTTAGTAAGTAGTGACAAATAATTATGTTTAGTTGTAGAGGTACATGCGTTATAACCATTGACTACTTCAATTGTCTGAAACATTTGGATATATAAATGGGATATCATCGTGGTCACATTTCATTAATATAGTTTCTTTGAACTATATTCAACATATGACGATATAAAGCTATTTAAATACAGGCAAGTTGAGCCGGGTGTGGTTCGGTGAGAAAGCAGTGCTGAGTTGATGCTGTTATGAAAGTAAAAATCAAGATGGACTAATGCACTCATTTCATTGCTGGCCAACCATCATTATATGGTTTGCTTTTTTATAATGAATATTAGTATATTTATTTATGCAATGACATATTTTCATCAATAAGCATTGATAAAAAGTGTTTTTTGCTTGTCTTATGTACAATTCCCCTGATGAAGCCTTTAATAAGGCAAAACATAGACCTATGTTGGGTATGTTTTAAAGGACAATCTAAAAATTTAGGGCATGTTTTGAGAAGATTTTCAAAACATTTAAGGTTGATATATCCAACTGTGATTGGTATGAGTGTGGTTTGTGTGGATTGGGTATTGAACATAATTTTAATAAATGCAGGTGGCTGCTTTAATAGCATATTTATGGTGTGTTAATAATATGAAATTAATAAAGCGATTTTTGTTAGAATTTTTAAAATATGTAATTTATGGTTCAGGGTAGTATCTTGTTTCATTTGTGTATTGCATAATTTATATACCCTGTATACAGGAGTGTGCCAGTGTAGTTATTATATATATATATATATATATATAACACTGCATTCAAAAGTATTCAGACCCCCTATACTTTTTCCACATTTTGTTACGTTACAGCCTTATTCTAAAATGCTTAATATGCATTTTTTCCCTCCTCAGTCTACACACAATACCCTATAATGAAAAAGTGAAATCAGATTTGTAAAAATGTGTGCAAATTATTTTAAAAAACCTGAACTATCACATTTACATAAGTATTCAGACCCATTGCTATGACACTCAAAGTTGAGCCCAGGTTCATCCTGTTTTCATTGATCATCCTTGAGATGTTTCTCCAACTTGAATGGAGTCCATCTGTGGTAAATTGAATTGATTGGACATGATTTGGAAAGGCACACACCTGTCTATATAAGGTCCCAGTTGACAGTGCATGTCAGAGCAAAATCAAAGCCATGAAGTTGAAGGAATTGTCTGAAACCTCCGGCATAGTATTGTGTCAATGCACAGTTCTGGGGAAGGGTACAAAAAAAATTGCCTTAGCACTGAAGTGGCCTCCATCATTCTTAAATGGAAGAAGATAGGAATCACCAGGACTCTTCCTAGAGCTGGCTGCCTGCTCAAGATGAGCAGGGGAGAAGAACCTTGGTCAGGGAGGTGAGCAAGAACCCGATGGTCACTGTGACAGAGCTCCAGAGTTCTGCTGTGGAAATGGGAGAAACTACCAGAAGGACAGCCATTTCTGCAGCACTATACCAATCAGTCCTTTATAGTAGAATGGCCAGATGGAAGCCACTCCTCTGTAAAAGGCACATGACAGCCCACTTGAAGTTTGCCAAAAGACACTTAAATGACTCTCAGAACATGAGAAATAAGATTCTCTGGACTGCTAAAACCAAGATTAAACTATTTGCCCTGAATGCCAAGCATCATGTTTGGAGGAAACCAGGCACCGTGCATCACCTAGAAAATACCATTCCTACATAGAAGCATGGTGGTGGCAGCAGCTGCAGGAACTGGGAGACTAGTCAGGATCAAGAGAAAGATGAATGGATTATGGTATTGAGAGATCCTTGATGAAAGCCTGCTCCAGAGCACTTTGGTCCTCAGACGGGGGTGACGATTCACCTTCTAACCTTCCTAAGCACATAGCCAAGACAATGGTTTCAGCACAAGTCTGTGAATGACCTTGAGTGACCCAGCCAGAGCCCAGACTTGAACCCGATCGAACATCTCTAAAGAGACCTGATGATAGCTATCCATTGACGCTCTCCATTCAGTCTGACAGAGTTTGAGAGGATCTGCAGAGAAGAATGGGAGAAAATCCCCAAATCTAAGTGTACCAAGATTGTAGCGTTATATCCAAGAAGACTTGAGGCTGTAATCGCTGCAAAAGGTGCCTCAACAAAGTACTGAGTATAGGATCTGAATACTTATGTAAATACATTTCATGATTTTATTAATTTACACAAATTTCTCCAAAGCTGATTTCATTTTTTCATTATGGGGTATTGTGTGTAGAATGAAGAAGGAAAAAATGCATGTTATCCATTTTAGAATAAGGCTATAACATAAAAAAATATGCACAAATTTAAGGGGGCTGTATGCTGTCCGAATAAACTGTATATATAAGAGAGAGGGAAAAGTTTGTACACCCCACTGCCACTAGTCCACAACAATTTTAGGATGACTGGAAATCAAAAGTTCCCAGGTATGGACAGTGTTTTATTTTTTGGGTTTTTCTTGTATCTGTTGTTTTGAAATATTCTTTCGGTGTTTAGGAAATTAAGAAAAAAGATATTGTATGTGAGTTTTTAATTATTGGATCTTTTGTTTATCCCGTTTTTGAAATTTTTTTGTAATATGTGTTTATATTATTTTTATGTATTTTTGTATTTATTATAATTCTTGATTTTGTTTCTGTTTGAAGAATGGTGATGATTCTGTTTTTCCATTGTTGTATTGTCTTATTGCAGTTTCCAGTTAATTTTTGCTTGTATGTTTCTATCATACTTTATGGTTGCTCTATTCTATATTTGGTGAGGGTCTGTTTATGTTCTGTATATGTGACTGAGGTGAGGTATTCTAATAGTAGGTGTATTGGTGTTTTAGGGACTGGTATTATATTTACAGTGTTGCCTTTTCATAGGTAGGGTTGATTCTGTTTGAATGCTGGTAGTTAGTGCTGTTTTATTATGGGAGGTTTATTACATTGTAATTGTAAAGCAATTCGCTCATGGCTTTCTGAAGGTCATGTACACATCCAACATGTGCTACAATAGGCCTAATACAACATGGATTCCAGGTGTCTATTTTGCAGGGATTTCTGGTTGGCACCACAGCAATGCATGTAAATATAACATAATGTAAGTGATATTTTTACTTCAGAAGACTGTACTTTGTTCTTTTTTTCATGTAAAATCTGTTATAAATGCTCTATTCTTATCTGTGGTTTTGGAAAGGGTCAGGCGGAGGGGCATGTATGTGTGTGTGTGTGTGTGTGCGGCTGTAAGGTTTGAGTAAGTCACCTAATAATCTTTCACCGGCTATAGGGGGTACCAAGTTACTAGCCTGCCCTGGCTGCCAACATGTCTCAATCCAACCCTGCAGATCATCATCAGAAAGCAGTCAGTTCATTATTCGGTAATCCAGAAATGGACAAGTTATCAACCTAAAGTTAAACTGATAATTTGTGAAGGATATTCAGCAGGATAAGTCTCCTACTGAATATACTCGATTAAAGTTATCCGGTAATGTTTACCCAGAGAATTAAATCTTCACTGACTATATATTCAAAACATAAGTACCAAAGAAATCCCCCAAATCCCTCTAAGTCATTAGGCCTGATCTTCCACCTGCACCCCCTAAAAATGTAAAAATGATATTGCATGTAATGCCCAACAGCCCTCTCAAGTCCCCTCTAAAAATGAAAATAAGTTGTGGTCTATAGCAGCCCAAAGAGCATCCCAACCCCCACATCTCCCTCCTGATATTGAAATTGTACCCCCTCCTCACACACAAACCTACCCCACCCTACCATTCTACCCCCCCAAATCCCCAAGGTCACTGGTAGCACAATATATTCTTATCACCATTGCTGTGGACACTGCCAGAAGCAGTCCGAATGTACTGTGCTGTCTTGAGGTGTTGAGGGTTTCTGGGTGGGATGAGAGCGTTTGGGTAGGCGTTGAAGATGGGTGGGGAAAGGATAGGAGGGGGCCCGGAGTTGCTACAGCCTGCAAATTATTTAAATTGGGGATGTTGGGCACTATACCCCAAAATAAATTTTCTTTAGTTGGGGACTGCTGGCCCAGATTTTTATAGTTAACTGGCTATTTTGAGCATAGCCGGTTAAGATTTAAATTTATCCAGGTACAGGGTTTCCTCAGAGTAGGACTACTCTGAGGAAACCCTAAACTTAGCCAGATAAAGTAGAATATCAGACCACTCCTGACTTATCTGGCTAAGTTAACCGGCTAACAACTTAGCTGGGAAATTTAAAACCGTGGAGTTTGTCTGGCTGAGTTGCACTTAGCCAGACGAAACCCTTTGAATATGGGCCTCTTGTGACTTTATAGGTGGGCCTGAGCCTACTGACCAGAGCCCACCCTTAACTGACGCACCGCCCTCCACACAAAGAATGGAGACCCAACTGGAAAGCGGGGGAGGGGAACGAGGGGAGTGCTGCAAGGCCGACGGGAGCACCGGCACGCGAGCACGAGTACAGGCAGTAAGCCCTGCCCCGAGTTACCCCAGTCAGAGGAGTGTCAGTGGCACTGGCTGATGACGTCATCAGCCCTTTAAAGGGCCGCGATGGAGGCCAGGGAGCCCTCTTTGGATCATGAGCCGGCGAAGAAGATAGTGGCATGCGGGTCGCTCCTTCCCCGATTCGGCTATCCCTTCCCGACACATGCTCCTGCTCACCTTTTGAGGAGCAGTGCGGCCTGGTGGAAAGCACTCTGATATGGATGGGAGCAGAGGGGTGCGTCGCCACGGGTGAGTCATGCATGGGAACTCAGGAAGGAGGGATAGAGGGGGAGCATCGCAGGTCCATTTCTGAGGGAGTAGGTGAGATCGAAGAGGGAAAGAGGCAAGGGTCGGGTGAAATTGGATGGGGAGAAAAAGTTGCATTAATAAAAAAAAAAAAAAAAAATGTTTGTCTGGTCTCATGGAGGAATTTGAGGTGCCCCTATGGGTGGGATCACGGTGAGTGGAGCTCACGGGAGAAGACAGAGATCAGGCCCAGCACCCAATTGGGAGCCAGGGCGTGAGATGGAAGGAAGTGGGGGGGTGCGGAGCTGCGGGGAGCAGAGGAGTGGCCTAGCAGTCAGAGTGGAGCAGGGCACGAATCCCAGGGGGGCACCTTGTGACCTCAGGCGTGTCATTGTCCCTCTCATTGCCCCAGGTGGCTCTTCGGGGCAGGACGCATCAGAGCTGGAATTGGAGGGCCAACCAAAAAATGTCTAATATTGTGGTGGGATAGGCTGAGCAGTTGATGTTTCAGATTTCATCCACAGTTGTTTTTTGTGTTTCTTTGATGTTGTTGCTCTGCTTGATACAGGAATTCAGCTTGCATTTCCCGGTGGGGTGGCCCACAGAGGAGGGGTTAGACCCAAGAACAAAGTAGAGCTCTGTTTGGGGATGGAATTTGCTGGTGAATGCAGCCCTGGCAGTTTGTGGTCATTTTTATGGTTCTGTGATGCTGCAGTGGGCCTGTGGTCATGTCACACTCACTAACATTTCGTTCGGATTCTGGCTGCAGATGGGGGACAGGTTGGCTCATCTCATCGTTCGCAGACCACTGTTATGCAGTGAGGGATCAAAGAGTTTGGAGCTGATGGCCCTGGGAATTTGTAGCCAGAAGGGTGGTCGGTGCAGTTAGTGTGGCTCAGTTCAAAAAGATTTGGGATGGGTTCTTAGAGGTGAAGTCCATTAACTGGATGTTTGAGCGGCGGCAGGTTCTTGTGGCCTGGTTTGGCCTGGTTGGGTGGCGGAATGATGGGCTTGCTGGACCCAGGATGGACCCTTGGTCTGACCTAGCAGGGCAATTTCTTATGTTCTCAACGGAGGCAGTGCAGGCGGGACACAGACTATGGGAAAGTGGCACTGAGGGCAGTGCAAGGGCGGAGAGAGTGTGGCGCTATGGGCAGGCGGGAGCAGCAATCAGCCGGACGAGGGGTCCGCGGTGAAGAGATTCAAGTCGAGGGGCCTCAAGCGGCAGACTGGCAGATCCACTGGCAAGTGAGGCAGCGTCGGCTACAGGGCACACTATGGTGACGGGGGCAAAGGAGGAGATTGAGCTGGAGCCACAGCAGGGTGGCTTGGAGAAGGCAGTGGCTTTGCAGGGTACACGCCAGAGACCCCTGAGGGCACACAGCCACTGACTAGCTGTGCTTCGAGGGGTGCCCCTTGTTTCCGTTGAGCAGAGGGCCACCCCCACACACAATTAATCTCTGGAATTTATTGCCAGAGGATGTGGTTAGTGCAGTTAATATAGCTGTGTTTAAAAAAAAAAAAAAGGATTGTATAAGTACTTGGAGGAGAAGTCCATTACCCGGTATTAATTAAGTTGACTTAGAAAATAGCCACTGTTATTACTTGCAACAGCAACATGGAATAGATTTAGTTGTTGGAGTACTTCCCAGTTTCTTATGGCCTGGATTGGCCACTGTTGGAAATAGGATGCTGGGCTTGATGGACCCTTGATCTGACCCAGTATGGCATGTTCTTATGTTCTTAAGCGGCAGATTTACCAGCAATTGAGACAGTGTCGGCCACAGGGCACACGATGGAGACGGGGCAAAAGACGAGATGGGGCTGGAGACACAGCAGCATGGCTTAGAGAAGGCGATGGCTTCTCAGGGTACACACTGAGTGGAGGAGTAGAGTAGTGGTTAGAGCAGCGGGCAGCGAACCAGGAGACCAGCATTCAAGTCCCACTGTTGCTCCTCGTGACCAAGGCACGTCACTTTACAGCGAGGGCAAGGACTCGGTAGTCGCCTGCATGGCTGAACTTTGCCCGTGCTGGTGGCTTGACTGGGGAGGTGCTCATTCATTGTGTGAAGTAACAAGGGCTGCATTTTTTAATACAGCTTGGGGGAAACAGAGTGGGAATTTGAATATGGGTACTAGTCAGAAGTTTTGCTAGAGGGCAACAGGGAGTACCATGGGGCCAAGCCATCCTCGGCCCATCCCCAGGAGAGAGTCAGTGAGAAAAGACAGTGGATAATGGGGCGGAATGAGTGGACAATGTTTCTATCGGTCGCCAGGTGATTCCAGTCGGCACCAACAGGGAGAGCCTTCCTAGTTGAGAATGAGTCAGGGAGACGGAAGGGCGCAGCAGGGAAGACTGAGTGAAGATTAGGCAGCAGACCCAGCCAGACAAAGCGGGCACTGCAGAGGATAGACGACAACTTGGGGGAGCCTGGGGGCACAGACGGGGGAGAGGGCAGAGCATGAGTCCACAGGGTGAAGGACAACGAGGCGACGGCTGGAAAGGAACCCAGGGCGAGGTACAAGCAGGCCAGTTCCAGCTTAAGCAGGGATTTCTTCAAATCTTCAGACTCCACAGGCAGCAGTTCCTCGGACAGGGAACCCAGAGGCCTGCCCGCACTCATCACACTACTGGAACTGTAGGAGGGTACACTCAGGCAAAAGGCGCAATGGAATCCAAGCAAAAACTACTTGGATGCTTTTAAGTCCGGCAGCGATGGTGCACATCAGGTGACGGAGGGAGCGTGGGAGACGAACCGGCAACAGCGGAGAGTCAGAATAGGAGTCCAGAGAACCGTGTCAATGGGAGGGAGGCCTTCTTTGCATGATAGGCGTAGGGGAACATTGGGACTTCCTACGGCATGTCCCGTGGTGGTTGGCGCAGTTGGCATTCTCCAAGTGTGCCAGGTGCACGAGAGTAGGGCGGGGCCCAATTGCAAATAGGAATTAAAAAAAAAAAAAGGACAGGAGTAATTTCCTCACGCGGAGTGCTCAGGAGGCCACCACCTAGGCAGCGGACGACACCCAGGGCAACTGAGCGGGGATGTTGCTCGGGGATCACAGGAGGCTTATCTCCCAGCACACATCATCTCAGGAGGCTAATCTCCCAGCAGGCATCCGATCAGGAGGCCAAGGTCACAGCACAACACACGCATGAGCTGTAGCATTGAAAAAATTGGGTTTGCCTTTCCAGCAAGCACAGCCCCTCACCAAGCGATGAAGGATTAAGGTGGGGAGGAGCCTCCAGTATCAGAGAACAACAGCACCCATCAAGATGGAGGCAATGATACCAGAGTGAGAACTATTCAGGCTGCTCCACCAAGGAGGGCACCTGCCTCTCAACCAGCCGAGGCAGTTTTGAGTCATACAGAGGAAACAGGGGAGAAATTCCCCATACCATCAGGTTACATGGAGGATACGGCAAGATTCCGGGAGGAATACGTATTTCCATTCCATGACCAGATGGAAGGAACGAGGATTGGCAATACATTATCTGCGACTCGGCAGGCATACACGCCGAAGACTAGGTTGGAGATCGAGGGGCACTTAATCTGTACAGAAGGTATTGCAGGTCATTGGGGAATAAAGAGGTCCAGAAGCATCTCGGTTGAAAGTTGTCATGCCCACACATGAATGTATGGGGATGGCCAAAAGCGGCGACTGAGTGAAAGCGTGGTATGCCACCTTCAGTGCAGCAGTGACACGGCTGGGGAACCGACAGGGAGTTGATCGACAGACTCCCTTTAATACACAGACTCCTTCCAGTACAATGGAAAGCTTCCCTGTAATGGGGTTAACATTCAGAAAGCAGCATTACTGGGACAGATGCAGGCCGATGGGATATCCAGTCTCAAGCGCTGGTGTCAAACTATTTGGCTCGGGTCAGCAGCGGGTGACAGAGCTAGAAACAGCATCAGGCAGCACTGTGTACTAATGTTGAACAACGTCTTATTTCCGGGAGCCCAAGTTCGAACTCCGGCTGCTACCTGCGGGATAAGTTCTGGCCCATCACCCAGGAGTTTGGGGTTTCTTTGGCCCAGCGGGACTATGATCTTTGCCTTCCTTGGCATCAAGCTGCAGAATCAAGAGATTGCACGTCAGGCAATTTACCAGGGGAAGAGCCTTCATGAGAAGAGCAGCAGCAGGCACAGTTGGGAGACAGCGACCCCATCAGAGGGTTATGGATACAATTTCTCAAATTACTGCAATGGCGTTCATGTGATATAACAGCCACCACTTCTCAGCAAGGAGCCTGATATGCATACGGATGAATCAGGAGGCTAGAGTCCCGGGGGAGTTGCAATTTCTCAATGAGTACAAGGGAACAGACGTTATACAAGGGTTACCGCTTTCAGCAAAGATCCGGATAGGCATACTGATGCCTCAGGATGGGCATAAGGAGGCCTCAGGAGGCCGGGGTTTTTGGGGCACTTGGCCAAGGCGCTTGGTGTACAGAACCAGGGTCAAGGACAGGACTCACAGAGAGCATACATCTTGGAGCTTTACCCTACATAGGTGGCGCCTGTGTTATGGAACAACGAACGTAGGAAAAGGCATTTGAGTTGTAGCAGATACCAGCAACAGAAGAGCGGGGACACTCACGCCGGCAAGACGGACTCCAAGTAGACATGAGAAAAAGAATGGGGCGATAGCCAGCCAAGGCGATCAATACCGGTTCATTTGAATAAGTGACCACATATAACCAAAAAGTCTTAATTCTATATTGCAGATATGCTGGGGGCCAAGTGCCTCGCTTGGATCACTGGTCACTCCAATATACAGCGGGATGCTAAGAGACAGCGGGATACTAAGAGGGCACAGGGGCGACTCAACCGATCGCACATAAGGCTGGCACCGCAAGGTTCAGGTCGGCATAGGGATGGAAAGCCCAGCATGCGTTGGTTACGGTATGACCCTGCTATGGCGCCCGAGGGACTAGAGGACTGCTCCGGATGCAAGAATAATGCATCTGGGGGGGTTAAGGACCTGTGGCCATATGCATATTTAATAATGCACTACAGGAGGCCAGCGGGGCAGAGTATAACAAAGAAAGGACACAGGCCGCAGCCTATTCATTGTTTGGGGGGACACGAGGCAAGGGTCCTCCCTACCTCGTGTCTTGGCGGTTACCCGGGCATTGCAAGTGGTGCCGGTGACATCACAGGACGGCATGGTAGCCGATCAGCGCCTTGGGCGGCGCAAAAGGTGGGGGCGCAGAATGCGCCAATGATTGGGACCCCCTTGCTGGCGGGCAAGGTGGGGGGCCCATGGAGAAGGCTGCCTTGCTTGGTCCCTACGGCGGGCAGCGGCGGATCCATCATACCTGCTCGGGTACCCAAGGAAGTTTTCATGCGGCAGATCCATCATACCGGCTCGGGTACCCAAGGAAGTTTTCATGCGGCAGATCCATCATACCGGCTCGGGTACCCAAGGAAGTTTTCATGCGGCAGATCCATCATACCGGCTCGGGTACCCAAGGAAGTTTTCATGCGGCAGATCCATCATACCGGCTCGGGTACCCAAGGAAGTTTTCATGCGGCAGATCCATCATACCAGCTCGGGTACCCAAGGAAGTCTTCATGCGGCAGATCCATCATACCAGCTCGGGTACCCAAGGAAGTCTTCATGCGGCAGATCCATCATACCAGCTCGGGTACCCAAGGAAGTTTTCATGCGGCAGATCCATCATACCAGCTCGGGTACCCAAGGAAGTTTTCATGCGGCAGATCCATCATACCAGCTCGGGTACCCAAGGAAGTCTTCATGCGGCAGATCCATCATACCAGCTCGGGTACCCAAGGAAGTCTTCATGCGGCAGATCCATCATACCAGCTCGGGTACCCAAGGAAGTTTTCATGCGGCAGATCCATCATACCAGCTCGGGTACCCAAGGAAGTTTTCATGCGGCGGATCCATCATACCAGCTCGGGTACCCAGGGAAGTTTTCATGCGGCGGATCCATCATACCAGCTCGGGTACCCAGGGAAGTTTTCATGCGGCGGATCCATCATACCAGCTCGGGTACCCAAGGAAGTTTTCATGCGGCGGATCCATCATACCAGCTCGGGTACCCAGGGAAGTTTTCATGCGGCGGATCCATCATACCAGCTCGGGTACCCAAGGAAGTTTTCATGCGGCGGATCCATCATACCAGCTCGGGTACCCAAGGAAGTTTTCATGCGGCAGATCCATCATACCAGCTCGGGTACCCAAGGAAGTTTTCATGTTGTGTTAAATAAAAGCTGCAGCCTTATTATACCAACAACAGTGTCCGGGTTTTAAACATGTGTTACAAAATGAATGCATACTTGGGGCTAATGTACTGAAGGGGCCAGAAGGTATGGACGATGGCCACATGGGGTAAGTGGCTGCTGCTAGCGTTAATACATACATGCTGGAAAACATTCAATAACCAATCAGAAATAAAATGTTTATACGGTTTCATATTTTTTTTCTAACTTCGTAGGCCTGGTTTCATATGCTATGGATTTATTTTATTGCTTTTATATACCGACATTCGTTGGCGTACATCACATCGGTTCACATCAAAACAAATGGAATAATGTGACTAGAGGTCAGACTATTTTACATTAAAACATTATAATATTGTAACATTGTAACTCAATTTTGTATTAACATTGTAACTTTTTTTCGCATTAACCTAAGAAGGAGAACAGGTAACAAGAATAACAATTAATGAAAATAATTATAGATGTTAAGGAAGGTTAGTGTGGGGGAGGGGTTCACTGTTGGGGGCCGGATGTACAATGCTTGCAAAAAAAGAGAGCTTATGAATTAACTCTGCTGAGAGGGAAGTTCAAGGTTAAGATGTGCGCTGTGAGGAATGGGGGGGGGAGGGGGGGAATAGGGTTGTGTGAGGGTAGGTTTAGGAGGCGGGGGGGTTAGGTTGTATGTTGGTAGGCTTTGAGGAAAAGCCAAGTTTTCAGTTTCTTTTTGAATGAGTGGATGGAGGGTTCAAGCCTGAATTGGGGGGGAAGTTTGTTCCAAAGGGTGGGGCCCGCTACAGAGAAAGTGCGTTGTCTGGTGGAGGAGAGGCGTGCTAGTTTAGTGTGGGGTATTATGAGTAGGCCCGTGTGGATGATACACTATGGAGATACATTTAAAAGGCGTTACACGTGTAAATCTAACATACTATCATATCAGTTTTAAAAAGCCACTTACATGTGTAAAACCTATCGACAATTCAATGGCATATATTGTAGCAATTTTCAAAGGCTCGCTTACATGCATAAAGTGCATTTATATGTGTAAAACCCAGTTTTAAACAAAGAAATCCTTTTGGAAATTACTCTTTTTCTTTTTTAGGAAAACCCTCGAGCAAAATTGCAGAAAATGTTAAAACTAGGATATGCTTTTCTTCCAGCTCCTTTTTCCATGATATGGCATGAGATTAGGGTAGTGGTTGCACAGGATGGACACAGCACTTTTGTCTTCTGCAGAAATCTGAATATGCTTGCTGGAAGTTACTGATAGAAAAATTCTTTCTGTAAGGATGACTATAGGCAGAGTTATATCTGAAAATGGATTTGTTTTAATTGGCATTGATGTATATGATACCTGGTAGGATCAAAGAAAACAGAATCAAAGCAAGAAGTACTAGCAGCTCTGCTTCTTTGAATATTGGCTTCTTTTATAGATATAAAATCTCAGAACCCGAGTGCTCAAATGCATTTGTAGTGATGTTTGTTTAAAGATCAATATTAAATAAATTGGTCTGGAAGCCATAGCCATAAAGCAGCTGTCGGACTAATGTAATCCCACAATGCTATTTTATCTGCTGCATGAAACCTGGTTAGCTGTGTACTTCTAATATGTGGAAATCTGGTGAAAAATAAAATTGCTGAAATGGATTCTTGCATGGTCGGATTAACCTATAATAAGGCATGTTTTTCCAGATTTCTTGTCAGGTGGGACCACAAATGGCTATCTTGTGACTGACTAATTTTAACCATTTCACACTGTGATTCTTTAATTTTAGCACATCTGTTACAGAGTAGATTCTTAAATACATCTATAATGCTAGTGTTATTGGGTTGGGATAGGATAAATTGGAAATTCCATTATCCTTGCTAGATAAATCTATGATTTACATCTGGGGTGGCCAACTCCAGTCCTCAAGAGCCACAAACAGGCCAGGTTTTCAGGATATCCACTATGAATATGTATGAGATAGAGTTGCATGCACTGCCTCCATTGAATGCAAATCTATCTCATGTATATTCTTAAGAAACATAGGAACATGACAGCAGAAAAAGACTGTATGGCCCATCTAGTTTGCTCACCTACCCAATTAATGTATCTTTATATTTTCCCATAACACCCTTTGAGAATTCAGATACTGTTTTTGTTTTCACCATCTCCACTGGTAGGCCATTTCATGCATCCACCAGTCTATCTGCAAAGAAATATTTCCTAAGATTCCTCCTTAATCTACCCCTTTCACCTTCATCCCATGACTCCTCATTCTAGAGCCTCCTTTCCATTGAAAGAGGCTAGCTTCTTATGCATTGAAACCTTTGAGATATTTAAATATCTCTATCATACCTTCCCTATCTCACCTTTCCTCTAGGATATACATGTTTAAATCGTTAAGTCTATCCCCATAGGCTTTAGTACAAAGACCACTGACCATTGTAGTAGCTAACCTCTGGATGGACTCAATCGGATTATATCCTTTTGAAGATGTGGTCTCCATAACTGTACACAGTATTCCAAGTGAGGTCTCACCAGGGACCTAATATGGATATGCTGAAAACCTGGCATGTTTGTGGCTGTTGAGGACCAGAGTTGGCTACCCTTGGTTTAAACCATTAATATAGACTCACATTCTATGAATTCTGTAACATTGACTCTCTTGCAAACGGTCAGTATCTATAATATAATTTTTTCAAATATTTTGTACCGTCTTTTGAGCCAAATGAAAACAATGGGAGGCCTTAGCTTTCCCAACCTGTTTCCTATTTGTGTTCCGATGCCCCAAATTCTATATGATGTCGGTGGAACTGCTGCTGTGTAATTTCTGGGTCTGCTGAGTCACAGGGCACTGCAGGGGGTCATCAAGGACTACTTAAGGTTTCTCTACTGAGACACCCATATCCACTGAGCTTGTGGCCAGATAAGTTGAATATTAATTTACTAGCCATAATATAGACTGATTTCTTGCTGACATTGTTCTATTCTTCTGCATTTCTGTGTTTTTGCATGGTTTGAAATCTTGATATATTTGTCTTAGCTTGATAGTGTCCTTTGAATCCTTGCTAGTGTGTATTTAATTTTGCTGTGTTTGTTAATTTAAACAAGGAACACTGCCATATAGATAACTTCAATGCCTGGCTCAAAAATGGTGTAAAGAATGTGGTTTTGGATATACTGGAGGTTGGGGGGGATTGTAAGGAGGAATAGAAAATTATATGATAAGGATGGTCTACATTTGTCCTTCACAAGAAAATGGATGCTAAACAAGAAATTCAGATCAAACATTATCAGGCTTTTAAACTAGAGAGTGGGGGTGGCAGGAGGTGGTCAGTGGAATTGGCAGGTCACCCCCAAGAAATAGAGGAAGTGAGAGGAGAAAATACAATTAATCGGCTCAAAAAAAAAAGCAAAAAAGGTGATTAGGAAGAGCAGCAAACCAAAGGTGAAAAGTGACCACAAATGTTTATAGTATGGGGGAAAAAAATCCCAGATTTGCAGGCCTTAAAGGAGTTTCTTTTAGAGGTGACACCTGCCAGTGCACTTCCTGTCTGAGGGTCCTTCTCCTACTTTACAGAGAGATAGATTTTAAGTCTGATACCTCTTTGGGGTGAAGGGGCTCTCTACAGGGGACCAAAGACCCGTGAGTCTACTCTAAACCCTAGGTAGGCAAGCACCAGTGATGGATCCTGCTGCAAGAGACAGTGAGGGCAGAGAAGATACCCATTTTAACTTTTGTAATTATTATTTAGTCTTAAGAAGAGTAGGGAGGTTTTGGATCCCTCTTCCCCACTGGGGTTGCAGATCTGAAAACTAACCTGGTCCCAAAGATTTTCCCCCAAGAAAAATCCCCTAAAGTAACAAATAAAGTATGAAATAAAATCAAGAGCAGAAGACCCCAATTGTATCTCCACCAGCACCAAAGGACCAAGACAGGCTGGGTATCCAAGTAAGAAGATATCCAAAGGTAGGATTTTTGAAGTGACATAGGGAACCCCTTTAATAGGATTCCCAGACAGATACTGGGAGCATTTATACAATTAAAATCACCATGGGCTCTACTCAGAGGTCTGGATTAATGATACCTACCCACTATGGAAAATCTTTAATATATCATCAGTCAAATGTAAACTCACACTTCTGGATAATGGATTTTAATGTATTATTATCAATCAGTAAACTATTATTTTAATACCCAGACCTGGTCCTGTCCGAGTTATTTATTTATACATTTTTATATACTGTCATTCAGTATTCTATCATGAACGATTTACAATCAGTCAGAAAAATAAATCATACAACATAAATCATAAAAATACAATATGTATAATACTAAAAATAAAATAAAATATAGTAAAATTAGTAAAATAACATATAAAAGATAAACTTAACTAACGTGAATTTAAAATTAGGCCTCAGACTCTGAAAAAGTTGTTAGGTACTTCCTGCAATGATGATTCAAAATTAAACCTTTCCGTCATAAGCTTTTTTAAATGACCATGCCTTTAGATCTCTTTTAAAGATCTTAACATCTGTCTGTTGACTTATTTCATTTATGTATTTATTTATTTATTTTAAACTTTTCTATACCGTAGTTAAGCTGGTGCCATCACAACGGTTCACAATAAGGCACATAACTATATGTTGTATAAAGTGTCTAGAATACTAACAATTAAACAGGTGCCATCAAATTACTGTAGCATAGTATCATAATAAATATTATTTGGTGGGTAATATAAGTCATGTCCAGTTTTCTCTGTCTCAGCTATAAGATAAACGTACTACTTAACTCTGGTTCTTTGTTGTTTCCAAAGTTATGGAACAGCAAACTGTTCCATAACTTTGGACCTGCCCTGAGATCGCTCTTGATCTTACCTCACTAAGATATGTCGTGCGTATAGATGGAACAGCCAAAATGCCTTTGTTAGAAGAACAAACATTTCAGCCTCTCACCTCATGGGAAGCACAAAATGACCACACACAGACACACTGGCCACCTTTTCTCAGCATCTGGGCCATAAATGAGAGCTTCCCCTCATAAAGAGTACCCACAAGGGGTGGAATGGGATGGGATGGTTAGCTGGAGCAGCCCCAGAAGATATAAATTAGTTATGTGCCCTTAGGTTATGTGTTCCTACTTCCAAAAAATAGGTTATGCTACCCTTAACATAAGACTTGGAAGTAATCTGCACAGAGCAGCAGTTATTGACCTTAACAGAATCATGGGGATAACCTGCACGGAGTGGCAGTTACTACCATAAGAAACTTGCTGGGCAGATTTGGTGGACCATTTGGTCTTTTTCTGCTGTCATTACTGTTAGGATGTATTTTCCAGAAATTCTGCAGTTATTAAATACCAAAGAGCATATCCTTTCATAAATTGTTACTCCCATGTGTGCCTATGAGAATGGAGAAATCATTTCAAAATAAAGTTCCAGTAACTGGATCTCAACCATATGTAAGAAATTAAGACTACTATTATTTTTAATGATATTACATTCATTTAAGAAAAGATGTACAGTAAATTGTCAAGATAAGAGGAACTAGTTCATGAAGTATAATCTGTTATTCCACATCTCAAGCTTTAATACTCAGTATCTCTGAGAAAATTCACATAATACATAATGCTTCATTCTACAGGATCTACCAATATCCACTTACTTTCATTGGGGTAGATTTTTTAAACTTATGCACGGGCGTAGATTTGTTCACACATCCCGGTGCGAACAAATCTACGCCCGATTTTATAACATGCGCATGCAGCCACACGCCAGTTATAAAATCTGGGGTCGGCGTGCGAAAGGGGGTGCACACTTGTGCACTTTGCGCGCGCCGAGCCCAAGCGCCGATGGCTTTCCCCATTCGCTCCAAGGTCGCTCTGAAATCGGAGCGGCCTCGGAGGGAACATTTTTCACGATTCCCCCCTACCTTCCTCTCCCTTCCCCTATCTAGCCCACCCCCAGCCCTAACTAAACTCCCCCTTACCTTTTGTTTCCAACGCTACGCCTGCCTGATGCAGGCGTAACTTGTGTGCGCCAGCTCGCCATCCCCCGGCACAGGCCGCTGTGCCGGAGGACTTGGGACCGCCCTCCGGACCGCCCCCAAACCTCCGCCATGCCCCCAGACTGCCCCCTGACCCCCGGACATGCCCAAGTTCCGCCCCAGACCGCCACCACGCCCCTAGATCCGCCCCTTTCTGCCCCTTTTTCGAAGCCCCGGGACATATACGCGCCGCTGAGCCTATGCAAGATAGGCTCAATGCACGCAAGGGCAGCTAGGGGCAGCTTTTCAGGGGTTACACGTGTAACCCTTTGAAAATCTACCCCATTGTGTATCACTATATTACTTATTTATTTATTATAAGAATTTGCTACTTGCTCTCCTTCTGAGGTACTCAGAACAAGGTACAGGATTACTGGATGTGTTGGCATACAAAAAATAGATAATATGTAATGCATAAACGTAGTAGGGGTGTGCATTCGGATTGACCGCATTAGTAAAATGCAACTCATATTTTTTTTTTACTTAAAAAATTGATTCGACATAAACGATCGGATTTCCCACATATCGAACATAGATATGTTCGATATGTGGGAAATCGCGATTGTTGAGCCAAAATAAAATATAAACCCCCTCACCCTCCTTAATCCCCCCCCCGACTTACCACAACTCCCTGGTGATGGAGCGAGGAGTGAGGATGCCATTTCTGCAATCCTTGGCGAGAAGCATGTGACGTCGGCGGCACGTCGAGTGACGCCGGCGTCACGTGATTCCCGGCTCGTTCGCGCCGGACGGCTCGTTCGGCCCAAAAAGAACTTTTGGCCAGCTTGGGGGGGTCAGGAGGCCCCCCCAAGCTGGCCAAAAGTTCTTTTTGGGCCGAACGAGCCGTCCGGCGCGAACGAGCCGGGAATCACGTGACGCCGCGTCACTCGACGTGCCGCCGACGTCACATGCTTCTCGCCAAGGATTGCAGAAATGACGTCCTCACTCCTCGCTCGATCACCAGGGAGTTGTGGTAAGTCTGGGGGGGGGATTAAGGAGGGTGAGGGGGTTTAAATTTTTTTTTTGCACATATGTACATATACCCAACTCATTGGATTTTTTTTATGTCCATATTGGCCGCAAGTGGGACCCCCTTTCGGACATAAAAAATATGAACATAAAATTTTGCTCTGCACATCCCTAAAACGTAGTGGGGTAGATTTTAAAAGGAGCACTCGCGGCATTCATGTGCGTGCTACCCGGCGCGTGCACATGTATGCCCAATTTTATAACTTGCGCGCACAAGTTATAAAATCGGGAGTCGGCGCGCGCAAGGAGGTGCACAATTGTGCACCTTGCGCACACCAAGCCCATGCCAAGATGTGCTGCCTTCCCCCATTCCCTACCCCTCTACCCCACCTTCCCTTCCCTTCCCCTACCTCCCCCACCCTTTTCCCCCTGCATTTTCCTTTTTCTTTTTTTTGTTTCAAAACTTACTTCAGCTCTGGGGCTGAAGTAAGTTGCGCACGCCGGCTGCATGCCAGCGCACGAACCCCAGCCCAGCGGCCACGCAGAGGCCTCTGGCCATGCCCCCAAACTGCCCCACCCCGCCCATGCCCCCGGACCGCCCCTTTAGTAAAGCCCCGGCATTTACACACATCCCGGGGCTTTACACGCGTCACTGAGCCTTTTTAAAATTGGCCCGGCGTGCGTAAACCCGCCGGATTTACACGCGCAACCCTTTTAAAATCCAGCCCAGTATTAATACATAGCACAAGGATAGTGGAGAAACAGTGGAGTGAAAGATCAGAGTTTTAGGGCGAAGGGGTCAAAGGTAAGATGTGTTTTTGCGTACCAGAAAAGCCAATGGGATGTTGTTAGCCAATGTGGGTAAGCTTGGTGGAAGAGCCATATCTTCATTGTACAGGGAAATATCACTGGTTGATCTTCAAAGGCTTGCGTGTGCCAAAACTGGGAGATATGCGTGTGACTCGGACCCACACGTGCCGTGCAAATTTTAAAACCTATGCCAGTACGTGCACATCTCCTGGTACACACACACAATTTTCTCACCCAAAGGGACATGGTCAGGATATGGGCAGGTTGGGACTACACCATGAAGTCAGCATGTAAGTAGTTTCGCGCACAAGCGCTCGCTGGGATTCCCTTCCGCATAACTTTACTTCTGCTATGGACAGTGTGTAAGGTAAAAAAAAAAAAAAACTAGGCTAATCAGTGGGGTTTTGAGGGCTAATAAGGGGGTACAAGGGAGGCAACTTAACTAGGGGCTTGAGGAAGTTCTCTCGTATAGTGGGGTGAACTGGGAGCAAACTGGGAAGAAGGCCTGTTGCGTTGCCGCACATACCTACTTTTCACCCCACTTATGCACGCGAGATGGCATTCACGCGCACATGCACCCATCAGTATAAAAGTGTGCACCCATGTACTGTGGATAGCTGATTTTATAAAATGTGCACATATTTGCACATATATGCATGTACGTTATAAAATCGGGGTGTGCATGTGGGCAAATGCGCACGGGTCTTAAATTTAACTTCTCAGTATGTTGATGGCCAGTCTGGCTTTAATCATGAGAAATTTCCTGAACCTGGGTATGAAAGACGAGAAGGCATACTTACAGATCCAGTCTAGCTTGGAGTCTTTAGAGGCAGGGTTTTGGATCTTAGTCTGTGGGAAGATTGATAGGGAGATGGGCAATATTTCCTATAAATTAGGCCCTGGTCATTTAGTGACATGAAAGCAATGCAGAGAGCTTTGAATTGAGCCTAGGGGACTAGTGCAGCTTCTGGAATCCGGGCTAATGTGATCTCTATGGCTGATGTCAGATAAAATCCGTGCTGCAGCATTATGCACTAACTGTAGACATTGACTATAGAGTTGGGGTGGCGAAACCATTTGCATGCATACTTTTGATTTTTGAAAGCATGAGCGTAAATGCATGCATACACATTGACAGCTGCTGCCAAGCAGGCATAAATGTGTGCTTATATGCTGCACAGGGGTATGCATGTACCTGCTAATTTTCAAAGTGACGAACATAAGTCCACTTTGATAATTAGGGCTGAAGTTCACTTGTACTTTCTACACGCAGACTTCAGCCCTACTTGGGCTGTTATAAAAATGCCCTTTTAGAATCCACAAGCCAGAACTGAGATGTATCAAAGGAATTACTGATCCTTGCTGTTACGCTCTCCTGGGATTCTCTCACTTTTCCTCTTTTTGGTCTTGAGGCTCCCTTGGTCAGATGCTGGCTTCCTAAATCCCAAGGACCTTTGTTGGTACCTGATTCTCCAGTGTTTGACTCTTTCTCCTGCGTACCTGTTTCCTTCTCTCCTTTGAACTCCTAGATCACAACACTAGGTGGGCAACTCTCCTCTCTCTCCTTTCTCCCTTCTGCACAATTGGTTATTTCTGAATAGGCATCTGACCCTCACTCTTCACTGCTTCTGTGAAGATCTTTGTTCAGACACAGAATTCAGATAAGGGTCTGCTTTTTACTATAGAAAGACAAATCTATGGTGAGAGGTTTACTCCCTTAGATTGAGGATCCTCTCTACTCCACCGATGGAAACAGAAGCAGTTATTTAGGATAAGTGTCATTTAGTGACTTGCAAGCAATGTAGAGGGTTTTGAATTGGGGAGCAGTTAATACATCTGTTTTGCTAGGGTTTAATTTGAGATTATTGGAAGTAGCTCTGTTCCAGATCTCTGCAAGGCAGTTCATTTTTTGTACAGCAATGTATCTGTCATCTCCTAGTTACATAAAGACTTGAATGTCATTGGCATGACAAAATATTGGAACTCAGATTTTCTAATCTCACAATCAGTGGCTTGAGATAGATGTTAAACAGTGTTGGGAAGAGGATTGATCCCTGTATCTACTACAGGACAGGGTTTTGACAGGAAGAGGAGTAACAACCCATCACAATCCTTTGTTTGCTACCTGTTAGGAATGACTACAACAATTTTGAGGCTGGGCGTTTGATAGCCTATTTATTAGGATCAGGGTAGAGGGTTTTCTGGCATCAGAGGACCTGAGGAAATCATCTAGTAGGAATAGGAGAACTGTTTCTATGTTGTGGCAATTCCTGAAACCTAACTGGAATTTGTTTAGGAGTTGCCCTCTTTCAGAGGAGTCTGAACTGATGAAAGGCCCTTTTTTTCAATTATTTTGGCAAGAATTGGGTACTCTGAATGGGCTTAAAGTCACTCAAAATATTGGCATCTAGGAAGGCAGTCTTAAGGAGTGAATGGTCAGTGTCCATTTTTTTTTTTTTTAGCACTGCTGGCATAGCACCCTTAGTTAAAGAGTGGTTCATCAACAGTGCAATCTAGTTAGATAGGCCGAGTTTGGCTGCTTAAGTAGTTTAGCTGGATGGATCAAGTGAACTTGACAATGGGTCAAGGTTAGTGAGGAGTTTTACAGTCTGGTTTCTGGAGATTTCTTGGAAATGTGAGAGTAAAGCATGCATATGTTCCAATGTTGAATCATCTGGTGTTCAGGTGTTTGGGTCATCTATGACATCATGGAAATCGAAAGAAGTATAAATAATTTGAACACTGAGCTATGAAAGAATGGGAAAATCACTAACAACAAAAAGGTTAAAGAGAAAAATATATCAACTGTATCTTGATGTGTATGTCTTCTGTTCACAGAGGATGATAGCAATGGAACTATGTCGTTTCTTGGAGAATGGATGATTATTAGACTCACTTTGATAGTCCAGAGTTGAAGATTACAGTACTTTTTTTTTTTTTAAAGCAAATGTATGTATTCTTAAAAAATAGGCTTTTGTTTCGTGTGATGCATTCTATTGTTTCCATGCTTATGTACAGCATCTGATTTACATTACATGCATTCCTTGCATCCTTTTCTCCCCCCTCCCCGCACACACACGGTTGCCACCTGGCTTCATGTCATATGGAATAGCAAATTCAGTCCTGTTTTACCCTATTGCATGTAGCGATGGTACTTCTGATTTTCTTAGGCAACTCGATGGGACAATTAGAGCTACAACTCCTTGCATCCAGTAGAGTAAAACCAGGGCTGGCATAGCTTGCTCCTTATGACATGGAGCCAGGTGGCAACCCTAAACACCCATCTCCCTTTCACTGGCAGGAGGAAAGTGGTACTTCATACCTGTATCTGTCTCCTCCTCCTCTGCCAGCTTCCATTTGATAGCTGAACACATGGGGCTGGCAAGCCCTGCAAAATTACAGGGGCCCCTATATGGTTCAGAATTCACAGAGAAGCTGGTAGAGGAGGAAGCAGACCCAGACAAGAAGCATTACTCTCCTCTTCCCAGCAGAAGGTAGTGGGAAGGGGGAGGATTGTGCCAACAGCGTCTTCTGCCGCTCAGGCACCCTCGGCACATGCCTACTGTGCCTAATGGGAAAACTGGCCCTGTTTATGTATTTTAAAAATAACTTTTTTCTTTTGCAACAAACAACTATTTCTACAACTTGCTTTAGAAAACTTAGTGTGATAATAACTACCCTGTAAATGCAGTGGCCCATTTTGTATTTTCTTTTTTGCCGTTTTCAATTTATCTAATAAAGATGTGAAACTTGAAGCAGAAATGTGGCTGATTGCACTGAATTATTACCCCAAGATAGATTCATCAAATCTCCCAGCTGTATAAGACAGGGTTTACTAATGAAGTTCCCTATCAAAAAGAAAAGCCTAATTTTGATTTGGCTTAGGTAATGAACTTCTTTTTCCTGGTGTGATTATCTGCATGGGGTGGCTAAAAGAGTAGCAAGAGAGAGAGTGCTCACAGAAGCATTATGCAAAATGTCTCTTGTCTCTTTTTTGCTTGGATATATTAAATTTTCAATGTAGTCTATGTAATATAAAATTATGATAATGACTTTTGGCCTACTGTGAAGGCAGCTTGCTGGTCCTGAGCATGTGTGTCTGGCTTGAGCACTAGGATACACCGTGGGAGTTGCCTTTTCTATTAACAAACCTCTAGATACCTAATGATGAATTTTCTTTCACCAAATGTTCTCCTTTTGTCTAAAATACAAGCATTTTCTAAATTGCTTTTGAGAAAAACAAGAGCAGCAGAGAGGTCTATGGCAGCACTAACAAGGGATACACCAACAAAGCAAGGGATTCATTTAGCATCATTCTTGTAATTATAAGCTAACAAAAATTCTGCTTCATGCAATACTGAAAATATTTACCAGTTACTAATAAAAATTATTGCATTACATTACTTAAAGAACACATTGAACATTTTGCTCATAAAATGTCAAAAGTGAAAAGCATGAAAGCTGACAGCTGGATTTATTGCAGATAATTTGCAACAACTCTAAGCATCTGCAGTCTCCTTAGTTATTGGAAAATCTTCCATTTTTATTCCGCTTTCTCCTTCCTCAGGAGAACTGTCTCTGGAAAGCTAAAAGTTCATTCTTTTCCAGCTAGGAGTAATTTATTGCTTTGAACCCTGAAAAAAAAAGAGAACATGGAAATGTTTAGTAGTAATAGGATCTTCGTAAGGTTATCACTACAGATTAAATATATTTTGAGTGTAATTTTGTAACATAGCGCATAGGTCAGCCAGCAAATAGGCACATAAATTAAACATATTTTCAAAGCAGACTTATGTGCATAGTCTACTTTGAAAAATAATCCCTGCAAACTACAGTATACACACATAATTACACCTGCTATTTGGTGCACACTAGTTTTGCTGAATTAATTTATGTGCATATTTTTAAAATCAAAAGCATAAGCTTTAATCCTGCCCAGACTCCACTCTCCCAGTTATATCCCTATTGTTGCGCTCGGGGGTGGACCCCTGGCCTGAGGCATTATGGGAACTGACCACAGGGAGCAGAGCACTGAAGGAGACAGAGGCAGTGTAGATCTTCACCACTGGAAGCCCGAGGCCCCCCGGGTGGAGCCCATAGGGACCCGGGCTTCTGGGACTTAGGTGGGCCTCGCAGGGTCTCCTGGGAGAGTCTGAGTCCGGTGTGCCCACAGGGACTGGAAGAGCTTTATCGGGTTCGAGGCCAGAAATAGGTTGGAGATTAGTGAACCAGAAGAGTGTTGGTGATGACAAGGCTAGGGACAGAGCCAGAATCAAGCAAGGTCAGGCGAGCAAGGTTAAGTCCAAGGAGTGGTCAACGAAGCAAGGATCAAGATCCAGAGGTCAGGCAGGGTCAAAGAACATGCAGAAGTCTTGGGCAGGCAGCATGCAGGCAGACAAGTCAGGAACAGGCTGAGGTCTTTGGCAGGCAGACAGGCAGGTCAGGAACAAGCTGAGGTCTTTGGCAGGTGGCAGGCAGGTCAGGAACAAGCTGAGGTCTTTACCAGAAAGGCAGTCCGAGGTAAGACCAGGAAGACGAACAACGAAAACAGGAACAAGCAGGGCAAGGAAGCAGGAACAGAACTGGAACAGAAAGATCCTGGAACGAGACTAGGAACAGGCAAGCAAAAACATGAGCAAGGGCAATCTCTGGAACAAACCGACCCAATTGCCAAGGCAAGGAAGTGAGGCCAGGAACTTCCTTTTAACATCCATTCAATCAGGGGTGCGCCACGGAACTAGGCCCCACCCTAGAACCCATATCAGCGGCTGGTCCGCACTCGCGTAGGGGCATGGCTAGCTGCTGGGACGCCGAGGCCCGGCGTGGGGCCTGGCGTGTGACCGAAGGCCCGGTGACTGCCGCAGGATGCCAGGGCCTAGCTGGGCTCACGAGAGACCCACTGTGTGACCCCAAAGGTGAGTGGTCCCGAGTGCGGGATGACCGCGGGAAGGGCGCGTAACACCTATATGCATAAATCTATGTGCATACATTGTGTATATGTTTGTAATTTTACACATGTATCACACACCACTTTCTAAGGGATCATTTCTGCGGGTAAAACATTAACCTGCAGAAGTGCCTTTGAAAATGACCCTCCCTATAGGCAAATATGTAAATGAACTGCGCATGCAGAATATAGACATGCTTTCTGAGTGGCTTTAATGCATTATCATATCTAGTACTTTGTATTCTTGATCAAGTATTTGCCAGCGCCTGTTTCTAAACTTTGTATAAATGCTATTGTATTGTCCATATTGTTAGCATCACATTTTATGGTACAGCAATCAAAAATGCAATACTGTTACACTAGCATCCTCATAAAAGGGCACTTTGGGCCCAAATAAAATATTCTAATCAAGGTGCTCATAAAATTAGAACTTACATTGAAAGGCATATATAAAGATATTCTTCTCTGGTCAGTCATTTAAATGTCATGCAAATGTATTTCACGCTGCATGCATCCAGTTGCGCTATAAAAAAAATTCATGTGTTGAGGATTTTTACTGTGACAGGCTCTTTAATAAAAATGTTCTGCTTCTCAGTAGAATCCATTGTTTAAACATAGTGAACCCAATTTCTAGGGGTGTGCATTCGTTTTGAACTTAAATGTAAAACGCAACTTTTTTTTTTTTTTTAACTTAAAAAAGTGATGAGGCGAAAACGATCGGATTTCCAACTTATTCAACATAGCTATGTTGAATACGTTGGAAATCGTGATTGTTGATCCTAAATAAAAATTTAAACCCCTCACCCTCCTTAATCCCCACCCCCAAGACTTACCAAAACTCCCTGGTGGTCCAGCAGGGAGTCAGGACGCCATTTCTGAACTCCTTTGCGAGGAGCACGTGACGTCGGCGTCACGTCGGAGTGACGCGGCGTCACGTGATTCCCCGCGCGTTCACTCCGGGACCCTCGTTGCACCCAAAAGGAACTTTTGGCCAGCTTGGGGGGGCCTCCTGACCTCCCAAGCTGGCCAAAAGCTGGGGTCAGGAGGCCCCCCCAAGCTGGCCAAAAGTTCCTTTTGGGTGCAACGAGGGTCCCGGAGCGAACGCGCGGGGAATCACTTGACGCCGCGTCACTCCGACGTGACGCCGACGTCACGTGCTCCTCGCAAAGGAGTTCAGAAATGGCGTCCTGACTCCCCGCTGGACCACCAGGGAGTTTTGGCAAGTCTTGGGGGGGGGGGATTAAGGAGGGCACGGGGTTTAAATTTTTATTTGCACGTATGGACATAGACTCAACTTATGGAATTCTCCATATGTCCATATTGACCGAAATTGACCCCCCTTTCGACTTATGGACTTATGAACATAAACTTTTGGTCTGCACATCCCTACCAATTTCAAAACAGCCCATGTGTACAAGTGTATGTGGAGTACTTCATCCCTAATTTTCAAAACACATAAGTCTGTTTGAACATTAGCGGGACCGGGTGTACCTTACCGAGGCACAGGCTTGGCCATTTACATCTGCTAAGGAGCAGGGATGAAAATCTATGTGGACATTTGCACACATACATTAGAAAAATTGAAAGTATACGTGTAAATGATGTCTCCACTCCGACTCTGCCCCCAGAAGCGACTCTTTGCAGTACGCATAAAAGTACATGCAAAATCATTTCCTCATGTACTTTTAGGTACAAAATCCCTGGAGTAATTTACAAAAAGCCTATTTACGTATGTAAAACTGTGCTTTACTTGTGTAAGGGGACCTCCTATTCTGCCCCTGGCTAGCAGTTTTCCTTTAATTTTTAATTGCCGAAGTGTTCCCAACAGACCTGTTATGCCAATAAGTTATTCAGTGATCTCCATAGACCCTGCCCTTGTTTGTAAAGTCACTGTAATTAGGTCTGGTAAGTAGGTAGGCCACTCTCCAATGGGAGGGGTGCCGAGTCTGAATAAAAGTTCTGAACCCATGTGATGCGGGGGGGGGGGGGGGTTATGCACTAGGATACTAGAATTCTGAGGTACTAGCAATCTGTGGTACCCATTTCTCCACAGAGGGGGGCTAGTTGGCCTGATCCCTTTGCTGGAAAGGTTCCTGGAGCGAGGGGATACAGAGCCATTCCTGCCTTAGGAAGGTGGCTTAGGCCCATGGACAGTGTTGGTCAGGCCTTACAAGGAAGAAGGTGTCTCAGAGTCTAAGAGAATTGAACATCCGAGAGACCAGTGTGAACAAACCAGATAAGAGCATGGGGGAAGGGAAGGAGAGAATGGAAGGGGGACGGAATAAGAAGAGAAGTTATAGGAAGTAATGAAGATTCAAGAATTGGGAGAGTGGAGTGTGGAAGTCAGAGAGCATGAGTGAGTGATTGAATTGGGAAGGAGGGAGAGACAGTGCAAAGTGGGGAAGAGATCCTGGGGGACTGCAGAGGGTGTGAAAAATAAAATCTTTTATCATCCCACCCAACCATACACTCTTTCCTGAATTCTTACATTTGAATACTTGCTCCTTTCTTTCTAGAAAAACAATACGGACATTGCACATATTACATATAAACAAACATCTATTTTGTTAAACTGAGAAAAGGATTTGGCTAGAAGTAGTAGAAAGAGGGTACAATCCAGAGCCTTGTGCATGCAGGTCTAAAACTGTGTTCACTATATCACGATACTCATCACTGCTTATTGAGTATGACACCATTTTCCAATGACATGAAAGACATAAAACATGTTCTTTTGTTTTGCCACAGACCTTTAGTGGTAGATTATAAATACTTATTAGCCAAAGCTTGACATAATGATTGAGGTCCAGGTCATATCCATTTGTGAACTTAAAAAAACATTAAGAGTATGTGGTATATTTGATTTTTGATACTAGTTTAGATTTTTTTATATAGTTAATAAGGTATGTAGTTTGGAAAGGGGTATTTGAATAAAGTTGAATTCCCATTGAAATAACTGATGATCTGCTGTCATGCACATCAATAATTTACATGGGTAGAAAATACACTGGGGTTTTACAGAAACCATATTTGCCCACTGGGAGAACACTAGTCAACTAGTCAAGAAATATTAAGGCTTCCCATTTGAGGCTTCAGCTCACAACTGAACATGTTCACAACTTTGACTTATGCTTTCTATATGTAACTCCAAGGAGTCACACACATACAATATTTATATTCTCAGGGATGATCTATGGACAGCAGTGGAAATACCTTTTAAAACACGACACCTCGACTGTGTGAAAGGTATGAATTTATGTACACACATACTTAATACAATAGCACCATAACCCCATTAGCTTCCTGTAAAAGAAAATTTGTATTGTTTGAGGATCAAAATGGAAACCAAAACATCAAATAGAAAGCAGTAAAGTCTAAATTTAATTTTATTTCTAGGTACTAGAGATAGCAATTGGTAATGGTAGAATAATGATAGAAAATGTTTTCTTTTTTTTTTTTTAATAATTTTATTTTCATTTGAATTTTCACATTTCTAACAGAACACAATGTTCTCAGAAAAAATCAGATATCTTAAGTATAAATCACACATAATCAGAAATAATTTTTCCAATTTAACAAACATCTGAATATTATAGGAAATTACGGGAGTACCAAGATTTAACGAAGCAGTCATAAAGGTAAATTAACTCAAACATATTATAGAACTACAGTACAGTTTAACCCATGAATTTTAACATCTCAAAGCTGATCCCCCCCCCCATGGGGTATTTTAGGAATGTGAGTCCAGATAAGTGCGCAATTGAACAGGATCTGAAAAAATATATCTAGCATTTTGATGAATAATCAAACATTTACACGGAAAACATAAATTGAATTTTGCCCCCTTGATATCACTTAATTTCTCATCGCTAAGATTTTTTTTCTCCTTTCCTGTGTAATTTTAGTGATGTCAGGAAATATCCAGACTTTCTGACCATGGAAAATTATGCAATTGGTTACGGAAGATGATTCTCAACACAGAATCTCTTTCTAAAGTGAACGCAAATGAAATCAGAAGAGTAGTTCTTGTCTCTATAACCATCTCTTGAATTAAATCCAATAATGCTGATACATTCAGAGATGAAGCTGATGTTTGTAAATGCTGATCATCTTTTCTTTCTTTAAATGTGGGTAGATAATATATCTTGGAGATTGCAGGTACCACTTGCTTAGGAAATTTCAAGATATTCACTAAGTAATTTTTAAATAAGTCTCACAGGGAGACCATGCTCAATTGTGGAAAGTTCAATATTCTCAGATTCGATCTTCTTATCTCATTTTCCAAGCTCTCCAATTTATTGAAATAAAGATTCTACGATTTTATAAGGTTATTCTGCACCGCCTCAACTCCTCCAACTTTCACTTCAATTTATTTCAGTAACGATTCTAAAGATAAACTTTAGTATCCAGCCTCTGTGTTTTAAGTATATTTTCCTTCATCATAGCTGTTAAAGCATTTTTAGATTTGTCCATAGAGACCAGAACCATCCAAATTGCATCTAATGTAATGTTTTTAGGTCTGGACAAGGGTGGGTTATAGATTATATGTACCTCTGGATCTCTTGTTCCTCCCTCCACAGGGTCACCACCTCCATCGTCGTACTGCTGTGCCTCCACCGATGAACCCGTGGAGCCTTGCTTAACCAGACTCTCCGAAGGAGACGGTATACTACCGTCCCTTCTCGGGGCTACAGATCTCATTAAGGCAGTTTGTTCCTCCAGCCACTTAGATGAAGTTTTAGGGGTAGTCGGTGCACCGGGGGCTGAGGGATGTCTCTTCATCCTGGAAGCTTGGCATCTGCTCCTTGTCATGGCTTCCCGCTGCTCCTCCCACCAGTATTGGTTGCATGGGTCCTGCAAACATTGTCTTGATCCATGGTTGTCTAACAACTGATATCGGCATCGAGGTAAAAGAACTTCTCACTTTAGCCTTTCTTTTAGTATGCGGCATTATTAAATCAAAAGAAAAGTTCAGGAAAAATTTTCAAGGCCAAATTCAGAAAATCCACAGAGCAAGAGCGTTTGCATGCACTCTATACAATGGCCATCTTGGTCTCCTCGATAGAAAATGTTTTCAAAGCATGAGTAATCTTCTGTTCCTCTTATTTATTTATTTGTATTTATAACCCACCAATGCTGTGTTCGTAGGCGATGGACAAAAAACAAGTACATAATAAAAATAATAAGAAACAAAAACAAGACTAGCACAAATAAAGATAAAATCAGCTCAACTTCCTGCTCAAAATAACAATTTACAATAAAAAGATGCTTACACAAAGCTTGTCTGAATAAATGCGTTTTCAACAAAGCCTTGAACTCTATAGTAGGAGTTATGAGATACAGTTCTTGAGGAAGTGAATTCTAAATTAATGAAGCCATCACCAAAAAAGAGCACGCCCTGGTTTCAGGAAGATGAGCCTGCCATGTTGAAGGAACATCCAGTAGGCCACGTTATGATGATCATAAAGCCCTCATGGGATTATATATCCAAAGTATGGTGTGTACTCATGCAAAGGAGTCGAGTGCCAACAATTTATGCACCATATTGCCACCTTATAATTTATTCACCTTTGAATGGGCAACCAATGAAGTTCAAACAGTACTGGAGAAATATGCTGTCTCATGCCTCAACCAGATATAATCCAGGCAGCTGCATTTTGCAAGACTTGAAGAGACTGTAATGATGCCTCAGGAAGGCCAGTGTAGCTCCTTTCTGAAATAAGTAATTTTATCAGTCAGTGTAGACACAATGGAACATCTTTGAGCAAATAAGCAAGAATGCAAGATCACAATAACCAAATGGGCTGTTAAAATATGATTACATTTCATTACAAGCATATATATCTGCTCACTATTGTGCCCTCCTCCCCATACCTCCAGGAATAACCTATACCACCCAAAGACTTGTAAAGATTTAGAATTCTTGGGATTGTTTTGTAATGATTATGTTTTTATGATGGCACATCAAGCTCTTTTGTCTTTCTCTTCCTTTCACCTGCTTTGGACTAACTATTGGTGATATTCGGTACATTAAAATCATGTGCAGCCATCCTGTAATCTAATGTATTTTAATCTTCATTAAATCAATTCTTTTGCAATTCCTGCCATTGTTTCACATCAGCGCCAGGGTACTTCATTTTCTTTTAAAAGAAAATGCTAATCTTCAGAAATGTATTGGATCATAATATGAGTGTCATGCCCTGTTAGGTCGCTTAATGCATAGTAATGACCACAGATCAATTAGTGTTCTTGAAATTTGTATGTTGAAAGTTTGAAGGCTGGAAGTCTAAATGACATAATGAGATTATATTTCTGTATTGCTGTTCTTTGTGTGCTGGGTAGAGCTATTTTACTAGCCAGAAAAATACTGTTCTTTTGGTCAACCCCCAATTGCCCATATGTTATTTAAATAAAGGCAGTACTTGGATAACAGTGTGTCGTGCTATCCAAGATTATAATTGTGTAACAGAAAACACTTGGCAATGACTTTTTTTTCTGTTTAACATGAGTTTTGTGTCTGTGGTTTTATCAGCTGAATCAGACAACAGAAAGATGAACAAAAACATTTGTGCATGTGGAATGCAGGATTCATACAATTGGTCACTCATATGCATATGGCTGTGCAGAGTAATTTATTTCATAACCTTTGCAAAAAAAAGACAATAAACTAATGTTTAAATCTTGTTCTTGAAGGTATTCTACATGCCATATTCTGGTGACTGACAATTCCAGTCATTTAAAACCAGGCGTAGCCCTGGTTCTTAGGACAAAACTAATATATGAATGAAACTAGTTCTTAGATGATTGGTTTGCAGCTATATCTGGTGAGTGGTCGTAGTAACAATGTCAGAAAAAGATCAAATGGCCATCCAGTCTGCCCAGCAAGTTTCCTAAGGTAGTAACTGCCGCTCTGTGCAGGTTATCCCGTGTCTCTGTTTAGGGTAGTAACTACTGCCTCTCCGAACTGGTTACCCCCAAGCCATTTGTTAGGAGGAGTAATATATACAATGATATGCTGCTTGTACATGCTTTGCTTTTGGTCTTGGCTAGAGAAGCAGTCCTGTGCTTTTTCTTTCATGTCAGTGTATCAGTACCCCGGGCCATAAAAGTTGGGGCCCAGCATTGGCTGTCATCTGAATCCAATTCCCTTCCACCCTCCACAGCTGTTGAAGCAAGGAGCCATTTTGCAGTTATATCACAAGCATCAAAGCTAATTTGTTAAGAGTATAATCCCATGCCTTCTGATTAAGGGTAGTAACTGCCACTCAATGCAGGTTACCCCCATGCATCTTTTTCTTCATTTCCAACCTCTGACTTTTAGGTATCCACAATGTTTATCTCATGCTTGCTAGAATTTGTTTACTGTTTTCATCCTCACCACCTCCTCCGGAAGTGCATTGCAGGCATCCACCACCCTCTCTGTGAAGAAGTATTACCTGATGGATCTGAGCCTTCCCCCATGGAGTTTAATTTCATGACTCCTAGTTCTACTGTTTCCTTTCCAACAGAAAAGGTTCAAAGTTCATGCATCATTAAAACCTTGCAGGTGTCACTGCGGATAGCCTGAGAACTAGATCTGTTCATACCTTTCAGTAACTGCAGTTTAAGGGGTGTTTAGGTTTAAGAACCTTTCACTGCAGAACACACTATTTGAACAACCCCAAAGTTGTTTTTAGGAATGGGTGTCTCCCCTTCAGGGGTGTTGCACTGGCTTTATAGAGTCGCATTTACAGTACATTGGAGTGGATCCCTTCTCTCGGGTAAGGAGAACATAGAACTGTTTCTTGCATACAGGCACAGCAGTTGCTTTAATGGAAGTCTCCCTCCTCCTCTCTTCTCGGCCATGGAGATTAGAGCTTGGCTTTAAAGGGGTGCTTTGGGGGACGGGGGATATCCTATCCACTGAGGGCACTGCTCGAATAGGCTGCCACTGGCACTAAAGCTGCCTCTGCCCACGTTGCAGTAGTTGATCATGAAAAGTGCACAGTAAATGTATTCTTTTAACAGGTTTGTTCATTCACTGAGCATTCATTAAATGCAGTCTGCACCATCTACAGTTGTGCACTGTAAGCATGTTTTCAGATCCCATAGTTAAGCTTCACTGCTAATGTATCTGTATTAATTTATCTAACTGTATAAGTAAATGGCTATCATTACTTTTGTTGAATTGCCAGCAAAACTATCAAGTGATACTTTAATCTGTTTTAAAACTGAATGTTCCAAAGAGTGTATTAAATGTACTTAAGTCAGTGGAGGAATTGTTGCAGTATTTTTACTGTCAACCGTTGTCAAGAGTAGCGGGTGTGCGAGCCCTTAGTGCTGCAGTACAGTTGATGCAGCTTCGAGGGCGAATCTCCAAGGCCTACGCCAGCAACTGGTGAACAGGCCTTGTATCAGGACAGTCTGGAGCTTCATCTTTACCAGCCGCCTCCCTCCCAGGTTGAGCCCTTGGGTACTGCAGGCCTGCAAGACTAAGGTGGATCCTCTAGGGTGGAGGTGATAACTAGAATCCAGAGACACATGAGGGTCAAGGTAGGCAGCATGCTAACAGTCAGATACAGGCCAAGGTTGAGGCAGACAGCTAGGAAGAATGAGGTTCAGGGAAGGAGTCAGATCCCAGCGGCAGGCAAACGTGGTCAGGTCCAGGCAAAAGGTCAGATTCAGGCGGCAGGTAAACATGGTCAGATCCAAGAGAGGCAAGCAAGGGTGGATGAAGACACACGCTGATGATACTGGATGAGACCAGTAAGGGAGACAAAGCAAGGGTGGAAGACAAGGCTGGACGAGGCAAGACTGGAGGGCAAGGATGGACGAGGTAAGGCTGGAGGGCAAGGCTGGACAAGTCAAGGCTGAAGAACCAGGCTGGATGCAAGAATCAGGAATGCAGGCAACATGCACTGTTAGGCAGATGCCCATTGCTGAGGCATTTCCTGCTCTTCGGGAGGATCCTTATATACTGAGGAGCCTGTGATGTCATCAGGGAGTGCTGTGGCTGAGTTCTGCCATGAACCCTTTAAGAATGGGCAAGCTAGGTGTATGCATGCCTAAGGGAAGTCGAGGGAAGTGGCAGCCGCAGTGTCTCGGACCGCATGGCGTGTCGTCTATATCGGTGGCGTTCCCGCCATGTGGGGACCAACAGCAGTTGCACTCCTGATGATAGTATGCAAGCCGCAAAGAAGCTGTCAACATCTTGGGGTGAGTGTTGCGGCTTGCGGGACCCTCCTGCAAGCCACTAATCCTAAAAACCATGAACTGTGTGGCCATTTACACTGAACATTTTGCTGTTGTACTATGTCTATTTGCTTGAAAATTCAATTTTATTACCTTTTTAACTTTACAACTGACATTTCCAAAATGTTATTTTTCTGCTTTTGTAGAAAATATATCATTTGCAGTATTTCATCAGATTTATGCATCTTCCAGATGATTTAACTGAACTTATGCTGTGGAGGATATGCTGACTGGTACTTTTCCCATTTTTAATGTGTTAACAAAAGCCAATAATGTCAGTTTTAACAGTTTTACCTTAATTCCCTTGACGCTCTTAACAAACGTTGAAACCTCTGCCATGTCTTACCTTGACATATTCTTTGCTATCATTGCACACTTAAAATAAATGTCATCTCCAATCATAAAGTTCCTTTTCTTCTGACAGTATAATCTTTTGCTTTTTTATAAAAATCCATGCCTTACGATTTCTTTTCTCTTTTACATGGAGCCAGAAATTGACAGCAGAAAAAGATATTTAGGTTTTGAAGTCTTCACTCTTAAGATTTATGGTGGGAATTCTGCACCATTTTGATATCCTCCTGTGGCCTGTCTGTATTCCAGTCCCTCCAGAGATGGACGATACTCCAGATGACTTATTGGCAGTTATTTGCAGAGGGGTATTATCCCCTCACTGTGACTGATTGTAACTCTCCTTGTACACCCTAATATCCCCTCTCTTCTTCACTTCCTTGTCACACTATTTGGCAACCTCTTTATATATGATTAAATATATGGTCTACCTTATTCTTTTAATGTTCATCAGAACCTCACTCGCATTTTGCATTGCTCCACTGAAATTTCTTTGCCCCAAATGTGGAACTGTAATTCTTTTTTGCTTTGATTGCCAGCTGTCAAATACTTGACCACTGCTCAAGCTTTCTATTATATCCTCTTTCAGAGATGTTGACTTTGCTGCAGTACTTAGTGTTTTCTACAGAAATGAATGCTTTCTCTCCTACAATATTAATTTTGAAAAGATTGAATAAAATCAACCCCTGAGCTGATCCCTGTGGCACCCCACTGGCAGCCCTCCTCTTTTCAGCATAAACTCAATTTACCACCATCCTCCATTCCCTATCACATCAGTTTCATATGCCCATTTACAATATTTGAACCTACACCCATGCTGGCCAGCTTGTTTATAAATCCACTTTGCAGAACAGTGTCAGGGACCTGTATTCTTTTCTGCTATTAGAAATGTAACTGGCTAAAATTAACTAGCTATTTGATTTTAAAGTCAGAGGTTCTAAACATTTTTCTCATAGGTACAAAATGGAAACAGTCCTTTAGTACATCTGGCCCTTAGATTGATATGATGAAAGTTAAAATGCCCATTTGTAAACATTTTTTAATCTTATTTGCTGAAACAGTTAAAATACGCTACCGCTTTTATTGTAAAAAACAATTAAGATATACGAAGGATGCCATACTGAATATGTTCTATGAAATACAGATATGCTAATATAGGAGTTAACTTAAAAAACTATTTTCAAAGGGTTTAGGCTCCCTTGAAGTTAGACCCCTAAATTGGCCCTTTTGAAAATTTACTAGGACTGAGCTCCTAAATTTAGGAGTGTGGCTGGTCCCCCATTTCGGTGCTTTATTCTTGACCAGGCTAAGAATCTGGGTTCAAGTTCAAATGAGGTGGAAGATTTCTCTTCAAGTGCCCCTAGCATTGTCAATCACAACCTCAGTGACTATACTCTAGATCAGTTATTTCCAGGAGGTGTCAGATAGTGAAAAATAAGAGCAGGAAGCCAAAACTAGCACCACAGAGAGAAACCTGGAGTCACAAAAGGGTCCATCCACTCCTTAGTAAGCCCACATTGGGATATGCTCAAAGAAAAACACTCACGCTACACAGAGAAAAACAAAGAAAAACCAGGCCGGAGGATGGTTGATGTTTACAAAGAACACATTATCTGACGGTAGTGGTAGAAAAATTGTAGTGTGAAACCTTCCTCTCTGTCCCCAAAAATTCTTTTTCTGATTAAACATTTCACTTTTGATTTAGTGATAACAGTAGGGGTGTAAATCTACTTGCCAACTCATATGAGAGGCTAAAAACCAAGTATTAAAAATGCATATCACATAATCATTTTTGTAAAATTGTTTGATAAGAGGTGATTTCAAGTAGAGTTATAGCATTCAAAGAAAAACACTGGCATCCATAGTTGGTGTTCAAATAAAAGAGTTTCTTTACTGTAACTTAAAAAAGAGGATCCAAACCAAGATTGCAAAAATAAGAATCAGCATACATCCAATAATCACAAGAAAGCAGATGGTTTTTCTATCTATTCTTCTTCTAATCACTCCCATTCCTGCTCCTGCACCTTCATCCTAAAAAAAGATATCCTCACCAGTGAAAGTGGGATGGCTAGATTGCAACTCCAACATCCACCAAATTGTAGTGGAAAAATTAATCCCCAAATCCTGAAAAAATATCTAACAGGGGTCAAACAATCTTCAGACCTCTTAGAAGTCCAAACCATCAACAATTTATTCTCTTGCTTCTCTTTCCTCAAAAATTCTCTATGGTTCTTTTCACCCTTGCTTTTGCAGATGCTTAGGCACACAAAAATCCAACCCCAATCCTCAGGGAGGCAAAGGGTTACCTTGCCCTTCAGACCAAAGTCCACTACAAAAATATTCTAAAAAAATAAAAAACAAAAACAAAACACTTCTCTTCTAGTAGAGACTCTGCATAAATCTCTAAAATATATCTCTTCTCATTTTAGACTCAGGTTGAATCCCCACTCTCCTCCCTTTATCCTCCTACACTCTCTTGCTTTAGATCCAGGTGGGATCTCCAGCTCTCCAATCTCTCTTTCTAGCCTACAAGTCTGAGCTTGCTCCCAGAGACTATAAACTACAAGTTGCCTCTCCCCCAAAAAGGTGGGGTTTAAGCAATGGAAGGAATTCCAAAACCCAACACTCCTCCTACTGCCCCTTGCTTTAGAAAAATACCTTCTTGTGGAAAAATATTAGTGACAGGCAAGGCCCCATCACAGGAGCATAAAAAGTGGGTGGCTATGGGGCAGAGTTAGGGCAGGGAGACAACGTTAGGAGCTTAGACTGACTTTCAGAAGTAGGCACCTAACTAACCCCTAGATTTATCAGAAATAGCAACCGTGATAAAAAAGGGGGCATGGTTAGGCAAATTTCCCTGCTCCCTCATTGCATAGGTAATTTCTGCAAGACACCCTAAGAACATAAGAACATAAGAAATTGCCATATTGGGTCAGACCAAGGGTCCATCAAGCCCAGCATCCTGTTTCCAACAGTGGCCAATCCAGGCTACAAGAACCTGGTAGAGATTGCAACAAGCTAGGTATAGAGAGTGCATTGTATAAATCAACTCATCTTGTACCTTTCATCAAGTTCCTATTTTCTAGCAGAACTTGGAATCCTAAATTTTCAGCTTAAAATTCACATAATTTTAGGCCCTAAATTGTAGGCACCTAAATATAGGCTTACTATTAATTTGCCTAGAGTTAGAATGCTAAATTAGAGGTCTAGTTCTGAAAATCAGTGTTAAGTTCCTAACTTTGGGGTCATTCTCCAACGCTATTGTACGCGAAAAGGGGCGTTTTGCACGTGAAAAGTCGCTTTCCGTGTGCGATAGCTAGCTCAGGGCGGAGTCGGCCCCGGCAGAGGAGGAGTTGGGGTGGCACCGGGGCCGACGCTGCGGACACATCGCTGACGGCGGAAGGTAAGATTCCTTATCGCCGCCAGTTTTGCGCCGAATAACTACACCTTTTACGGTGTAGTTATTCGGCGCGAAAGCTGGCAGCGATCTCACCACGGAGGTGCGATCGCTGCCGGCTATCACCGGACCGCCCCCCCGCCCCCCGTTACTGCCGGATTCTCTAAGGTCTGTGACCTTAGAGAATCCAGGGCTTTGTGTCCTTGCCCTAACTCTACCTCTCTACTTGCCCACTTTTTAGGGCCCTAAATTTAGGAAGCTAGGGAATCTAGGAACCTAAATTTAATCACTGAGCCCTATGAAATGTTCAAAAGGGCCAATTTAGGCGCCTACTTCCAAAAGTTAGGAACGTGAACCTTTTGAATATTGACCCCTTTGGTTGCTAAGTTTGACTGAAAATAGGCACAAAATGAGGGAGCTCAACTTTGTTTTTTATACTGACCTCTCTGTGCCAGAACATTCTGATCCTTCAGACTGGGAACTTTGTTTTAGGTTAATCACGCATAATATTGATAAACTTTACAAAGCAGGACAGTTCTGTCATTACTTACCGTATATAACTTGCAAAATATCAACACAAATAATGACTTGCTTCATATCCTTATACCAGATTCTTCATTTTCTTTCTTTTTAGTAGGATGGTCTTTGTAAGATACTTTACATTTACATTTCATCCCTAAAACATTGTATGAAGATTATATATAATTTGTTTCTTGATTCAGATGTAATCAAAAAACTGACAAATAAAGAATTTAAAAAAAAAAAAAAAAAACATTGGGTAGATGCTTCTTTGAAAGAACTTATTGGAGCCAGGAACTGTATGTATAACGGTCAGACTTTGTTTAAGATTTTGTTTCTGTAGTTCAGTTGGTTGATCTCACTCTGTCTCTCTCTCTCTCTCTCTCTCTCAATCAGATAGCTTTTACAGAAGCTGGTTAATTCCCCTGGCTTCACACTACTGTTTAATAATCTGTTTCTCATGTGCCACCTTTCTCATATACAGAAAGCTAGGTACAAATTTAACCTATAATATTAAAAAACACCTCTTGGTTATCTGTGTGTTGTGAAATTATGAACATGAAGATTAGTTTCTCCACTTCTTCACTTCCAAGACTTCAGAACTGTCTTCCAAGCCGTAATTTTCTCTAAGATAGACTATTGTAATTCTATCTTGCTAGGTGTCCCTTTCTCCTCCATCAAACCTCTTCAGATGCTCCAAAATGCGACAGCCAGAATCCTGACAAACACTAGTAGAAGAAACCACATCTCTCCCATCCTTAAAGATTTACACTGGCTGCCAATACATTTCAGAATTCTTCACAAGTCCATCACCATCAACCATAAATCCATCCATAACCAAGCCCCTCTTAATCTTCAAATCCCGCTCAGACTGCATACCTCTTCCAGACCCATCAGAGAAGCCTACAAAGGATCACTGCATGTCCCCCAAACCAAATCTACTCATCATCGAGCATTCAGAGACCAGGCCTTCTCTACAGCAGGACCATCTATTTGGAATTCCATCCCCCCAGATCTCAGACAGGCACCATGCTTACTAACTTTTAGAAAAAGGATTAAGACTTGGTTGTTTAAACAAGCCTTTACTGAATCTAACTGAAGCACCGCAACAACTATTGAGAGTCTTTCAGCACAATGTAAATAATTGATCATCCTACTGTTAAATTACTCTAGCTTGGTTTTCCTCTTCCCCCAGTTTCAGCTACCTTGTTTTATTGTAACTTTCTTGCTCCTCTTCACTTGTTAATTGTTCAAGGTTTCCTACATCCCCCGTTAACTGTAAACCAGCATGATGTGATTGAATCATGAATGCAGGTATAGAAAAGCTATAAATAAATAAATAAATGTCATTCAAGTTATTTCAGCTCTTACCATTTTAAAATTCTTGTAAAATAACTTCAGATGGACTTTGCAGATCTCTTTGGCATTTTCTGATAAGAATTGAAATTTCGGTCAATTTTAAGGTAATGACGTATTTGAGTGGGAAGAAGATGAAAGTCTCAAAAATGCCAACTAACTAAACTTCTGACCTCTAATTCAGCTTCTAAGCCTCTGGGCGTTAGTTGGATATATTGAGCTTTTCTATTAGATAATTGTTGCTTTTCTTCCTTAACTACCACTGATGGGTATAATACAAGGCCCTCATACTGTGGCATCTCTTTATAATGAGGCTTAGTAGTAGATGGCATGGCAGAGAAATAGATTTAAAAAATAAGGGAAAGTGCATGGTTTGCATTTTTTTTACGACTCAAAAAAGAACTAAAACAATTTCCATCAATATTAAATCCAATACAAAAAGGAAATGTCACACTCCAAACAATATTATAACAATTATACCGCTTCCCAAAACATTTTTTTTATTTTCTTAATTTTTTAATTTTTGATTTTTAGCCGCATCCTCAAGCCTGACAGCGTGTTCTCTATAGTTTCCAAACGAGAACCGCCCGGACCTCTAATCATCTGCGGCAGTCCTTAGTGTTCTATTTTTTTCAATTTTTTACTTTCTTTTTCCAATTTTTCTTTTCAAGGTTTTTCATTTATATATTATTATCATTAAATCTTCAGTACTGTAGTATTGATTTTAACAAAACTCATTGATTTTGACAAAGCTCGGTTTTAACAAAGCTCAACATACGGCCGAAGTTTCGCAGCGCTAGCTGCTTCATCAGGAGCTTAAGTGTAGAATTCTTTGTCAGAAACGGAGCAATCTTTGTCAGAAACGGAGCAATCCAGGCCTCCCCCGTTCCGGCCTGGAGACGCAGGTATCCATTTCACAGAGAAAGATTGCTCCGTTTCTGACAAAGAATTCTACACTTAAGCTCCTGATGAAGCAGCTAGTGCTGCAAAACTTCGGCCGTATGATGAGCTTTGTTAAAACCGAGCTTTGTCAAAATCAATGAGCTTTGTTAAAATCAATACTACAGTACTGAAGATTGAATGATAATAATATATAAATGAAAAACCTTGAAAAGAAAAATTGGAAAAAGAAAGTAAAAAATTGAAAAAATAGAACACTAAGGACTGCCGCAGATGATTAGAGGTCCGGGCGGCTCTCGTTTGGAAACTATAGAGAACTCGCTGTCAGGCTTGATGATGTGGCTAAAAATCAAAAATTAAAAAATTAAGAAAATAAAAAAAATTTTTTTGGAAGCGGTATAATTGTTATAATATTGTTTGGAGTGTGACATTTCCTTTTTGTATTGCATTTTTTTTAAACATACTTTATGGTACAAATTTTAGAATTCAGCAGCACACAGTCAGTTAATAAGAATGGGAGGTATTTATGAGGTTTTGCTAGAGTTCAACTAAAACACATAGAAACATAGAAATGACAGCAGAAGAAGACCTAACGGCCCATCCAGTTTGCCCAGCAAGCTTTCACACTTTGTTTTTTCTCTCTCATACTTATCTGTTATTCTTGGCTCTTAGTAACCTTTTTTATTCTATTTCCCTTCCACCCCCACCATTAATGTAGAGAGCAGTGTTGGAACTGCATCTAAGTGAAATAGCTTAATTAGTTAGGGGTATTAATCACCGCAATAAGCAAGCTACACCCATGCTTATCTGTTTATCCAGACTATGTAATTCAGTCCTTGTTGGTTGTTACCTGAATATAGATCCACGTTTCTTCATTCCCCCCTGCCGTTGAAGCAGAGAGCCATGCTGGCTATGCATTGAAAGTGAAATATCAGTCTTGCTCCCCTGCCGTTGAAGCAGAGAGCTATGCTGGATATACATGAAGTGTCAATCTTCCTCCCCTGCTGTTGAAGCAGAAAGCTATGCTGTTTAAAATATTCAGTTTTAAAAGTTCCTCAAGTAGCACTTTTGTATTTAATTTTGGTAGAGGCACCTGTTAGTATAATCTAAACATTAGGATAGGCCATAGCAGCTTTAGTGAGAGATGTGTAATCCCCATTAAGAAAAGCAACACTGGTCATTTAAAAATATCTTTTGCATGTAAAGCCTTTGCTATTATCTACAAATAGGTTAGGGTTGTTAAGTTGGCCCAATAGTCAAGTATGTGGAAAACTTGGGGTTCAATTTATAGACACTGTTTCTAATCTATAAGCCAACCACGGTTAGGAATGCTGCAGAGGATGGTGGTCATGGTTTCATCTTAGTTATTATGTATCTGCCACACCTCCCAGACAGTGGTAGAGTATACTTATGCAGGGCTGCAGAGGTATCTTCTGTCTGTGCCTCTTGTTCAAGGATTATCACGTCAGTGACTACATTGGAGAGGGTACAAATGTTGCTAGGAATATACAGAAGCTCTCTGAAGGCTCATGATGGGTATTTAAATGGCAGATGAAATTTTTTTTTTAATTCTTTGTTTATCATTTTCTAAATACAATCATCATACATTGTATTTAAAAGAGAATGCATGAGATGGAGATCAATAATATGAATAACAAAAGTAAATGTATATATATATATATATTGAAAATTAAAGTGAACTCCATCTTATTTCCATATCAAACAATTGGAGAGATGCTTAAATCTCCAGTTAAAATAACAATGGGAGAAAAAACTGGAAATATTTATATAAAACAAAAACAAGGTTGCAAAATCCTATACCTTTAATTAATTACCCTACTGGACTATCGGGGAAGATGTAGAGGGATGTTCCTTCCTCTGTTCAATAACAACTTGAGTTGGTCCGGGATAAAACAAATAAATGATTCATCCTGTTTACTTATAAAGCATTTACAAGGGAAACGTAGTTTGAAAGAGAACCCCATTGATAATATCTCTTGATGAAAGGATAAAAAAACTTTCCGTCTTTGCTGTGTTACCACTGCTAGATCCGGAAAAATTTTAATAGGTTTCTCAAAGTAAAGAATAGGAAACCTGTTAAAATATTTCTTCATGATTTTATTCAAATCATTAATTGAAAAAAAGGTCACTAAAAGAGTTCCCCAATCAATAATTTTTGGATTTGAATCTTCCAGAAATCTCGTTAAATCACCCTGAAACATCTCTTCAGATAAATTCCTCACTCTGCTGGACTTAGGAAAGAAATAGCAATTATTTACAATAGGTGAATTCACCAGGGACAAATCCAAGCACTTCATGGAAAAATTTTGTTAGAGTGACTAAAGGAGTTTCTCCTGTCACTCTGGGAAAATTTAAAATCCGAATGTGGAAGCGTTTTGCATTGTTCTCAAGTGTTTCTAACCTTTTTGCTATTTCTTCTCTATCCTTAATAACTGCTATATTAAATTCCTGATTTTTAATATCTTTATTTTCTGGCAGATGAAATTTAATATGGACAAGTGAAAAGTGATGCACATAGGGAAAAATGCTGGATTCCATATTAAGAATTACCTCTCAGGAAAAGCATCCTTAGGGTCCTTGTGGACAATACATTGAAATCTTCAGATCAGTGTGCAGCAAAAGCCAAAAAAACCAAATAGAATATTAGGAATTATTTAGAAAGGAATAGGAAACAAACCTGGAATATAATAAATGCCTGTGTTTCAATCCATGATATGTCCACACCTTGGCCATTGTGTACAGTTCCAGTTGCCATATAGAAGATTAGAATATGATAGCAGATAAAGACCATATGGCCCATCCAGTCTGCCCATCTCAAAAAAAGATATAGTAGAACTTGAAAAAGTGCAGAGAAGGGCAACCAAAATGATAGACGATGGAACAAAAATGATAACATTTTTAACATTTGGAGAAAGCTTATACAGTTTAAGACTGTTCAGTTTAGAGAAGAGATGACAGAAGGATGTAATAGAGGTTTATAAAATCATGTGTAATGTGTTACAAGTTAATAAGGAATTATTTGTTGCCCCTCCCCTCACCCAAAAGTAAGATCCTGGAGGTCTTCGATAGTCATCCGGAACCCCAACGCACCGACCCCCTTGCATCTGTGAAAGTAATCATTGGGAAATTGGTCTTTTACCTGGAGGGGAGGGGGAGGGGACACTAGAGACTAGGAATTTGAATTTATGGTTGAGGGAGGGAAGTTTGTTGGGGTGTAAATGTTTTGAGGGGGGAATATTCTAGGGAGAGAGAACTTTGCTCAACGTGGGAGCTATACTTTGGCTCAAGATATACGTGACAGTTGGGGGTGGGGTGTCACTGCACACATTTGTTACAATTTTTAGTGGGTTTTGGGGCAGAGGCAGCGGGGAGGGTCATGGAAGTCTACATAAACCCCTGGGAGGAAGGATTCCTAGATTTTAGGGGGGGGGGGTTATGACCTTGGACTCTATAAGGTGATGGCCCCATCTGAGGTGCACAAGATCTGTTGTGCGGTGTGATTTTTTTGTATTGTGCATTTCTCCCATGAAAAAAATTGTTTCACACAAACGCCACAATATTTTGTTGGAGGGGGCAAACTATTGCGGGACTATAACTCCCCATGAAAAATTGTACCTCCCTTGATAAAATATCATGGCTTGATAAATGACCGTGTTAATAAGCTCCTTAGCATACATCTGCATACTCAGGAGTTTATTAACATTGGGAGAGCTCAAATAATGCACGGTATTTGACATATCTCATGTTATCCCCACGTTAGTGCAAAATACTGTGCAAAATATCAGTTTTTTTCACTCAGTAAATGGTCTAACGTGGCTTAGTTTTGTCATTTCATGCAAACCCCTCTACTCTGTAAATGAAATTCTGTCTATCCCCTTAGTGAAACATGAATAAAACTTGTACAGATAGTACATATGGTAAAAGGATAGATACTTTTTCCAGCCCCTTGCTCAGTGAAACATGTATAAAAATATTTGTTCAATATTTCTGCTTTTTTCTCATTACTCGCCACATATTCTTCCTTTTAACCTGCTTTTTAATCCCACTTCTACACATTTCACTATATATCTCCCTGCCTTAGCTATATTTTTCTTATATATGTGGTTTGCTGTCCTGACTACCTTTCCTGCTTTTCTCAGCCTTTCCAAATATTTTTTCCTGTTTTGTCTCTGAGAATCCCTTGTACCAGTTGAATGCTAACCTTTTATGCCCTTGCCTTTTTAGCCACCTGTTTTGAAAATTATACTATTATAATTTTCCTCTTACTTATATTTACTTTTCTAATATAAGGATTTGTTGCCCCTACAATGGTTCCTTTTAGTTTAGCCCATTGTCCTTTTTTTTAATTAGTAATTTTTATTGCTGTCGTGGATCATAAAAATATGGTCACATAAAAGGCAACACATGATACACAAGTGTCTCCTGACAGCAAATACAACCATTTCAAACCTATATAACCCCAAGCCCTTCCCCCTTCCTCTGTTGCCTAATACAGAAAAAGATTTAGCACTCTAACGAAACAAAATGAAGCAAAGTTAAGCATGGGAAAACCCAATGGGGTAGATCTTAAAAAAATACGTGCGCGTGTACTTTTGCTGCGCGTATCTTTTAAAATCCGGGGTCGGCACGCGCAAGGCTGTGCAAAATCAGCAGCCTGCGCGTGCCGAGCTGCGCAGCCCTCCTCTGTTCCCTCCGCATCCCCCTACCTTCCCCTCCTTCCCCTATGTAACCCACCCCCCAGCCCTACCTAAATCCCCCTCCCTACCTTTGTTGTACAAGTTACGCCTGCTTGAAGCAGGTGTAACTTGTGTGCGCCGCCTCGTCAGCCCCCGGCTCAGGCCGCAGTGCCGGGGGACTTGGGACCACCCTCCCGGCCCGCCCCCAAAGACCCGCCTCGGACCGCCCCCTGACCCCGGGCACGCCCCCAGGACATGCCCACGGTCTTTGGACACGCCCCCTCCCGCCCCTTTTACGAAGCCCTGGGACCTACGCGCGTCCCAGGGCTTTACATACGCCGGCGGCCTATGCAAAATAGGTGCGCCGGCGCGCGAGTGCCCTGCGCACGTAAATCCGGAAGGATTTACACGCGCAGGGCTTTTAAAATCCGCCCCAGTGTGTCCATGTATGCTATAATTGAAGTCATAAAGATGATATAGTAAGGCAGAGCAGGATGAATCGTTGTGTCTCCATCTCAGGTAAGGGTCCCATATGGTAGTGAACTTATTAAGTTTGTGGAGTTTGAAAGTGGTGATTTTGCTCATGGTGCAAGAATTATCTAGATGTGAGAGCACACTTTGTATCGAAGGTGCAGAGCCTTGTTTCCAGAAGTAGGCAATCTCCATCCTGGTGACAATGCTGAACGCTTGGATAAAAGCTTGTGTAGGCAAGGTTTCATGTGGAACAGGACGGCAGAGGAGTGCCGAGTCCTTCGACAGCTGAATCTTTTTCTCAAGGATTTGTGATATTACTTCATCCACCTGCCGCCACAGGGATCATATACTGGGGCAGTCCCACCACATATGGATAGAAGTACCTCGAGAGGAACAGCCCCACCAGCACAAATCACTTCTCTGGGAGCTAAATCTATGTAGTTTAGTAGGGGTATAGTACCATCTATAAAGCAGCTTATAGCTTTTCTCCATGAGTGCTGAGGAGATAGAGGATGACTTAATCAATTGAAAAACAGAAAGCCAGTCCTCTTCGGAGGGAGTAAATCCTAAATCCTGTTCCCAAGCCCTTATGTGGGTGGGTCTGTTCCTCAGACCAGCATTTATTGTCGCATATAGTTTTAGAAATCATCCCCTTCATTTGATTCGCATGTAAACAATAGCCTTCAAACAAAGATCTCTCCCTTGACAATAAAGATCTTTTCTGGAGGTCCATTATAAAATGTCTAAGTTGCAAATAAGGGAGGAATTCAGATTGAGAGAGGTCATATTTGATCTGTAATGTATCAAATGGTAGGATATGATCCCCAGAGCAGATATGCTCTACGTGGGTGATCCCCCTATCTTTCCAAGTTTTAAATGCATGGGTAGACATGCATGGGGTAAAATTGAAAGCCCATTGTTCTTCTGCTTCACCTAGATCCTCCCACCTTGCCAGTGCCCATTATGATACTCCCCCATTTTAACAAAGTTTGTACTTTTGAAGTCTAGTACTCTGACTTTTGTGTAACCCCATTCTGCCTTATATTATACTGCATTATCTGGTGATCATTTGATCTCAGGTGACCACTTACTGTAATGTTAACATTGTTTTCCTCATTTGTAAATAATAGGCCTATTATCACCTTCTCCCTTGTTAATTTTATGCAAATTTCTTGAGGATCTTACATTGTAAGGGAGTCAAGGATCACCCTGCTGATAACTGTGTCTCTTATCAGCAGCATCTCCTCTTTCAGTGCAATCTTCTGGATGTATTTTACTAAATATCTGTCTAGCTTTTCTGTCTGCACTATAAATCCCCTTTTTAAGCTAACCCATAATATCTCCCCTCTTCCCAATTCCTCCTACTCTTACAATGCTTTAAGGATATTTCTTTTCCATAAGGTGCTTACCCCATCTTTCTTGAACAGAGTATAACCTGTTGTGGCTATTATCTCATTCAAGGGACTTACTAGAATATATCATTGTGATAGCAGCAATATCCAGAACTGCCATTGGTACCTCCAACTCTAGGATTTTATTACCTATACTATTTGGGGGTGATAATATTTGATGATCTCAAGGTGGCCAAACAGGTGGATAAAGCAATGGCAAAATCCAGGAAGATGCTTGGGTGCTTAAGGAAAGAAATAGTAAGCAGAAAAAAGAAGGTGATATTGCCCATTATCAGTCCCTGGTGAGACCTCATTTAGAATACTATGTACATTTCTGGAGACCACATCTTCAAAAAGATATAAACCGGATGGTGTTGGTTCAGAGGATAGCTACTAAAATATCCACTGGTCTTCATTATTGTTATGGCCGCCGGCCGCCACCCCCTAACTTCAATGCACGGCTTCCACCCGTTCCAGTGTGCCTGCTGCGGCAGCTAGCCACTCTCAGGGCACTCCCTCGCGGCCCTTGCTCCGAGTGCACCAGTAGGCCCGACCGCCCAGGCCTTTCCGACGTGCTGCTGTCCTTGGCGTGGGCCTCTTTAGGCCTGCGCACGTTCCTGCTCGGGATTTAAAGGGACCACAGCAGGAAATTGCCACGGCCCCTCCTCCTTGCCTGCCCATCCTTTTCCTATTTAAGGCAAGGTCTTGCTCTCAGACCTTGCCTTGGCTTCTGGCTTCAAAGGCCCGGTATCCTGTTCCTCCACAGAGGATTTCGCCCTTGCCTGTGTTCCTGTTCTGTATAACTACCTTCTGGATTTTGACCCTCGCTTCACATCATGACTATGAGAAATGCCGCCTGCCCCGACTAACACCTGGAACCACAACTTTGAGAACTGCCGCCTGTGCCAACAACACCCGGAACCTCGCTACGAGAATTGCCACCTGTCCTGATCCATGGCTGGTAACACTACGACGAGTACTACTGCCTGCTTCGGTTCTTGCCATCTCTTGCTCTAAGCCTTCACACCAGCTCCTGGACCCACTCCTGGAATCCTTCTGATCTCGTCTCCACAGCCTTCAGAGACCCCACGTAAGTCCAGCTGGCCCCGGTACCCAAGGGCTCAACCTGAGGGGAACGAGGGCTGGTAGTGGTGAAGCTTCAGCAGGGTCTCTGCTTCATCCCGGCCTCGCCTTCCGATGGTGGGGATCTGTGGGGGGTTTCATCCACAGGTAGCACCAACTCCACCTCGGGCAAGGGGTCCACCTTCCTAGCCACAACAATTATAAAGCATATAGCAACAGGTTTAAAGATCTAAGCATGTATATCCTAGAGGAAAGGTGGGATAGAGGAGATATGAAAGAGATGTTTAATTTCCTCCAAGGTTATCAATGCACTGGAGGCAAATCTCTTTCAATAGAAAGGAGGCTCTGGGATGAAGGTGAAAGGTTGTAGACTAAGGAGTAATCTAAGGAAATATTTCTTTAAAGAAAGGGTGGTGGATGCATGAAATAAACTCACAGTGAAGATGGTAGAGTGAAGTGCAGTATATGAATTCAAGAAAGCATGGGACAAACAGAGAATTTCTGAGGGATTGGTAGAGACTGTAGAGGTCAGCAATTGCTGTGGATGGACAGACTAGATACGCTATATGGTTTTTTTTGTGCATCATAATTTTATATTCCTATGATTATGAGCATTTGTCATCATTCAGTTAATGTCCAAATGCAACTGTCCCCATAGCCCACTATCTACTATAACTCTTGATTATATATGAGGTCCATATTCATTAGGCCGGGAAGTGGACAAGGTATCTGGCTAAAGATAGCTGGTTACCTTGTCCTATATATAAAGTGGAATAACCATCACACTGAATATACCAGCCTATAGTAATCCAGGTAACTATAGCTGGATAACTAAAAAAAAAAAAATGTACCTGGCTAGATTTAAATATTACCAGATAGGCCAACTGGATTTTAGTTATCCTACCTTGTGTGGCCACATAACGTGCTACTTAACACAGAGATTTTTCAAAGATATCTGGTTAAGTAGCACTGTCATCGCTTCAGAAGATCAGATATCAGAGGGGCAGTCTCCTCCTTCCTCCCCCCCCCCAAAGAGTAATAGTAAGGCCATGCTCTCCTAGCCCCTCCAACCCCTCTCATCCAAACCTTTTTAATGAGTTAAAAAGGAGCTAGCATTGTACGCCGGCCTGGTCCCGATTGTCATGTAAAAACATAACTGGCCAACTTCCCCATACCCACCCACAAGTAAGACTAGTGGTGCCTGCCCCCACATCACCTAAATCTCTCCATCCTGCCTGATACCTTTTTTATCTGAGCCAGGTGCAAGGGACCATCTTCCCTGCAACTAGCGCTTTCAGAGCATTTCAACATATGTGATCTGAACTGTTCACCTAGGCTCATGGTTCTCCTCTGACTGATATAGGGCATGACTATTATAAATTATTTTATTACTTCCCATGGAGCTTCAGCCTTTTACAAATCCATAACTCTTTTCCATACCTATCCCTTTAGCTTTGCCTTGAAGTTCCATATATTCTGTACTTGCACAAGTATGTATATACATTCATATTAGAAGGAGAGTTAAGAAATAAATTGTTGTTTTTTTGTTTTTTAATAAAAAATGATATTGCAAGTGTTTTTACAGCCGTTAAAACTGCTTTTCCCCATTACTAATTCTTCAGAGAAACAGGAAATATAATTTCCCTACACCTTTCCTGTGGCTCTCCAATCAACATAGTCCTTTGAGAGTTCCCTACTGTATATTCCTTCATCAACATGGTATTACTCATGAGGCCCACACACACCATTAAAATTACCTGTGTTCCACATTAGTGACAGGAGCTGCTTTTCCCTCCAAGGAGTACACAGTTGTCTGATGCTGCTTCCTATTTTAGCAAAATCATATCTTTAATTGCAAAGATATTTTTTTTTCATTACCTGTTAATTGATAAACCATGCTGTTTCAGGGCTGTGAAATGAACCTAGTCACCTGAGTTCTCTCAGTTGCACTCCTTAAAAAAAAAAAAACCAAGGAAAAAAATATTATGAAAAGACTGGGCATCTAGTTATCACAGACTGCAAAGTTAAGAAAGAACATAAAAATAGAGATATGTATGATTTATTTTATTGTGGACTTTTGTAGCATGTTGCTAGTTTGACTAGTAAGTGTTTTCTGCTTTGGAAAACATTGTTGAATTATTTTTCTTTTATTTAGGAATTTTATTTAAGTGATAATTCCTTACCGTATAATTTTCTTTGCGTCTTGATAGCAGACTTTATGGTCTTCCATCAGGTTTCTAAGGAATATCTGGCAGGATTTCTCTTGTGTTGCACCTCTATTTTTGAAAAGTATTATAAACAAAGTGCATATGGAACTCGCTATGCATTTACAGCTAAGTATTCTGTAACTTTTTCTTACGAAAATCAGAGACTCAGGATAATAGTGAACCTCAACATCGGTGGAAGGCCTGCGCTATCGGCGCCGAGCCCCGCCGGGGGAAGGCCTGGGCTTCTCGCTCCCCACCCGGGGAGAGCTCGGCGACGACTAGCGCGGTAAAATCCGTAAGCACAGCTTTTTTCTTCTTTGACCTGAAAGAGAAAAATCTATACAAAAAACCGCGCCGAAAAACGGGAGCCCCGCCCACCGCTCCAGCTCCTCGAATAGGAGCCAGCCCTTGAGGGGCTTTAAATCTGGACCCAGCCGGCGCCATTTCCCTTCTCTCTTGAGCCGCGATCGGTGGAAGGCCTGCGCTATCGGCGCCGAGCCCCGCCGGGGGAAGGCCTGGGCTTCTCGCTCCCCACCCGGGGAGAGCTCGGCGACGACTAGCGCGGTAAAATCCGTAAGCACAGCTTTTTTCTTCTTTGACCTGAAAGAGAAAAATCTATACAAAAAACCGCACCGAAAAACGGGAGCCCCGCCCACCGCTCCAGCTCCTCCAATAGGAGCCAGCCCTTGAGGGGCTTTAAATCTGGACCCAGCCAGGCGCCGCGCGCCGAAGGAGAGCGACAAAGGGGCCTGCCCCTTTGTCTCGCCCCTTCGTAGAGCCCCGAGGAGGCCCTGTGCCTGTGCCTTACTCGCGGAACAACCTAAATCTTCAACAAAGGCTACAGCCAGCAAAGACACAGATTTACCGTTTCTGCCATAGGGAATAAAAGTCCACCTCTCCAGCATTCGTCCAGCCTCTCCAGCATTCGTCCAGCACTCATCCAGCCGCTCCAGCATTCGTCCAGCACTCATCCAGCCGCTCCAGCATTCGTCCAGCAAGCGTCCAGCCGCTCCAGCATTCATCCAGCAAGCGTCCAGCCGCTCCAGCATTCATCCAGCAAGCGTCCAGCCGCTCCAGCATTCGTCCAGCAAGCGTCCAGCCGCTCCAGCATTCATCCAGCAAGCGTCCAGCCGCTCCAGCATTCATCCAGCACTCATCCAGCCTCTCCAGCATTCGTCCAGCCTCTCCAGCATTCGTCCAGCACTCATCCAGCCGCTCCAGCATTCGTCCAGCACTCATCCAGCCGCTCCAGCATTCGTCCAGCACTCATCCAGCCGCTCCAGCATTCGTCCAGCAAGCGTCCAGCCGCTCCAGCATTCATCCAGCACTCATCCAGCCGCTCCAGCATTCGTCCAGCACTCATCCAGCCGCTCCAGCATTCGTCCAGCAAGCGTCCAGCCGCTCCAGCATTCATCCAGCAAGCGTCCAGCCGCTCCAGCATTCATCCAGCACTCATCCAGCCTCTCCAGCATTCGTCCAGCAAGCGTCCAGCACTCATCCAACCGTCCATCCAATCGTCCAGCACTCATCCAACCTTTCCAGCAATCGCCCAGCCCCTCCAGCAATCGTCCAGCAATCTTCCAGCCTCTCCAGCAAGCCATAAACATTCATACAACATAGACCCCACAAATGGCCCCATTTTTCACAATTCCAATTCTCCAACATAATACTCCACCTAAAAGAATTTCTGTCCGACATGCCCAACAACACAACCTCAAATCCCTCTCTTCAATTTTAGTCTCTCCTTCCACACAACTTCTAGGCCTCACCCTTTTCTCTTTAAGCCTCTTCAATGCTCAATCCCTTACAAAAAAGTCTGTAATATTGAATGACTACCTCATCGATGTAAAACCGGAGATATGTGCAATTACGGAAACATGGTTAAAACCAGCAGACACAGCAATAATTAATCAACTACCTACAGAGGCGTACGACTTCTTCTCGCTACCTCGTCATAAAAAAAAGGGAGGAGGCATTCTTTTAGCAACTAAAAAGGACCTCAGATTCTCGCTACAGCAATCCAATCCCAACTCAAAACTTGAATTCGGCTTCTTCACCTCAGACAAGCTACAAATCCTTCTCGTATATGCCCCCCCAGGACTCTTGGAATCAGATGCCTCACCACTGGTTGAATTAACCTCTTCCCTCATCAACTTTGACTCGCCAGCCATCATTCTAGGGGATTTCAACATGCACGTTGATAACCCTACTCCATCACCTAACTGTGAAACTCTCCTCACTGCTCTCACAGCGCTAGGCTTCACTCAAATAGTTAATAAACCCACCCACAAAGCTGGCCACACGTTAGACCTGATCTTCGTTAACGCTGCAATCAAGTCAGTTTCTACACCTAATTGCACAAAGGTCCCGTGGTCAGATCACTATCTCATAACTACTTCATTCTCTATAAAAGATACCAACCCGGCTTGCATTCCTTTGCCCTCCTTCAAATACAGGAAAACTTGCTCCCTTGAAGACCTTAATAATCACCTATCTCCACTACTCCACCAACTGGACCTTACTGATCCGAACGCAGCACTTCAATCATGGAACACAATCACCGAAACTATAGCCAACAAGCTATGCCCGCTTATTACAAAAAAACCACACCAGAATTCCTCCAAAAGACAGCCATGGTTCTCAGCAGAATTAAGAAAGCTCAAACTCCAACTAAGACAAAATGAGGCTAAATGGCGCAAAAACCCAGGAACCATCACCCTTTCAATCTACAAATCATCTCTGCATCAATACAAATCAAGCACCCTAAGATCCAAGAGGGACTACTACGCCTCGAAGATACACGACCTTATTTTCGATGCCAAAGCCCTCTTCAGCTATGTAACCAACCTTACACAAGTAAACCAACCTGAGATTACACATGACCAAGCTCAATCAAAAGCAGAAGAACTAGCTCTTTTCTTCAACAACAAAATCAATACTCTCCTATCGCAGCTCCCCACGAACCCCACTGTTCCATTAACTACTCCTCAACCCTCAAGCAACTACACTCGGTTAGAAGAACTTGACACAATTTTATCCGCTGAGATCCAAGGAATTCTTAGGAAAATGAAACCATCCTCTCATCCCTCGGATCACATCCCAACCAAACTACTACTAGCAATTCCAGAATCTATCTCCAAATCCCTGGCAGACATCATAAATTGCTCCCTCACACAAGGACTCTACCCGGACAACCTCAAACTTGCCTCACTCAAACCCCTTCTCAAAAAACCAAATCTCGACCCAAACGATCCTAACAATTTCAGACCGATAGCTAACCTCCCATTCATAGCCAAGATAATGGAAAAACTGGTAAACTCACAACTCTCAAACCACATTGAAGACAACAACCTTCTATTTCCATCACAATACGGATTCCGTAAAACCTTAAGCATGGAAGCCCTCCTCATCTCTATGACTGACCACATCATCCTAGGATTAGACAAAGGACAAGCCTTCCTTCTGATACTACTCGACCTCTCGTCTGCATTTGATACGGTCAATCACTCCCTTCTCATCAACCAATTATCAGCCATAGGTATTTCAGGCACTGCCCTATCATGGTTCAGAACCTTCCTCAGCAACAGAGGTTATAAGGTCAAGATTCATAATAAAGAATCCTCTCTACACCCCGCAGCCGTAGGAGTCCCTCAGGGCTCATCCCTGTCTCCTACCTTGTTTAACATTTATCTGTTACCCTTATGTAAACTTCTCACTGACCTCAATCTCAAACATTTTCTCTACACTGACGATATTCAGATTCTGATCCCCATCGAAGAATCGCTCGCAAAAACAATGTTGCACTGGGAATCCTGCCTCCAAAACATCAAACAACTTCTTACAAGTCTCAACCTGATACTAAATTCATCAAAAACGGAACTTCTACTCATCACTCCAGAAAACAGCTCCATCACATACACTCATCCTACCGTACCAAGCACTACACAAGTGAGAGATCTAGGAGTTCAAATTGACAATCACCTAAATCTGAAAGCTAACATCAACAAAACCACCAGAGACTGCTTTTACAAGCTCCAAGTGCTGAAAAGAATACGACCTCTCTTCCACACACATGACTTCAGAACGATCCTACAATCAATCATTTTCGCAAAGCTGGACTATTGCAACACCATCATGCTTGGTCTCCCTTCATCACACACCAAACCATTACAAATGGTACAAAATGCCTCCGCCCGTATACTCACCAACACCAGGAGAAGAGAACACATAACACCTATCTTGATGGACCTCCATTGGCTGCCCATCCACTTCAGAATAATCTACAAGGCCATTCTCACCATTTTCAAAAACATCCATCAATTAGCCCCAATCGATCTCCATATTCCCCTCCGATTACACCATTCCACAAGACCGACAAGAGATGCTTACAAAGGATCACTTCAAGTACCTCCAGCCAAGACTACCAGACACATCACGCTTAGAGATCTGGCATTCTCCACAGCCGGTCCAACATTATGGAACTCCATTCCCCCGGATCTTAGAATGGAACCCAACATCTCAACATTCAAGATAAGACTCAAAACGTGGCTGTTCACGCAGGCCTTTCCTAACTCCAACCCCATCTAATCTCCCTTCACACAACAAGCTCCGCTAGTATTAGCGTTAACAGCCACCTTTCAAAATGTTATTTATACTTATATTTTACTATCTAATCTTCATTTCCCTTCTCATTCCAAGTTATTGTTTTCCCTTGTTTTATGTAACTGCTTTTCTGCACTTTTGTTAAATGGTAAAGTTTCACCCCTGTTTCTTGTGAACCAGCATGATGGGACCACCGTCTTGAATGTTGGTATATAAAAAACTTAAATAAATAAAATAAATAAAAATTTAATATAGCCCACCTCTCAGAACTATGCTGGAAATTTCTCGGAGATTTTGTTCTAAATTGGCTAAGCAATATAAGGTGGATTCTTAGTTACTGATAATGATAGGGCTCCATGCAGAATGCATGGAGAATCTCCAGGCAAACATGTTGCAAGTTCTAGCAAAATACTGGAGACTTAGATGATGTGCTTTCAGCAACACAAATGCAGAACTGAAGTCATTTTTCTGTGCTCATCGGAAAGACTGCTGTAAATCCTAGAACTTCCCCAGAGGCATGATTTGGCCCACTGTGCCATGCTGTTTGTTGATGTCCCTATAGAATCCTCGGCTTGGCAGTACTGTAAGACGTTCAAGCTTGCAATTGAAGAATTTTTCCTTAAGCACTCCAGCCAGCACTGCTTAAGGACCTAAAGTTAAATGTGCTGAAAGTCCAAATTGTTTATATTCGATCTGAACACATAAAACTTCAAGGCTTTCACTGTGAGGCTCACTAGGGTGTACAGTGTTGTTGGATTCCATCATTGTTCATTTCTTTTGTGAGATATGAGACCCTTGGCCTCTTTCCTCCAGTTGCTCGAAGTGCCTCTAATCCTATGTAGCTTGTACCTTGAGTGTCATATGTGATTTAGGAAAATTAATGTTCAAAATAAATTGTCAGTATAAGGCAGAACCTTTTCTCAGTCGATCATATCACTTGAAGCCCTTCTACTGTATTTCTTAAATTATTTTATTTATGATGGCAACTGTAAATAGGTGTGAATACTGTTTTCAGCAGCCATAACTTTCATGAGCCCTAGCAAAGTTTCCTTTGCACAATATATGCAGGAAATAAACAATCAATTAAAGGTCAGTATTCAGTGAACAGGAAAGTTATCTGGATAAAGTTACCCAGACAACTTTAACCAGATATTCAGCAGAACTTACCCAGATAAGTGTTTTGCTGCATATGTGCAGCTAAAGTTATCTGGGTAACTTTAGGAGAGCTATTTTTCCTACCAGACTTACCCGGCTAACATAATCCAGCTAGCACTGAATCTAGCATTAGTCGGATAAAATAAAACTATGCCCCAGGAATGCTCCCAGGGCCTCTTTTATGTATCCAACTAAATTTTGTGCAGGTATTAAGTTATCCAGACAAAAATGTAACTGGAGAGTGAGGATGGGGAGTAAAGGAAATATTCAAATCTCGGGTTTTGTCTGCCTAACTCCAAAAGGTAAATAAATCAAACTGGACAAAAATGTCCCATCACCGCTCATAACTCCAAATGGTGGCAGGACAAACCCTTTCACTATAGATCTCTGTGACCAACTTCTTTATGAATAATTATAGGACATTCATCTAGCCAGGTCTGAACTTTGGTGTGTGCGCTTGTTAGCTGACTGATTCACTCACTGAGTCCTTGGAACTCCATCCAAAATACATTCATTCCTAAAGCTGTTAGCTGCTGTAGAAAAAAAGAGCAAGCAAAATGGTTCACTGTGGTCATTGGAGTCTATGCCTGCTCGGTTTACTGTCGTGAAATGTGGGAGAAGCTAGCTTTCTATTTTGTTGCAGTTGGGCATAGGTTAATACAATTCATGATCTAATGATATCACCTGGGTTGTTCTTGGGTCTCAGCTGTCTCAAGGCGTGCACAGTAATGTTCCTGATTAAATGTCATTACACGTTGCCAAAAAAAAAAGAATGTTGGCATCATTTTGGGTATCATCCTATTAAAATTCAGAAGTAGAAAATTGGTATAGATTAAACACCCATTTTTTTTATATGCATTCTTCTGCATATCCAAGAATATTATTCGGTATTTTCAATTAATGTTATATGATTCCCTAAGGCCTATAAAGGAAAAGAAGGTGCTAATTCACAGTGATCAAATGCTGAAAACCATTGTTCCAGCAGCAGTTTCTTGGTGTTTATGCTGCAAGTGTGAAATTCTTGATAAAAACAAACAGAGCAAAAAAATCTGCCTGATGGAATGCTTTAACAAAGTCTTAGGACACTGGCTGAGAAAAATATGGAATCTATATCAAATATATTGCCTTTGTGGGTGGATTATGTTGAATATTCTGCGAACCTGGCAAAGTATTTCTTAAATGTGCAGCCAGGGTACTGTGCCCGTGAACCAAGAATTGCATTTAGAACTTCAGAGCCCTCCCTATGGCTTTTTTATGCAATAAGAAGTTTTATGTTATGTTCAGTATATTTTCATTTTTAAAATAAATACAAATCCAACAAGGGTGACGGGGTGGTTTCTTACACATCCCCTAACCCACAAGAAAAGTAACATGACACACCTTACCCCTACTCCCCCTTCCTCCCAATCCCACCCAATCCCTATTATAGAAAGGCACAGAGAATAAGAGACGTCCACTCACGCAAAATGTACTATTCATCATTAAAGTTTGTGCTCGTGGGGAAAGTGATTGTATATGATGATTCCATATTATTAGAAACATTTGTCATCTCCAAAAAAGAGACCAAGGATGCCCTTTGGTCCATTTGCAACAGATCAAGTAGTAGATTGCGCCACAGCCAAAAAAGAAGGTCTTGTAGATCCCCTCCAAAACAACAAAATGGCTTTTTTTTTCCCAGCAGACATGCGTTTCCAAAAAAAAAAGTGCTTCCAAAAAATGAATCATCCCCTTTATTTTTAAATGTCAATGAAGGAAAGTGGTCAAAAAGAATACCCTCGGGGTGCAACGGAATATGTTATCCCAGAAGTTTAGATGTATATGCAATGATCTGGACCCAAAATCATTGGGAAGCATCACAGAAGATAAATCGAATACTTACATTGAGAGGGTGATTTGTAGCATTGCGTGTAACTCATGCAGCAAATACGGATAAAAGATACTCTAATTTCCAAATGGAACATAGGCATGTATGTTCACTTTGAAACTTATCCTATCAAAAGTATCTGCTTAAATTAATTAGACCCGCTATTCAATGTGTGTGAATTTCCCATGTAAACTATTCCAAAATCTGGTCCTCCCTGACATGACTTTTTTCCGTTTCTTCTTCCAATTTTCTTCAAAAAATGTTTTTATTCATTTTGAGGATTACTTTAAAGCATGTATAGGGGCACATGCTCATGCTCATGTATTATATATCATGCGTGTAAATGTGTGCACACCATATAAAATATGCATAAATCTGCCCAACAACATGCTCATGTACCTAAAAGATATGCTGCATGTAGTGTTTTAACATTTATCCACTATGGGCCTGATTTTAAAAGCCCAGCGTGTGCAAATCCCAGGAGATACGCATGTGGCTGGGCCGTGCGCACACCGAGCGCATTTTCGAAATGGCCCGGCCAAGCATGTATCTCCCGGTATGTGCAGAAGTACCAGGCTGCAAAAAATGGGCGGGCCAGGGGGTGGGACCTGGGTGGGGTGGAGCCAGCTGGGAGAGTGCCATTAGGCGCTGTCTCAGGGAAGCGTGCACCAGTCAGTTGGCTGGCGTGCGGAAATTACTCCTGCTTCATGGTGTGTTTAAATTCAGGGACCAAAAAAAAAATAGGGTAGGTAGATGAGGTTTAGAGGTCAGGGAGGAGAGGAGAAGAGGGAAGAAGGATAGAGTTAGGGTTAGGGAAGTTTCCTCCCATTTTCTCCTTTACTGTAGCGGACTGGGAGGGAACTGGGGTAGGCCTACTTGCATCGCCATGCGTTTTTTACAAAAATTCCCTCCCCTGCGTGCATGAGTGGGGCACCTGTGCAGACATGTGCGTGCCAGTCTAAAATCAGGTGCACATGTGCTCACGGGTAGCGGATTTTATAACATGTGCGCGGTGACACGCGCATGTTATAAAATTGCGCGTCTTTAAAAATCCACCTTTATATTACTTAGCTGGATAAATAGAGGTTTTTGAGACTTAAGTGGCAGCAAATCTACCACTTACCTGAAGAATTCAAAATTTATCCTGACAAGTGATGCAAATCTCTTATACGCCAGTATTTGTGCTCCTATTTTAAAACATTTACACAGGGAGATTTAACTCACATATTTTCCTTAGCATTTGTCGGCTTTTACACATGTACGTTATCAAATTTTGTAACATGCACGCAAGAAAGAAATTACCAGTTTTACCAATTAGTCCACCAGTTTGCCCAGTCTATCTCTTGTCTTCCTCGTTCTTCAGCCTGAATTCCCCCGGCTCCTAACCCAGTCAGTATTTGGCAATATAGAATTTTATTCTCACTTACACCAGATAATTAACAGGTGTAAATGTACATAGGTAACATATGTACACACACACATTGCTTCGATAGGTTATAAAATAGCTTCTTATGTGCATAAATGTTGGACATGCCTCAAAAATAGGGCCTACCCCTTTTTTATATGAGCAAATGTATTCATGCAGCATTACTTGTACATGTACATTTGAGGTTTATGAAATAGCACTTTATGTGAATATATGATATTTGCACGCGCATCTGCTAATTTTACATGTGCAACTCTTTAAAAATTCACCTTTTTATGTATTTGCCCTTTTGGTTTTTGTCACTTCATAACATTTATACTTGATTGAGACACTTTGAGTAATGATATTCACAAATTATATATAGACAGAATAATTTATGATGAAATGGTCACAAAAATGTATAGAAAGATAGAAATATTTATATTGAAACTGCAGAATTTAATTCTGGTCCATATGTGGTTTGCATTACAGGTTTTATAGATACCAATTTGCTGGAACTTTCAGGATACCCCTAATGAAATAGAATTGAATGCACACTGCTTCAATTGTATGCAAATCTATCTCATGCATATTCATTAGACATACTGTATCTTGAAAACTGGATTAGAGTCCACCAGGAGTAGAGGTTGCTTACTTCTGGTTAGAAGTATTATATGGAAGATAAATATTATTTCATTAAAAAGTGAGTACACTAGGTGCTTCAGATTGAGTTGCTTATTGTATTTTTTGCATTGATTGTACACCATAAAGTTTCTTGTGGAAAAAAAGGAAGGAGAAAAGTTAGCAGCTGAGCCGCTGTGCATAGAACATCTTTGGATGTTCAGATAAAAATTGAGGCTTCTATGATTAAAAGATAAAGGTTTTCATTGAGTCTTGAGGAGGGAGTCTGGGGAGATAACAGCTGATGTGTTTATATGGTGCCATGATGACTGTATCTCAGAATTATTTGCTACCACAGTGATGGCGTCACCTTGACTGACAAGAAATCAAGTCGAGGAGCCTTTAAAAAATACGCTTTATGTAGGGAATTTATGCTAATAGTTTTATGTTAAAAACATTATCATGAATGCACTTTTACATTGTTAGTCTTCTTGTTTAGTTCTGTAGTTCCTCCTTTCTTTTCCAGCTCAATTGGAACGAGTGCTGGGATTCTGCTACCATGAGCCTATCTGGGGATCTCTTCCCCTATTTTGATAGACTCTTCCACCCATTGTTCCAAGTTAGTCATTGCAGCAATGGTCCTGAGATCAGGAGCCATGCACCAGGAGCTCCTTCTAGAACCCTGTACCATGGACTCTAAATTAGGCAACTAGGTGTCACTCTTTCAGGTAACTATGATTCCTCTCCTTCAGGGGCTGTGAGTGCTGCCTCTGTAGCATCCCCACTCCCAGTCAACCCAGGGTGAAGAAAACCCAATCCAGAAATTGAACCGGGGACTTTCTACTTCGCAGCATGCAATACTGCCATTGAGCTATTGGGCTAGCCCTCCTACTGTTGTTTCTGAGCCATTGAGTGTGACGAATCAGTTAAATAATGATGTCAAGGCAGGAAAGGGGCCATACTTTGCCATTATTTGCTTTTTTGAGTTTTAAGTATAGTATTTGTTCATTCTTTCTTAATAAAAGTTGATAATCTGCCATTTATTTCACATGGAATTATCAAGTGGAATTCAATAAAATAATGTAAACACACACATTGCAACTATAAAACTTCACTGCTTCCTTTACCCCCACTTCACCCAACCCTTTCCAGTTGTGAATTATTGTAATCCTGATTAAGGTCCATATGCAGGACTGTTGCGGTGGAGTTGGACCCTTGGCCTGGTGCAGAATGGTACGGCCCTCTTGTCGGACCCAGAGAGTGCCTGCCACCAGGAGGCAGAGCACACAAGGAGACAGAGGCTAGCTGAAGCTTCACCAATAACAGTCCGGGGTTTCTGCAGGTTGAGCTCTTGGGTACCTGGAGCACCTGGACTTAGGTGGGCCTCCGGTAGTCTCCCGAAGAGGTATCGGAGAGGTGTGCCCACCACGAGCAAGGGTGTGCGGCTGATGCAGAGTGAGTAGACTAGACCAGAACCGGAAGCTCCAGAGACTGCAGGAGGGGGTATCAGCTTCTCCTCCTTCTGTAGGATAATGGAAAATTTTTGGGGGTTAGAGGGGTGGCTTTCATTTTTAAGCAGGATAATGATTAAGCCTGTGCAACCAGACAATTTTTTTTCTTCCTGGGGTGTTGGGGGAAGGGAGTAGGATTGAGATGCTGCTGGCCTGCCAGTGTTTTTTTAACTTAACCAGTTATATGCTGGTATATTTTTATGGCCCTGTTGGTCAGGTTGATTTGGGCATGGGATTATATTGGTTACCTATATGCCAATGATCATCCAGAGGGGAAGAATCCTGAATTAGCTTTGAGAAATTGGCACTTATAAGTAACTGATTTAGGGAGAGCAAAATAGTTATAAACAGTAAAACATCAATAAAACAGAGATTATATGTCTTGAAAGATCAGTTACTGTCAATTAAGTATCTCTTAATATGGGGAAGTTTTGAGTAAGATCTAGTACCTAAAGTAAAAAAAAAATTAGGGATTAATTTGCCTCATTGCTATCATTAAAGTCTCATATTCTTATGGTACTTAGTTAAGCATTTGAAACCATTTATTGATCATTAGGCTTTTCAATCAGTAATGTAAACATTAGTAATGCGTTCTATTGACTACTGTAATGGGCTATATGTTGGGTCTCCTTACAAGCAAGGGTGGTGACAGGGAGTTCTAAGGAAGCCAGTGCAACCCCATTATTACATCAATTACATTGATTTCCTGTAATGAAAAAGCTAAATTTAAGGTATTGGCAATAGCATTTCAGATCTTGCATAACTTGGGTCCACCCCAATTAATGTTGAGTTTGACTAGGAATTTCCCTGCTAGAATAAAGTTCCTACTTTAAAACATGTGAGACTCACACAGTATAGGAGGGCATTTTTAGTGGTAGTTCTGGCCCTTTGGAATAGTTTATAATAAGAAATGTGGATGGAAACAAAATTTGTTTGTTTTTTTTTACAAGAAAATTAAAATTTATTTCCATCCTGAAAGCAAAAAACATTTCTTTAAAAGAATTGGCAGGGTTCTGTTAAAAGATTATGAATTTCATTTTATTGATTTGTTTTTAAGTTTTATAGAGGCCAGTATTCAGAAGTTATCTGAATATACTTGCTTAAAGTTATCCGGCTACATGGAGCTGGATAACTTTAGAACCTAACCGGCTGTGTTTGAATATATCTAGTTAGAGGTAAATTTTAAAAAGCCTTGCATGCGCAAATTGGCCATATCTGCGCGTAAGTGGGGCCGCATGGGAGCTATGCACATTTTAAATATCTGGGAAGGGCATGCGGACATTAATTTAACGTGTGCTCAGAAAAAGTAGCAGGGCATGGGTGTTCCAGAATTGACATGGGTAACTCCTAATTTTCCTCAGCTGGAATGTGCAACTTTCCTACAGCTCCTGAAAGAGAGAGAGAACAAACCTCTTTATAAGGCTCAGTCTGATATTCTATATATTGCCCATTGGAAGGGGCACTTTGATCTGGGGTGAGTTTTTGGAAGGTGAGTTGAGGTTGGGGGAGTGGTGTTACAGGCACATTCAGAGGTATCAATTGTAAAACTTGACATCATTAAAGAATGTTAGACCTTTTCCCAAAGTTTGTTAGAGGTTTCTTTTCTTATTTTTTTAATTTTTCTCCATTGACAAGCAGGGCAGAATTAGCCAGACATGTGGGTGATGTCATTCAGTGGAGTCAAATGAACCCATTTTTCTGAGCCGTGTAAAAATGTACTGAACATGTGTGCTGCTTTGTAAGCCCTTCAATCCAATTTTGTCCAAGCTTCCATGTGGATCTGTGACTCTTTGTCTCTTGATATTTGCCTGTCATTCTTGGGTCAGAAGTTTCCACACTGGTCTTGGAAACCTCTGACCCAAGGATGACAAGACTGTGTTTGAGGGGTGTCACAAGCCTTGCATCTTTGGCCAGAGATATTCAAGACAGGTATGGGAACCTCTGGCCCATGATAAAATGAAGTCACACCAATGAAGAACAAGACTAGACTGTCAATAAAAACGTCACTTTATTAAAATCATATTTAAAATCAGAACATATTAAAACAAAACAGGTACATGGCCAGAGTGCATATTTAATTTTGTAAAATTCACATTTGCAAGTGGAACATATTGAAAACATATTTAAAATATATGTAGACTGCCACAATGCGAATTTCTCCTGGCATTCATCTTCTTAGGATTCACGTTGATCTGAGAAGAGACAAATGTTGGAATTAGAACACTATCTCTTCCACACAATCCTCCCCACAACTGTCAACTCACCCTCCATGTGTTAAAATGTACTTCCAAAATAATCATAAGAACATAAAAGTTGCCATACTGGGTAAAACTGTGGGTCCATCAAGCTCAGTATCCTGTTTCCAATAGTGGCCAATCCAGGATACAAGTAACTGGCAAGTACCCAAATATTAAATAGATCCCATGCTACTAATCCCAGTAATAAACAGTAGCTATTTCCTAAGTAAATCCATGCAGGCTGTGTTCCATTAAGCCATATCTATCTATATGTTCTGTGATTTTGTTCTTTAAAATAATTGTCCTCCCTTTTTCACCACCAACCTCTCCCCCTTCCCTTCATCTCTCCCACTGTTAATTTATGCAACTATGTTTTAATAGTATATTCTTTGTTTGATTTCTGTAAACCGTTATGATGGCTGCACCGAATGACGGTATATAAAACTGAACAAATACATACATACATACATACATAAATAAATAAAATAAAAGCAGTTTATGGATTTCTCCTTCAGGAAGTTGTTCAAAACTTTTTTAAACCCAGCTAAGCTAACTGTCTTAACCACCTGCTCAGGCAATGAATTCCAGGGCTTAATTGTGCATTGAGTGAAAAAGAATTTTCTCTGATTTATTTTAAATATGCTCACTTTATGGAGTGCCCCATAGTCGTCCTATTATCTGAAAGAGTAAAGAACTGATTCACTATCCGGTTATGTTCTAGTCCTCTCATGATTTTGTAGACCTCCATCATATTTCCCCTCAGCCATCTCTTGTTCAAGCTGAATAGCCCTAACCTCCATATCTTTTATTCATAGGAGAGCTGTTCCATCCCCTATATCATTTTGGTCACCCTTCTCTGTACCTTCTCCAGTGCATCTATATCTTTTTTTGAGATGCAACGACCAGAACTGAAAACAGTACTCGAGGTATAATCTCACCATGGAGTGATACAGAGGCATTATATCATTCTCAATTTTATTCGTCATTCCCTTCTTAATAATTCTTAACATTCCATTTGCTTTCTTCACCGCTGCAGCACGCTGAGCCAACAATTTCAATGTGTGGTCCACCATGATGTACAGATCTTTTTCCTGGGTGGTAACTCCTTACATGAAACTTAATATCATGTAACTACAGCATGGAAATTTTTTCCTTCTATGCATCATCTTGCACTTGTCCACATTATACTGTATCTGTCCTTTGGATGCCCAGTCTTCCAGACTTGCAAGGTCCTCCTTTAATTTTTCACTATCCGGTTATGATTTAACCACTCTGAATAATTTTATGACATCTGCAAATTTGATCACCTCACTTGTCATTCCCCTGGAAAAAAAGCACAGATCAAATACAGATCCCTGAGGGTCCATTGTTTACCTCTCACCACTGAGAAAACTGACCATTTAATCCTACTCTCTATTTCCAGTCTTTTAACAAGTTTACAAACCACAAAAGTACATTGCCTCCTATCCTATGACTTTTTAATTTTCTTACAAGCCTCTCATGGGGGACTTTGTCAAACACCTTCTGAAAATCACTGTATCTGCCAGCTCACCTTTATCCACATTTATTAACCCCTTCAAAAAGATTTTGCTGATTTGTAAAGCAAGACTTCCCTTGGGTAAATCCATGCAGGCTGTGTTCCATTAAACTATATCTATCTATATGTTCTGTGATTTTGTTCTTTAAAATAATTTCCATGATTTTCCCAGCATTGAAATCTGGCTCAATGATCTATAGTTTCCTGAATCACCGCTGGAACACATTTTAAATATTGTCCACCTTTCAGTCTTCAGGTACAATAGACTATTTTAAGGCTAAGTTACAAATTACTAGTAATAGATCTGAAATTTCATTTTTTAGTTCCTTCAGAACCCTTGGGTGTATATCATCTGGTCTGGACAATTTGCTACTCTTCAGTTTGTTAATCTGGCCTACTACATCTTCGAGATTCACCATTACTTGGTTTAGTTCAACTGATTCATCACTCATGAAAACCATCTCTGTGACAGAGTTCATTCCCCCTTGCTGAATTATCTCCATCTGTGGCACATGCACACAAATTCAAGACTGCATCCAGGTCCAGATCCATGCTTTGAGGGATGCTGTGCCGAAAGTCATTATTGTGAAGCATATAGCACACCATGATGATATCTGCAACTTTTTCTAGCGAATACTATGGTGCTCCTTCAGAGTAGTCAATGCAGATGAACCGGCTTTTCAAAATTCAAAATATATGTTCTTGTGTGCACCTCATTATGCTGAATTTACACTGCTGTATGTGGCACAGACAGGGGCGTGAGCGTAAGAACATAAGACTTGCCATACTGGGTCAGACCAAAGGTCCATCAAACCTAATGCCATGTTTCAAACAGTGACCAATCTAGGTTACAAGTACCTGTCAGGTACCCAAGGGGTAGATAGATTCCATACTGCTTATCCCAGGAATAAATAAATGAAAAATTTCCCCAAGTTCACCTTAATAATTGTTTATGGACTTATCCTCCAGGAACTTGTTCATATGTTTGCAAATTTAGCTTCACTAATAGCTTTCACCACATTCTCTGACCGTGAATTCCAGAGATTTATTATGCATTCAGTAAACAAATATTTTCTCTTATTAGTTCTAAATATATCACCTAGAAACTACATTGTGTGTCCCCTAGTCGTTGTACTCTTTGAAAGAGTAATTAACTGATTAACGTTGTTTCCTCGTTTCCCTCCACTCATTAATTTATAGACCTCTATCATATCTCCCCTCAGCCGTTTCTTCTCCAAGCTGAAGAGTCCTAATCTTTTTAGATTTTACTCATAAGGGAATCGTTCCAGCCATGCTTTGCAGCCGAAGCCAACGTCTTCTGCCAAAAAAATTGGAAAGTGTGCACTATTCTGCCTTTGGCCCAGAAAGCTTACATTTTAACTTTCCAGCTTACGCTTTCTGTACCCATCCCAGAGAGCTTACCTGTATAGCAAAAAAGTGCCTGCTTTAGTACCATGCACCAGAAAGCCTGCTTTTGTTACCCATCCCAGACAGCTTACTTTTAAACTTTTTAGCTAACACATTTAGTTCCCATTCAAGAGAGTTTACATGTGTGGCAGAATATTATATGCTGTTGGCACCATGCGCCGAAACAATGTATTACCACACAGTCATTACCCCCCCAGAGGGCTTCCATGTTCCTATCCCCCAAATAGCTAACATTTGATTGTATAGTAGAATAGTATGCCCTATTTGCAACTTGCTCTAGAAAGTATGTACTATTCCACTTTTGATACCTACTCTAGAGAGCTTGCATTTTAACATAATAGCTAATGCTTTTGGTTTTTTATTTAATTCGAACTTGGTAAGATTGTAGCCTTTACTGCATTTCCCTTTGGTCAAAGTTTGAGCCAGAGCTGACTGAACAAAGATGAAGGTGTCATGGCTGCTTCCAGAAATGTTGAGCCAACACAGAGATGATAAGATTCAAACGGATGCGCATATGTCGGCACGCACCCAGGGCCGGAGGGAATTTTATAACTTGCGCGCACATACGTGCATGTTATAAAATAACTTGTGTAGGCCCACAAGTGTGCCCAGTTTTAATCTTCTGCACACCCAGCCGATTAAATCAGGTTTCAGCTGTGTAAGTCAGGGAATTTTAAAACAGGGTCACATCCAGTTTCACCAGTTCGTCCACTAGATCACCCAGTGTACAGATATGGTCCTCAAGACCCCCCTGATTTAAAGCCTGCACTCCGCCCACTTACTCCAGAACCCTCAAACCCCTGCGAAGCCTGGAACTGGTTTTATTTAGCCTTACACTTCGTCAATAGCACAAGTAAGGTTACGAGGCACTAGAACTGGATGCGCACCCAGACATGTAAGTATTTACATGCACATCTCTTGGCCATGCTGTGAAAACCCATGCCCCTTCTAGACCACACCCCTTTTTGAATCCAAGTAAGATGGTGCTTTCCAAGGGAGATGTGCACCCTGCAGGAGATGTGCATCCTGCAGGAGATGTGCATGCCACAGGAGACGCATGCACATCTGGGAGGCTTTTAAAATATGGAGGGTGCGTGCAAGCCCTGCATGCATGCACATCTCCTGATTTTGTCAAATGCCGGGCTTTTAAAATTTACCTTTAAGGATCTTCAAGTGTACATTGCACACAGCGTGTACAATCAGGGAGTGGAAGTGCTTCCTGTTATGGTAGGCCATTTGTCTCCCTTGTGGGGAGGTGAGAACCACATGAGTGCAATTGATTATACTCTCATTACATTTGGCATACCAGTTATATCGAAGACAGTGCACTTCAACTTCTGCCAATCTGTAAGCTGTCATAGTTATCTGATGTATTCCCTGACCTGTTTCTTCACTGCCTTAAGTACCTGGCTGAAATGCCTTGAAAATGTTGACTGGTCCATAGCAGCCACTGTATTCTGGAAAGAGCCTGTGGAAAAAAAATGCAAGGTATCAAGAAGCCAGACCAAGTCTGGAATGGCTCATCCATGATCGGTTAGAGGGTCAATATAATTTCTGATTTTTTATTAGAGAGAAAGAATTGACCTGGAGCTCAGTCTGTATAGAGCACATCTGTCTCTGGGAACCACAGCAGTGTTGTGCTCAGGCAAAATATCTGCGGCCTGCGTGCCGTTCTGCGAATGGCTTGAGATTGGAAAGCCATTCCAATCTCGCTCCTTTCTTTAACAATAAATTATCTTCTTTTTTCTTTTCTCTCTCTTCTTTGTCCTTCAGGATCTGCCGCTCTAATCCTTCAGCTCACAGGCAAAATGTATGTAATCCATATTTACCCGGAGAAACACCTATACACATCTCCACAGGGGCACACAAAAGACTGAAATGGGCACCAGAAATGTGACTTTACGTTACTCCTGCCCTGATCCATCAGTTAAATCCCTAATGTAACTCCCTACATTGCCCCGTAATAGTGAATGCCTTCATTTACATGGGATTTGCATACACAGGTACTAATCATACTGCAGATTTTAGCACAGGGGTTTTTTTTTTCGGTACTAAAACTCATATTACAGGGGTAGCCAGCTCTTGTCCTCAAGAGCCACAAACATGTCAGGTTTTCAAGATATCCACAATGAATATGCATGACATAGATTTGCATATTATGAGGCAGTACATGCAAATATATCTCATACATATTCATTGTGAATATCTTGAAAACCAGGCTTGTTTGTAGCTCTTGAGGACTGGAGTTGGCCACCCCTGCCATATTAAATACTTAAGTTAGCTTAGCGCCAAAAACCCCACACTAAAACCTGAGTAAAAACCCACAGTAGGCTCAGTGTGGCTTAAGTAACTTTACAAACATATTCTTCCACATTTTAAAACATGGTGGCCAAAGCACTTAGAAAAATCTCAAGACAATATAATCTTCTGCTTATCCATTCAGTTAGTTGGTTAAAAGTTGTTCCAAATAATTAGACTTTATCTGAAATTTAAGCTGTTATTGCATGAAGTATACCAGGCAAAGTGTATGCTGCATGCATGAAAGTACTTGTAATGCCTTCCTGGTTAACAAGCGACAGCCCAGTGTATAAAGAGCCAAACAGTTTGATAGGTTGAGGAGGAGGGGGGAAGACCAGAGTGTGTAATGTTTTCAAAGTTAAAATAATTTGAACAGGCCAATATAATTGTTTGAAAACTGGGCTAATGGGTTCCCATTTATTGATTCCTAATCATCTGCAGAATTCTAAATATATTTTATTTTTTTTTAATCTTTTTGATAGGTAACCCTATATATTCAGTATTGCAGTAATCGAGTTCATTCAGGACAGTGGCCTGTATCACTGTGGCAAAATCTTTACTTGAAAACAAAAGTCAAGGTTGAACTTTGTGAAGATGACAATAGGATTTATTAACCAGTGCTATTGTTTGTGGCAACACATCAAAAAGTTCATGTATAGTAATTCCCAGTATTCTCACTTGGGTATTTGGTAGAAGGGGGAGTGTTTCCCAAATATACTAATGGAATGGCGTTGATTCAATGGCTTTCAGATCCATAGGACGAGGTATGGGGGAAGGTGGGGGTGGAGGTGGAGGTTAAATGAAATTTGTTGATTCTCATCCAGTCAACCATTTCCCCAAAGTAGATACTGAGACCAGCAATTGCTTTGACATGATCTTCCTCTAATGATAGATGGAGCAGTGTATTGTCTGTGTAAAAGAAAAAAAACTATCGTATCTAATTATATCTGCTAAAGTGCAAACATATCTGTTAAAAAGAATAAGCAACAAACTAGACCCTTGTGACTACTGTAATGGCCAAGGGGATGAAAAGTTGTGACCCAAATTTACTGTTTGAAAAAAAACCTTCCAAAAATGAAACAAACCATTTCAAAGCAATATATGTTATTTCCAGTACCCGGTAACCTGTAGTCCACAATTTCATTGTCCACAGTGTTGAAAACTGCAAACAGGTCCAACGGCACTAAACCAAATCCTTTCCATAATCCAAAGCTTGCCTAGGACTTTCCGACAGAGCCAACAGCTCTTGATATGGCCCTGGCAACATCTTGCTTGAAATGGGTCAAGAATTGCGTTATCTGCTAGATATTGTGTCAGCCTATATGTTACTGTGTGTTCAAAAAGTTTCTGAAAAAAGAAAACATTAGATAATAATGGATGCTTTCAGTGGTAGCAATGCCTTGCTCAATGAGAAATTAACCATATTTATAAATGGCTTCAATAAATCAGTCTTGGTGACCCCCAGTAGCCAGTTTGGGCAGCCGTGTAACATGAATGTAGCCTGACTTCCCCTACTCACAGTTATACCCATACCCACAAATTCAGCATCAGCTTCCCCGAAACTAGCCAAGTTATAGGTAATTGGGAGTTGGATCAGACTGGCTGTGTAAAATCCAGCTCTCTGTTAGTAGCATCAATTTTTCATTTACAAAATTTGCAGATTCCTTGCATTCCTCTTTTGTGTGCTTTCTATTAACCCTATTTACAAAACTGGGATTCATGAACCTATTTACTGTTCAAAAAAGCTCATTAGAATGATTTGGGACTTGTTTATTGTCTCAGAAATGTGTTATTTAGTGGACCTTTATATGCTTTATAGTTAACACAATACTTCTCCTTTCTCTTTCTAAGCAGCAACCTACTTGTTTTAATAATCAAAGGTCACTGTTGAACCAAGGGAGTAATCTTACTTTTTTTTTTTTTTTTTTTTTATTTATTTAACTTCTTTTACTATACCGATACTCAAGACCAGGTCTTATCGTACCGGTTTACATTAGAACATGGGGAAACCAATTAACGTCTAAGTAGAAATGACAAGTTACATTAAAACAGGGAGCGTAAAACATGGATGTCGGAAGATAGGGCAGAATTAAACTATATCATTAATGAGTGATAGATATGTTACCTTTTGCATTGTACTTGGTAGGAGTAATTCGCTACAGATTTTATACAGAAGGAATTTAATTCAAAATAAGAGTCAATAAGGTGGGTAACTAGGAAGTTATAGGTAGATTAATTGTAGTGTTTGAGGGTCATTGCCAGACAAATATAAAATACATCTATAGACTAAAAGTACTTTAGGTTAGCTTTACATCCCTGCTCCCTTAGAAATTTTATCTTGATAACAAATCAACTAAATTAAGATGCAGAAAGTAGTCCAGCAGCAAGAGGGAGGCTTTCCAGTCTTTTGCACTGAGTGCCACATGTATGACTATCTCCCAGCTGGTGAGAGGTTGCATGTGTGCACTAAGTGCAAAGAGCTCCAAACCTTCAGAAAACAAGTCCAATCTCTGGAGACTAGAATGGCAGACCTGGAGGAGCTAAGGGAGAAAGAGAGGTGTACATAGAGGAGACATTCAGAGGCATAGTAGAGAAGTCCCACCTCCAATTTGGCAGCTCCTGTGCTGCCTTTGAGGAGAAAGTCACCTGGAAGGAGAGCATCACCTTGATAATGCAGGAAGCAATCCTGTAGATAGGTCCTGCCCTCAAGGTGATGTAGTAAGGCCTTCCTATTCCCCTTGCCCCCGGCGAGCCCAGCCTCTGATCGCGCTGCCTGCCTGCCAGCCGCGCCGCCCATCAGCACGACTCTGTCTCCTAGACCCTCCCACCAGCAACTAACAGCCAATTGAAAGCAGAGAGGGTTTTTTAAATCAAAGAAACTTACTTAAATTGCCTGAACCGCTGGCGCCGTGTCCCTTTAAACTCGGACCTCCGCGTCTGCCGCCGCTGCTGCTGCCGCTGCTGAGAACCTGGGGAGAGAAGGCCTGCGCGATCGGCGCCCAGATCCGTCGGGGTAAGGCCTTCCTATTCCCCTTGCCCCCGGCGAGCCCAGCCTCCGATCGCGCTGCCTGCCTGCCAGCCGCGCCGCCCATCAGCGCGACTCTGTCTCCTAGACCCTCCCACCAGCAACTAACAGCCAATTGAAAGCAGAGAGGGTTTTTTAAATTGAAGAAACTTACTTAAATTGCCTGAACCGCTGGCGCCGTGTCCCTTTAAACTCGGACCTCCGTGTCTGCCACCGCTGCCGCGAACCTGGGGAGAGAAGGCCTGCGCGATCAGCGCCCAGACCCGTCGGGGTAAGGCCTTCCTATTCCCCTTGCCGCCGGCGAGCCCAGCCTCCGATCACGCTGCCTGCCTGCCAGCCGCGCTGCCCATCAGTGCGACTCTGTCTCTTAGACCCTCCCACCAGCAACTAACAGCCAATTGAAAGCAGAGATGGTTTTTTAAATCGAAGAAACTTATTTAAATTGCCTGAACCGCTGGCGCCACTCGCCTGCGTCACGCGCCGAAGGAGCGCGACAAAGGGGTTGGCCCCTTTGTGCGCCCCTTCGTGCAGCCACTGAGATTAAGAAGAAATTAAAAGAAAATACTCAGAAGTCTACATTCACATTAATATCACTTCCAACCGTCACTCGGACCTCTTTCAACCACCGTCAACCTCCTGCAAGCTTCACTCGGACCTCTTTCAACCACGGTCAACCTCCTGCAAGCTTCACTCGGATCTCTTTCAACCACAGTCAACCTCCTGCAAGCTTAACTCGGACCACTTTCAACCACAGTCAACCTCCTGCAAGCTTCACTCGGACCTCTTTCAACCACAGTTAACCTCCTGCAAGCTTCACTCGGACCTCTTTCAACCACGTCCTTTTCTGCTACAAAGATGATGACTTTTACCAACCCTCAATTCCAAAACAGACACAAACACCTTATTAACATCCCCCTATTGAAAAATAACAAAAACGTATTATGTCTCACCTTCCTCCTCATCAATGTTCAATCCTTATCAAAAAAACACATGTTAATTTCTGACATATTACAAGAAAAAAACCCTGACTTCTTTGCCATAACAGAATCCTGGCTTAAAAACACCGATCAAGTACTTCTGAACCACCTAGTTAACAATGAATATGACACCTTTTCAATTCCACGCAATTACAAAAGAGGAGGAGGCCTTCTACTTCTTATAAAAAAAACACCTCTCAATGAAAATGATCCCACATAACCTCCCAAAACAATATGAAGAAGCCCTTTTCGACACTCAATTCCTACAAATTTGGCTTGTATATTGTCCACCCAAACTACTAGACAGCAACATCTCTCCACTCCTGGAATTCCTCATTACAAACATCAACATAAAAAAACCATCCATCATACTTGGCGACCTCAACCTCCATACTGATGCCAACCCCAGTTCACCAAGCTGCGAAACCCTACTAGACATGCTCTCAAGCTTAAACTTCATCCTTCAAGTAAACAACCCCACACATAAAGCAGGTCACACACTTGACCTAATTTTCACCAATTGTTTCTTCACAGACACCTCCATTTCATACACCCCAGTCCCCTGGTCAGATCACCATCTCCTACTCTGCAAGACTCATTTGAATTACAACATCCCTTCAAATAATAATAACACACAAAAATTCTTCAAATACCGTCCTCCTTTTCAAACTAATCCCCTCCTTCAAGAACTGGGACATCAACTAGCAAATCTAGACTTATCAAACATCAACAATGCTATCCAATCTTGGTCTCTTATCACTGAAAAAACCGCCAACATCATTAATCCAGAGAAATTCAAACGTCTGAAGAACAAAAAAGAAAATCAAAACCCTTGGTTTAACACCACTCTAAAAATCATGAAAACAGCCCTCAGGAAAACTGAGAAAGAATGGCAAAAAACAAGCTGCCTGCAACACAACAGAAATACCGTACACTACTAGCCACCTACAAAAAATCAATCCAAAATACAAAACGAGATTACTATGGTAAAAAAATAATAAACTCCACGAACAAATCGAAGTTCTTGTTCAACATAGTAAATAACCTCATTACAGATAATTGCAATTCCAAACTTTCTGTCACCAAAAAAAAACTTAAGCCAAGACTTAGCTATCTTCTTTAAGGACAAAATCTCCAAAATAACAGACTCCCTCAACACTACATCAAGCTTCCAAATTCAAACTTCAACAAATAGCAACTCCCCTTGGCTCAACTTCAGAACTATCTCCATTATGGAAACAGAAAAAATGATAAAAAAATCAACCCTGCTCGCCATGACTTAGACTCCATTCCCACTCGAGTTCTTAAGGAAATTGCTTATCCACTAGCCCCAACAATTGCAGCAATCATCAACAAATCTCTAGAGGAAGGCGAACTACCTACCATGCTAAAAATCGCTACAATCACACCTTTATTAAAGAAAAAAAACCTCAACCCAGATGACCTAAACAATTACCGCCCAATTTCTAACCTACCCTTCTTTGCCAAATTGACAGAGAAGGCAGTACTGAAACAACTCAACGATCATTTAGATGACAATAAAATACTTTATCCCACCCAATTTGGTTTTAGGAAAAACCACAGTACCGAAACCCTCTTACTCAACCTTTCCAATACCATACTAAGAGGACTCGACAACAAAAAAGGATACTTACTGATCCTTCTGGACCTCTCCGCAGCCTTCGACACTGTGGACCACAAATTGCTTATTTCTAGTCTTGAATCCATCAGGCTCGCTGGAAAAACTTTTAGCTGGTTTTCATCCTTCCTTAAAAATAGATATTTCAAAGTCGCCTACAACAACATATTATCAAACGCCATCCCCCTCAAAACAGGTGTGCCACAAGGATCGGCACTTTCACCCATCTTATTCAACATCTACCTTACTCCTCTTTGCCATCTCTTATCAAGTCTTGACATAACATATTACAGTACGCCGACGATATACAAATTCTCATTCCAATTTCCTCCTCATTAGAAGATGCAATGTCTAAAGCAGCCTCACACCTTGATACAATCAGAAACATGTTAATCCAACTTAAATTATGTTTAAATATGAGCAAAACTGAATGTATACTAATCGCCAGAAAAAACTCCGGACCAAAAACTATACCGCCCTTCCAATTTGACAATTCCCTCAGCCAACTTTAAAGACAATGTTAAAGATTTAGGCATTTGGGTTGACAATGATCTAAATTATAAAAAACACATCTCTACAAGAACAAAAGAAGGATTTCACAAACTACAAGTTATCAAACACCTAAAACCACTGCTTCACCCCCATGATTTCAAAACCTTCCTTCAAGCCCTAATCTTCTCCTGTTTGGACTACTGCAATTCTCTTTTGATTGGCCTACCTAAGTCGTCCTTAAGACCTCTACAGCTTCTTCAGAATGCCGCTGCCAGAGTCCTGACGGGTAAAAGAAAATCTGAACACATCACTCCTGTTCTCAACCATCTACAATGGCTCGCAATTGAGAAAAGAATCGAATTCAAAGTCCTCTCAATACTGCAGAAAGCAATTTACAAAGCAGACCACACTGCACTTGATGACATCATACATATCCATTATTCCCTACGCACAACAAGAACAACTAGTAAACTACAACTAGTGATTCCATCACTTCCTCATGCCAAACTCTCCTCCACCAGAAACAGAGCCATTTCCATCATCGGCCCAAAGTTATGGAATTCACTACCTCAGTACCTCACCGGTCAAGAAAACCCAAAATCTTTTAAAAAAGACCTAAAAGCCTGGCTACTCAGCCAATCTCTTAATGACAGCTCGGACTATTGATCTCAAATCATAATTACCATAGCCTCCCAACATTCAGTCTTCCCCTTTGACAATTTATCCTGCTTCCTAACTACAAAGGTCTCCTATTATGTATGAACCCAGTTTTTTTTCAGTGTACCTAACCTTTGGTATATCTTGTTTTGTTTTACTAATATTATATGACAGTTCTCAGTTTGTTAAATGTAATTTTTTCAAATTTTTAATGTAACAGGTTGTTATAATTGTAAACCGGAGTGAAGGCAACTCTGCTATACCTCGGTATATAAAAAATGCTAAATAAAATAAAAAAATAAATAGTATTCTCTCACACCTCTCACTGAGGATATGTTTCCAAGGGCATGTGCCCACGAAGGAAGAGTTAGGATAGTCATTGTAGTTGGTGATTCGATTATTAGGAAGGTTGATAGCTGGGTGGCTGCTGGACGTGAGGTTCTCTTGGTAACTTGCTTGCCTGGTGCGAAGAACAGACTTCATGCATCACATAGATAGGATTTTAGATAGTGCTGAAGAGGAGCCGGCTGTCATGGTACATGTGGGTACCAATGACAGGAGGGAAGGTCTGGAAGCCAAATTTAGAGTTTTAGGTAAAAAGCTGAAATCTAGAACCTCCAGGGTAGCATTTTCATAAATGCTCCCTGTTCCACGTGCAGGACCCCAGAGGCAGGCAGAGCTCCAGAGTTTCAATGCGTGGATGAGACCATGGAGCAGGGAAGAGGGTTTTAGGTTTGTTATGAACTGGGCTTCATTTTGAAGAAAGGAGGGCCTTTTCTGAAAGGATGGGCTCCAGAGTGGAACCAAGCTGCTGGCACTAATCTTAAAAAAGGAGATAGTGCAGCTTTTAAACTAGATGATGAGGGAAAGCCGACAGGTGCTTAGAAGCACATGGTTCGGAATAATGTATTTTTGAAGGATACTAAGAGAATAGAGTAAATAGGGCATCCCAGTAAAGAAGTTGCAATAAATACCAAATTGCCAGGTATCTTTAAGTAAAGTTCAGAAAGATTGCAAATTACCCCTGTCAACTGATGAACACATTGTTAATACAAACAAAAAACTTACTTTGAAATATCTGTATACAAATGCTAGAAGTCTAAAAAATAAGATGGGAAAGTTAGAGTGTATAGCACATGATGAAGAGGTAGATAAAATTGACATATCAGAGACCTGGTGGAAGGAGGAAAACCAATGGGACACTGTGATTGCAGGGTACAAATTATATTACAGGGATAGAATGGATCAAATTGGTGGAGGTGTGGCACTATATATGAAAGAAAGTATTGTTTCAAACAGGATAAAAGTTCTGCAGGAAACAAAATGCAATATTGAATCTTTATGGTTAGAAATTCCAGGTGGAAAAAAGTAATAAAATAGTAATGGGAGTGTATTACCATCCACCTGGCCAGAATGAACTAGCAGACAATGAAATGCTAAAAGAAATCAGCAGCAATGTAATAATGGGTGATTCTAATTACCCAAGTATTGACTGGGTGAATGTCACATCAGGACATTTTACAGAGCAGTTGGTACAAGAACCAACAAGAGGGAAACTATTTTAGACCTAGTCCTTAGTGGAACACAGGATTTGGTGCAAGAGGTATCAGTGTTGGAACCACTTAGCAATAGTGATCACAACATTATCAAATTGACTTAATAACTGGAAGAATCGCAAAAAAGAAATCTACTGTGACAGCATTTAACTTTCAAAAAGGTGACTATGATAAAATGAGGAAAATGGTTAGGAAAAAATTAAAAGGATCAAGTGCAAAGGTTAAGAGTTTAGCTCAGGCATGGAAGCTGTTTAAAAATACCATCATGGAAGCTCAGACCAGATATATTCCATGCATTAGAAAAGGTGGAAGGAAGTCTAAATGACTACTGGCGTGGTTAAAAGATGAGGTGAGAGAGGCTATAATATCTAATATCTAAAAGAACATCTTTCAAGAAATGGAAAAGGGATGCAACTGAAGAAGACAGGAAACAGCATAAGCACTGGCACATCAAATGCAAAGTATTGTTAAGGAAGTGTTGTTATTATGTGTGTTTGTGGATCCTTGGGTACTGTGGAGGTGACCACGCCCATGGGGAGGAGCCCCGTGAGGAGCCACAGCACTGGGCTAGACTCAAAGTACACAAACACAAGAGTTCTTTTATTTAACAGCTTGAAGAGAACCACCAGAGGTGGCAGTAGTGAGGCAGTCTCATAGTTGCAGTCTCAGGGACCTCGGCACAGTGAGCCCTTCTCTCCTAGATGACGTCAGGAGGTTCCGCAGCAGGTCTCCCAGCAAGGAGATACTGTGGATGAGATAGATTGAGAGTACTTACTAGGTGTTGGCTGTTGATATGCAATTCCACTAGGTTGTTGTAGAAGGTATAGGCACTGAGGCAGGGAGAGCAGGCCCTCGAGGAGCGAGTATCTGTTCCTTGTAAGGGAACTGAAATAAAGCAGAGGGCCCCTGAGGAGCGGGTACCCAGGTTAGCATATATCCCGAAGGGCAGAGAGAGAGAGCTTCTTGCGGCAGCATGGAAGCGGCAGAGTAGACAAGAAAAGGCCTGTTATTGGAAATGTGTAAATTCTCAGTAATATTATATATGGAACCTGAAGATTGGAGGGTTGCCAATCTAATGCCAGTTTTTGAAAAGAGATCAAGGGGTGATCCAGTAAACTGCAAACCAGAGTCTGACGTCTGTGCTAGTCAAAATAGTAGAAACTGTCATAAAGAAGGGTAATTTGAATGTTGTACCACCTGAGCCTCAGGTTTCTTTCCCTGACGAGTATTTCAGTTCTTTGGGGGGGGGGGGGGAGTGGATCTATGCTGGGGGATCCCTTCTTCCGTGTATATCTCCATAACACTATGGATGTATGCTGATCTTGGTTCTAATGGCTAAGATTGTACTTTCTCCTCTTAATATAGATGGTTTGCACTCCCCAATTAAGAGGAAAAAGCTTTTAAATGACTTGTGGAAGCATGGGGTACACGTTGCTTTTCTGTAAGAGACCCATGTTGAAGATGGGCATCATAAGCTGAGCTTTTTCTCCTCTTTGTCTTCTAAGCAACAGGGTGTGTCTATATTGATTAGCAAACGGGTTACCTTCACCCTGATGAAGTGCCTATCTGATCCTAATGGCCGTTACATTATTGTGGCTGGAGAATTACAGGGGGGTCAAGGTGGTCCTGGACTGTCTTTATGCCCCAATATCTATTCTCATAGCTTTTTCTAGGCTCTTTTGGCCAAAGTTGCTGCCTGGAAGGGTATGCGATGATAGTGGAGGAAGACTTTAATGTGGTAGATAATTCTCTGGTTGATTGCAAGCCATCTAAGACTCCTATACAAGCCCAAGTGGATATGAGAGTGGGCTTTATGTCACACGAGCTGCAATTAATTGATGCTTGGCGTACTTTTCACTCGGAGCATCGGGACTATACCTTTTTTCTCATGTCCACCATGTTTACTCTAGGCTGGACTATATTCTTATTTCTGAATTTCTTTATACTAAATTGGTGGCTAGTGTGATTCATATTATTCTCTTTTCTGACCACGCTATGGTAATGATTACATTGAATTTACTTCCCATGCCTCCGAGCCAGTCTCGGTGGAGGATGTCACCCCATCTATATAATGACAAGCACTTTGTAGTATTTCTTCAAGATAAATGGAAGGAATACGTTGAGTTTAACCTAATTCCAGAAATTGATCCCATCACTTTTTGGAGTGCGGCTAAGGCTGTGCTGCGGGGCCACATTCTCGTTCTAAGTGAGATAGGGTTTCGGCTATTTTGGCACTTACTAAGAAGATCATGTTGTTATGCCAGGCTCATCAGCGGGACTTGGATAGGGGTACGCGGGCAAGTCTGGATGCCGCCCGTCGGGAATTAAATCTCCTAGTTCTTGATTTGAGAGTGCGACAAAATATTTTATAACTCTACCAGTATGGGGTGCAAAGTGGGTAAAATGTTGGCCCGGTTGGTGAACTCTGCTGGATACCCGAGGGGAATCACCCACCTAAGGGACAATTTGATGAATCTCACTACCACCCCTATGATTTCGGAAGCCGGGCCACATAGTGCACAAGCTTGTCAGGTTTTTTTTCAGGACCTGAATCTTCCTGTCTTAAGCGCATGTGCTCATGCACTTTTGGAAATGCTTATTCAGGAAATAGAAATTCACAGGGTGATCCGGCAGCTTAAGCTGCTGAAAGCACCGGGGCCTGATGATCTTGGACCTGAATTTTATAAACTCTTGGGTGTTCAGAGCTAGCTTTCCCTAAATAATATGTTTTAGGCATCTCAAGAGCAGGGGAAGTTTGATAGAGGACATACCTTGCCCACTGTAGATTTGTTACCTAAGCCAGGAAAGGATCCCACCTTTATCTCATCCTATTGGCATATTTCCCTCCTCTACCTTCAATTGTAATATGCTGTTTGATTCTATGTATCTTGCCTATATTATTCATCAATGTTTATGACTAATGGCAATAAAAATTGCAAATAAAAAAAAAAAAATTACTGGCCTCAGTTTTGGCTCAGAGGGTGAATTCAGTAATCTCAGTAGTTGCCCCGGATCAAATGGGATTTATTAAAGGGCGGATTTCTAATACAAATCTCTTTAAAACTCTTCCGGCTGCCCTTTCGCCAGAGAATAACAATCCTAATGTTCTCCTTAGCCTTGATGCTGAAAAAGCATTTAACCAGGTGGAATGGTCTTACCTGCACCAAGACTTAGAGCGCTACAACTTTGGGGATTCTATATTGGCCTGGGTCAAATTGTTATATCATTTCCTTCAGGCACAGCTGTTGGTGAATGGCTGTCTGAGGCTTTTCCATTAGGTAGGGGTACTAGGCAGGGCTGCTCCCTTTCCCCATTGCTTTTTGTTCTTGCTCTAGAGCCATTGGCAATCAAGCTGTGGGCTCTTCGCTCGTTTCAAGGCACTCAAATAAAGAAAAAAATCTATTAAATTAAGTCTTCTTGCCGACGACATGTTGCTTTATGTAGGAAATCAAGTGGATTGTCTGGGGGACATTATTACAGTCATCAACCAGTTTGGCTCTTTTTCGGGGCTTCGGATTAACAATGGGATGTTGGATAATCAAATTTGCAGATGACACAAAATTGTTCAGAGTAGTTAAATCACAAGCAGATTGTGATAAATTGCAGGAAGACCTTGTGAGACTGGAAAATTGGGCATCCAAATGACAGATGAAATTTAATGTGGATAAGTGCAAGGTGGTGCATATAGGGAAAAATAACCCATGCTATAATTACACAATGTTGGGTTCCATATTAGGTGCTACAACCCAAGAAAGAGATCTAGGCGTCATAATGGATAACACATTGAAATTGTCAGTTCAGTGAGCTGCGGCAGTCAAAAAAGCAAACAGAATGTTGGGAATTATTAGAAAGGGAATGGTGGATAAAACGGAAAACGTCATAATGCCTCTGTATTGCTCCATGGTGAGACTGCACCTTGAATACTGTGTACAATTCTGGTCGCCGCATCTCAAAAAAGATATAATTGCGATGGAGAAGGTACAGAGAAGGGCTACAAAAATGATAATGGGAATGGAACAGCTCCCCTATGAGGAAAGACTAAAGAGGTTAGGACTTTTCAGCTTGGAGAAGAGACGGCTGAGGGGGGGATATGATAGAGATGTTTAAAATTATGAGAGGCCTAGAACGGGTAGATGTGAATCGGTTATTTACTCTTTCGGATAATAGAAAGACTAGGGGGCACTCCATGAAGATAGCATGGAGCACATTTAAAACTAATCGGAGAAAGTTCTTTTTTACTCAACGCACAATTAAACTCTGGAATTTGTTGCCAGAGGATGTGGTTAGTGCAGTTAGTATAGCTGTGTTTAAAAAAGGACTGGACAAGTTCTTGGAGGAGATGTCCACTACCTGCTATTAAGTTCACTTAGGGGCGGATTTTAAAACGAGCGCGAATAGCCTACTTTTGTTTGCGCTCCAGGCGCAAACAAAAGTACGCTGGATTTTAGTAGATACGCGCGGAGCCGCGCATATCCGCTAAAATCCTGGATCGGCGCGCGCAAGGCTATCGATTTCGTATAGCCGGCGCACGCCGAGCCGCGCAGCCTACCCCCGTTCCCTCCAAGGCCGCTCCGAAATCGGAGCGGCCTCGGAGGGAACTTTCCTTTGCCCTCCCCTCACCTTCCCCTCCCTTCCCCTACCTAACCCACCCGCCCGGCCCTGTCTAAACCCCTCCCTTACCTTTGTCGGGGGATTTACGCCTCCCAGAGGGAGGCGTAAATCCCCGCGCGTCAGCGGGCCTCCTGCGCACCGGGACGTGACCTGGGGTCGGGTCCGGAGGGCGCGGCCACGCCCCCGGGCTGCCCCGGGCCGTAGCCACGCCCCCGGAATGCTCCCGACACGCCCCGAAAACGCCGCGCGGTTCGGGCCCGCCCCCGACACGCCCCCTCCGAAAACCCCGGGACTTACGCGAGTCCCGGGGCTCTGCGCTCGCCGGTAGGCCTATGTAAAATAGGCTTCCCGGCGCGCAGGGCCCTGCTCGCGTAAATCCGCCCGGTTTTGGCCGGATTTACGCGAGCAGGGCTCTGAAAATCCGCCCCTTAGAGAATAGCCATTGCCATTAGCAATGGTAACATGGAATAGACTTAGTTTTTGGGTACTTGCCAGGTTCTTATGGCCTGGATTGGCCAATGTTGGAAACAGGATGCTGGGCTTGATGGACCCTTGGTCTGACCCAGTATGGCATTTTCTTATGTTCTTATGGTGGCTTTTCCTTGTTCTCCTTCTCTGCCGTCTACATGGGTTGGGTCTTTCACATTTACCTGGGCGGGATCTCATTTCAAATACTTGGATATACAAGTGACACGCTCTCTGGAAGATCTCTGTGCCCTTAATATTGATACCACGATGAACCATGTTAAGTCATTGCTGCTGAAGTGGAAAGCCCTCCCTTTGTCAGTGTTAGGAAGATGCACTCTAGTTAAAATGGTGATTCTCCCAAAGCTACTTTACCCCCTGCAAATGCTTTCAGTATGGTTCTCTGCCTTAACCAACAGGGCCTGTCGCTGTTTAGTGATCTCATTTATCTGGTGTAATAGATGGGCAAGGGTTGGGCTGGATGTCTGAGACTAGACCATAAGAATGGTTATATGACTTTGCCTGAATTACGCATGTACAATGCTGTCTGCCTCAAATGCTGTTTACAAGAGTGGGTGTCTGGTCATCCTAAGTTTGACGTTGAGGGCTTGATGTTAGACTGGGTGGCCCCTTTTGCCCCGGTTAACCTAATACACCTCCCTGTGAGCAAGCTGTCCTCTGTGAAATTTTCTGTATTTTGGCTCAAGGCCTTGAGGAAGACTTGGGTTTGAGGGCAGGGGCTGGGGCCTCGTAGCACAGCAGTCTCTCCTTTTCTGTCTTTGATAGGCAATCCACATTTTATCCCGGGTTTGGGTGACTCTGTTGTCAACGATGGGTGTGGATGGGACTTTGCAGAAAGGCTCAGCTGATGGGCACTGACTCAGTGAGTTTTCTACTTCTTCGAGCAGTTACAAGAGGAGTGGGACACACCGAGATCCCAATTTTTTGCCTTTCTTCAGGTCCGTCATTACCATCATAGCCAGTCTAAGGGTAATGTATCTTTACTTGCCCTTTCTGATGATGAGGAATGTTTTTTCGAGACCATGCCTAAGTTCAATAGAATTCTATATAGGCTTGACTTCTCTTCACTGACATGCCCACTCCCCACCTGACTCATTTGGCTGGGATATGGAGTGTGGAACTTGGAGAGGAGGTATCCCCGGAGATGGTAGCTCATGCCTTTATGTTGATCTATAGATATTACTTTGCTGCCCTCATGAGGGAAATACAGTTTAAACTTGTGAACAGAACTTATATCTCCAGGGATAGAAGGGCTTTGATGAAGTCGTGGGATTCAGGTCTTTGTTTAAAATGTAAAGTTGTGCCCCGTATTTTTTGACATATGTTCACCAGGTGTTATAAATTGCATTCTTTTTGGAGTAGCAGCATCATGTCATTTTTGGATAAGCTGCTGGGTTGTGATGTCACTTGGTCGGGAGTCTCTGTGTATTTTTGTTTTTGGAATTCTGATTGTTTCTTGCCACAAGGGGGCAGATGCTTTTTGGCTGTAGTCATCTTTCTAGCAAAAAAAGCTATCCTGCTGAACTGGAAGTCCGAGAATGTTCCTTCTTTTGACCACTGGAAGGCCCTGATGCAGCAGACAGCGCAAATGGAACTCCTTCGGAAGCAGGACTTGATTGCCCTTCGACTGTCACCTAGTTTTCATAAGAACATAAGAAATTGCCATGCTGGGTCAGACCAAGGGTCCATCAAGCCCAGCATCCTGTTTCCAACAGAGGCCAAAGCAGGCCACAAGAACCTGGCAATTACCCAAACACTAAGAAGATCCCATACTACTGATACAATTAATAGCAGTGGCTATTCCCTAAGTAAACTTGATTAATAGCCATTAATGGAGTTCTTCTCCAAGAACCCATCCAAACCTTTTTTGAACCCAGCTACACTAACTGCACTAACCACATCCTCTGGCAACAAATTCCAGAGCTTTATTGTGCATTGAGTGAAAAAGAATTTTCTCCGATTAGTCTTAAATGTGCTACTTGCTAACTTCATGGAATGCCCCCTAGTACTTCTATTATCCGAAAGTGTAAATAACAGATTCACATCTACTTGTTCAAGACCTCTCATGATCTTAAAGACCTCTATCATATCCCCCCTCAGCCGTCTCTTCTCCAAGCTGAACAGCCCTAACCTCTTCAGCCTTTCCTCATAGGGGAGCTGTTCCATTCATTTTGGTTGCCCTTCTCTGTACCTTCTCCATCACAACTATATCTTTTTTGAGATGTGGCAACCAGAATTGTACACAGTATTCAAGGTGTGGTCTCACCATGGAGCGACATAGAGGCATTATGACATTATCTGTTTTATTAACCATTCCCTTCCTAATAATTCCTAACATTCTGTTTGCTTTTTTGACTGCTGCAGCACACTGAGCCGATGATGTTAAAGTATTATCCACTATGATGCCTAGATCTTTTTCCTGGGTGGTAGCTCCTAATATGGAACCTAACATCGTGTAACTACATCAAGGGTTATTTTTCCCTATATGCAACACCTTGCACTTGTCCACATTACTAAGATCCTAAGACCTGTAAATTCTTTTTACATTATTAATTAATATTTAAGACAACATTGTCACGGTCTTCTTTTTGCGGTTTTTATCTCATTCCTGAAGTGAGTTTAATGTATAAAGTTTTTTTGTTTTTTTTTAAAGAACATACTGCCATGGGTAGGAATGCGCTGTGATTTGAAATTACATAGGAAATTTCACTATGTTTTGTTTTCGAAAGGAAATGAAAGAAAAAGAATCAAAATTGTATTTGGGTTTTTTTTAAGCCTCGACCACCATCATTAAATTAAAAAGCCACCTGGTCCAGGTCCCTCCTCCCTCCCACCAAACACACTTAAATAAAAGGACTCCGCCAACCTCCTCCCACCCCCAGCCTATTTCTTACTCCATCAATGAGTCTTCCAGGGGCAGGAGCGATCCTCAGTAGCTCCTGCCCCTATTTTTAAAATAGCCCCTGGAAGCGCACTATGTTGTATAATGTGGAGGAGGAGGGAGATGGGATAATAGTTAGCAGGGCAGGTAGGGTCCAGTCAGGGTTTCTTAGGGAGTGTTATGATCACAGCATGTTGGAAGGCCGCGGGAACAGTTGTAGTGGAAATTGATCGTCAAGATATGACAGATGGATAAGATGAGTGTAAGGGAAAAAGATTTGAGCATTTGAGTGGGAATGAGGTCAGAGGAAGAAAAAGCAGTGAATGTCTTCCTCTTTGAGTTCAGAAAAAGAAAGGCTGGCAGGGGCCAAAGGAAGGGGAGTGTAATGGGGAGCGGGAAGGGAAGGGGAGGTCTTCAATGGAGGGAATTTGTTTGCAGCTAATGCTATGACTGGCGATTTCAGACAAACCTGAGGGCCTTTACCCCAGAGAGGATGTTAAGTAATAGAAGATATTTTATCCAGAAAAGACTGCAGCTGTCATGAACTAGAATGTTTATTGGTTTTGATTAGTTTTCTTTCGTAATATGTTTTGCATAAGATGCATCGTGCATATATATTCCAGGTGGCACTTGAAGGGAGGATTATAATGCCTGTAGGCTGTTAAACTGCTTGAACTAAAACTAGATCTTAAACTGAGTTTATCATCCTTGTTACATGATGGCATTTGTGCAGCAGTCTACTGCACCAGTCTGGTCATTACTTTTTGGCTTAAAGTGCTGTCTTTATATTAAATGGATCCCAGTCTAAATTGTGGGTGCTTTTTGGGAAGGACTAGTCTATGGTGGCAGAGAGGTGCAGCAGGTCAAACAGGCTGAAATGCATGGAATGTAATAGGTGCCTTACCAAAATGGAATCTGGGGGGACTCCGGGTTATACTTTGGTTTTCATGTCAGTTCAGTTCCTGGCGCTAAATACGTTCACTTGTTGTAGTCTCAAAATATGCACATAGATGTAAACAAATTGACAAAATGGGATGCATATTCTATGTAAGTTTTACATCTGTTCTGATTTTTTTTTTATTGTTTAATAGCAGCTGTGCATATCTGTATGTACAAGACCAGTTTTTGTTGACATGTCATATTGTACCTCTGAGAAGCAAAATGCATGTACCTTAAAACACAAGTACACATACCATACTAAGCATTAATGTTCCCTGAACTTTCATATTCCTTATGTTGCTTTCAGAAGGAAAAAAAATGTTTAACTGTAAATTATACTCTTCCTTTAGAATTTAAATCTGAGTGTATTATTCTTGTTGCTCTTTTGAGAATGAGCAGATTTTGATAATTTGGTGTTTGAGGAAAAGGAAGAAGAGAGGCTGGATAGCTAATTTCTGTGTCACCCTCTTTTTTTTTTTTGTGACATCACAGAGGTCCATGCTTTATTGAACGAGATTGCATGGCTGACTCTATTCACGTTCCTTCTGCTCAAAGCATCTGAAAAGTGTTTCATTGGTATTGAGAGCACAGTCTTCCACCAATTAATTTGCTAAATCGCTGACTTTGCGTTCATAGATCATGGTTTAACTCCTGCATGAGGTGGATGTTCTAGGACTGTTCTTGGAAAGGCGGCAGAGAAGAGTTGGCATTGTGCAGCTTGGTCTTGGTAAAGGATAAATAAAGGGCAGACATTTGTGTAACAGTAACTTCCAAGTACCCCACCACCACCACCACTACCACCCCTTCCTTTTTTCTAAAATATTTTTTTTTTCTCCCATTTTATTTTGTGTTCATTTCTAGGGGAGCCAGGCATGAACAATTAAATGTAGGGCTTCCCTGTGGTCTGTGAATAGCGCTGCACAGTGCTCAAGCATCAGGGCACAGGCTGAGAGCAGAACAATAGAGAGCTTTCTTCCATTATTATCTTTTCATTTACCCTTCAGGACACTGTTTACCTTTCACTGAAGGGGGAAGTTACTTCATCCCTTTTGGAAACGCACTGGGGTTAATTCTTTTCCTCTTGCTCTCAGACTGACCAGTGATAAAGTGGGCATTGTCAGCCTGGGGTTAGGAAAGCCACACACACACACTGAGAGCTCTCTCTGCCGTGCTTTCTCTCTTCTGTTAGACCTTTTTTTTTCTTCTTTTCTTTCAACTGGTAATATTTTTCCTTTTCCTTTTTTTCCCCCTCTAAATTTACTTCACAGCAGATTGTCTTGTAGTAAATCACCAAAAACCCAAATAGCACTAAAGCATTCCAATACAACATTAGCATTTGCTTAACAAGCACAAGATAAACATTAAACAAAGAACTGCATTTCTTTATTAGAGGCTGCAAGATACATAATCCATGAGCACAAGAAACATGGGACCCAGTGGATATGCAGATGTGTGTTATTTCATTGGCGCTGGGCGGCCTTGTTAGAAAAGGTTTTCATCTGAAGGCTTGAGGGTGGATAGTTGACTGTCCCTGGTGGGCCTGTAACTAGATACAGAGACTGTTGCAAGCTAGGTTGGGCTCCCTGGTGAATGTACTGATTGGATAGCCTGAGGAAAACTTGGGAAGCATCAGGAAGTGAACTCAATCACCTTGGGAGCGATAGGGTAGAACCAGATGAAGGCATTTGACTTCTTTTGTAACTCCCACTAAGGACAGATTGCCAGTGTGATCCAGCCTCTATTACTGCAAATCAGACCCTTTCCCCTATGCCGTTTTCATTAGAATGGCCAGCATGGTGCAAGCGAAAAAAAGGTTAGAGACAGTCATTTTACAGGCAGGCGGGTGCAAAAAAAAATCTGCATAATTAAGCAGTCAAGGCTGCTAATAGGGGAGTTTATATGCTCTGGGACTAGGCAAGGGCAGCACATATGGATATAGCACTGGATATTAAATCTGCAGCATGCAGACTTACTTTAGGGTCCATAGAGAGAGAGGCTAATTATAGAGAGAGGAATTGTGTTTACTGGTCTGTCTTGGGCAAAGGTGGTAAAAGAAGTGCAATCAAGTTTTCCTGCTAAAAAAAAAAAAAAAAAAAAAACTGAGGTAGCTGTTAATAGAGAGATCAAAATATATCTATGCTGTACAGTTTGTGCTTGTTATATTTAGCAAACAGGAAATTAGGGATTCCCAAGGTCTCTTTCTTCCTCCATAGGAAAACAAAAAGCACATTCCAGCTGCTGGATTCAAACACATGTTATTAAATTGTAGGAATTTTAGATTAAAGCCAGCTTTTTCATCACCAACAAATGATGACTTTAGCAGTTTACCGCTGGTTGTTTCTGTTTAAAAATGTCAAAGTTCTTGGTTATCACGTTTTGGCATTTAAATAGAAATGGAGTGCAGTTTGAGTAGAAGTTGAAGTATGTCAGGCTGAATGGCTGGAGGAAGTGTGTGTGTGTGGGGGGGGTATATTTAGGCAATAAATCCTGAAGTGGTGGATATTAACATTTTGTAATACAGATCTAAAATATAGAAAAGCCCCCAAGGGTCCTGAGCTAAGAGGCCTCCAGTCTCTGCCTTCTGTGTGCTGCAAGAGAATGTCCTCATGTTAGGGGTAGGTACAGAAAAAGAGGTTTCATTAGAAAATCCCTTCCACCCCGTCAGAGATTCCGAATTTGCTGATGAATGCTGTTACATTGCTAACCAGACTTCCCTATATAAGGCCTAACACAGAATAGTCGTATGATAGGTAAGTGCTCTCATAATTAATTTGCAATGTTCTGTTTAATTGCTTAAGAAAAAACATGATAAAACAAAGCACTGCTAGTAGCTAGATCTCTGTAAATGTATGATATTAAAAAGGGCTTGGTATCATTTGAGTGCCATTGTTATCTGACAGCTCTAATGTTTTGCTTAGCATGATTAAAAGGTTTGCAAATATAGTTATGAAACATGCAAAGTGGGTACCATGGGGATTGCTTCATGCTCTTTGTTCACGGGGTGCTGGAAGCCCGGGTTGTGCCACCAGAAAAGCTGTGAGCTGCAGAGATGGTTTTGCTGCAACCCACAAACATTGTAAAAGATAGTTTTTTAGACCACCCCATTCTAACCCTAATTTTTTAGCCAGAGAGTAACATCTGCGCTTCTGCTGGCAAGGAGACAGTGAAATATTCAGTTATTGAACAGTGGAAAAAACTTCAGCTGAGGGATTTTTAAATACCTACATTTTTTTTTTATTTGAAATTTGTATTATTTTGGTGCCATTTTCAAATGCACATTTTGAACCCATGACTGAATAAAACTTTCTGCCAGGGTAAGCAACAGGGATGAACAATGGCTGTTTTAGCTCTAGGGGTCTTGTTTTCAACCTTCTCTTTATAAGGGAGACTGACAAGTGAGTAAAAGCTTGAGTTGTGCTGTCAGAGAAACAGAAATTTGGAGGTAATGAGTCTTCTGACAGAGACACAGAAGTGGTTTTTAGCGATGTCAGAATAACTGAAGGCCCATGAGCCTTGAAACAGAAAAGGAAAGTGTAGTTGCATGTTTGCATTAAAAAGAAAATTATTGTTAACTATTTTCATGTTACATTATTATGTGAAACTTTCTGTTGCAGTCTCTTCTTGGTTACACATTTTAAGTGTCCAATATTAACATGAAAAAATCTGGACTCGCCTGGCATTCTTCCCCTCTGCTCATCCCAATAAAACACACCAGATTGGGTTTTTCAAGGCTGCAGTTTATTAACCAGTAAATGTAACCCAAGCCTGCCTAAACATCAACACAATGATCCCCCTCCCTCCCAATCACCCCCCTTCCCTTTACCATCATATCTAATTCTGCCACCACTCCCCAGAGACATACAGGTACTCTTTCTTTACCCTCTTATCCTCCCCACCCCACCCCTGTCCAGCAGCCGCCCAGCCGCATGCCTCTCCTCCCCACCACCTCCCAGCAGGAAGAATCTGCAGCTCGCCCAGTGACCACACTGTATGCAGCTGCCTCATTGGGCAGCCCCCCCCCCCCCCCGCCCCCCAGCTATATCTGCCCTGCCATGTCCCCACACAGGTCAGGATCTTATTCTTTAACAATTAGCAAACTTGGCTCACGTTTACTTCCACCCGCTGGGACATAATATCAGAAAGAACCAGGACCGCATACACTAATAGCCATATAACTGGGAAGGATGGCAAGAAAAAACCCCAAATAGTGCACTGACAACGGGAGGCAACTGCTTCCCTTACCTGTCAGGTACAAAAAAAGGCTCCAAGCCCCAGTGCTCACCCCGCTTATCGCCCTGCCTTCCCACCCAACAACCCTTGTGAGCATAGCCAATCAGGTAGCGCACCGGCCACTTCAGAAGTCATTAGGATGACACATCACCGGGAATCGCTGGATTACCTCCCCCTCCCCCCCCCAAAAAAAACCGCTGCTGAGAAGGTAGAGAGTGAAATGCTCGCCCACCACCATGTGAATGATGGCAGGGTTGACCTTGCCCCAATACCTTATACTTACTACTTTTAAATAGAAGATTGTGTGCATTTTTGCAAAACTGACGAATTGCTGCAAATCAGTAATATTAAAAATGTATCCTTCCCAAAAGCATCTTTATGACTCTACAGTATATTTCATGACTTTGCATTATTCCTCTATAATTCTGCTTTATATTTAATTAATATGTCATTACTTTCCAGAAGGTAACACTAGGTATTGCATATATTTCTCTCACATGTTCACAGATGATCTTGTACTCTTTCACAAATCTGCAGGTCTGGTACCTATGCTTCTATGCCTGGCAGCTGATTTATGATGCATGTTCTTCTGACCTGTTAATACTGTGGCAAATGCACTATAAAATAGTTCAGAAATCATTGTGGGTCATCCGACCATGCTTTGAAACTTTTCAAATATATTGGCCTATCATTAATTGCATTGACTACTGTTGAGGCTATCTGAATGTTAATTGCTAATATCACTATGGGGTTGCTAGCAGTTTTCGAAGAAGCTAACCTGGTTTAGCATGCATGATAAATAATGAACTGTTCACAAATTTCTTAATGTGTATGCTAAGGTGCCTGTTAGCACTTAAAAGGTGAATTTTAAAAGAGCTGCACATGTAAAAATGAGCTCATGGTAGACGAATTGGTAAAACTACCTTTTCAGGCACATGTTAACACATTTGAGAATTTGCACGTTTAAAAACCAAGTTCTAAGAAAAATATGCATATAACCTTTCCTTGTGTAAATGATTAAAATTAGGAGCTCGATGTCCACCACTTATCCGGATAAATGTTATTTATCTGGCTGGCTAAGTCTTAAAAAGCGCTACTTAGCCAGATAAATAAGATAGCCAGGTAAGTCTTCAAATGCTAGTTATCCATCTATCTTACTTATCCTGCTAAGTAGCGCTTTTCTTTTACTTATCTGTCTATCTTACATACAGGTCGATACAGTAACGTTCAGTTAAAGATTTCCCGTCTGTAACGTGCTGGGAGCGCACAATACAGACGAGTAAGGCCATCCAGCGATACAGTCTCCAGTTTCACGCATCCTTAGCGCTTCCTAAAATAGACACATAACCCTTTCCGCACCCAGCATGTAAATGAACGAAAAAGCTGTATAATGAAGGAATTAGCTATTCCCCTCCGATACTGTAACGGGCGCTGATACTATCTCCTCAGTAACCTGCTGTTTTGCCGCGGCCTTAACGTGTTAGTTTACCGCCTCCCCCTAGTAGGTGTTAGTGTAGTGTAGTGCCAAAATCGCATGGGAAAGGGAACGGGAAAAGAGAGGTTTTACTTTTATTAAGAACTGTTATAATTTTTTAAACACTGGGGGGGTTCTTTAATTTTCTGGGGGACCTCTCCCCAATCCCACACTTATCTGCATTGTAACTGATCCACATAATTTAAAGAACATAGGGTAGGCAGCGAGGGGGCAGGGGCAGCGGGATCGGGGGGCGGGTAGGTGGAAAAAAAAACCAAACTTTTCTGAGCCATCAGCAGCGGCGGCGGGATCCGGGGGGGGGGGGGGGTGGGTACGTGTTCGATCGGGCGAGTAGGCAGGTAGGCGACAGCGGCGGCGTGAGCCATCAGTAGCGGCGGCGTGTTCGATCGGGCGGGCGGGTAGGTGAAAAAAAACAAAACTTTTCTGAGCCATCAGCAGCGGCGGCGGGATCCGGGGGGGGGGGGGTGGGTACGTGTTCGATCGGGCGAGTAGGCAGGTAGGCGACAGCGGCGGTGGCGCAGCAACAAAAACCAAAGCGACAAAAGTAACTTACTTTTCCGGGGCAGCGGCAGCAGGAGCGGGATCGGGGGGGGGGGGGGGGGGGGGTAGGCAGCGTGTTCGATCGGGTGGGCGGGTAGGTGGGAATAAAAAAAACTTTTCTGAGCCATCAGTAGCCATCAGTAGCTCCCCCGACAAAGACAAAAAGATGGCCGCCTGCACGGGGGAAAGCGTGCAATTGGCCGCTGAGGACGTGACGTCACACCCGTGACGCCAAACGTCGTGACGTCACGTCTTCAGCGGCCAATTGCACGCTTTCCCCATGCAGGCGGCCATCTTCGTCGGGGGAGCTACTGATGGCTCAGATCGAACACGCCGCCTATCCCCCCCCCCCGATCCCGCTGCCGCTGCCCCGCTGCCGCGGAAAAGTAAGTTACTTTTGTCGCTTTGGTTTTTTTTGCTGCGCCGCCGCCGCTGTCGCCTACCTGCCTATTCGCCCGATCGAACACGTACCCACCCCACCCACCCACCCCCCCCCCCCCCGGATCCCGCCGCCGCTGCTGATGGCTCAGAAAAGTTTTTTTTTTTCCTTTGGTTTTTTTTTTGCTTGCCGATGTGTCTCACCTCCTCCCGGAGCAAGACTGCTTTCGTGCCCTGCTCCGGGAGGAGGTGAGACACAGCGGCAAAGCAAAAAAACCAAAGGTAGGAAGTAAGTCGCTTCGCCGCCTCCCGCCTCCCTTCTCCCGGTGCCTGTCATTTGAAATGACATTTGAAATGACAGGTACCAGCGCACCCAGGTTACTGTATAGGCGCTGTATTAAGCGCCTATACAGTAAAATGGGTTGCGCGGGCATAACCTTTCCCTAACGCTTCACAGCCTCGGCATGCATTTGCAAGCGATTAGAAGAGAGTATCGGGGACTTAGTGAAGAGAACTGTGCGTGCGGGGAGGAAGGGTGCGCCTGACACTGCCGCACTGTTTCTACCGCGGCCTTACTGTATAGATCTGTTAGCAGGATAAGTCTTAAACAGTGCTACTTAGCAGGACCTTTGTCACCACTTAGCTGGATAAGTCTAAACTTATGCGGCTATGTTTAAAATACATGCCATATATTTTTTGATATACAAACATGTTGGGTAGATATATGCATATTTCATGTAGTATGTGCACATTTGCATGCAAGATATAAAATACATATGCATGCGCATTCATATAGCTGCATATATGAATGCACTCGCACATCTTTTAAAGTTATTCTCTTAGGTAATTTTAAAACAAGTTACACGTGAAAATGCAACATTCTGTCATAGCAATTTCAAAAAAAAGATTTACTCACATAAAGTACACTTGCATGTGAATATCCATTGGACATTTCAATGGCATATATTGTAGCAATTTTCAAAAGCCTGTTTACATGGTTAAAGTGAATTTGCACGTGTAAAACCCAATTTTAAGCATGTGGATGCTTAAAATTGATAAACCACCTGCTAGATAACTGTTAATTTATTTATCTCTCACCTTATGCAGATAACACTCTTAAGCAAGTTACAATCTATAAAATAGCATTTTAATAGCATTACAGTTAAAATATCCATCAATAATATAGCATCATGCAAATGAAAACATATTGAACATGTGATATATTATCATCCTATTCTCTAAACCATGTGCTACTAAGTGACCACACATTGTTGTCAATAATAAATCACCTACTACAGACCACATATTAGCCACTAATTACACATGCTATAAAAGCCACCTGCTGGGGAAAATGGAAACATTTTGGTTTATTTAGTTAGCAAGAAGAAGAAATGAACACAGAGGAGAGGAGAAGGAGAGGAGAAGGAAGCAAGAGGAAGGAGATGGGGGAGAGAGACAGAAGAGGAGAGGAAGAAGGCAGCTGTGCCCCTAGAATTTTAGGCCCAGGACAACTTGCTGCTGGCAATAATTGCCATCTATCCCTCTTGAATACCAGTATTGGCTACAGACCTTGCATTTGCCCTTTCTAACTCATCAGATCATTGTGGAGTGGAAGGAGAAGTCAAGGGCTAGACCTCAGGTGGAAGAAGAAGAAGCTGATAATGGTTTGGGAGTATTGCAGGAGAGGGTAACATATGACATGGGAACTGCAGTACAGTGTCCCTATAACAGAACAAGTGGCAGGATCCTAAATATGTGAGGAGTATATGAATAGAGAGAGTGTACAAGGTGCAAGAGAGGGGAGGTCATCTCCCTTCTCTTGTACTTCTTCCAGTTTCGCATCATTTTCTCTTATACATAGTAAGTCACCTCTGAGGGAAGGAACAATATGTAAAAATGATCTCTTCCCCTAACATCCAAACACACTCAATCAAAACAAGGACATATTTTTTACAATATGCAAACATTTGCATTGACAAATCATGCAGCACAAAAGACAATAATACAGTAAATGAGGCAACAGAGCATGACTATCATTCTGTTATGCAACAGACAACAATATGCAAGAAAAATAGGCTGTAATGCCTTGCCGACCAGGGTGCCCATTCTACGGCCAGCACAACTTAGCTCCAGACAGATGCCACACAATTGACGCTGGCATCCTACACTGGTGTGTTCCTTCTTAGACGCGCACATGCTCTGCTGTCATTTAGAGCCACCAGTGGAGCACTCCCTGAAGATATCATAAGCACCAGGGTATTTAAAGGGCAGTCCAGGCTTGACTCCTTGCCTCAGCAGCAGGTCCTCCTCTGCTCAGCTGGTGTTTGTTGCTCATTCTAGTTCATGCCGCTTCCCAGTTCCATCCTTGCCTTGATCCAGATCCTTACCTCATTCGGGTCCTGCCCTGCCCTGATTTGTCTTGCCTTGCCTCGTTGTTCCAGTCCTGCATTCCTGGTCTGTCCGTCTGCCTTCCTTGCCATTTGTCCCTCCTTGTCCTCCTCTGACTGACCTCTCATTGGCAACTTGGATCGTCTGCCTGGATACTGACCTATCATGATTGCTACCTGCTTTGACTTTCTGCACACATACAACCTTGCCTGATTGCCGTCTACCTAGACCTTCTGCTTGCTACCTGCCTTGACCTTGTGCCTGGATACCGACTGTGCATGACTACTACCCGCTCTGACCCTTGGATCACTCTCCTAGCTGTGGACATTCTCCTAAGTCCTGCCAGCCTCTGAATTCAAAGCCTCAACCTGCAGGGGAAAAGGTTAATATAGGCGTGGACCCAGCCTTTGACTCACCAGCTAGGTAATATAACTCTGCCACAGCCAAGGACTCACACTCCGTGCCACAGACCATTGGTACCAATTGCAGGCATTCAGAAAGTCAAAAGAAACAATCTTCATGCTCCATGGGTTCATCAGCAATGGGATGCAGTAGGCAACATCTTCCTTCCTTCTGTCCCCTTCAAAAACATAATGTCAAACTCGAGGCCTTTCACCTTTGGGCCATGGTCCATTGATGATTTGTAGGCTCTTATGGAGTTTGGGCTGGTGGAAATGCTAGAAAATAGGGTTTTTGTTAGAAAGCTATCAAAGCCCTGCTGGAGGGTGTAACATTTGGCTGGTCACGGATTGGTCCCACAACCAGCTTCATTTACCAGGTCCCTGCCAGCCATGGAACGCTGTTAATGCAGCAGGCCTCAGGATGCTGCCATGTCGCTCCTTCCTTGGATTTTCCTAGGCACATGTGCGTGGTGCGCCATGTTTCAAGGCTCTGCAGTGGGAACAGGGTTCTTGGTGCCTCCTGATGACATTAGCGGCTTCCCTTATTTAAAGGTCAAATTGACACTCCACCGATGCCTCAGCAGCAGGTTCTCCTGCCTAGCCTGAAGTGCATGTTGCTACTTCATGTTTTTCTTCCTGACCTACTCTTTATCTTCCCACCTTGTCTCCAGTTCTGCTCCTTGTCCTGTCTGCCCTGTACCTTGCCCTGCTCCTTGCTTCACCTTGTCCCTATCTTGCTCCTAGCCTTGCTTCAGTCTGTATCTTGCCTTTGACCCAGCCTGTGTTTGGTCTGTTCTGGTTCTTGTTTTCTCCTGCTGTTTCCCTTTATGACTGACGTTTGGTTCAGACCTTGGCTTGGATTCTGACTTCTCCTGATCTCCACTTGCCTTGACCATTGCCTGGATTCTGTCAGTGCTCGTCTGCTGACTACCCTGAGCACAGCCTGCTCACTGACCTTGCCTGTTTGCTCTCTATGGGATCCTCGCTTGAGTCCCAACAGCCTCAGAACCCAAAGGCTCAAACTGTGGGGAAAGAGGGTGGTACAGGTGAAGCCCAGACTTAGTCCCCGTCTGAGCAAGTTTGCCTCTTGTCAGTGAGGGCCCTTGGACTCTGTCAATCTCACCACAGTCCAAGGGCTCACACATTATGACAGAGGGTAAGGCAGAGATTGGAAATGGCTGTTATCAGTTTGTCCACAGACAATTACCCCTAATTAGTGTGTCATTTCCCCACTTTGACACATTGTCCATGGACCAGCAGTATCTGAATCCAATGAGTCTGTAAATACATCTCCCTTCACAGAGACATGAATACTTTGCTGACTGTGTTGCACAGGCATTGTTGTCCCTACACTACTGGGTGGTCAGAAAACAGGGAGGCTTTGATAATATGGCCCTCCTCCATGGCCTTTGCTGGATGAATCCACCTAGGTATCAATTGAGTTAAGTATGGGGTGCCTCCATGGCAGAAAATCTGCTGCTAACTCTGTCAGTTATCTGAGATTTATTTATTTATGTGTTCTTTTTTTTTTTTATATACTGACGTTCATGACAAGTCATATCACATTGGTTTACATCAAACATCCTTAGATCTGACATGCTACGTATGGGGCTCTGTGGTACAGGTTCAGGAATCAGAGACTTATCATCTTTGAATTTCCTGGGGGTGACTATATTCAGCCGCCACCACTTGCATGATTCTGGCTAGGGCTGAAGCAGTGTGTGTGTGTGTGTGTGTGTGTGCAGCTGTTAAAACAAGAAGAGGCAGGTAAAGCACATGCATCTCACTTCTTCCACTGTCATGTTACCCCCCACCTCCCTTCCAAGGTCCGAGTCCTCCTGAGCACTGTTCACCCCTCAACCCTCCCCAAAAAAAAAACCTTGCAAAAGTTTGAACAGCCAAGACTTACCATTTTGTTTAGAGATAGGTGCAGTGGAAGCCCCACACACTGAACCTTGTTTTGGGATTCTAAACTTATGCAGGCTCTTCAAATTCCTAAATATGGTTTCCAGTCCCATGATGACACAGAGCTTTTCCTCTAGTCTGCTCCACTGATAAAGAGGAACAAAGCTGTGATCTATCTTGCTCTGATGTTGCCATATCCTTATTGCCTTAATGCCCTAATGCTGTGCCTGCAGTCCTGATGAATGCTTGAATTTTCTTGACAGTTCTTAGTGACATTCATAAGCTGCTGGTTTGTGCCACCAGAGTTTTCTTGCTGTGTTGCTTTGAAGTCAAGGACTACCATTCTGAATCTTTGTCTAGAATGGTAGTCAAGGACTACCATTCTGAATCTTTGTCTAGAATGCGTTGCAGGATTTTGTTTTCTCTTGGCTCTTCTTGAGCATCTGCAAGCGCATGCCCTTGGCTCTGTGCCAGTAGTGCTTGGTCCTGCCTCTTCATTCTCCTTGTGCTGCTCTTGCATTGCAGGTCAGTGCTGTGGAGTCCACTTGATGCCCTTCTGTCTCCATCCGTTGCCTTCTCTATTGTCATCCTCCCAATTTCTACTAGATCTTAACACCGGATTCTGTTCTCCCTCCTTTACCTTCATGATCTGGCTACTGTGGCATCCCTTCCACAACCTCCTCAATCTCCAGGATAGCTTTGATTCTGCTGTCCTTGTGGCAGTCATGTGGCTCTTCCCTCCTGCTCATCCTCACCTATGCACTCAACTTCCTTAGCAGACTTTCAGTAATCAAATCCTAGCACCTCCCTCCGCCCAGAGTATCTCTAACCCTCTTCCATTTTCCAGGATCTCCCATGTCACTCCTCTGTTGCAAATCCTAATGCCCAGATGGGCTAAACTTGAGAAAAATTGAATCCTAAGTCAGATATAACCCTCATGAGTACATCAAAAGACAAAACACCAAACAAAAGATGGGAAACGGTAGAGGAAAGAAGAAGCAGAAAAGATGATGCACCAAACTGTTCAGCAATCATCTCTTTCAACTCAAATGGATCCTCTGTGGCTGGGCCCAGTTTCTCTCCCCTCTCTGTGTGCAGTACTGACAGTGAGAGCAGGTGATTGTCTTGTTTTATATTTTCAGAGAAAAGAGAGAGGAGCTGGCAGAAATGCAGCACTGTACCTGCACAAAATGATAGTGTGGTGCTCACAGCCATACTGCTCATAATATTTTCTTCTTATGTGCACAATAAACTTCTAGTATGCATGCTAAAAAATGTGGTCACTATGGGCCGGATTTTAAAAGCCCTGCGCGAGAAAATCCAGCCGGTTTTACGCGCGCAGGCCACGCGCGCACCGGCGCGCCTATTTTGTATAGGGCGCCGGCGCGCGCATAGCCCCGGGACGTTTGTAAGTCCCGGAGCTTCGTAAAAGGGGCGGGAGGGGGCGTGTCCGGGGGTCAGGGGGCGGGGCGGGACCAGGGGCGTGACACCAGCCCAGGGGCATGGTTGAGGCCTCCGGACCAGCCCCCGGGTCGGGTGATGGCACGCCAGCAGCCCCCTGGCGCACGCAGATTTACACCTGCTTTCGGCAGGTTTAAATCTGCCAACAAAGGTGTGGGGGGGTTTTAGATAGGGCCGGGGGGGGGGGAAGGGAGGGGAAGGAGAGAGGAGGCAGAAGGAAAGTTCCCTCCGAGGCCGCTCTGATTTCGGAGTGGCCTCGGAGGGAACAGGCAGCGCGCGCCAGGCTTGGCATGCGCAGGTTGCACAAATGTGTACCCCCTTGAGCGCACCAACCCCGGATTTTATAAGATACGCGCGGCTACGCGTATATCTTATAAAATCCAGCATACTTTTGTTCGCGTCTGGTGCACGAACAAAAGTACGCGCGCGCGTAAATTTATAAAATCTACCCGTATATGTTTATTAATCAGGCAGTCCTCATATCATTATCTAAGTGAATGGCACATGAAGTATTATTTTATAGTGTTTGCTAAATGATTTAGTGCCGCCATGCTAAACTTATTTTTACTATATCCAATAGTGAATTGATCCCAATGTGTTCTAGGTCCACTAAAATTTCAGGTGATTTTGTTAACTTTACTGTGAAGAAATAAACAATTTAAAAGATAACAGTTTTACTGCAAAATCTGCAAGAATGTTTTGGTCCCAGGACATAAGGACATGGGCAGTAAAGCGAGCTAAAAAAAAAATGGGTAGAGATAACACTCTTTATAATCTAAGTTAACACATTTTAGAGATCTGGGTTTCCAGCCCACTAAGATCTCTTCCTCTGACAAAAACTTACATCTTTAAATATTTCCTCACTCTTTAAGCTGCCCAATTCTATTTTTGAGGGGCTAACATTGTATGCCCTTCCTGTTTTGGAAGTATGTATGTGTTAAATAATGAGTTATTTCTTGGGTGTTGAAGGCACTTATCCTCTCATTGTGTCCAGGCTATATATCAAAATCATTTTATCCATACTCTGTTATATGATATTGCCTATATCAGGACTAAGCAACTCTAGTCCTCAAGTGCCTCCAGCCTGTTGGGTTTTCAGGATATGCACAATAAATATGCATATGCATGCACTGGAGGTAGCACATGCATATTCATCTCATGAATATTCAGTGTAGAACTGGATATCTTGAAACCCCCACTGGCTTATGGTACTCAAGCATTGGAGTTGCCTATGCCTGCCAGCGATGGCAGTGACTTGCCAGAAATAGCTTAGCCAAAATAATTTGAATACTGCAGTCCTTAGCCTGCTGTGGTACTTTCATCAGGATACAATGCATACTTCCACTTAAGGGTGCATTATTACTTGTTGGGTAGCATTAATAAAACAGGAATTAAATATTTTGTATTTACACAGTTCAGAACAGTATGGAATTGAGTTGCCATGACAATAAGCTGTAGCAAGCATTCCACACTCTAATGCTTGCTGTAGCATCCAATCACAATGTGGAATCTTTGCTTTAATATTCCACAGCCTGTAGCATGTGTTTATAATGTAATTATATCTTGAAGTGCTAGAGTGTTCAAAAGGACTGCTATATACTATTTATATGTGAGAGAAAATAGATAATACACTAATGTAAATGAAAAAAAAAGCCATATCTAGGATTCTTCTTTGATTTGCTAAGTACTCCTGGTAATTGTTGCTTGACTTGTGCATTAGTTCTCACTGAATGTTGTATATGTTTGATATGTAACTTTACACCTTTGTATGTAGCAGCATTGGCTACTGATGCAGTCACATGGATTCCGAAATCATAACATGCATAGAAAAATAATGCTAGAAAGGACCTTAAGAGATTCTTTACTCCATTTTAGAGATGTGCAGAAAATATGAGGTCTAATTTCATCCTGGTTCAGGTTTGGAATTTTTGCAATTTCCTCAATTTACAAGGAAAAAATCAACAGTTTTTCCCTATAAATGTGGAAAAATTCAAAGGATTCAATGTGAATTCACAATAATCCGCATTGAATATGATGCTAGAGACACAGCAGATCTGCTGAACATAAATCAAAAGCTGCCAACTGGATGATTCCACATTTAATTTTTTTGTTAAAAAAAAAAAAAGTTCAGTGAACTAATATATTTATTTTATTTATTTTTTAAAAATGTATCCCACATCATCCTCAACTCTAGGCAAGAAACAGGTTTACAAATATATTCAATAAGACCAAGGTAAAAGACAATAAAAACAAAATATAGCAAACAAAATTAATTTAAATATTAAAATTTGTAAAACTGCCCCAGTGGATTTGGGGCATACAGTTCAGTTTTTTGGCTCAGTTTGCTATTTAAAACTCAAGTTGCAACTATTAAGACCCTCGAAAAGCTGCATTTAAAGAGGACCTTTTCACTGGCTAAATGCCAGCCTTGTAGAAGCTAGCACGTCTTATTCTTCAAAAGGGTGTGTAAAAAGAAATGCCTTTTGTTTTTTCTTGAATCATTCTATGGAATTCACAGCTTTGAGCTTATTTGGGAGCAAATTCCATAGATAAGGACCAGCAAATAATCATAAGTTCCCTAGATTCGGCAAGCCTGACATGTTTCAAAAAAGGTATCAGATTTTAAAAGCCCTAAGCGCTCCAAAGCTGGGATATACATGAATATCTTGGGCCAGTGCATGCCACGTAGATTTTAAAAGGCGCCAAAGTATACAAGTATCTCCCGGTACACGCACAAATTGGGAAGTCAGAAAAAGGGGTGGGGCATGGGCAGAGTCTGGGAGGGGCATAGTTAGAGCATAATAAGTATTTATGCGCACAAGCGTGCACCGGGTCCCCTACCACGTAACTTTACTTTTGCTATGGATGGTGTGTAAGTTTTAAAATAAAAAAATCAGGGCTAGTCAGCGGGGTTTGAAGGGTCAAGGCTAACAGGGTAAAAGGGAGGCTTAACTAACTGGGGGGGGGGGGGGGATAAGGAGTCCTATTGTTTATCAGGGTGAACAAGGAACGAACTGGGGAAACAGAACATAAGAACATAAGAAATTTCCATGCTGGGTCAGACCAAGGGTCTCTCAAGCCCAGCATCCTGGTTCCAACAGAGGCCAAAACCAGGCCACAAGAACCTGGCAATTACCCAAACACTAAGAAGATCCCATGCTACTGATGCAATTAATACCAGTGGCTATTCCCTAAGTAAAATTGATTAATAGCCATTAATGGACTTCTCCTCCAAGAACTTATCCAAACCTTTTTTGAACCCAGCTACACTAACTGCACTAACCACATCCTCTGGCAACACATTCCAGAGCTTTATTGTGCGTTGAGTGAAAAAGAATTTTCTCCGATTAGTCTTAAATGTGCTACTTGCTAACTTCATGGAATGCCCCCTAGTCCTTCTATTTTTAACAGGTATTTGTGTCGGTGCGTGTGTCGGTGCGTGTGCCTAGCAAAATCCTCCCACTTACGCATTAGAGGCGGCATTTTCACACACATGTGTGCATCCGTATAAAACAGAGCACACATGTACGCGTGTACAGACGATTTTATACCATGCACACACATTCACGTGTATGTTGCAAAATGGCCGTGTCCATTTATGTGAGTTGGCATACACGCATTTTAATGTACGCCCGCACAGCTGTTTAAAAGTTACCATCCCCGTCTAATAAATTCAATTAAGACAAATAAAGCTGCCTGTAAGGGTGGTAGAATCTCAGCACTGTGGAATAAGTCCATTAATTGCTTTGAAGGCCATTGCCAAGACTTTAAACTTGACTCACAAAGAAATCTGGAGCCAGTGCAGTTTCTGGAGTACAGGAGTGATGTGATCCCAATGAGGAGTAGATAGAAGATATGTGGCAGCATTTTGAACCATTTGAAGTGATCTTTTTTGAAGAAGCCTCAAGAACAGCAAATTTCAGTAATGCAATAACAAAAGCTTGTGAATCACTCTAGCTGACTAACTGAAGGGGGAAGGGGAAGGTGAAAGCCGACAGTTGCTCAGCAGCGCATGGTTCGGCGAGAGGTATCTTCAAAGGATACTAATGATGCATTAGAATTAAGGCATCCCGACAGTGAGGTTCCAATAATAAGTAAAGTAGTCCAAGTGCCTGTAACTAAAAACTTACCTGAGCTAAAAAATTCTAACTTATCCTATTCAATTAAAAAGCAGAATGAAAATACAAACAAAAAACAAACTTTGAAATATTTATATGCTAATGCCAGAAGTCTAAGAAGTAAGATGGGAGAATTAGAATGTATATCAGTGAATGATGACACAGACTTAATTGGTATCTCAGAGACATGGTGCAAGGAGGACAACCAATGGGACATTGCTATACCAGGGTACAAATTATATTGCAATGACAGAGAGGAGCACCTGGGAGGCAGTGCGGTGCTTTATGTCCGGGATGGCATAGAGTCCAACAGGATAAACATCCTGCACGAGACTAAATGCACAATTGAATCTTTATGAGTAGAAATCCCTTGTGTGTCAGGGAAGACTATAGTGATAGGGGTATACTACCGTCCACCTGGTCAAGATGGTGAGACTGACAGTAAAATACTAAGAGAAATTAGGGAAGCTAACCAAATTGGTAGTGCGGTAATAATGGGAGACTTCAATTACCCCAATATTGAATGGGTAAATATATCATCGAGATACGCTAGAGAGATACAGTTCCTGGATGGAATAAATGATAGCTTTATGGAACAATTGGTTCAGGAACCGACGAGAAAGGGAGCAATTTTAGATCTAATTCTCAGTGGAGCACAGGATTTGGTGAGAGAGGTAACGGTGGTGGGGCCACTTGGCAATAGTGATCATAATATGATCAAATTTGAATTAATGACTGGAAGGGGGACAGTAAGCAAATCCACGGCTCTTGTGCTAAACTTTCAAAAGGGAAACTTTGATAAAATGAGAAAAATAATTAGAAAAAAACTGAAAGGGGCAGCTACAAAAGTAAAAAGTGTGCAAGAGGCGTGGTCATTGTTAAAAAATACCATCCTAGAAGCACATCCACGTGTATTCCACACATTAGGAAAGGTGGAAAGAAGGCAAAACAATTACCGGCATGGCTAAAAGGGGAGGTGAAATAAGCTATTTTAGCCAAAAGATCTTCAATCAAAAATAGGAAGAAGGTTCCAACAGAAGAAAATAGGATAATGCATAAACGTTGACAATTAAATGTAAGACATTGATAAGACAGGCTAAGAGAGAATTTGAAAAGAAGTTGCCTGTAGAGGCAAAAACTCACAGTAAAAACTTTTTTAAATATATGCGAAGCAGAAAGCCTGTGAGGGAGTCAGTTGGACCTTTAGATGATTGAGGTGTTAAAGGGGCACTTAGAGAAGATAAGGCCATCGTGGAAAGATTAAATGATTTTTTTGCTTCGGTGTTTACTGAAGAGGATGTTGGGGAGATACCTGTACTGGAGAAGGTTTTCATGGGTAATGATTCATATGGACTGAACCAAATCACGGTGAACCTAGAAGATGTGGTAGACCTGATTGACAAACTGAAGAGTAGTAAATCACCTGGACCGGATGGTATACACCCCAGAGTTCTGAATGAACTAAAAAATGAAATTTCAGACCTATTAGTAAAAATTTGTAACCTATCATTAAAATCATCCATTGTACCTGAAGACTGGAGGATATCTAATGTAACCCCAATATTTAAAAAGGGCTCCAGGGGCGATCCGGGAAACTATAGACCGGTTAGCCTGACTTCAGTGCCAGGAAAAATAGTGGAAAGTGTTCTAAACATCAAAATCACAGAACATATAGAAAGACATGGTTTAATGGAACAAAGTCAGCATGGCTTTACCCAAGGCAAGTTTTGCCTCACAAATCAGCTTCACTTTTTTGAAGGCGTTAATAAACACGCGGATAAAGGTGAACTGGTAGATGTAGTATACTTGGATTTAGCGTCAGCTGTCAAACCTGCTGACAGCCGTCGCTCCTGTCAAAAAGGAGGTGCTAGGGACGTGCTAGCGTCCCTAGCACCTCCTTTTCCCCGTTTCTACCGCGCCACCTAATTTGAATACTGCATCGCGCGCACTGGCGAGGGGCCGGTGCGCGCGCTGGGAGAGCAGGCATTTGTCCACTCTTCCGCGGACTTTACTGAATTGGCCTGAAAGTTAGCCAGTTAAAACTTTTGAAAAAGCATCCCATTTGTTTAGAATGGTATTTATAAAGTTAATATATACTGACACATTCATTCAGTAGTGGAACACTGTTCCCTCATGAGGGAATAGTGACTCCATATTAGTCTCAGCTTTGATTAGTTTAACTCTCTGTCAATTATTCACTGCCTTTGGGGTCAATGTTTTGCATCATAAACCCCTCTTACAAATTTTCTATCGATGGTATAATTATACTCATTATTGTTTCCATGTTACAGTTAATCTCATTATTGCTTACTTTTCTCAACACCATTAATTTATTTAGGTCCCTTTGGGCTGGATTTACTAATACCACCGGGCTCTTTGAATCTCACGGTAATGGGGGGCGAAACGGGGGGGGGGGGGGGGGGGGGGGGGGCGGTCCTGCGATTCTGCCGGATATCGGTCCTGCGATCCTGCCGGATATCGCAGGGCGGTCCTGTGATATCCGGCAGCCATCACACCTCCACTAAAAGGTGTAGTTATTCGGCGTGAAACTGGCAGCGAAAAAGATGCGTACCTTTCGCTGTCTGTGAAGTCTTCATGGTGTCAGCCCCGGTGCCGCCCCGACGACTCCTCTTCTGGGGCTGACGCCATCCCAACTCCGTTCTGATCTTGGTATCGCATGCGATAAAGGATTTTTCGTGTGCGAAACATCCCTTATCACTTGCGATCTGCTTGGAAAATGACCCCCTTTAATAGTTGCTTTTACTGTAGTTTCTATTGTTATGTTTACTGCTTGCGGGGAGGCCCTGCGAGCAGCCACACATACCTTAGATGCTGCCGGCAATCTCTCACAGCTGGATGCTTCCACTACACAGCAGACACCGCCACTCCTGCAATGTCTTCCCATACGCTCACGCGTGACATAGTTCTAATTAATGGGCCTGCCATGAGAAGGGCCCATGGTGCCCTTAGATGATGTCACTATCATTTTCCCTATAAAAAGGACTCTTCAGAAACCCCAGCCTTGCCTCAGCAAGAAGGTTGTTTCCTGGTTCAAGCCTTTTCCTGTTCCATTCTTCAAACCTTGCCCTGTTCCAGTCTTCAGTTTTGCTCCAATCCAGTCTTCAGCCTCACTCCATTGCAGTCTTCACTCTTGCTGCACTTCAGCCTTGCTCTGTACAAGCCATCAGTCTTCTCTCAAGCCATCAGCCTTGCCTCCTCCAAGTCTTCAGTCTCAGCTCTGCCTCTGTCAAGCCTTTAGCCTCAGCCTTGCCCCCATCAAGTCTCCAGCTTTAGCCTTTCCTCCCTTGAGTCACCAGGCTCAACCTGTCTTCATTTTTGGATGTCTGGTTGAAGACATCCAAAAGATAGGAAAGAAGGGAGAAGTGGTGATCGTTGGAGACTTTAATATGCCTGATGTAGACTGGAGAATCCCAGCTGCAGAATCTAATAATAGTAGAGAAATAGTGGATGCCCTGCAAGTAGCTTTGTTCAAACAAATGGTTATGGAACCCATGAGAGAAGGAGCTATACTGGACTTAGTACTCACTAATGGAGATAATGTCTCTGATGTCCAGGTGGGCACCCACCTCAGCACCAGTGATCATCAAACGATATGGTTTAATATCACAAAAAAGATACGGAAAATAAGCACAAAGACCCAAGTTTTGCAGTTCAAAAACACGGACTTTGATGAAATGGGGAATTACCTGGAGGAAGAACTAAAAGGCTGGGAGAACGAGAGAGATGTGGATCAACAGTGGACCAATCTAAAAGGAGCAATTACCAAGGTAACTAATCTATATGTTAGAAAAGTAAAGAAAAACAAAAGAAAAATGAAACCTATCTGGTTCTCAAATGAGGTGGCTGACAAAATAAAGGCTAAAAGAATAGCATTCAAGAAATATAAAAGATCCCAAAGGGAGGAGCACAAAGAAGAATATCTGGTAGAGCTGACGGAGACAAAGAAATTAATCAAGATGGCAAAAAGTCAAGCAGAAGAGAGGATTGCCAAGGAGGTAAAGAGAGGTGACAAAACATTTTTCAGATATATCAGTGAAAAGAGAAAAGTTCATAGTGGTATAGTGAAATTGAAAGGTGGAAAGGATCAATGTGTGGAGAGAGATGAAGAAATGGCAGAAATATTAAAGAAATACTTCAGTTCTATGTTCACTAAAGAGGACCCTGGAGAAGGACCGTCACTAGTTAACAAGACACTGGAGGGGAGTGGAGTAGATGTAACTCCATTTACAGTAGAAAATGTATGGGAAGAGCTGGAGAAACTGAAAGTGGACAAACCATGGGGCCTGATGAAGTTCATCCCAGGATACTGAGAGAGCTCAGAGATGTGCTGGCGGGTCCGCTGTGTGACCTGTTCAATAGATCCCTAGAAACGGGAGTGGTGCCGAGTGATTGGAGAAGAGCGGTGGTGGGCCCGCTTTACAAGAGTGCGAACAGAGAAGAGGTTGGTAACTACAGACCGGTTAGCCTCAGTTCGGTGGTGGGGAAAGTAATGGAGTCACTGTTGAAAGAGAGAATAGTGAACTATCTACAGTCGGGAGAATTGCTGGACTAGAGGCAGCATGGATTCACCAGGGGAAGATCCTGTCAGACAAATCTGATTGACTTTTTTGACTGGGTAACCAAGGAATTGGAAGGGCACTTGATGTCATCTACTTGGATTTCAGCAAAACTTTTGATACGGTCCGGCACAGGAGACTGGTGAATAAAATGAGAAGCTTAGGAGTGAGTGCCGAGGTGGTGGCCTGGATTGCAAACTGGTTGATGGACAGAAGACAATGTGTGATGGTAAATGGAACTCTCTCTGAAGTTAGAGCGGTTTTAAGTGGTGTACCACAAGGATCGGTGTTGGGACCAATCCTGTTCAATATCTTTGTGAGCGACATTGCGGATGGGATAGAAGGTAAGGTTTGTCTTTTTGCAGACAACACAAAGATCTGCAACAGAGTGGACACGCCGGAAGGAGTGGAGAGAATGAGATGGGATTTAAGGAAGCTGGAAGAGTGGTCGAAGATATGGCAGCTGAGATTCAATGCCAAGAAGTGCAGAGTCATGTATATGGGGAGAGGAAATCCAAATGAACTGTATTCGATGGGGGGAGAAAGGCTGATGTGCACGGAGCAGGAGAGAGACCTTGGGGTGATAATGTCTAACGATCTGAAGTCGGCAAAACAGTGTGACAAGGCGATAGCTAAAGCCAGAAGAATGCTGGGCTGCATAGAGAGAGGAGTATCGAGTAGGAAAAGGGAAGTGATTATCCCCTTGTACAGGTCCTTGGTGAGGCCTCACCTGGAATACTGTGTTCAGTTCTGGAGACCGTATCTCCGAAAAGTCAGAGACAAGATGGAGGCGGTCCAGAGAAGGGTGACCAAAAAGGTAGAAGGTCTTCATCGAATGACTTATGAGGAGAGATTGAAGAATCTAAATATGTACACCCTGGAGGAAAGGAGGAACAGAGGTGATATGATACAGACTTTCAGATACTTGAAAGGTTTTAATGATCCAAAGACAACAACAAACCTTTTCCTTCAGAAAAAAATCAGCAGAACCAGGGGTCACGATTTGAAGCTCCAGGGAGGAAGACTCAGAACCAATGTCAGGAAGTATTTCTTCACGGAGAGGGTGGTGGATGCTTGGAATGCCCTTCCGGAGGAAGTGGTGAAGACCAGAACTGTGAAGGACTTCAAAGGGGCGTGGGATAAACACTGTGGATCCATAAAGTCTAGAGGACGTAAATGAATGTGGAAAAAAGGATTTGCATTCACATAAAAGCAGGGAGTAGCTTGCTTGTTACGGCAGTTACTACTCCAAACCAAATAAGCCTGATACTTCACTTTCAATGCATATCCAGTATAGCTCTCTGCTTCAACGGCAAGGGAAAGTCTGATACTTCACACACACATCCAGCATTGCTCTCTGCTTCAACAGCAGGGGAGAAAACTGATACTTTACGCATATCCAGCATAGCTCTCTGCTTTAACGGCAGGGGAGAAATATTGATGCTTCACACATAACCAGCATGGCTCTCTGCTTCAACGGCAGGGGGAATGAAGAAAAGAGGATCTATATACAGACAACAACCAAAAAGGACTTAATTACATAGTCTGGGAAAACAAATAAGCATGGGTGTAGCTTGCTTATTGCGGCAGTTACTACCCCTAACTAATTAAGCTAAATATTTCACATAGATGCAGCTCCAACACTGCTCTCTGCATTAATTGTGGGGGTGGAAGGGAAATAAGAACCAAAAGGTTACTAAGAGCCAAGAGTAAGAGATAAGTATGAGAAAAAAATGTGCAAAGCATGCTGGGCAGACTGGATGGGCCGTTTGGTCTTCTTCTGCCGTCATTTCTATGTTTCTATATAGACTCTAGGACTCTTACCCCCGTGCCAAGACTCTGTCAGTGCAAACCTTAGGACCCAGGCCACAAGGTTGCATCATTTGCACAATGGCAAGAGGGGCTCACGCTCTCGTCAATCACAACAGAATGCTGAGGCCATGAGCTTGGTGAATGTGTCCCTGCAATGGGCCATCACTGCATTGGCCTCCCAGATGCAAGAGCAAACATCTGAATTGAATGGCCTCCTGTACCAGTTCATGTAGCAGACCCAGAAGCAACTTGATCAAGTTAACAGATTACAGACCCTGTCTCAGTGCTTAGATACGATGCAAGTCCAACCTCTGTCTTCAGTCTCAGTTCCAGTTCTGGCGGATCCTGTGCCAGCACCCATCTGGACCATGGAATCCATGATTCGTCCCACCATCTCCAAGGTATAGTGGGGATCGTAAAGGGTGCAGATGATTCCTCAATGTGTACAAGATGCACTTTGAATTACAGCTGGCTCATTTTTTTCTGACCGTGTCAAGTTTGCCTATACCCTCTCCCTGTTGAATGGTCCCACTCTCGCCTGGGCTTCCCCCTTGTGGAAACAAGAAAGTCTACTTCTCAGGAACTTGTTCACACAGTAATTTTGCCTGATCTTTGACCAGTTCCACTGCCATGGAACTTCTTTGTATTCTCCAAGGCACTTACTCAGTTGGCAACTATGCAATCAAATTCCATACCTATGCCTCTGAGCTTGGCAGGGGCGAAGATAGCCAAACCACCAGTTTCTGGCAAGGATTATCTGGGAGAATAAAAGATGAACTAGCAGCTCAGGACCTTTCTCCATCCCTTGAAGCACTTATTGCCCTAGCTATTTGTATAAACCTGAAATTCCAGGAACAAGCTTGTGAAAGAAAGCGCTCCCCATGGATCACTCCGATGGTTCCCAGATCTCCGACTCTCTTACAGACAATCCTAGAACTGTCAAAGGCTGTTGCCTTCGAAGAAACCATGTAATAGGGTAATATTCAATTCTTGCCCAGTGAAAAACAGAGAACGACAGAATAACCTAAGCCTCTACTGTGCTGCACAGGGACACTTCTTTAATCTGTGTCCTGAGAGACCGGAGAAATCCATTAAGACAATGGGAAGGCAGTTCTTCAACATCCTGTTCCTGCACCACAATTGATGACACTAGTGTTCCTCACCTTTGGGGAAATACACAGTTCAGATGGAAGATTTAATAGATACTGGGCCGGGAGCAATTTTATTCAAGATTTGCTCTTAAGCCAATGTAGTTGCTCTACTACCAGTTTGACTACTCGTCAGGTTATTTCTTCAATTTATGGAGAGCCCTTACCTGGTCACATGCCATGGCCATTGCCCATCACTAAGAATGCCTTCAATTCTACGTGTTACATCTTATACTTGGATTACCCTGGATTACCCTGGATTATCTTACAGATTGACCGATGGGGGTCTGTTCTGCTGGGAGCATTGTGCTGTCTCACCTTTATCTCTGGGCACCATGGTTCCAACCACATTGCCTGAAGTAGCAGACCTACTGCCCCAATAACATTTTGTGCTTACTCAAGTTCTGCTTAACATCATTCTCTTGTTGAAGGATCCTTCACTGCAGATCAAGATTAGTCTTTGTTTTCATCCAAGCCATCAGCCATAAATGGTTCTTCAATCCAGTCTCGAATCCAAAGAATTGCTAAGTCCCTCCTCAAGACTTCCAAGCTCCCAGTTAGTAAAGAGATACCTTCGTCTCTTCAAAAGCCAAAGAAAAGAGGCCTGAAGAGGGGGCTTAGAGGAGAGGTACTGCTTTATATTTGCTGCTTGCAGAAAGGCCCCATGAGCAGCCTTACTCACCCCAGATGCCCCCTGCACGTTCTCATGGCTGGAAGCCACCACTCCTGCAATGTATTTCCCTAGGCGCACGCCCGCGTGACACAGTTCTAGTTAAAGGACCTATGGCGGGAAAAACCTGTGGTGGCCTTGGATGATGTCTCTGTTGTTTGCCCTATGAAAGGGCTCTTCAGACACCACAGCCTTACGTCAGCAAGAAAGTCATTTTCTGGTTCAAGCCTTGTCTTGTTCCAGTCTTCAGCCTTGCTCCACTGCAGCATTCAGCCTTGGTCTGTGCAAGCCATCAGTCATCTCAAGCCATCAGCCTTGCCTCCACCAGTCTCAGCTGTGTCTCTGTCAAGCCTTCAGCCTCAGCCTTGCACTCGTCAAGTTTCCAGGTTCAGCTTTTGTTCCTATAGATTCTTAGACTCTGTTATAGCCTGGCCTGTGTCAAGACTCGTCCACCCACCATTGACGCAAACCTTAGGGCCCAACCCATGAGGTTGCATCAATGGCAATGCATCAGGTCATTTGCAATGTACATGTTATTATTTTGACACATCCATGGCATATCTATTAAGAAATATTGCCAAATTAGTGAAGATAAAGTATGAGTTCCATCCCCTTAGTCTAAAAAGATTTCAGAATAGTGTAATAGTTTTCCAGCATGCTAATTGTATAGAAGAATAAAGTGCACATATTAAAGATTATTATTATTTTTATATACTGACATTCGATCTGAGATATCACATCGGTTTACATTCAGGTACTGTAGGTATTTCCCTATCCCCAGAGGGCTTACAATCTAAGTTTTTGTACCTGAGGCAATGGAGGGTAAAGTGACTTGCCCAAGGTCACAATAAGTGACAGCGGGACTTGAACCCTGGTCTCCTGGTTTGTAGCCCACTGCTCTAACCACTAGGCTATTCCTCAGAGAAAAATGATGGCTGTAATAGAAATTAGCTTAGAAAGTAACTTTCAAAGGGGCACATGTGTGCACATTGATGCATGTGCATCAGCACTCACCCAGAGATGCAGCAATTTTATAACATATGCACACATATAAACATATATTATTAAATAGCATAGGCACACATATGTGCACATAGGCGCACATAATCTACTAACATCAAGCCTTGCCAACATAGGCCTAACTGGAAACACCCTCAATTGGTTCACCTCATTTTTAAAGGACAGATTCTTCAAAGTCACCGTTAATAATTGCTCATCTGATCCCTACTCACTTGAAACAGGTGTGCCGCAAGGATCTGCCCTGTCTGCCATTCTATTTAATATTTATCTTCTACCACTCTGCCACTTCATCTCTAATCTAGGCATCTCATTCTTCCTCTATGCCGATGACATCCAGCTACTAATCCCTATAACATCTACTATTGAAGAAGCCATTTGCCTAACAGTAAAATACCTCAAATCTATCCAAATTTTTCTAAACCAACTAAAACTATGTTTAAATATGAATAAAACCGAATGGATCCTAATAAAAAGAAATTCCTCAGTCCAACCCTCACAAATACCCTATATTCAAATTGATAACTCCAATATTCAAATGAAGAATCCAATAAAGGATCTTGGCATCTGGATAGATAATGATATGAGCTTTAAGAATTGTATCGCTATTAAAACAAGAGAAGGATTTCATAAACTCCAGATTCTCAAACACCTCAAACCTCTTTTGTACCCAAATGACTTCAGAACAATTCTTCAAACCCTCATCTTCTCAAGCCTGGATTATTGCAACGCAATTTTCTTAGGACTACCCAAAGCTACTCTAAAACCACTACAATTACTGCAAAACGCCACTGCACGAGTACTCACTGGCAAAAGGAAGTTTGATCACATTTCTCCAACCCTAAAAAATCTTCATTGGCTATCTATTCCACAAAGAATCAAATACAAATCCTTAACCATTCTCCATAATGAAATCTACAAAGACAACAATTCCTCTCTGAACAACATGATCTCAATACACAAATCACCACGTACTTCAAGATCTTCTGACAAACTACTTCTAATCATTCCACCCCTGTCATCTGCGAAACTATCAGCCACTAGAGATAGAGCCTTCTCGATAGCAGGACCGAAAATATGGAACTCTATCCCAGGACACCTAAGCTCTATCAGAGACCCCAAAACCTTCAAAAAAGAACTAAAAAATGGTTGTTTAGACAATCATTCACAGACATATGACAAATCTTGGTTTATCCCACTTCTTGATTTCTGTAACAAGCCTTTTCTATTTATTTAAGTTATATATTGCCTATTGATAACTTGTTCTACTCTGCCTCTTGCCGAGATGTTATATTTACTATCATCTGTATTTATCCTCAACCTATAACTCGTACACTGTATGAAGTTTTATAACTCGTTCTCTGTATGAAGTTTTATATCTCGTTCTCTGTATGAAGTTGTTTCACTGTAAACCGGGGTGAAGGCACTCAGCTATACTTCGGTATATAAAAGAATATAAATAAATGTGTGTAAGTCCTGTTTTGCAACTGGACACACAGCCACACACATTCGGGCATGAGCTGCACAAGTGAGGGAATTTTACAACAGGTGCATGTCCACGCCAAGACCAATTTCACAATTTATACACCAATTCGGCTAGTCTAGAGCTAGGTCCTCAAACACCCCCCCCCCCCCCCCCCGGTTCTTTAGACTGCACTCCCCCCAGTTACCCCAGACCCCTTAAGCCACTCAGGGATGCCTGTTTTTTTGTTTTTTTTTAAACTTACACCTCCATAGCAGAAGTAAAGTTTCACGGCATGGGACCTGGTTGTGCACCCCGATGGGTAGGCACTTGCATGCACATCCTTGGCCCTGCCCGGAACATCCATGCCTCACCCACACCATGTCCACACCACACCCCTTTTTGGTTCCCAGTGAGATATTTTCATATCAGGAGATGGGCACGCATATAGGCTGCTTTTAAAATCGGGTGGGCACATGCATATCCAGCAAGCACGCACATCTCCTGATTTTGGTGTGCACCAGGCTTTTAAAATTCACTGTACAGGTTTTATACTGGGAAGCAGTAATATAGCATGATCAAGGTTTCAACTCTTCTTACTCTATAGTCTCTCATTTTTCAATAACATTCAGTCCCCAGATCTAGCTTACAAATATGGGGCCCGATGCAATAATCTTCGCGGAAAGCGGGCGCTGACTTTTCAGCGCCCGCATTCTTAATGTATGCATGGCGCCCGCAAGGGGGGCGCCATGCAATATGTAAATTAGGGGGTCACGCTAGGAAGGAGGTGCTAGGGTCGCTTGCGCGACCGTTGCGCCTCCTTGCTAACACAACCTGCCGTGGCTGCTGGTTATGAAGACCAAGGCCGGTAAACTCGGCCTTGGTTTTCATAACCTGCCTGTCTGCCAGTAATGAAATCGGCCGGCGAGTTTATTGGTGGCTGTTTTCATTACTGGCAGACGGCTGGTTATGAAAACCGAGGCTGAGTTTACCGGAGTTGGTCTTCATAGCTTGGCGGTCTACCGAGTTATTTATTTATTTATTTTTTGCTTTTAAAAAGAAGTTTTTTTCTGCTTTTCTGTACTTCTTTTCAATGCGCTCAGCTATTAACGCCTGCTCCAGGCAGGCGTTAATAGCTGAGCGATAAATGTGCATCTGAGATGCACATTTATCTTTTTTGCATTTGGAGTGAATGAGTAATAGGCTGATTTGCATGTGATGAGCGCTAACTCATTCACTCCGCGTCAAATGCACGTTAAATAGGCGCTAATCCCCCTATTGCATTAGGGGGTGGATTAGCGCCTATTTAACCCGCGTCCGACAATGGGTTAAACAGTGCTGAGCACACTGTATTGCATCAGCCCCATAGGCAGTAAACGAGGTACAAGGGGTATGAGAAGGGGCCAGAATTAATTAAATTTTTACTTGCTGGTGGAAGAAAAGGACTCATCTGGCCCCTTTTTGATTTAACTTTGCCTTAATGAGGCTTTGGAGGCTCAGGCTGGCAGCCCCACTTTTCTGTTACCTGGGCAGGGAGATCAAGCTGCCAGATCCACTAGGCTGCCTCTAATTATCTCGCTATATTCTTTGAATATAGCAGTTAAGATCAAAATCTGGCTAGGTGTTGCCGGATTACTTTATTTGAGGATATTCGGCAGGAATTTTATCTTGATGAATATCGCTGATAATGTAGACTCACTTAAGCCCTTTTTTTTTTTTTTTTTTTTAAATATAAGCCTCAAGGTACAAAGCTCCTGAAAGGAGGGTTAAAATAATATAAGGGAAGCCTCACCACCATACACAAATTTATAAAACTTGACTTGCGTTATATATGCTTTCAACGAGACCAACTCTAGTTAAAACTATATTTTCAGTGATTCTTACAGCCAGATGATACCTTGTTCCAAAAGGGGCCCATATCCTTTGATCTGCAGAGTGTCTTTTGTAAATATGCAAACGATGCTTAACTGTAATTGCCTAGAAAAGTATACCACATCTGTTTAGACACATAGTAGCACATAGAAAATTGGCTAAATTAGCATAGTTTTGAAACTTGTAAGCAGTTACAGTCAAAAAAGTTTCAAACCTTGTTCCAGTAGAAATGAAATTGCTTTTTCAGACCAGAAGAATATAAGGGTCTATAACAAATACTGTATATTTATCTCTGTCTATCTCATTTTCTCTCTCTCTCTCGGAGTATATATACTGAATATAAAATGTATTTTTTACAAAAACAAATGGCATTATTTTTTAGTTTTCTGCAACTAATTCTTTCTCAGTTACTATGTACTACAGTGTAGAGCTTATTGTTTCTAGCTGCAATTTGTATAACACCTACAGAAAACTCCCTCATTGTATAAGAAATATTCACGTTAGGACTTCTGTCAACCACCTTTTAGCAGCTAGACTTCAATAGCATCTTTATATTTAAGTGGTGGTGTTCAACTGGTATACAAAATACTAGAGAGGGAATAAATTAGGCAATTAAAAATTTACATTTATATGTCTCCAAGTACTATATGTTGCTGTTTTACCCTTGTTTACATTTTGATGGCTTATGGTTGTAACCTGCTGTTTTCTTCAATTGCTAATTGTTACTAATTGTATAGCTGTATAGTTGATGCCAGTTTAAGCCATTTTGCTCTATGAATCTGTGTATTATTATTTCCACTGTAATAATAGGTAGAGCTGCAGCAAATTATGTGAGTTCTTGTATCAGAAGAATATGTCAAGCTCTCTAGCAACAAAAGCTGGGCAGTGGCAAAGCCACTTTTTGCTGTTTGACATTTCCATAGAACATTATGCTCATCATTTTGATAGCTTTCCATGAAAACTATGAGATGAATTTTGATAATGTTACACGCATAAAAATTAGCATATATGTACATAAGCAGCCTCTACTCACAGATTCTATATTTTATAAAAGTAAAAAATGACATGCATATTTTCACTTTCATGCACACTTAAAAGGGCAGTCTAGGGGTGTTCTGGGGCAGAGCCAACATTTACGCACATAAGTTGCTATTTTAAAAGACATGCATGTAGATTCTCCAACTTATTTGCATAATTTTTCACCTGTTAATTGTCTGGCAAAGGTGGTAATAAATGTGTGTAGTACTGACTGGGTGGGAGGTATGGGTGAACTGTTGGGAGTTCAGGTTGAAGAAGCAGGATAGTCTTGATGACGTGGAGAAGGACTAATTGGTAAAACTGGTAATTTTCTTGATACGTGCATATTTTAAAATACACTGACATGCATGTAAATCCTAATTTATGCGTGTAAATCCTACTTTATTTTTGTGTGTAAAATATGTGTATATTTTTTAAATAGATAAGAATTATGTCAAATGCATTGATAAACACTTTGAATGCTTTATATATATTCACATGTAAACCTACATAGATGTGTATGTTGCAGGGTAGAGATACCTGTATTTTATAAAATATACATATATCATATGCACAGGTTATAAAGTGCTAGGGTAGATCTAACAGCCATATATTTACATATTTATTTATTTATTTATTTAATAGTTTTTATATACCGACCTTCATAGTAAATAACCATATCGGATCGGTTTACAATTAACAAGAAGATAACTGGGGTAACAATTCAAGTACAGCAAAAAACAGTAGGTAGGAATGAGTCAAAAAGTTACAATCAACAGGGTAAGAGAACTTGGAAGCTTGCAACAAGCTGGAAAGAAGATAAGGCAGGAAATAAATATGAGGTGATACCATAGGGCGTACGGGTTGAAGCGTAATGGTGCTTTAACCTGGAGGTGTCAGAGTCCATTAGTGAGTGTAATCACCATAACGGGTAAGAGTGAAGGACAACTAGTGATTGTCTGGTGGGTCGGCGAAGGCTTGGTGAAATAGCCAGGTTTTAAGTCTTTTTCTAAAAGTTAACAGGCAAGGTTCCACTCTAAGACTTGAAGGGATGCTATTCCAGATGGATGGGCCAGCTATCGAAAACGCTCTGTCTTTGGTCGTTGAGAGGCGTGAGGCTTTAGTAGGGGGAAATTTCAGGATGCCTTTGAGAATATCTCTAGTTGGTCTGTTAGAGGAGTGGAGTTTGAATGGGATTTCCAGGTCGAGTTGAAGATGATGATGGATAGTTTTATGTATTACGGTGATTGATTTATATAGAATTCTGAAGTTAACTGGTAACCAGTGTAGGTTTCTGAGGATGGGAGAGATGTGTTCGCCACGACTGATACTTGTCAGCAATCTCGCAGCCGCATTTTGTAACATCTGCAGTGGTTTGACAGTGGATTTGGGGAGGCCTAAGTAGAGGGCACTGCAGTAGTCTATTTTGGCGAACAGTAGCGCTTGGAGGATTGTCCTGAAGTCGTGGAAGAATAAGAGTGGTTTTAGTCGTTTTAGAATCTGTAATCTGAAGAAACATTCTTTGGAGGTTGTGTTGACCATTTTCTTCAGGTTTAGACGATTGACTAGTATTACCCCAAGGTCTCTAACCTGTTTGCAAGTAATGTGAGAGATGAGTGGAGATGGTGGGGAGATATTGATTTCGTTTGAAGAGATGTGGAGCAGCTCTGTCTTGGAGGCATTAAGAACCAGGTTTAAACTGTTTAGTAGATTAGTGATGGATAGAAGGCAGTTGTTCCAATGGGTGAGCGCTTTTGAGATTGATTCTGTTATCGGGATTAGAATCTGCACGTCGTCTGCGTACAGATAATGAATTAGATTGAGGTCTGTTAACAGTTGGCAGAGGGGGAGGAGGTAAATATTAAAGAGGGTAGGAGATAAGGAGGAACCCTGAGGTACGCCAAGAGTTGCCACCGTATGCATTTGTTTGAAAGTTTTTCATCGATAGTCATTACATGTGGGGTTGACATCATCCACCGGCACTGAACAAACATTTCTCCAAGCTATGGAGCTCTGATTTCTACTGAGCATGTGCGAGAGTTCCCACATAAGCATTGCCTCATAAACCTCCTCAGTCATTTTTTGTACAAGCTTAAGCACTGACATATACTTCATCTCTCCTCTGTCTTTTCATTTCCAACTTACTGTTTTAATCAGAAACCTTTTTCTGCCTTTTCTTTTACTTATGCCACCCCACAACAGCACTTTTAAGTACTACCCCCCAAAAAATGTAAAATATTTTTCGCACACAAAACTACTTTGGTGAGTTAGTTTAAGAACTGCCCATGTGGAAATATTGTCCCTCACTGATGGCCACGAATTTAGCTATCACTCTCTGGGACCAGATCACGACTAGAAAAACTGTGAAACTTGCAGACATATGTCCCCAAGCTCACAGCACTCCAGGGCCTTATGTATGGAAGGACTCTCAGGTGTCACAGTAGATTTTCCTCCCGTTGTACAGTGTTGTCTGCTTAATCAGGAAAAAGAGAGAACCTTTTTGTTGTGCTGTGTTTAGAGATTGCTTCAGCTATATTGGAACTTTTCAGACAGACTTCTATATATAAAATATTTAAGCCTCTCATTTATTAAGATTATATTGTGTAAACAAGTTATATTGGTATTATGTACTGAGGTTTCTATTCAGTCTGTAAGCTATTTTGTCTTAACAAATGTGCACTTTTGTAAATGATCTATATGTGATAATAAATAGTTAAAACTTTATTTCCCACTAATTTTCTTTTCAAAATTATATTTAAATACTTGTTTCATTAGTTTCATTAGTCAGTTGGACCTTTAGATGATCGAGGGGTTAAAGGGGCACTTAGAGAAGATAAGGCCATTGCGGAAAGATTAAATGATTTCTTTGCTTCAGTGTTTACTGAAGAGGATGTTGGGGAGATACCCGTTCCGGAGAAAGTTTTCATGGGTAATGATTCAGATGGACTGAACCAAATCAAGGTGAACCTAGAAGATGTGGTAGGCCTGATTGACAAACTGAAGAGTAGTAAATTACCTGGACTGGATGGTATACACCCCAGGGTTGTGAAGGAACTCAAAAATGAAATTTCAGATCTATTAGTAAAAATTTGTAACTTATCATTAAAATCAGCCATTGTACCTGAAGACTGGAGGGTGGCTAATGTAACCCCAATATTTAAAAAGGGCTCAAGGGGTGATACAGGAAACTACAAATCAGTTAGCCTGACTTCAGTGCCAGGAAAAATAGTGGAAAGTGTTCTAAAGATCAAAATCACAGAACATATAGAAAGACATGGTTTAATGGAACATAGTCAGCATGGCTTTACCCAAGGAAAGTCTTGCCTCACAAATCTGCTTCACTTTTTGAAGGGGTTAATAAACATGTAGATAAAGGTGAACTGGTAGATGTAGTGTACTTGGATTTTCAGAAGACATTTGACAAAGTTCCTCATGAGAGGCTTCTAAGAAAAGTAAAAAGTCATGGGATAGGTGACAATGTCCTTTCGTGTATTACAAAGTGGTTAAAAGACGGGAAACAGAGAGTAGGATTAAATGGGCAATTTTCTCAGTGGAGGGGGGTGGGCAATGGAGTGCCTCAGGGATCTGTACTGGGACCCTTGCTTTTCAATATATTTATAAATGATCTAGAAAGGAATACGACAAGTGAGGTAATGAAATTTGCAGATTCAGAGCAGTTAAATCAGAGGTCCCCAACCCTGTCCTGGTGGCCCACCAGCCAGTCGGGTTTTCAGGATATCCGCAATGAATATGCATGAGAGAAAATTTGCATGTTATGGAGGCAGTGCATGCAGATTTTCTCTCATGCATATTCATTGCAGATATCCTGAAAACCCAACTGGCTGGAGGGCCCCCAGGACAGGTTTGGGGACCTCTGAGTTAAATCACAAGCAGATTGTGATAAATTGCAGAGGACCTTGTGAGACAGAAAAATTGGGCCTCCAAATGGCAGATGAAATTACTGCACCTTGAATACTGTGTACAATTCTGGTCCCTGCATCTAAAAACAGATATAGTTGCGATGGAGAAGGTACAGAGAAGGGCGACCAAAATGATAAATGGGATGGAACAGTTCCCCTATGAGGAAAGGCTAAAGAGATTAGGGCTGTTCAGCTTGGAGAAGAGATGGCTAAGGGAGATATGAAAGAGGTGTTTAAAATCATGAGAGGTCTAGAACTGGTAAATGGAAATTGGTTATTTACTCTTTAGGATAATAGGACTAGGGGGCACTCCATGAATTTAGCATATAGCACATTTAAAACTAATAAGAGAAAATTATTTTTCATGCAACGCACAATTTAACTCTGGAATTTGTTGCCAGGGGATGTGGTTAGTGCAGTTAGGGTAGATTTTATAAACTTACGTGCGCATGTACTTTTGTTCGCGCACCAGGCGCGAACAAAAGTATGCCGGATTTTATAAGATACGCGCGTAGCCACGCGTATCTTATAAAATCCGGGGTCGGCGCGCGCAAGGGGGTGCACATTTGTTACCTTGCGCGCGCCGAGCCCTACGCACGCTGCCTGTTCCCTCCGAGGTCACTCCAAAATCGGAGCGGCCTTGGAGGGAACTTTCTCTCCACCCCCCGACCCTATCTAAACCCCCCCCACCGTTGTCAGCAGAGTTATGCCTGCCCGAAGCAGGCGTAACTCTGCGCGCGCCAGTGGGCTGCTGGCGCCATCACCCGACCCGGGGGTTGGTCCGGAAGCCTCGACCACGCCCCTGACATGCCTTCCGCCCCTCCCCGAAATTCGTGCTGCCCACCCGGCACGCCCCCAACACGCCCCCCTTGTGAAGCCCCGGGACTTACGCGCATCCTGGGGCTTGCTCGCGCCTCCGAGCCTATGCAAAATAGGCTCGGCACGCGCAGGGGCTTTTAAAAGGGTTACGCTCATAACTTATGCGCGTAACCCTTTTAAAATCCGGCCCATTATGTAGCTTGGTTTAAAGAAGGTTTGGATAAGTTCTTGGAGGAGAAGTCCATTAACTGCCATTAATCAACTTGACTTAGGGAATAGCCACTGCTATTAATTGCATCAGTAGCATGGGATCTACTTAGCGTTTGGGTACTTGCCAGGTACTTGTAGCCTGGATTGGCCACTGTTGGAAACAGGAGGATGGGCTTCATGGACCCTTGGTCTGACCCAGATAGGCAATTTCTTATGTTCTTAGTGTTCCTTTGTTATTTTGCTAATTGGGTTTATTATATGGACACTTAAAAATGTTTTTTATACTGGCTAAATTTTATCTCTAGACTATATATATGGTTGCTGCTTTACCCTGGTGAACCCTGAAAGGCTATTCTATGTCTGCATCAATGAACTTCTAGTTCTAATCTTTCTAGGAGAGGCAGATCTACAAGTCCATATACACAATGGGACCAAAACCAGAACTCAGTCAGCCTGCCCTGGGTCAGGTGTCACAGAAACCTAAAATTATCTCAATCTACATTGATATCCTTTTTAGTCTCACTTTTTAGTGGTACTAATGAGGCATATTTTAAAGATGGAACATAAATTTAGATTGAAATTGACAATTTTTCAAAAATTTATTTTCTTAGAGGTAGATTTTAAAAGCCTTGTGTATGCCAAAACGGCCACATAGGCATGTAAGCTATGCAAATTTTAAATAACTGAAGGTGGAAAAGGGGATTCCAGAGGTGGGGCCAGCACTGACATGTGTAACCCCTAATTTTCCTCAGCCAGCACATGCATCTTTGCTAGAGAGAGAAATAATAATAATGAAAAGACAGCACCATTTGTTTTCAAGTTTATTTCATGGTAGCATCTCATTTACAATGTACTATAGTGTTGTTTGTTTTATGGATTTGTTTGCTACCCAGTGTTATAATTCTTTTGTGCTATTAATAAACATTAAATAATAACACCACTCCCCAATCCCCAACCCCCCCCCTCCCGAAAACTCACCCTAAATCAGTGTCCCTGTACAATGGTCCATATATTGAATATCAGGCTGAGCCCTATAAAGAGGTTCTCTCTCTCTCTCTGTAAAGCTGCAGACATACACATGAAAAGTATGTTATAACCTACATGTATACTATTGTAAAACAGTGCATCTCTCTGCATGCAGCCCTTTTATAAACCACCCATTTCATTTCAGCAATTCAGAGGTTGCACAGTACCAAGTAATATATTCACATGATAAAATATAATTCAAATAAACACAAATTGCTGGTGCATTTTTTTTAGGGAGCATGAATAGAATACACAAAATCTATTTTAAAAGAAAAGAACTCCCTTGGAAACAAATGGATTTTTCTGCCTTTATTTTACCTCCTTCCCATCATACCTTTGACACCTTTTTATGTTGTTGCATCCCTAAACTAGATAACATTATAAATAGGTATTCCAGTACTTGCCAATTTATATTTTGAAGGCCTTAACTTAAGCTCTTGAACAATTTTGTCAATAGTCTGTAAACTGTGTCTGGCTTTGAAGAAATTTGCCAGTTGGCTCCCAGCTTTTCATATAATTACGCAGAAAGAACCCTTGAATGCATTTTCAGTCTTAACAATCATTTTTGGAAGGGGCACTATTTTTTTCCCTTCCTTTTCCCCTTTTTTTTTTAAATGAAGAGACAGGGGGAAAACATCTCTGTAGATTAAGATAAGCTGCTTTTCCCTGTGTTGCAGGTTTTCTTCTCCAAGCAAGTTATGGCTTTTTTCCAAAAGCAAAGTTTGTACCCTCACTGTAAAAATACCTCAAGAGAGGCGGACAGTATGGAGTCCATACTGCTGCTTCATTACTATGTAGTATTAATGACGCTGTTCAACTGTCCTCACATTACAATGATATTTTCCCTACAGATCTTAACTCTAGAGCAATGATGGCGAACTCCAGCACTCGAGTGCCACAAACAAGCAAGATTTTCAGGATATCTGCCGATGTAATAAGACCCGCGGCAAAACAGGCGCGCGTTATGTGCGCAGGTTTTGATCACCACGCGCAGCTGAAGCTGTTCCTAAGCGCGTTCCTAAGCGTGGTAATAAGCGGCAGCATCGGCGCTCAGAACCCACGCCGATGATCCACACGGAAAAGCGAGCGAGCGAACAGGTCTCCCTATGAAGGGGTAGATTTTAGAAATTTGCGCACAAGCGTACTTTTGTTCGCGCACCAGGCGCAAACAAGAGCACGTGGGATTTTAATAGATTACGCGCGTAGCCGCATGTATCTGTTAAAATCCGGGATCGGCGCGCGCAGGGCTTGGCAAAATCGGCAGCATGCGCGCGCCGAGCCGCGCAGCCTGCCTCCGTTCCCTCCACCCCCCCCCCGCACCTTCCCCTCCCTTCCCCTACCTAACCCCACCACCCTGCCCGAGGCAGGCGTAACTTGCTCGCACCGGGCCGGCCGCCAGCGTGCGATTCCCAGGCCCGTGAGCCGTTTCGGAGGCCTCGGCCATGCCCCGGAACCACGCCCGCGGCCCCGCCCCCAAATGACGCGCCGCCGCAACAAGCCCCCCCCCAGGAAAGCCCCGGGACTTACGAGCGTCCCGGGGCTTGCCCGCGGACGAGCCTACTCAATATAGGTTCGGCGCGTGCAGGGGGAACTTCGGGCAGGTTTTCGGTGGGTACGCGCGTACCCCTTTGAAAATCTGGCCCTGTGTGAAAGAATGACCCTGGAAAGTATTTTTAATATTTTAATTAACTGTGTTGTTGAAAATAGGGCAAATATTTTCATGGGTGATAATTCAGAACAATCTTGCAGCTCTTCTGGCCGAGTATCTGTCTGCCCAGGGAAGTGCCTGCCTCAGCACCTAGCTTACCTTGCTGTTTGGGCACTGAGCTAGGCACTTACTTGGTTGCGAATGTATGGCATCCGGCGCTCAGAAGGCACCTAGCTACCATTGCCACTCAGGCGCGACCAAGTAAACGCCTAGCTCAGAGCCTGAGCGGCAATAGTAGCTAGGTGCTGTACTTGGTTGCGAATGTATGCCATCTGATGCCCAGAAAGGTGCCTAGTTAAGCTGGCCACTTGGATGCCGAGATAGGCACTAAGGGCCTGATTTTAAAAAGCATTTACTCAAGTAAAACTGGGTTTTGTTTGAGTAAATGCACTTTGCTCGAGTAAGTGGGCTTTTGAAAATTGCTACAATGTAGGCTATTGAATTGTCCATAGGATTTACTTTTGTAAATGCACGTTACTTGAATAAAAGGCTTTTGAAAATTGCTACAACAGTAGTTGCATTTATGCGCACATCTCCTTTTGAAAATTACCTCCTTAGTTAGCTGGTTTCAGGACACTCGGACACCGACATAGGTCCCCCGAGTGAGCGCTGACACTTAACTCGTGCCCTGACAATGACAGTAAAAAACCCGCACTAGCATTAGCGCGGCTCCCTGCATTGCCTATGATTAGCTCATAACCTCCTTTGCATGCCATTAGCATGCATTCTCGCAGGAAAAACCACGGGTCCATAAGTGCGTCTGTACACGCTTTTTTCCTACGCACAAATCCCTTATTACATCCCCTGTATAGGGCTTGGCGCGGGAAAACACAAATACATGCGCGCACAAATCCGCGGCAGCTTCAGCGCATCTTATTACATCGGCCCCATCATGCATGTCAAAGATTTGAAATCACTGCCTGAACGGTATGCAAATTCATTGTGGATATCCTAAAACACTGGTCTGTTTGTGGCACTTGAGGACTGGAGTTCGCCATTACTGCTCTAGAGCTTTTGAGGTTGTACTTAGTTTATACTGCCTGAAGTATCATTTTTCAATTTTACCAATTTGTGTTTTTTTTGTGCAGTACTCGAAGGTAGATATACCTGCACTTCCACCTGTTCCAGAAGTCCCAGACGTGAGGGCATTGCTAGTAGGTATTAAAACTCCCATTTGTCCAAAAAGAGAGTGCAAAGCATCACATTTACCTGCAACAGCTACACAAACAAAATCAAATGAAGTGCTTGCCAAAAAGAAAAATATATTAAACAAACAGAGCATTTCTGTTAAGCTGCTTTGACCTCCAGCATGTGTGATCTTTTTCTCATTATCCTCTTACAAATTTAACATTTAAACATGATGCTGTAGAACTCAGAAAGTCATTTATTTTATTTATTAGAAGAGGTCTCTTTCATTAATCATATGTGTGCATTTTATTTAAGACATATCTGCCTCATACTAGCATTTTAAAGATTAGGTCTCCAAGCTACCAAAACATTTTAGTGGGTCTCAATTTTTGTTTTGACCTGGAAGTTTCCTATTGTTCCTTTTGGCTTCCAAGTGAACTGGAACCAAAGTTGGGATCCCGATGGGATTTTTTTCCCCCATGTTGTATCCTCACCAGCATATTTACTCTACCAGCTGGGGCAGCAGTCCTGGGCTAGGGGCTGTTTATTAGGACTGACTCAAGAACTCTACGATCCCTGGGTCCTGAGCCTCACCTAATAGGAGCTACCCTTGAGCAGTGACCAGCAATCCTACTCCTCTCTTCTCAGCCCCCATCCCAGGAGCTGTGAATGCTCGGGATCTCCTTTTGTTTGAAACGAAATCGGAAATGTCAGCAGTCTTTCCTATTTTGTTTCATTTTAGAAATGAAAGAAAAATGAACAATATTTGTTTTTTCATTGTGTTTCAAAACCGCTGCTCTAAGCATGCTGCCTGAACAACAAAAAAATTAAAACTCCAGTCTTCTGTTTCTTCCCATCCCTCGTGCCCTGTCGGATCCCTCCCCTAGACCACACTCCAGCTTACCCATGATACCTGGGATCTAAATAGGGGCAGGAACAATTCCTCAGTTGCTCCCGCTTCCCCTCCCCACCAAGTGCCACATTCCAAAATGCCACTGGCTGACCTGAGGCCAGCACCATTTTTAGGGGTGCTCAAAAATGGGGCCAGCCTCTGCTCAGCTGTTGCCATTTTTAAATACTTCATTGGTAGGCAGGATATATCACAGGTAAGCTGGGGAGAGGAATGGAGGGGCTGGGTGGTATGAGGAAAAGCCCAAGGGTAGGATTATTACTATTTTTTTAATCCGGTAGAGTGGGTTTTGGTTTTAGTGTGTGTTATTGCGAAATAGTGTGCATCGAGTCAAAACTAAATGGAAAAATTCAAAAGAAAAACCAAAAATCTCCCTGCACACCCCTAGTAAATGCTGCCTTCACGAAATCCCCAGTCTTAGTAAATCTAGAGAGAGGAAGACTCAGTTTAGGACTAGAACTGGAGACTTTCCACATGACAGTACCTGACATTGCCACTTAACCAGCGGGCCAGCTCAGGGTCTTGCGTGTTTTTAAAATTCTCTGTTGACTCATTTTGACTCATTTTTTAAAATCTGAATGAGCTATGAATGAGTGACATTAGGAGGGTGGCCATTTCATTTTCCAAAAGACAGTACTCTTGCTACACTGTTCAATGTCATTCTTGAAAAAGGCATATTTGAATGTCAGGCACAGAAAAAAAAAATACAATGCAATTAAAGGAAAAGACTTCAAGGCCCATGTAATTTGCCCATTTTTTCTCTTCCTGTTACATTACCACAGACTCCACATGATCGCAGGCCTTGCCCTTCCTTCCCTGAAGCTAAGGATACTCTGTAGTTATTCCGTGCCTTCTTGAATTCTGTAGTCTACTCTCCTTTAGTCTCATTCTGTGACCCCCCCTTGTTCTAAAAAACATGCTTATGCCTTGTCAGACATTGATACCTTTGAAGGATTTGAATGCTTCTGTCATGTCACTCATCTCCCTCCTTTTATCCTGGTAACATGGGCATTTAAAATGTGTTGCCTGACACCAATCAGTGCTCAAAAGGAGGCATTTTGCTGCCATGGCCAGCTCAAGCCCAAGAAGAGACACTGTAACCAGCCTGGACCCTGCTACAAATGCCTGAGCCGGGGGCTGCCTCCTGCCACTGGAGGTTAGAGGGAGGAAGAGGGTAAAAGACTGCAGTATGGGAGTGGATGAAATAGGCTGGAGGAAGGGGCATAAAGGGAGAGACTGGCTGGAGGGAGGGAGGGAATAAAAGCAGAATAGACTGACAAAGAGAGGCTGGAGGGAAAATGAGGAAAAGAAGCTGGATGGGAGTGAAGGAAAGAGCAAAGAAAAGCTCAAAATAGAAAAAACCCTACAAAAACCCAAAATGAAACCAAACAAAAAGAAAGTTATAAGAAAAACAATTTATTTGTCCATGCTTCTAAAAATGGAGCACGGTTGTCAAGTTTTCGAAATATTTTTCTACCTTGTATGTACATTTGGATTTCTGGGGGGGATTTTATTACTTACCTTTCCAAATTCAAGCTCAAGGTGAGTTTCAATTAGGTAAAGACAGTGCTTTATTCTAGAAAAATGTTTTCAGTATTCATATGCAAGTCCCTCCTTTGCCATGGGATAGGAAGGCAATTCCTTAGGTTCCTGCTCCCTGCAACTGGCTGCAGAACCTATGAAATAACAGCATTGGAAATATTGCACCCAACCCTACCAATACACCGCCTACTGAGATTACTACAAAGAAATACACACTAGCAGAATACCTTGTTTTGATCACACAGGCAAAACATAGATAGACCCTCATCAAATACAGAATACAAGATCACAAATTATAAATAGAAATTTGCAGACAAAAACTGAACTGGGATCCACAAAAAGCCAGACTCTGCATGCAGCACTGGAGAAATAGAAACAGAAATGTATTTCCATATGTACTATGCAAAATACAAAGATATCAGAGATGCTCCACATTAATATACACAAAACTGACATATTTGAATCCCTAAACCTAAAAAATTGGCTGTATTCATACGGGTCAATTTTAAAAGGCCCACATGCATAAAGATCGAGGGTTACGCGTGTGGCCGGGCCCTGTGCACGCCGCGCACATTTTTACAAAGGGGCCAGCCACGAGCGTAACCCCGGTACATGCCGAAGTGCCGGGCCAGAAGAAAGGGGCGCACGGAAGATATTTCTGCTCTGGAGGAGCATTAAGAATGAAAACAAAAAAATAGGGGATTGTTAGGTTTAGGTTAGGGGTCAGAGAGGAGAGGGGAAATGGTAGGAAGGGTAGGGTTAGAGTTAGGGAAGTTCCCTCTCAGTCTGTTCCTTAATAAAAGTCCGCGTACTTAATAAAATCCCATCCCCTGCATCCGCGGTGACATGCACAGGTTATAAAATCGCACGTCCATGTGTGCGCGTCAGGAACCGCGTTCTCATGGATGCACATGCACTGCTTTTAAAATCGACCCTATAGTCTCCTCCAATAGCCTCTCTCCTTGGTTTATTTATTTAAATGTCTACAGGTTCACAAACACCTAATAGGAAAGTACTTCACTGGGTGACTGATACTTTAATATTGTTTTTTCTTATGCAAATAACAGTTTAGACTATTGTAAACTTACTAGTGAAACACATCATGCACAATATATACTCCTGATTTCTAGTCACACTTGCCAGGTACTTATAGCCTGGATTGGCCACTGTTGGAAACAGGATGCTGGGCTTGATGGACCCTTGGTCTGACCCAATATGGCATGTTCTTATGTCCAAATTTATGTGCATTATCGCTTTTGCTCAACTACACAATTGAGCATGCAAGAAAAAGTGTAAAAAAAAAGCAAAGAGAGAGCAGCAGATTTTCTTGTACCGCTCTCGGGTGACATCCTTGCTATTTGTGCCTCAATACCCTGTGACACAAATGCTATAAATTTACTGTTTTTGGCCCAGTAGTATTGCTGATTTCACACATGAGAAGTGGGTTTTCTGGCTTTTTTGTCTAATAATTCCATAGTGAATAATTGTTTCATTTTTAGACTCATAGTACCACTTAAGGAGGCCTATGCACTAAGCACAAAATTGCTCAAAGATGACTTTGCATGCCAGAGGTCTAATAGTGCGTGTTATTCACATTATTTTGCATGTAGTTTTACAAGTGTGAGATTTATTTGAGTTTGCCATAAAAAATAAAGATATATCTAGCTCGCACGCTCACTCTCTTCCTCATATACAGTATATAGATATAGATACACACACACATACATCTAACATGCTTGGAACTAACCAATAATGTCAGCCACTTGCAGTTGTAAACAAACACATAATCACAATAACAAAAATATATGTGAATTTACCTAGTCATGTGCCTCTCCCAAGTACAGAATGTTGGTTATCTTACATAATACAAAAACTATGGGAATATGTGGCAGAAAAACAAGAAAACTCCTTGTACCTATGATGCAAACTATATTCTTAGGCCTAGACCAATATTTTCATTGCCTTTATGACCTGACCTATCTAACTACACCCCTTCCCACTCCGGCAGCATTATTTAACAGCTTTCCTTTCCTTCAGAGCTGATGTAGAAGGGAAGAATTCAGCATTAGGAGCAGGCTGAAGGTACTACTGCCTCGTCTGCAAGTGTTTGGTAGGGCAGGCAGCTGCTGCAATAGCACTAGGAAGCTACAACTAAGCAAAATGCGAAGGCAGTTTCTGGTCCAATTGGCTTGATGAATGAAAAAATGCCAATCGCTTCTTCAGCCCAAACTGCGCGCCAACACTGACCTGTCCAACTCATCCCCATGTGTCTGCCTGCCTGCCTGCCAGTATGCCTCATGTCATCACCAAAGGCCCAACCCGAAATCATGCATTTCAGCAAGTGGAGAAGTATCCTATTGGTTAGAGCAGTGGGCTGCAAACCAGGGAATCCAGGATTAAAATCCTTTTGTTTCCCATAGGCACAGAATGACAGAAAAGCTTTAATAAATCAGGCCCTTAGATTGTAAGTGTTGCGTTTGCCAACCACAAGGCTCTGCAGCCGGTTTTGTTTACTCAACGATGTGGCAGAGGCAGGCCCGTGTTTCCTGGTGGCAGCAGGGAGCCGCTGCTGACACAATGCTACCGCTTTGCTGCTCTGAGCGCCACTATTGCTCTTCATGGCCGCCAACTCCACACCCTTGTTCTTCGCGGCAAGCACACTGCTGGCGTCCTACTCTGCAACCCGACCCCTAGGCATGTACGTCTCTCTGCATGATTTAAAGGGCCCATGGCAGGAAAAAACCCCACGGCACTTACTGATGTCAACACCACCCAGTGACTATATAAGATGAGGCCTTGCCTTGGCATTAAGTCTCCACGCTCCCAGCGATATACTTTGCTGTTCCTGAGTTCCTTCCTTGCTCCCAACCTTCTTCCTTGCTCCTTAGTTTGACTTGACTTTGGACATTGACTGCGAACTATGCCACCTGCCATGACCCTTACCTGGACATTGACTATGAGCTATGCTGCCTACCTCAACTCTTGCCTGGACATTAACTACGAGCTACACCGCTTGCCACAACCTCTGCCTGGACTTTGTCTCCAAGTTCGCTGCCCATCTTGATCCTTGCATGGATCTTTCTTTGGGCTCCATCTCCTGTTCCAAACGGCCTGTGCTACAGTTTCTTTTCTCCTGTCTGGACTTCCTCCTCTGCAGAAACCCCATGTAAGTGCAGCCGGCCCTGGCAACTGAGGGCTCAACATAAAGGAACGTGGACTGGTAGAGGTGAAGCTCTAGTGGGGTCTCTGCTCCTCTTTAGCCTCGCCTACTGAAGGTGGTGGCCTGTGGGGCTCCTCCCACAGGCAGCATCAACTCTCCCTTGGTCCACCAGCATAACAGATTGCCAAGGCCATGGACCTGGCGGAGACTTTCGCCCTGCAGGCCATTCTGGAACAACAGAAGGATGTGGAATATCTATCGGCCTCCATGCAGCACTTTATCTCATCTAGATTCCACGGTTCGAGCAGGTGCACCGACTCTCTTCTTGCCGGGCTATACAATCTCTGTGCTACCCACATGCTCTGTCATACTGCTTTCAGCTCCTCCCCACTATTCTGAGGAGCCCCAAATGTCTCAGGTTTTCGTGAATCAGTGCAACATGCATTTCTGCCTCCAACCCGCACTCTTGCCAGATGATACCACGAAGACCACATACATTCTCTCCCTTCTGGATGGCAATGCCTTAGCATGGGCCTCTCCCTTGTGGGAACGATCCAATCTCATCTTACAGAATCTTTGGAGCTCCCTGGATCTCTTCAGGATGGTATTCAATGATCCAGATCAGCAGGCAGACTCAGGTTTGAATCTCCTCCACATCCGCCAGGGCAATCGATCCCTATTCAATCGATGCTATTGAATTCCGACCTTGGCCTCGGAACTTCATTGGGGTGAGGACTGTCTTTGTTCCATCTTTTTGGATGGTTTGGTGGCCTGAATTAAGGATAAGCTGGCAGCTCGTAAGTTTCCTCCCTCTCTAGACACTCTCTTAGAAATAGTCGGCAGGATTGATCATCAACTCCAGGAGCAGAATTGGGAATTACAAGTTTCCAGGAGATGCCTGGCTACCATTAATCACTCTTGGTGCCCCCTTCACTGCGGAGAGTCCCTCTTTCCCTGGATTTGCAATGGAAGAACTGATGCAATTGGGCCATGGCAGGCTGACTCTGGAAGAGCGCCTCCGACTGGACATTGTCTCTACTGTGGTGAGGTGGGTCACCTATTAGCCCGCTGTCCGGTAAGGCTGGTAAACTCTTGAGCCTAGGTCTCAGTAAGGGATTGCCCCTAGGCCTGACCATACCAGTTACCCCATTAACGCTTCCCGTGATGCCTTGGTGGAAGATCAAGCCTTCTCTAGTCTTGCTCTAGTGTATTCCAGAGCAGGAGGAAACTTCATGATGAAAACTCTTGTGGAACATCTCCAGATTCCCATTCTCCTCTGTCTGGTCCCATTGTTCCTCTTCTCCATCCATGGGGATCCTCTCCCAAGGAAAGTTACTCATACCACAGCTCCACTAAAGTTTCTCACAGGTTCTCTCCATGTGGAGCATCTTGCGTTCCATGTCATCAATAAAGCCATACATCCTGTGTTCCTTGGTATGGCTTGGCTACAGCAATATTCTCCCCAATTTGATTGGGCCTTCCGGCAGCTGTCCCGGTGGGGCCCTGACTGTCATAAGACCTGCTTGGAGAAGCTTGCAACCCAGCAATGTCTTTCAACTTCCGTTGTTCCCGCTGATCTTCCTCCACAATATGCACAATTTGCTGATGTGTTCTCCAAAAAGCAGTGGTCACCCTGCCTCACCATAGGTTCAATTGTGCTATCAACCTCTTGCCTGGTACCAAGGCTTCTCGGGGTAGGGTCTACCCTTTAACATTGCCCAAAACCAAGGCTATGTCTGAATATATACAGGAAAACCTGAATAAGGGATTTATCTGCCAATCTACTTCAGCTGCAGGCAGAGGATTCTTTTTTGTGGCCAAGAAGTGTGGACCCCACCATCCGTGTATAGATTATCATGGCTTGAATGCCATTACCCGGAAAGATTGCTATCCTTTACCTCTAATTTCAGAGATATTCGATCGCCTGCAAGGGGGAAGAATTTTCTCCATTTGGACCTCTGGGAGTGTATAACTTAATCTGGATATGAGAGGGCAACGAATGGAAGATGGCTTTCAACACCAGAGATGACCATTACGAATATTTTGTCATACTGTTTGGACTATGCAACATGCCAGCTGTCTTCCAAAATATGATGAATGAGATTTTCAGAGATCTGCTCTATGAATGCGTGATCGTATACCTAGATGACATCCTAGTTTTCTCAAATAACCTACACACCCATTGCCAAGATGTCTCTTGAGTTCTCCAGGCTTTCAAATAGACCCTGAGAAGCTCAAGTGTATACAGGATTGGCCACAACCTACTGGCCTACGAGCCTTACAAAGGTTCCTTGGCTTCGCCAATTACTATCACACCTTCATTAACAACTATTCCAAGCTGGCAGCCTTGCTCACAGCTCTGACTTACATAGGGGCCAACACTAATCTGTGGCCTCCTGAAGCAGTGATAGCCTTTCAAGAAATAAAGGCGACTTTCCTCCTGGAACCCTGTCTCTGACATCCAGATCTGCAAAACGCTTTCATTGTAGAGGTAGACACCTCCTCCGAAGGGGTAGGTGCTGTCTTGAGCCAATACCCATCCTTGAGAACCCTGCATCCTTGCTCCTTTTTCTCGAAGAAATTTTCTTCAGCTGAGCGGAATTATGGTATTGGCAACAGGGAGTTACTGGACATTAAGCTCGCCTTGGAAGAATGGTGCCAGTGGTTAGAGGGGGCTCGGTACCATATCACTATCTATACTGGCCATAAGAACCTTGAACATTTCCACCGGGCCCAGCGTCTGAACCCACGACAGGCCCATTGGGCTATTTTTTTTACCCACTATTATTTTGAACTCTGACATAGGCCCGCAGCTAAAAACATCCGAGTCGATGCCCTCTCTCGCTCCTTTGTGACCTTGGATACTGTTGAGCCACCCTGGCATATCATACATCCAGCATGGGTTCTCCTCTCAGCAACCATGACCGTCCCTCCAGGAAAGTTTCATGTAAACTCAGTAACAAAGTGTTAAGCTGGTCCCACAATTCCCGCGTTACAGGCCACCCTGCACAAGCCCAGACCCTTGCATTGCTCCAGCAATTCTACTGGTGGCCCAATATGCAGAAGGATGTTTGGGCTTATGTGGACTCGTGTCCCGTCTGCGCACAGCAGAAACCTCTAGTTGGATGACCTTGGGGACTGTTATAGCTGTTGCCAGCCCCCAAGGAACCTTGAACTCACATCTCCACCAACTTTGTCGTGGACTTACCCCTCTCAAATGGTAACACAGTCATCTGGGTAGTAGTTGACCGTTTGTCAATTATGTCACATTTCACAGCATTGCCTGGTCTTCCTTCTGCTCCCCAACTAGCGCAACTCTTCATTCAGCACGTGTTTCATCTCCATGGACTTCTCAAACATATTATCTCTGATCATGGCTTTCATTTTATGGGCAAGATACTGGAAGGCTTTGTGTAAAAAGTTCAATATGCACTAGATTTCACTAACGCGTATCACTCGCAAGCAAATGGACAGTCTGAACAGACAAATCGGACATTAAAAACCTTGTTAAAGGTCTATGTCAATATCCGTCAAGATGACTGGGCAGCTCTGCTTCCCTGGGTAGAGTTTTCTCATTTTCTCATTGCTCTGCAACGGGATCCTTACCTTTTCAAATCACCTATGGTAAGCATCCGCTTTCCCCGTTGCCACTTTCTCTATCTGTCCCTTCACCAGTGGCTCAGTTGATGACTCAAGAACTTCATCGACTCTGGAGCCATACTCAGCAGATGCTTCAGGAACCAAGCTGTAAAGCCAAGAGATTCACTGATGGCTCTGCAGTTTAGACTCAGGGAAAAGATGTGGCTCAAGGTATTTCTGCTTAACCGTGCGTATAATGTTTAATATTGCGGTACAAAGGGGTTTGAATTTGCTAGTTAAAATAAATGCAGATGTGTCAGCAATGTGGATTTTCTCTTCTTTGAGAACAAATTATGATGTCTAAATTGATTATTGTCCATGTATTTGGATTATTATGTTATGGAATTACTATATATATATGGTATTTGTTTTTTAGTTTCTATGAAACTGTGTTATTTGTTTTTGTCAATTTTTATAATGTATGTATTTTATGTGCATCGCCTAGGCCTTTCAGTGTTAGGCGATTAATAAATTTTAATAAATGAAATGAAATGAAATGTTATATCAGACTCAAAGTTCCAACTATGTGGCTCGCTCATCGCTACATTGGACCATTCACGATATTACGACAACTCGGGCTAGTAACCTATCAACTTTGCTTACCAGCATCTTTGAAGATTCATAACTCCTTTCATGTTTCCCTCCTAAAGCCTCTGGTACTCTCATGGCCCTCTCAGAAGACACCATAATCATCAGAGATTGCCTCAGAGGGTGATACAACATCCCAGGTATGTGAGTTCACGGACATGAGAGGACGTGGCCGAAGATGGGAGTATCTCCTCTTCTGGGAAAGATACGGTCCAGAGGAGAATACCTGGGAGCCTGCTACCAATATATTAGATAAAAACCTCATCCGGCAGTTCCATGCATCCCATCCCAAGAAGCCTAAAATCTCAGGAGGGGGGCTTAAAGGAGGGGGTAATGTTGTGTTTACCGGCCGCAAGGCTCGCTTCGCTTACCTGTCACCGTGCAACCACAGCAAAGGCAGGCCCGGGTTCCCTGGTGGTGGCGGGGAGTCGCTGCCGATGCAACACTCCTGCTTCACAGCTCTGAGCACCGCCATTGCTCTTCGTAGCTCAAGCCACCAACTCCATGCCCTTCTTCGTAGCAGGAATGCCACCAACGTCCTGCTCTGCAACTCAACCCCTAGGCATGTGCGTCTCTCTGCACGATTTAAAGAGCCTGCAGCAGGAAAAGCCCCACAGCCTTTACTGATGACATCACTGCCCATGGACTATATATAAGGCAAGTCCCTGCCTGCAGGCTTTGCCTTTTGCATTAGGTCTCCACACTCCTAGCGTTGCCATTCCTGAGTTCCTTCCTCTCTCCCAGCCTTCTTCCTTGCTCCTTGGTTTCACTCGGCTTTGACTTCAAACTGGACATTGATTACAAGCTATGCCGCCTGCCTTGACCCTTACCTGGACATTGACTACTAGCTACGCCACCTGCCATGACTTCTGCCTGGACTTTGTCTCAGAATCCACCGCCCCATCTCGATCCTTGTGTGGATCTTTCCTTAGGCTCCATCTCCTGTACCAAACTTGGCTTGCGCTACAGTCTCTCCTCTCTCACCTGCACTTACTCCTCTGCAGAGATCCTGCATAATTCCAGCCAGCTCCGGAGGCAGCACATAATGCTGCTTTTAAAAGAGGTAGGCAACCCAGAACAAAGATACTAATGGGTGGAATTTGGCCCATGGGCCTTAGTTTACATACCACTGATCTACTGTGTGCTGCATTTCAGTAGTTACTACCTTCAAAGTCCTTTCTACCCACCAGCCCTTTCCTGATGACTTTCTCTCCAGTCTTAAAGAAAACTTGCATTCCTTAATCATGATAAAAGCAAGAGCAGGAAGCTAATGGTCTGTCTTTTAAAACACCTACTAGCCACTTTCTGTTGAGATGTTAAAAGCTCATCAGTTATAATACTTTTAGATTAAAATGTTATCAACTGTATATTTTTGTTCTCCCTTTCTGTTTTCATTGTTTGTTTGAAACTTTAGTGTCAAAATAAGTACAGCATTACTTGGCATGCAATATCCTAATATCTTGTTTTAAACTGTACTATAAAATCTTCAACACATTGTTAGGTTTCCCATCCTGTAGAGTTGTCTCAACATTGCAACAATATTTTTAACCCAAAGCGTGTAATGCAAACATACTTTATATTGCACTTTATTATAAGAGAAAAAAAATAAGTAAGCCATTTACAGTTTCTACTTGACCAGATTTTTGAAGGATTTTTCTCCTCAGGCACAATATAGGAAAAACCCTAGTTACTTATAATTAGATTGCCAGGTCTTCGTTTGCCTTGAACTTTACAATTCCCATTTCTTTGACCCTGGCTATTAGCGTAGCTGTGTGTGTGTATTTTATGCTTTTACTACGGTGCAGATCTCTAAAAAGTGGCAGATATCTGCAGGCAAACAGTGGACATCCACAAGAGACTCCCGTGGGTTTATAGGGAGCTGCCCACAAATTACTACATGTATTTGCTTGCCCATGATATTTCCTTTGTGTGCTTAAGAGTAATATCTCTGCAATGGGCTTATGTTTTAGTGGTTTAGTCAGACTGTCAGTGAAAATTAATTCTTACAGTACACAATAGTGTGCCTTACACAAAAATCTGCAGTTATTGCATCAAATCATTTGGCTGTGCAGTTTTTGCATCAAATCATTTGTCAGTGGCTCATACAGCCAAATAATTTGTATGTATTGTGTGTGTGTGTGTGTGTGTGTATCTTTATGTCTTGTGGATGTCCACTATTTGCCTGCAGAAATCTGCCACTTTTTAAAGAGCTGCACCATAGTAAAAGAATAAAATACACAAACACACACACACAGCTATGCTAATAGAGAGGGTCAAAGTAATGGGAATTGTAAAGTTTATGTATGTATTTGTGTGAGTCTTTATAGATATAGATAGAGAGTCCTGATTTAACGTTTAACTTTTCCTCAGATAAAACAGAAATGCCTTCCATAATTTCAGTAGCCCCAATTCTGTTTCGATATATATTTTGGAAACATGAATGGAATGCATTTCTGACTCATCAGATTGGGGTAAAGTTTTGAAGACCTATGAGCTTTCACTGCACATAAAACAATGATTAACTTTCCAAAATTGGCCATATGTGGCTAAGGGAATTTTTAGCTGTCTGGACATACATACATATGTACTTTCTCAGTGTGCATACAATTAGCCAGATAGAAAAGGAACATTTTGGAAGTAGGCTAGTGCATGCACTTTACAACATTGTGTATTTTTAGCTGCATAATGAGTAATATTCAAACTCGATGTACACAGGTGCCCTGTGTTTGAATATCATTTGGATTTGTGTGAGCTAAAAAGTAGAAGCCAGTTGAAAATGGAGGACTGTATTGTGTTAAAAATAGATGTATGTAGATATTTGCATAGTAAATATATATATATAGATTCCTTCATACTTGTTATATGTCTACATATGTATGTGTATATTTTATTTTTGTGTATCTATGTGTGTGTATAATATATATATATATATTACATGCCTCTGCTTAAGAAGGTGTAATAATGTTTACCTACTACTGAATACCTTTTCCGCTGACAGCCTGAGTTGCCTGCCGTGCACAACCCATTGTTCTGCAGTTCCTACAGTGAGTTCATTGTAGCTGACGGCATTATAAGTTTTTCATCGTTGGCACTATTTATTTTTTTCTCGAGCCTCTAGGTTATAAGCACATGCTGTGAAATTAACTCTGAGAAGAGTAAAAGTAAAGGGAAAGGGGAAAAAAATGCTATAGGGTAAAGTTGTCTGTCTCAAAGAAAAAAACAACAAAAACAATGAATAGATTGTATGTCCTAATGGTGCATGCTTTAAAGCTGGACTGCAGGCCATTTTATTCCTTGCCTGGAAATGGAGGCAGTTTACTCCTGCTCTGATCAGAGTTTTTGATACAGTCCCTGCAACATTATGATTGATCAGGAGGGGGATTATAGTCCAGGTTCTTAGCCTATGGATATATTCAATGTCAAAGGCTAAAGGACCCTTCTGGACAGTCTCTAGGGTGGCTGCTTGAAAGAATTGTATTACAAACTGTTACAAATTGGTCCTCAGTAATGACTGTGGTGTTGATCGGGCAATATAAGGGGGCCACAGGGATAACAGCTACATGTAAATCAACCATTGGACATTTGTTTGTAACTGCATTAGGGGTTATTATTATTACTATCAAAGATAGAGAAGCATAATTTTGGAGCCCACAGTGTAGAAACTGGCTGGATTATTTCTCATATTTAGCGTTATTGCTATTGAACTGGCAATGCCATACAATCAAGCAAGTACCATGTTAGTTTGTGTACCTCATTTTATAGTAATCTTTTCCAAAATATAGAGTGAACACTGAATCAAATGCCATTTGACACTACATTTTAAAATGTGGTTTTTAATGCATGACGACCATGTTAGAATATATCGGATAGATTATTTATACACACAACATATAAGCTGATATACATTAGTTAATATGGGACAGTCCTAATTATTTTTTACTCAAATTTGCTTGAAATGCATTCCATTGGAGTTTTGAATTCATTACTCAAAGGTATTTCAAATTCATTTTAAAGAAAGTTGCTTGCTTATTATGCTATAGTATTGTAGATGAGGGGGGAGAAGAGTAGAGCATTTATTTTAGCCTTCTTGTATTGGGCCTATATTCTTTTCTCAACAATGAAAAATAGTTATGGATACACTGTGGCAAATTTTGAAGTCTACTATATAAAAATAGTGCACTGAGGGTTTTTGTTGTTGTTGGTTTTAAACAGAAAGGTTTTCAATGTGAATTGTGCCCAGGCTATAGATTAAGAGGCTCATTTTATACTTGTCATTATGATATCTCTTTTGCACTATAGCATATCTTTCTATTCCCTTATCAGATAATTGCTACTCTAGCACCTGTTTTGCAAGCCATATTATCTTGTATTCTAAGTGCAAAGCAATGATCTAGTATTCCAGTGGCATCACCTGTTTTCTTAACTATAGCTCTTATTAATAAAAAAAAAAAGGATGTGCCAACTTATTTCCTTAATTGAATATTATATAATGGCTATTAAATCAATGGGCTCTGAATTTCACTTTAATAAATGAGCCAGGCCGCTTTTTCCAATTACTATCTGCTGGCAGTCACCACCTTTGTCAAGAACAGAAGATGATTATCTTGATTGGATTTTTAAGACTGTGTGGTGCTTTACTTTTCTCTCATTTTGCTCCTATGAACAGTTGTTCACCATCAGGAGGATTAAGATGAGAAAATGAGGTGTCAAGGTTTAAAAATAATGCTATGTTCACAAAAAAAAAAAATAGAAATAATTATTGCTAGCTTCTTTAGACAGAAGGGCAGTAGACCTATTATGTTTTAATAAAGGGTACAGTTTTCTCTTACCTGTGATTTTGAATCAGAAAAATAAATCTTTGGCATCCTTACAAATTCCTATGGAAAATGAACAGATTTAACATATACACTTATCTTGGTTTAGAAACACACTTTTTAAAATATATATTTTATTTTATGACCCTCTACACATGGCAAAAATGGTGTACCAAGCATCAGTCATAGGTCTGTGGAACTATTTTACAAATTCAGCTATGCAGGATAAATGTTTTTGCATACTGTAATTTTACCTTTAATATAAAAAAGTCAATTTGAAAGAATGGAAAGATCGGTGACATATATTACAGTGATATCTGCCATTTCATTGTTTTCTGTTCAATAGAACAGCATTTTTGTAGGCCTGAAAATACAGATGTGCCTATAAGTACTGTTAGCTATCACAAGTTACCCAACATTGATATTGTTTAATATATTCACCATTAACAATAATAGACTACTGGAAAGGGGGACTTTTTTTTTGTTTATATAGGCTACATAGATTTTATAAAGTCACATTTTTTATCTTTTAATATAGCACATCCATGTGTGTATGATGGGGGGTATTCTTTCTTAGTATTCTGTATGCTGATTTGAAATCATATCTAGTAAGGAGTTAGATCAGTTCTGGGTGCAAGCTATTTCTGGATATCTAAGAAATCATCTCTGACCAGGTATCCTTCTGAAAAGTGCAGTCGATGTGTATTCAGGTTTACCATAAGCAACCCACATTTAATCACATTTTTAGTTGATAAAACCAAATGCATATGACATTTGGAACTTTTATTACCAAGGAATATAAAACCTCCAAAAACTGTTCAGTTTATTGCTGGCAGAACTTTCTGGATAAATGACTTAATCAACTCTTCCTTTTATTTTTATTTCTCTGCTAGATGAAGGGCTCAACCACGAATGCAAACTCTGCAGCCAGACATTTGACTCACCAGCCAAATTGCAGTGCCACCTGATAGAACACAGCTTTGAAGGCATGGGGGGCACCTTTAAGTGCCCAGTCTGCTTTACAGGTAGGACAAAACCAAGTAAAGCTATGCCTCTTGGCACTTGTGTCAAAAATAGTGCACGACACATTGAAGACTGAAACTAATCTCACTATGTAAAGGAGTATGGTCGTTGTGTTAGTCCACCAAAATGTAGAAAATAAGGGTCAACAAACAAGTTGTAGGCGATATCTTTTACTAGGCTAACTCAATACTTTGGTGACAACCTTTCCAGAGTTGGCAAAGGGAGCCTAGCTCTCACAAGCGAGTCATAGATGTATTGTGTTAGTCCAGATGTATAATATGCGTGCATCTTTGTTTATTTTAAAAAGAAGATTCCTGGCCTATGCATATCTCGGAAAAGGTGAGTAAACCCAGCTTACATGCTGATGTAGACAATTGCTACTTGGACTAGAATAATATATTATCCACTATATTATTATGGGTATGACCAATGTTCCCTCTAATTTTTTGTGGGCTGTCTGTTCAAAACGTTATCATGTACAAAGTAGTGTACATGTTTCTGAGCAGTATTCTTTGAAACAGCATTCTATTATCCTTTCATTGTGCGTGCTTTGTTTTTCCTGTGTGAGCTTGTTTCACTGCCTGTATGTGCACACACAGTTTACAGTGAATATTTATTAAGACCCTTTCTATCTCTTTCCTGATACATAGTCATTCTCTTGACATTACAATTGAATGGAGGAACTGCAGTAATCATGCTTACATCATGATGACAGCTCAAAATATGGGCAAGAAGTCAAAATCACTTGACTACACTTCATTTGCTGTATTGCCTCACTTGAATTACTTAACAAAAATGGACATCAAGTCTATAAAGATCAATGAGAAAAATGAGTAGCTAAACAAAAACGTAAAATCTATAATATTTGGATGGGAAACACTTTTATATGTATGCCGATGTTAAACAAACTCTTTAAAATAAGTTTGGGAAGGCTGGCATAGTATTTCTTTCTGTATTTTACTTGTACCTCTTGGCATTGCCTCCATACTCGAATGAATAATAATGGAAATCTCTACTTTCCATAATTCAGAAATATATATTCTCCAATCCACTCAATCTCTCTAAGCGTAGCATAGTTGGATGTCTCTAAAATATACAATATGAAGGATTGTAGACAAGAGACTAGGCGGGTGATGGTAAAAACGAATGGGAAAAAAATTGTCTCTAACTAGGACACCATAGACATCTTTGGTTGACATGTCATTTAGGAAGTAACCTTAATAACAGGGAAGGTAACTTTTAAACTGTGTTTATCAGCCCGCGCCCAGGGACGTGGCTATTTTACAACATATGTATGTATATGTACACATGTTATAAAATAGCCTGACCGTGTACCCATGTGAGCACAATTTTTTGTGGACGTGCGACTGACGTGCACATGCTTCTACCATGCAAGTGAGTAGATTTTAAAAGACATGCACGCAAACGCCATTACCAGTTTTCCAAGTTCATTCACACTTCTCCCAGGTAAGGGATAGGACTTCCAAACCCTCCTAGTTTAATAGCCTCCCTTCTCCCCTGTTAGCCCTAACCTTTAAAACCCTGCTGATCTGCCTAGAATTTTTTGTTTTACAACTTACACATCATCCATAGCAGAAGTAAAGTTATGTGGTAGAGGTCTCTGACACATTTAAGTATTTACGCACAAATTTAACGGTAAAATTTCAGAATACCCATGCCCCACCCAGACCATGGCCATTCCCTACCCCCTTTTGGAAGCTTTTTATTTGTGAGTGCAGCAGCATGTATGCGTGTATCCTGGTGGCTTATAAAATCCGCTCAGCATGCACTGACCCGACATATTCGCACATTCCCTAATTTTGGCGCTTGTCGGGCTTTTAAAATTCACCTTTAATAGAAGGTGAAATGCAAAAAAAATACTTGTCTCATGGGATCCAAAGATTGCAATTTTCTATCTGTTTGCTGTGGATGACGTATGTAAAACACCGTTTGGAAAATTGTGTAACCTATGTGCAGTAGAAGTACAATGCAGTGTAATAATGAAAGTACTGCAAAACGTATGTGAACTTTCTATCCATTGCAGAGAAAAGTCCCTTCTCCAAGGACAAGCAACATGGCAGTCCTCACACATGGATGACATCATCACATGGAGCATTGACTTCATTCTAGAAGCTTTGAGAATGCCCCATTGGGAATGAGTATGCCTTAGCTACTCCTCTGCATCCCAAGCAAGGCCCCTCAGTCTCATCCTTTTCATGGAACCGGCAGGCCATTGTTCATTTTCTCTCTCTCTCAGCTGCTGCAGGGAAAGTATCTGGAGCTACAGAAGCTGTTTTTTCCCACATGATTCTGCTGGTTGTTTTTACCATTAATCCCCTAGGTAGGTTTTTCCATTTGTTTAAGTTTCTTTTCCTTTCTTTTAATTTCTGTAGGCCACATGCCCTAGGGTGGCTCCGATCAAGTTGTTCACAGACTTCAAGTCATGTTTTCTCCTTTTCATCTGATGCCTCGGAGGGCCTGTAGATAAATACCCCTGCACAGTCAAGCAAGGTCTGTGTGCTCCATGGCAACTTCACCTGGGAACAGACCACAGTATCTTGGCTGCTTTCCTGTGAAGGCTATACCCCTTGGATATGGTTGTTCCCTGCGGGAACTCATGAGAGCTTTGGGTAATTTAAGTCCACTGATGGTCATCAATATTGGAGACAACAATGAGGGATCCAGGATTGCATTGATGGTATTGATCCCCCCTTGACCCACACTCCATCTATAGTGAACCAGTGTGCTGATACTGGGAGAGGGGCTACCCTGGCATTGGCCATGTAATTCCTGAGGCATTCCTATGTGGAGAAGATCTCATACTCACCACAGTCATGGGAATTATACCAGTCTCCAAGGGTCTAAGTCTCCAGGAAAATGTGGTCTCACCTGCCTACCAGACTGTGCTGGCATGGGCAGTTTGAAGAGTAGCTGGAAGAAAGCTCCAGGAGGCCTTGAGCAGAAAAGTAATCAGCATAAGCTGATGCACCATTGAGTGCCCGTGCTCTATTCAGTCATCAACAGGCACCGATGGAATCAATATCAGGCACTAATGGAATTGGCAACAGGATGCCAATTCACCCCTGGGAATGAGCATTGGGATGCCAATACACTGTACATTTTTCAAATGTATCAGCAGATATTCACATTGAGCCTCATTGACAACTGAGGTCCTCCCTAGGACAGTGCCTGCTAACTGGATCATATCCAAATTCACGCATAGTCACACCATCTGGTCTGGATATGATATTCCTAGGAATGGGACTATGAGTTTGAGCTCCTCTGTTCAGGAGAGGGGTCAGCACCTCTTTGAATCACTTCTTCAAAGGCAATAAGAAAATCTTCTCTAGAGAACCTCTCCATGGGCAGCTGTGGGGAAATGTACCTGTGAGTCCTGTTAATGAATGAGGCAGCTGCTGCATTGGTCTGTGGTGGTTGAATCCACTTTCAAAAAGCCCAAGACTTTTAGTATCCTGGGCTTTCTAAACAGGGAGCTCTTTTAAGGGACTTTATCTGATGATGGCATATAGACTACTGTCAGTTTCCTAATTTCTAACATTCATGAAACCTGATGCAAGCTGTGGGGTTAGCAGTGCAGTTCCTTAGAGACCCTGTAACTCTCTTAAGGTTATTAGGGATGAAATACTGGAGTACGGAAATCACACAGAGTGTTTGGCCCTGGCGTTCTTGAGTACCAGGTAATCCCTTTATTCCTATGACCGCTCCAGCCTCACTATCCATTGCAGAAGGCTCTTTCTGCTGACCCCTTGATAGGCTCCTCACTCTCATGTTACAGAGCAGAGGGCATAAAGAACTATACCAATAGTCCAGTTGGATCCTGGCAAGGGCCTTTGACAAGAAGAGGGCAACATTACCCATATTACTGTGTCAGTGTTGTGAAACTTCTGTTTGATGTTTTAAGTGAACCATCATTCTAAAGTATCTTCAACACATTCTGTAGAGCAGAATGCACATATTTGATACTCCCCAGTCACCAGCAAGATGTGCTTTGAGAAATTCTCAGTATCAAGAAACATTGAATTCTTTCCCCTTAGAGGGCCAATTCATCAGGGGTAAGATGAGGAGATTCTGCTCCATGTTCTTCCTGATACCCAAGAGTTAAGAACATAAGAAATTGCCATGCTGGGTCAGACCAAGGGTCCATCAAGCCCAGCATCCTGTTTTCAACAGAGGCCAAACCAGACCACAAGAACCTGGCAAGTACCCAAACACCAAGAAGATCCCATGCTACTGATGCAATTAATAGCAGTGGCTAATCCCTAAGTCAACTTGATTAATAGCAATTAATGGACTTCTCCTCCAAGAACTTATCCAAACCTTTTTTGAACCCAGCTACACTAACAGCACTAACCACATCCTCTGGCAACAAATTCCAGAGCTTAATTGTACGTTGAGTGAAAAAGAATTTTCTCCGATTAGTCTTAAATGTGCTACGTGCTAACTTCTTGGAATGCCCCCTAGTCCTTCTATTATCCAAAAATGTAAATAACTGATTCACATCTACTCATTCAAAACCTCTCATGATCTTAAAGACCTCTATCATACTCCCCCTCATCCGTCTCTTCTCCAAGCTGAACAGCCTTATCCTCTTCAGCCTTTCCTTATAGGGGAGCTATTCCATCCCCTTTATCATTTTGGTTGCCCTTCTCTGAAACTTCTCCCATCCTAAACATGAAAACATTATACTAGTGCGTAGTAAGGGAAAACTTGGTTTCCCTCAAGACATGGGTTCCTTTACGGAGAAGGGGGCAGGCTGTGCGTTCTAGACCAACAGGAATATATCCATATAGAGATGTCTTTTGGCCTCGCATTAACATCCCATGGGTCACAAAAGACCTTGAGGGGGTACTTGCGCATTATGCAGTTTCATGGTGTAAGTTTTGTCTGCCTGAACAATTAAATGCTAAAGAGCACAACTGAAGGAGATGCCACAAAATTGCTCTTGCCAGAGTTCATTGTAATTTTCTCTAAATCAAACCTAAGACTGGTGTCCAAATAGTATTTATAAAACCTCTGCTACATGTGACTTGAGCAATAGCTGCTCTTCCAATATTCACTGCAGAGTAGATAAAAATGAGTCAACAAATGTCAGCAGGGGACATATCATATTAATCCTTAAGGAACTGATCTACATGGCTCTTCATGATCTACGAGTTTGCCAGCTCATCATGCTGGAATTCCATTCCTGAAGCCTTAAGAGTTTCAACAGATGCAAAAGCTTTCAAAAAAGCATTAAAAACTTGACTTTCAAAGCAGCTTTCAATAATAAACACTCTTAGTGCACTTTTTAATGCAGCAATGCTTTTTGTGTCATGTACAATTTATTTTTGTTTTTTTTATGTATGTATTATATGCTGTGTATGTTGTTATCATTGGAAACCATTTTGATGCCTCCTGTAAAATAAATAAATGTTTATGGATTTCAGCCATTCCTCTCCCAGGCAGCATCTGCAGCACACTGCCATAAGAGACTCTCTGTTCTAGTGATGATTCATTCCAGGTTCTCCTATAAATTGTCCAACCTGGGTGGCAGAATGCATGTAAAGGTCCTGTGTACCCAGGGTCTCAAGTACCCTGAAGAGGATTCTCATCAGGGACATTTTTCAGCTGAAGGGGCAGTAAGTTTACCCTAAAGGCTCTTATTTATTTATATTCCACCTTTCAGACATTTCAAAGCAAATTACATTCAGGTACTTTAGGTATTTCCCTGTCCCCAAGGGGCTCACAATCAAAGACCTAGATTCATCAAATCACTATAAATATAGCGAAAATAGCACCTGCGATAAAAAAAGGGCGTGGTTAGGATAATTTGCAGCCTGTCGCATCACATTAGTAAACAATGCACGTGGTGTTGTGTCAGCTCACGCGCATTGCGTTACCACATGGTGCGTTATTTTACACGGCCAGCGTAAATTAGTGCATAGGGCATTATTTTTTCAGTTTATATGTTCCAGTTTCCTGCAGCTGCCTCTTTGAGGGTGTGTCAAGAGTTTGGAGAGAGGAGGTAGGTAGGTGTTATTGGTGGCTAGTTGGAGGTTCTTTATAGTGATTACTGAGTGAGTTGTCTTGTTTTCTGTTGCAATCTGTTTCCCTTTCCCTTGGTCTTTTGTCTTCTTTGTTGGAGTGAAAGTTTTTGTTTGTTAGTCCAGTTTGTCTATCTGTCTTTTGGTGTGGAGGAGCGGTGGTAGAGGAGTGTGGAGGAGTGGTGTTCGGTGAGTGGAGGAGTGGTGATGGTGGAGGAGTGAGGAGGAATGGAAGAATGGTGTTGAGGACTGTGAAGGAGTGAGGAGGAAAGTAGGGGTGTTTGTGGTGAGGAGGAGTGAGAAGGATGGAGTGGGAGAGGAGAGGGGTAAGGAGAGAGGAGAGGATGCAGGAGGATGAGGGCAGGGTGCTAGGTGAAGGAGGAGTAGGAATAGGGACAGGGACAGGAGTAGAGATGGACAGGAGGAAAGGGATAGGAGGAGATGGGAGGGAGAAGAGGATAGGCAGGCAGGAATAGAGGGTGGAGGATGTCAGGCTAGGGATAGACAGAGAGGGCAGAGGGGAAGGGAGTTGGCAGGGCGAGGAAGGAGGGGGGAGGAAGGGAGGGGAAAGGGAGGGGAGAGTGGAGTGGGAGGGAGAGTGAGCAAAGGGAGGACACCTCTGCGGAAGCAGAAATGGCACCCCCTTCTAGCAGCCAGACAGCAAGACACCCTCATCTCAGGGCTATCAAGTTCAGCATCCAGGATAATGTAATGGTCATTGGAGGGGTCCTGGAGCATTATGCCATTTAGCAACTGGGTGGCAAAGATCTCAAAGGCTTCCAAGGGCCATATCTGGTGCAACATAGCCCAGGGCATCTCCAGGCGCAGCAGAGTCCAAAGAAGCTAGGAGCAGGTGGTCCATAGTTACTGGGACATCAAAGTGCAGCTGAAAGCCAAGGTGGTGGCCAGAAATAAATATATACAGTGGACCAGAGGAGGAGTCCCTTGTTCCATCATTCTCACCTCCATGGAAAAGCACCTCGTGCAAAGGCTGGGACCAGATGTTTTCGAGGGCATGGCAGAGTGGCTGGATACCATACGAGTCGTAGCTGGTAAGTTCACCTCACCTGTAAATGGGCAGGCAGCAACAAGTATACACATCATTTGGCATAAGATGCTCACAATGCTAAGAAGCAAAGTGCACCTCTGATGCCAAATGAAAAAAAAGATACTTGCTGCCATTGGTACTTATGTCTTTTGTTTTGTTTCCACAGCTGTCACCCACGAAGCAGCTGGTCCCAGCCAGGAAGCCCTAGGGACTAGCTAGGAAGACCCAGGGACCAGCCAACAAGCTCCAGGGACCAGCAGCGCAGCATCCCTTTTGCATAGTCTCTTCCTGATGGATGCCCAGACCCAGGTGAGCGAGGAGGAGGAGCAGCAGCATCTACAGGCTTAGGAGCCATTGCAGATCCTGCAACCCCTAGGTCCACCAAGCCCACTCAATATGTCTGTCAATCTCTCTGGCTTCATGGAGGAACAGAGCCTTGAGTGGGAGCCTATAGAATCATCACAACTTCAAGATAGCACACCAGAGTGCCAGCCTGAAGCACCACGACCTTGGCAGGTGCAGCCAGAAAACCCCGTCATGCCACATTTGGAGGCCCAAATTCCTGCACTCCATACCATCATCACAGTACGGGTACCATGCCCAGCACCAGTACCAACAACATCTCTGCACCAACAGTGGAGTCCTTGCACGAGCAGCTGGATAGCTGGAAAGGAGGCACGGGGTACACCTCTAACACATATGGGCAGAGCTAGTGCGCCTCAGGAGGACTTTCAACAGGCAGAATCAGATCCTGTGAGATCAGACTGCCACAAACACGCAGAATATTACGATGATGGCTGCAGCAGTCAATAGCATGATGAACATGCTGACGCAGATCCTGCAAAGGATGCCCGAGCAGCCATTTGAGTCTTGCCCAGCACCACTGGAGTCCACACCCTGCAGCAGACCCTGGGCTGACAGACGCCCGAGTGGTAGGCCCCCAAAATCGATGCCCCTCCAAGTGGTAAGCCATGACGTGGCAAGGGGCCATAAAAGACCAAAGATTGTACCATTGAATACCAAATAAGAAGAGTTGTACCAACAATCCTGGGAGACCCCCTCTACAGAGTTCCTGTGCCAGCTAGTTGGAAGAAGCCTGCTGGGTCCGCCCTCACTACAGAGTTCCTGTGCTGACTAGATGGAAGATGCCTGCTAGGCCTATCCTCACTACAGAATTCCTATGCCAGCACACAGAAGGGATGATCTACTGTCAGACATTGTGGTCCAGCAGCCTAACTCGAAAGCCCTTCTCGATGATCTGCCTGTATTCCATCCTCCTTGATGTGGCCTCCAGTCATGGTCAAGCTGCTGCCTCTTCTCATCATGTCTCATCTCCTGCTCTGGATACTGGTGTCAAATCTCAGCTCAAGCTGCTGCTACCTCCATGCTACTGTGTCTTCTCCTGGGCCTCCTGCCTCAATGCTGCACTCTTTGGTCCTGGTCCTGCTGCCTTCACTTAAACTCTGCTGCCTTGGCCCTTAGGTTGTCCCCTTGAGTGCACTCTTTCAACATGGACTGTCTGGGGCCTTTTTGTAGCCATCACATAGCAAGGCTGCTATCAGCTCCAACATTAGACATGTACTGTAGCTATTGAAGGTGCCACTTCTGCTTTCTATGGTCTTTGTTGTAATCATGATTGTGCCAAAAGGATAAGATGCTAAGCCTGTATATTTAATGATGCCATTTCAAACAGTGCACGTACAGGTCTACACAGAATGTGCTGTGCATATAATTTACAGTGTTTTGTGCTATTTGCTATCTTGTCCTTCCAGATTGTGATTACCTAAGACTTTGACTTGATTTCAAAAGGTGGCCTACATGTCTTCCCTAATAAAGTGGTCACTGGTTTAAAAATTACACTTCCTGGTTGGCTCCTTTCATTGTGTGGTTTTTGTGTAAAGGGTTCACTAGGTACAAGGTTTGTCCTCCACATGATCTTGCATGCCAGAATGCCATTGCATATTCCAAGTAGCCACTCACCTAGCAGGCAAGGCCATATGGACTAGACCATACAACTGAACATTCAGTGTATGCTCCTAAGAAAGACAGCAAGACGTATAGAAGAAGTTTATTACTGGGGACCTTCAGTATTGCCTCTTTTTGCCTTCTTCACACTGCATACTCTTAGCTTACTCCTGCTTAATGGGCCTGTATGTAAGATGGGCAGTAGCTAGCTGCCCAATACAGTATATTATGTACATCTAGAGCTTGTGTGGTGTCAAGGGGAAGTTAGAGTCATCATCACACAAGATTTGATCTTTGGCCCCCTCACTTGTGTCATGTCTCAAACGCTTACTGTACCCAACCATTTGTACCTTTTACAATAAACTAAATATGACAATTGCTTGCTGATAGTTGGAACAGAGTGTCAGCTGTTGTGTGACAACTAGGGAGGCGGAGTGAGGAGTATTGTTCTGTAAAGAAGGTCCACAGGTCTAGTGGGCTGTTGCTGCTTGGGACCAGGCAGCCTTAATAGAGTGGCTGGAACCCCTGTACTGGCTTGGCTTGGGGATCTGTATAATACTTGTAAGGTAAGGTATCCAGATCCTGAAGGCAGCACACTTCAGGAGTTGGCAGACAGTTTGTGGAAGTCTGCCTGGTCCCAAACAGCAGAAGCAGCAGCCAGGCCTTCTGCACTTTACCTTGTGGACATTCTCGACACAACACTATTCCCTCACTCCTCCCCCCTAGTTGTCACTCAGCAGCTGGCACTCAGTTCCAACAGTCACCAAGTACACAGCGGTGTCGAAGGGAAAGTTTGGTTAGTGTACAAATGAAGCGCCGAAAGTGCTAAGAAAAACCTATCCCCTCGATTATACAGCAAATATGGACTGTACCACCTCTATGTATGCATTGGAAAGCTGTAGATTTTCATATGGTAGAAAGAAAGTAGCCCTACCCTGCCAGCATATACAAAGGAGTTGGCAGGGCGAGGAAGGAGGGGGGAGGAAGGGAGGGGAGAGTGGAGTGGGAGGGAGAGTGAGCAAAGGGAGGACACCTCTGCGGAAGCAGAAATGGCACCCCCTTCTAGCAGCCAGACAGCAAGACACCCTCATCTCAGGGCTATCAAGTTCAGCATCCAGGATAATGTAATGGTCATTGCATCATTGTCCAATGATGCAGCCTGGGGTGGCAGCTTCTATGTCTACTGTGCATGATATGATCAACAGAGAGGAGGCTAAAGAGATAAGTGACTGGAAAAAGAGACTGTCAAATAGAAAAATAGAAATGACGGCAGAAGAAGACCAAACGGCCCATCCAGTCTGCCCAGTAAGTTTCGCACTTTTTTTTTTCTCCTACTTATCTGTTACTCTTGGCTCTTAGTAACCTTTTGGTTCTATTTCCCTTCCACCCCCACCATTAATGTAGAGCAGTGTTGGAACTGCATCTAAGTGAAATATCTAGCTTAATTAGTTAGGGGTAGTAATCGCCGCAATAATCAAGCTACACCCATGATTATTTGTTTACCCAGACTATGTAATTCAGTCCTTGTTGGTTGTTGTCTGTATATAGATCCACCTTTCTTCATTCCCCCTGCCATTGAAGCAGAGAGTTATGCTGGATATGCATTGAAAGTGTATCAGTCTTTCTCCCCTGCCGTTGAAGCAGAGAGCTATGCTGGATATGCATTGAAAGTGAAGTATCAGGCTTATTTGGTTTGGGGTAGTAACCGCTGTAACAAGCAAGCTACTCCCTGCTTATTTGTGAATGCAAATCCTTTTTTCCACATTTCCTCTTGCTGTTGAAGCTTAGAGCAATGTTAGAGTCGCATTAACCGTGTGTATATTTATTGAATAAGGTATTATCTCCAGGTAGTAGCCGTCATTCCCGCGAGCCACCCACTCTTCATTCACATCCTCCAGACTTTATGGATCCACAGTGTTTATCCCACGCCCCTTTGAAGTCCTTCACAGTTCTGGTCTTCACCACTTCGTCCGCAAGGGCATTCCAGGCATCCACCACCCTCTCCGTGAAGAAATACTTCCTGACATTGGTTCTGAGTCTTCCTCGCTGGAACTTCAAATCATGACCCCTGGTTCTGCTGATTTTTTTCCGACGGAAAAGGTTTGCCGTTGTCTTTGGATCATTAAAACCTTTCAAGTATCTGAAAGTTTATATCATATCACCTCTGCTCCTCCTTTCCTCCAGGGTGTATATATTTAGATTCTTCAATCTCTCCTCATAAGTCATTTGATGAAGACCATCCACCTTTTTGGTCGCCCTTCTCTGGACCGCCTCCATCTTGTCTCTGTCTCTTTGGAGATATGGTCTCCAGAACTGAACACAGTACTCCAGGTGGGACTTCACCAAGGACCTGTACAAGGGGATAATTACTTCTCTTTTCTTACTCGATATTCCTCTCTCTATGCAGCCCAGCAGTCTTCTGGCTTTAGCTATCGCCTTATCACATTGTTTCGCCGACTTCAGATCATTAGACACTATCACCCCATGGTCTCTCTCCTGCTCCCCCATCGAATACATTTCATTCGCATTTCCAGTCCCCATATGCATGACTCTGCACTTCTTGGCATTGAATCTCAGCTGCCATATCTTCGACCATTCTTCCTTAAATCCCGTCTCATTCTCTCCACTCCTTCCAGCGTGTCCACTCTGTTGCAGATCTTAGTGTCATCCGCAAAAAGACAAACCTTACCTTCTATCCCGTCCGCAATGTCGCTCACAAAGATATTGAACAGGACCGGTCCCAACACCGATCCTTGCGGTACACTGCTTAAAACTGTTCTTTCTTCATAGAGAGTTCCATTTACCATCACACATTGTCTTCTGTCTGTCAACCAGTTTGCAATCCAGGCCACCACCTCGGCACTCACTCCTAAGCTTCTCATTTTATTCACCAGTCTCCTGTGGAGGACTGTATCAAAAGCTTTGCTGAAATCCAAGTAGATGACATCTAGTGCTCTTCCTTGATCCAATTCCTTGGTTACCCAGTCAAAAAAGTCAATCATATTTGTCTGACAGGATCTTTCCCTGGTGAATCCATACTGTCTCTGGTCCAGCAATTCTCCCGACTGTAAATAGTTCACTATTCTCTCTTTCAACAGTGACTCCATTACTGTTCCCACCACCGAAGTGAGGCTAACTGGTCTGTAGTAGGGGTGTGCATTCGGATTGACCGCATTAGTAAAACGCAACTCATATTTTTTTTTTACTTAAAAAATTGATTCGACATAAACGATCGGATTTCCCACATATCGAACATAGATATGTTCGATATGTGGGAAATCGCGATTGTTGAGCCAAAATAAAAATATAAACCCCCTCACCCTCCTTAATCCCCCCCCCCCGACTTACCACAACTCCCTGGTGATGGAGCGAGGAGTGAGGACGCCATTTCTGCAATCCTTGGCGAGAAGCATGTGACGTCGGCGGCACGTCGAGTGACGCCGGCGTCACGTGATTCCTGGCGAGTTTGCGCCGGACGGCTCGTTCGGCCCAAAAAGAACTTTTGGCCAGCTTGGGGGGGGTCAGGAGGCCCCCCCAAGCTGGCCCCCCCAAGCTGGCCGGGAATCACGTGACGTCGCGTCTGAGTGACGCGGCGCCACGTGATTCCTGGCTCGTTCGCGCCGGACGGCTCGTTCGGCCCAAAAAGAACTTTTGGCCAGCTTGGGGGGGTCAGGAGGCCCCCCCAAGCTGGCCAAAAGTTCTTTTTGGGCCGAACGAGCCGTCCGGCGCGAACGAGCCGGGAATCACGTGACGCCGCGTCACTCTACGTGCCACCGACGTCACATGCTTCTCGCCAAGGATTGCAGAAATGACGTCCTCACTCCTCGCTCGATCACCAGGGAGTTGTGGTAAGTCTGGGGGGGGGATTAAGGAGGGTGAGGGGGTTTAAATTTTTTTTTTTGCACATATGTACATATACCCAACTCATTGGATTTTTTTTATGTCCATATTGGCCGCAAGTGGGACCCCCTTTCGGACATAAAAAATATGAACATAAAATTTTGCTCTGCACATCCCTAGTCTGTAGTTACCAGCCTCTTCTCTGTTCCCACTCTTGTGAATTGGGACCACCACCGCTCTTCTCCAATCACTCGGCACCACTCCCGTTTCTAGGGATCTATTGAACAGGTCACACAGCGGACCCACCAGCACATCTCTGAGCTCCCTCAGTATCCTGGGATGAACTTCATCAGGCCCCATGGCTTTGTCCACTTTCAGTTTCTCCAGCTCTTCCCATACATTTTCTACTGTAAATGGAGTTACATCTACTCCACTCCCCTCCAGTGTCTTGTTAACTAGTGACGGTCCTTTTCCAGGGTCCTCTTCAGTGAACACAGAACTGAAGTATTTATTTAATATTTCTGCCATTTCTTCATCTCTCTCCACACATTGATCCTTTCCACCTTTCAATTTCACTATACCACTTTGAACTTTTCTCTTTTCACTGATGTATCTGAAAAATGTTTTGTCACCTCTCTTTACTTCCTTGGCAATCCTCTCTTCCGCTTGACTTTTTGCCGTCTTGATTAATTTCTTCATCTCCCTCAGTTCTACCAGATATTCTTCTTTGTGCTCCTCCCTTTGGGATCTTTTATATTTCTTGAACGCTGTTCTTTTAGCCTTTATTTTGTCAGCAACCTCCTTTGATAACCAGATAGGTTTCATTTTTCTATTGTTTTTCTTTACTTTTCTAACATATAGATTAGTTGCCTTGGTAATTGCTCCTTTTAGATTGGTCCACTGTTGATCCACATCTCTCTCGTTCTCCCAGCCTTTTAGTTCTTCCTCCAGGTACTTCCCCATTTCATCAAAGTCTGTGTTTTTGAACTGCAAAACTTGGGTCTTTGCGCTTCTTTTCCTTATCCTTTTTGTGATATTAAACTATACCATTTGATGATCACTAGTGCTGAGGGGGGCACCCATCTGGACATCAGAGACATTATCTCCATTAGTGAGCATTAAGTCGAGTATAGCTCCTTCTCTTGTGGGTTCCATTACCATTTGTTTGAACAAAGCTACTTGCAGGGCATCCACTATTTCTCTACTATTATTAGATTCTGCAGATGGGATTCTCCAGTCTACATCTGGCATATTAAAGTCTCCAATGATCACCACTTCTCCCTTCTTTCCTATCTTTTGGATGTCTTCAACCAGATCTCTGTCCAGCTCTTCCTTTTGGTTTGGAGGCCTGTAAACCACTCCATTAAAAATGGATGCACCATCTTTTTTTAGGTCGGCCCATAGTGCTTCTTCATTGCCCCATCTTCCTTGCAGCTCAGATGCTTGGATATTGTTTCTGACATAAAGAGCCACTCCTCCCCCTTTCCTAACCTCTCTCTCCTTCCTTAACAAGTTATAGCCTGGTATTGCCGTATCCCAGTCATGAGATTCCATAAACCATGTTTCTGTGACAGCAACAACGTCCAAGTCCGCCTCCACCATTAGGGCTTGCAGATCTGGGATTTTATTGCCCAAACTACGAGCATTTGTGCTCATAGCTTTCCAGCTTTGTTCGTTCAGGTTACTGCTGTTCCTGGACTCCTTTTGTGACCTCTTTAGTTGAGTTTTGTTATCCATTTTTCCCTTTGCATTTGTGCAAGGGAAAAGATTAGTGCCTCTGGTGACAGAGTCATTCATCACAGTGAGCCTTTTTCTTTGATTTCTGATCTGGAATTTCTGTATGCATTGGGTTTCTTCTCTCTTTTCAGATAACACTTCAATCTTTTTCTCAAGAACTTCTTCAGTATTTAATACAGAGAAGGCATTTTGTATTTGTTGCACTTGATACAGTGTGTGTCTCTGGATCACAGGTCTAATTCTACCAGAGCCCACTGTAATACTGCTTTTTGAGTTCCTTAATGCCCTGTGTGAGTGTGTGTGTGTGTGGGGGGGGGGGGGTAGAGTTGTGGGCTGCACAGCTGTCAATAAAGGGTGTCTGTGGGTCACAGGTCTTATCCTACCTGAGCCCATAGTAAATCTCTTTTTCCTTTACTTTTGGACATTCTGTGGTAATGGGAAATTAATTCCTGAATAATGTAAAGTGGCTGAGATTTTCTTTATTGAAGCTAATTCAGCTTTAACGTCAGCCAGCTCCTTTTCCAAGGTAGAGAGTTCTGAACAAATGGGGCAAGCCTTAAGTTTCCATATGATTACCCTCAATATAAATAGGACTGCTGCCAGGCCTCGGGCACCCGCCAACCAAACCAACCCCCCCACACACACACACATGCAACCCCCTGCACCAGGTATCTTATTACATCCTGCCACTAAACCCTCATCCAAACCATTCATCTGAATCAGGCCAACATCAGTGCATTAAGTGGTCCTTGTCACTCCATGTACCTGCCATCCCTACATACCCCCATGCCTGCCATCCCTACATACCCCCATGCCTGCCATCCCTGCATACCCCCATGCCTTAGCTTCACGGCAGGGGAAGCCACTCTTCTTTCCTCCTCTCCAAGGCCCCGTTGCTATCGCTGTCTCTGCTTCTTCATAGCATGGAAGCCGTCACCGGGACGCCTCTTCATGTGGCCCTGGTGCCGCTGCTGTGGCTTCTCCATGCGGCAGGCATGCCGCCAACATCGTTGCCTGCTCCTGCCTGTCCCTTCACCTATGTGTGCATGCCTCAGTGTAGTATTTAAAGGGCAAGCGGTGGGAAAAGCCCCGCAGCCACAATGGATGGTCATCACTCCATGCCTAGCCCAGCCTTATAAAAGCGCTCAGCTTTCACTCCCTCAGGGCCTTTGAATCAGGTTTCACAGTTGCCTTTGGTCTCTCTCCAGTCAAGGTCCTCCGTGATCTTCTCCTGTCTAGATGGCTCTTCATTTGATGCTTCTGGTCTACTTCATCTGATGTTCCTGGTCTTGTTTCTTGTCGGAGCTCCTTTGTCGCCTGTTCCATGTCCTGAAGTTCCTGATGTTCCTTGTTCTGGTGTTCCATGTTCCCAATGTTCCAGTACTCCAGTTCCTGTGCCCTGTTGTCCTGGTTTCTCCAATTCCTGGCTCCGGGTATTCCTGTCTAGCCTCGCCCGCCAGATTCCGCCTCCTGTTGACCATCCCGAGGGTAAATCCGTATTTGATCCGGTGCCCTGTTCCCAGTCATTGGAGCCCTGTTCCAGCTGGAATGTGAGGCTCGAGACAAACTGTGGCCGACACTCTGGATGACACCACTAACCGGCCACACAGGATCGTGCAGTACCAGCAATGGTGGACACTGTGAGATTTAAATAGCTCCCAATGGGAGGATAGGAACAGGGCCATTTTGTTGAGTCTTTTTTACATATCAGCTTTTACGACAGTTTCTGTTCAGGTTTTTTATACTAATCGACACTGAAATCCATCTTTAAGCTGAACCCTTGACGTTTGGACTCTACTATATTGCTCTTTAAACATTGTTTTCTTTATTACATTTCTTCCTTTTGGCAGGAATAAAAGTCAGCAAATAAATTGCAGGTGATACTTTTTTTAAATTAAGCTTTTAACTGATTTTTTAAAGTTATTCTTCCTTCATCAAGTCTATTCAAGCAAAAAGGACAAACCAGACCAGCTCACTTTGTACTAAATAGAAGAATGAAGTAAAATTCTCAAAAGCTAATTGGTCCAATAGGATGGGAGAAATCTCAGCCATTGCAGGACAGCATCTTCTATTGGTAAGACTACCTAGCAGGTTCAAAATGGTGCATGGCCCCCAACTGAGGAGTGTTGCTGTAGTGGTTGGATTATAAAGGCAAGAAGGCCTGAGAATAAAAATGGGGAAAGACTCTCAGCAGCTGGCAACATAATCCTTGTTTGGACAGGTTTCATTTGAGCTGGAAACACAAAGGAAGAGGAGAAATCTATTGAGCCAAAAAATGGATTAAAGGTATCATATGTAACAAGTGTACTGACTTTATTTCCCTTCATATTTTCTATTTGTGGACTAACACAGCAGCCATATTACTACAGAGGTTGGCAAAATTCCATCATGAAGACCCTAGATATTTGGCTTTTGTTGCTTTAACACTTGTAGCAAGATTCCGTGAATAGCAAACAACCTTTAGATCACAAGCATGATGAAAGCTAATCAAAACCCACAAGATGTTGGAAGCATAATGGAGTTTAACTTGCAAGACCCTAAAGTGAAAGAGAGTTTTATTTTTGCATGTTTTGTAATCTGACAGGAGGACCTTCAGTCTTGCCTTTATATTAGAGTATTCAGATACTGGGCATTATTCAAAACAGTCATTCCTTGTATTGGGAAAAAAAGAGATGAAAGTGATGCCTTTTAATTAAACACGCTCTTGTATCAGATCAGCGAGACTTTTAAGCAGATTGTTTTACAAAATTATATTCTCAATCTTCATTGGTTACTTAGTGCCATAAATGTTTAATCTTGTTTTACAACAAGCAGTAACAGAACTAGACTTCTCTATGATTGCCAAACTATTGAAAGAAGAAAGTCAATGAAAGCCCGTCAAGATATTGCCTGATCTTTAGAATACTAATTTTGAAAACTGACATTTTTGTACTCCTCTCTGCCTTCTATTTAGCATTTGATAAAAAATAAAAATCACAGGAATATTATAAAAGGACACAATGCATTCTCTCTTTTTTTTTCTCCTAATATTTCCCTCTCTAAAGTATTCCTGTTGTTAATGGCATGAATTGATTTTTTTTTTTAAATCCAACTAGTTCCTTCTGTTCTCATCGGCTTCTAGCTCAATTGGGATACTGGTGCCATGAACTTCCTTTTCAACTTTGGAGGTTTTCCCCTATTCTTCAACATGTCAACAAAAAAAAAAAAAGTATATAAATAAATGTCTAATCTAGTCATTGCAGTGGCAGCCCTTGGCCAGCAGCTATGTGCCAAGGCTGCTCCTGCAACCCCACAATCATGAGACCTAAATCCAGACGCTATGTTTCACTGCATCCGCAATCAGCTCAGGGGGCAGAAGACCTGACATTGTGAATGAACAGAGGCCCTGCAGCTCATGACACTTGCTTCTGAGCCACTAGCCTGGCCCAGCTTGAACCAAAAATTTAAGAAAACGCAATAAAAACATTTTCTTTAAAGAACAACTTCAGATATTTTAACATATACTATTATAATAATTGCCATAAGAATCCTAGATTTTGGAAACCGTATCTTTTTTCAAGCTTTTACCTTTCAAAAAAAAATGTGATATATTTTTTATGTGGTACTGTGATAGTGGGAGCCTGGCTTCCAATGCTGCTGCACTAACATCACAATTAGAAAAAAATTAAAGAATTTTGGTTCGGATTTATAAAGAAAAAATAGAAATAGATGACAGGAAGGGAAAATTGAAGGAGATGTTAATAAAATTGATATGGTGGGATGGGGTCAAATCATTGTTAAGCCACAGTATTCAGTTTTAAATAAACAAAATCTTAATTAATTTTCATCTGTTTCTGATAACTAGTTTATCTTTCTGCAGTTAGTTTTTAAACAGTTTATATCTGCTTTCAACATTTACTTAACATCCTGAAACTTTATCAATGGGCTTTTGTCATTATATGTAGCAGTCTTAATTCTTATCAGTGGCTATGTATGTGGTTTTGAATCATGGTGTGATTATATGAGCTAAGTAATTTCTTTTTTTTTTCTTGTGCCTAAAATAAGACTAATGTCACAGAAAGGTAGACAAGTTAATTGTTCCATATAAAGAAAATTACTGACTATTTTCATAATTGTTATTCCAGTGTTCCTTTGCCGTGAGTGTCCAGGAGCAGGGGGAACAATTCCACTGCTAGATATTTCGTATATAATGTTGCTGCTGAGTATAGGAGATGGGACTCATTAAACATCTACCCAGTATTTCTTAAACACAGTCATTATTTATTGCACTGATTTATACAGATTAGAAGAATTTTAACTTTTCCTATTCTCCCTCCCCCCCACAAGTGTCCCCCATACTAAAAATATAAGTGAAACTGCTTAATTTCTTTCCATAATGCAACTTTTCTAAGATGATGAGAGAAATAATTACAATGTATGACCCACAAAACAATATTCTAAATATTTTCCAACTACATTGCAATTAGAATGATTTTAATGATAGGTATGGAGACAAAATCAAATGCCAGCATCTTTAATCAATCATTTGCCTGCCTATACAGATTAATATTGTAGTTGCAAACTTTTTTTAGGTCACAGTGCACCAGGCATCTAACAGAAGTCAGAGCTGCCAACCCAAACACTGCCTCTGGCATATACAATTTAATTATTAATAATATGTCTCCCAGGTAAACTGTTACATAGTCTTAAGGCCTTGTTTTGTAGTCATTAAAATTGAACATGTTTATATTATTGAAACCCTTGCATTCTGTGCATAGGTAGAGTTTATCTGACAGTATCCAAAGAGAATTTACCTGCAGTTCTATTTCAAATTTACAGTATAGCCAGCAGTGCCCCACTGTAGCTGGGGGATACAATTTTTGAGCATTAACACACTGTTATAAGGAAATGTTTTGCTAACTTTTCACTTGAGGCAAATACAATAAGCAGGACTCTTTTTAGGCTGCCTAGATCTTTGGTTATTTAGAAATGGTATTTGAATTCATTTTTATGGAATATTGAAATGATTAAATCATTTTCAGATTATTCATAGGGAATAATGGTCACTATCGATTTTTACTCTAAAACTGTAAACTGTAGCCCTCGCAGGGCACATACTTGTATTTACACAATTTAATATATATATTGTGCTTCATAACTTCATGAAACCTTAAGGCAATCTTAAGCTATTATTGTATTAGCAACTAAGCTTCATTTTGGATTGTACGAAATTTGCTTTTACAGAGGGTCTTTATCATACTGAATAAACTAACCATGTGGTCACTGTTTTGACATTTCAGTGTTTGTTCAAGCAAACAAATTGCAGCAGCATATATTTTCGGCCCATGGACAAGAAGACAAGATTTATGACTGCACGCAGTGTCCACAGAAGTTCTTCTTCCAAACAGAGCTGCAGGTACTGTATCCATCAGAAAGATTTCACTCTGTGTCTATTGCTGCTTTGGCATTGTATCTTCTAGCAGATTTTCCTTCCTTATTTCACTGGGTTTGAGCATGAAATTTGAGCATGAAAAATAATTGGGTGGTGTCCATTCACTGAACACGGGGAAGTGAACACTCATTAGTCTTGGCTATCACACTTGATGTCCAAAATCAGGGTTCAAGTCACTGCATTCCAGAGAAATCACAAGTGTAGCCCCTGTCCAAGGATCATCATTATAATGACTGTGACTGGTGGGTTTGGAAGGAATATAAAATAGGTGGAAAAATCCTTGGATAGCTGTGAATGAAGACTCATGGCACTGCAGCCTGAAAAGGGAGCTGGTTATAGTTGAGCTGGAAGTCTAGAAAAAGCAGGAGAAAGCTGCCAGGCCAAAAAAGGAAGCCCTTTGAAAAATGTATGTAAAGAAATATTCTAGTTCTAGCGTCGCCTTTTTTGAAATTAGTTGGAAATGATGAAGTGCAACAAAACTAATTAACAACAGCAGTGATATGCCTGGCAATTCTTGTGCCGTTCATCCAGTTCGATTTTAGCTAGTGGGCCCTATTTTAGAAATGTGCAAGTTGGTTGATAGTTAATTAGAGCCATATACAAACTGGAAAGTGTTTGATGTTGGACAGAATCTGAAAATCACATCTGACTCTTCCTAGTGTAACTCACTCATAGTCTCTTGTATATAAATACTGTAGTTCAGGAGCTGATGTGCATCTTAAGAGCTGGAAAAAGGGAAATAATAGTACCGTATTTTAAATAGTAATTTGAAAAATTAAAGTAAAAAGTTATAAAGTATTTATAAAACAAGGTTTTTTTCCTTGTGCAAAGACATTTATCAAAATCTTTCTACTGATTTGGAGAACTCTAAGGACCATCGGTAAGTACTGGGAAATTGTGATGTGGAACCAATGTAAAATCGAACTTTGTGGCTGACCAACGAATAACAGTTAAAAGAATTTATATTTTCTCAACACAGAATCCTTTGTCTTTTTACCAAATCAAGTACATTTCTGATGTTGTCCTACATATGATTATGTGGAAAGTAAAAAAAAACAAAAAAACCATTACATAGAAACACTGATGATGTTGACAGAAAAGAACTACCGGTACTTAATTCATACATTTTGCCCATTGTTGCCTGCTTCATTTCACTTATAAAGACATTGATTATTAGTCCTGGCACTCATCCCTGTGCTTTCCTGATGGTCAGTTTTCCTTTACCAGAATGAAACCTATAGGCTCGCATATGAGTCCTGATACTTATCCGAAGACTCACACATTTTATATTTTTTTCCAACTCCCAAAATGGTTAACTCATTAGTCTTCTGTGTGAAACAGTAGGGGCAGTGGTGTAGTCATGGCCCACCCACTTTGGGCTCAGGCCCACCAAGTAACTTTCTTCAATGGGATCCCATCCCCATGACAGTGAAGAGGAAGGCCTCAGAAAAAGCAAGGCCATAGAGGGATCCCATCCTCGTGGTGGCAGAGGTAGGAATTTGTGCCTAATGGAAAGGCCCTGCATGTGTGTGGGTAAGAATGGGAGCTTGGATGTGTGAGGGTGGGTGAGAATGGAAGCCTGGGTGTGTGTGGATTAGAATGGGAGCTTGAATGTGTATGGTGGGTGAGAATGGGAGCCTGTGTATGTATTTGGATTAGAATGGGAGCTTGAATGTGAATGTGTGGGTGAGAATGGGAGTCCGTGTGTGGGTGGATGGGTGAGAATGGGAGCATAGATGTGTGTGTGTGTGTGTGTGTGTGTGGGGAATGAGGATAGAAGCCGGGGTATGAGTCTGTGAGTGTATAAGAATGGGAGCTTTGGGGGTGGTGTGAGAGAGTGAGAGCTTGTGTGTATGTGTGTACGGTAGAGCATGTTAGAGTGAGAGCTTGTGTGTAGAGAATGTGAGCTTGTGGGGGGGGGAGCAAATGAGAGTGAGAGCTTGTGTGTGTGTGATAGAGTCTGTGGAAGAAAGCATGAGCCTCTGTGTATGTGTGAGGGAGGGAGGAAAGAAGACAGTAGGAGACGAGAGACCCTGAAAAAGAAATAGGAAATGATCTACAAGGGAAAAGTGGGGGAAAAAAAAGACCTAGACCAACTGATTAGAAAAATGCAAAGATCAGACAACACAGGTAAAAAAAAAAATTATTTTGAGATTTTCTTATATTTTTGTATTTTGCTCTTTCTTCAGTATTCCACTGTTCAGAATAGTTTCTCAGGCTTTCTTTTTTGGTTTTGTCTGCATGGTTCTGTTTCTAATTTGTAGTCAGTCTCTGTTTTGCCCGTGCATGACTGAAGTGCAGTATTTCTGCTAGCGTGTAGTTTCTCTGTAGCAGTCTAGTTTGTTCTGTTACTCCAGTAGGCGATGCATTAATGTTCTAGGGCCTGGGGTAGTATTTGCATTGCTGCTTTTTCATAAGGTTGCTATTATTTGAGTCCTGAGAGTCAGTGCTGGGACTATATGGTATGGCAAGGTTCGAGATGTCTCTTTCTTTGCAGGAGTTTGTGTTACTTCACAAAATAGCAGTGGAGGGATATTTTTTGCTGTGGTATCACCAGAATTTTAATATTGTTTTCATGTTGCTTGTAATGTGAATTGTCATAGCTCTGCTCTGTACCTGTTCTGATGATTAATGCTATTTTATTGTAGTTATGATGATGTCCAGCTTTCTGCAAAGATAATTCATGAAAAAATAAAAAAAATACATTAATTTTTGTTTTATTACTTGATTGATTGGATCTGTTTGTTTTCTTTGCTTTTTACATGATATACATTTACATTTATAAATTGCAACAAACAAGAACATAAGAACATAAGAAATTGCCATGCTGGGTCAGACCAAGGGTCCATCAAGCCCAGCATCCTGTTTCCAACAGAGGCCAAACCAGGCCACAAGAACCTGGCAAGTACCCAAACACTAAGAAGATCCCATGTCACTGATGCAATTAATTGCAGTGGCTATTCGCTTAGTAAATATGATTAATAGCTGTTATAAAATAAATTTAATACAGATTAATAAGGAATTTTTAATTCTGGTGAGTGCTTGAAATAATTGAGGTAAAATGTTTTAAAGTTTCACACATGATGCATAATGGCTGTTGCAAACGACTTAGAAAGCCACTGTAGGGTGCAGTATATGGCATTATTTATCAATAAGAATTCAACTAGTAGGTCTCAGACCTATATGCCTACAGCCTACCCATGTTAACCTTGTATCCCCCAAAAAAATCAGTTCTTGCTACGCTGCTGAGTAGGAAACCTTTACTGAAATCCATATGGGCCACATCTACGGTACCTCACCTCATCTACAGCTCTGGACCCTTCATCAAAGAATTCCATCAAGTTTGGCAAGATCTATCTTGTGAAACCAATTTCCTAGGCTTTTTTAATCCATTAACTTCAACAATTACCTTCTATCCTGTAGTAGTTTTTCCATTACTTTCCCCACCTCCGATGTTAAACTAACTGCTCTGTAATTTTCTGTTTCCTCTTTGTTCCTATCCTTGTGGAGCACTACTACATCTGTTCTTCTCTATGTTCTTGAAGCCACCTCTGTTTCAAGTGACAAGTAAATCCTTGAGATTTCTAGATGTACCCTATCCATAAAGCCTTGTCTGCTTTCACTTGTGCCATTGCTTTCAATACTTCCTTATCAGAAAATAGTTATATATTCATCCCACAGTGCCTTATGTCCTTGTCCATTGCCTCTTCTCAATCACCCTCGCCTGGTATTGAAGTACTTGTTTAAGATATTTCCTTTCTTCTTTTTATTTTTATTTATTTATTTAGGTTTTTTATATACCGGCATTCGAGACAGCAGTCACATCATGCTGGTTCACATAAAACAGGAGTGCATAATAAAAAACTTAAACTAGAACTATGGTGCGGAAAAGCAGTTACATGTAACAAGGGTGGCTATAACTGGGCGAAGAGGGAGGAGAAAGGACAGGTAAATAAATAGCTAAAGATAGTTACAAGTAGTTAACCATGGGGTAGTTGATGGTTGAGGTGTTCTTCTGATCCTTATCTTAACTAAACCCACCCTCCACTTTAAAACTTAGTATTCTTTTTTTTCTCCTTTTTCCTTATCTCTCTCTCTATATACATATATATCTTTAGTCATATATCTAAACCTATTATCTATCTATATAGATAGATAGATTGATAGATATAGACAGATAAATAGATATAGATATAGATAGATTATATCTGTAGATATAGATATAGGTATTGTCAGGGCACAGGTGTCAGTTAAGGGTAACCCCAGGGCAGGATTAGGCTAGAACCAGGAACAACTGGCTTCTTCAGGTTTGGACTGAGCAGGACTAGGTCTTCTGCCTGCACTGGCCATCTTCCCCGCAGGTTGAGCCTTCAGATTCCGGTGGCCAACAGGACTTAGGTGGAAGGTGCTTACAGGTTACAAAAGGACACTCACTGAGGCAGAGCTAGCTGTGGGATACTGAAAGTTGTCCACAAAAAAACAGGAAACAGGGAGAGTAACACGGGACAGTTATGTTAACAAAACAGAGACAAACAAAAAGGCCTTAATAATAGGACTACATGCAGGGTAACACAGTACAAGACAGGGCAACACACAGAATGGTAAGGCCACAAGGAACAAAAGCAATAAATGGAAATTAGACAAGGGCTAAGGCAAGGTACTAGAATGGCCACAGCAAGGAATAATGGAGACTCCAAAATAAAGCAGAGAGCAGCACATAAGAAGGGCTCTTATGGGGGTGGCAGTGCTGAGTCATTGAGTCACTGAGGCGTAGGCCAGTGCAGTACAGACTTTGGCCCACTGAGGGCCCCTGCAGGCAGGAGGGCAGTACTGCAACCAATATCTTTATATTACCCCCCCCCCCCCCCCCACACACACACACACACAGAAAAAGGGCAGATTCCAAACACCGTTAGAAGCACCCCCTCCCCCTGGATCCTAGCTGAAGGAGGTTGGGCATCTGAACCAAGGTTGGGATCAGAATCCTTAACAGAGTCAGAGTCCTGGAATGGTGACTGCAGGGCTGCAAGACCTGGAGTAGAATCTAGAATGGAGTCAGGGTCTGACTTCCTGGATCAGAGTCCACCTGCAGCGAACTGCCTGACTGGAACAGGTCCAAGACTGGAACAGTCAGCGCCTAACTGGTGTGGAATCAGTGTCAGACTGCAGTGGAGTCTTGAGGGGGATCAAGACTGGAGCACAGTCTGTGCCTGACAGGATTGGATCCTCTGGAGCTGGCTGAGATATTGCTAGCGAGGCACATGTTTGGACTATAAATCCTTGAAGTGTCTTATCAGAAATTATTTTGAAATTCAAAACCAGAGCCATTGAGAGGAAAAGCAACTTCTCCAAACATGTGCCTTTTCAACTGCCATTGGTCACTCTGTAATTCCCCTGAGGAAGCTATCTTTGATGGTGAAATGAAGATCTTTAGTTGGGGTATATTGAATTGTCTATATTATGTTGAGCTGCTACAAGGCACATGTTAAGTATTCTTTTGATATTGGATGATTCTTTTATTTGCTGTATGAATGAGCTGCAAGAGGCAACCTCTAAGTATGTTTTGAACATATAGATGAACTATTTATGTGTGATGTAGTATCATCTCTGACATAACATTGTACTTTTTTCATGTTTTACCTATATATTTTTTTTTACATCACCTGTTCTGGATAAACATAGAACATTGTTTTTTTCACAGTTTCTCAACATGTTTAAGGGTTTAGGGTTTTTTTGCTAGAATTGATTACAGTCACTTGAGGCCTGTTGGCACTGTGTGTGATTGACCTGCAAGATTGCTTGTTACCCTAGTAGTAAGTTATGATCTGGCTTTTTCCCCCCTATTTTTACTTTTACTTTTACTTTCTAAGTTCACATAAATTGAATTTGTGGATTTTCGCATATTGCTTTTGGAAATCCTATGGTAAAAAAGTTTTTTTGGAACCGTACCTTTTTTTCTTTAGTTTGTGTTTTTCACCTTTACTATTTATCCTTTTGTATACATTTTTTACTGCTGTTTCTTGTTACCAGTATATATATGAATCTTAACGGGGTGTTTTAAGTCCCAGAGCACACAAACTAATGTATATCTTTGGGGCTTCTCTGGCTAGCACTCCTCCCAGATCCTGAGCTCTCTATCCCAGAGGTGGATTCTTTTTATGGGGGGAGACTCTTGTCTATGGCCCAAACAGTGGTGTGATTTACCCCTTGTGTGTGTTGGCAGCTGTGGCAACCCCTGAAGAGAGTTGCTGAAATAAACCAGGCAGGACCAGCTACTGGGTGTTAAATAATAATGTACTGATTGTTTAAAGTTAAATTGGTCTATCTGTAAACATGTCTGCAGTTACAGCTGATTTTAGTACAGTTAGGGTGTATCTGCTTGGGTAGATGTCCTTTTCTTCAGCAAACTGGTCTAGAGCCCTTGTTCTAGTATAGTTTGGGTTCAGTTCACTTTACTCTGATCCCACAGTACAGTGATCATTAGACTCCAGGATGTCTCCTACTTTAATCTTATTTGTCAATACTAAGTTCAGTGTTGTCTCACCAAGAGTGGCTTCCTCAACTTGTTGCTTGAGAAATTCTTCTTGCAAGGATTCCCGTACTTTAGGTTGATTATGCAACCGACATTCTGCAAGCTACATCTGGTATATTTAAGTTCACCTTACCTACCCTGTAAAACTGCCATTCCTTAGTTGAACATAATAGTGCTTATCATAACTGGAACCCTCCGTGCAACTCCATGGCTATTCTGTTCTTGCAAATATCACTCTTCCATACTTCCATCAGCTGATGAAGATCCGAAGCTGTTTGAAACCATTTGTGCTGCACCTTATTTACCACTCTACAATGGTCTGCATCTACAGTCTACCTTTTCTCATGACACCCTTTATGAACCAACCTCCCTGACCAGGATCGGTCTGCAGTAGCATTTGAGTTAAGGAATCTGAATCACAGGATATCAGAAATGAGTTTCTTGTGTTAAACCCTACTCATCAATTTGTGGCTTTGAATTCGCATGATGAAAATGATTCTAGGAAAGGCAAAGGTCATTGTGGAAGAGTAGCCTAGTGGTTAGAGCAGTGGGCAACAACCCAAGGAAACCAGTATTCAAATCCCCCTGGGCAAGTCACTTTACTCTCTGTTGCCTTATCTACAAAATTAGATCGTAAGCCTTCTGGGTATAGGGAAATACCTATAGTTCCTGAATGTAATATGCTTTGATGTACACTTCAAAGTGCCAAAAGCAGAATATAAAAAAAAAAAATTGCAGAGCCAACCCATTGTACACTTGTAAAGAAACACAAACTATGTTGTACATTGTAAAGGTATATCCTCTCTACAGAAAAAGGGGCCTGTGCAATTGTGACACTGTTCTCAAATGGTCTATGCTTAACTTTTACTAATAAGAAACAAAGGCTATTTTTGTTTCAATAGTAGAGTGTGATTATGAGTTTTGTATCTTTAAGCCTTGATCGTGTCAGATGTAACATCTAGTGGGACAAAGGGCACACCTGGTTCTTTACTTCCAGTTTTTGTTCTGCCTTTTTGGCCGTGTGATTTTGTTCCCTGGTGCAGAAACCAGTGGAGGCAACATCTTTTTCTATGGAGGGAGTAAATCTAAAACTCAATTTTTTTGGTTTAAGGCCTAGCTTCTTTTTAGAAGAGCCCCTGGGAGGAATCGTGGAGACATCACCAAGGAAAACATCCTGCCTTATGCAAGTCTCATTTAACTCACACGCAAAGAACTGACTGAGTAACTGATCTGATGAGCTGTGCTGGATTTTTGTCAGGAATGAATTCCCTGTGATGAGGAATCTGTTGTTTTGCTAAAGTTATTTTGGTTTTGCTATTGTTTGCCTGTTTTTACTGTGGAAACCTGTGGAAAAGTTGAACTTGTTGAAGACACACTGGGCAGATTTTTTAAAAATATGCGCGCGCGTACTTTTGTTCATGCAACCGGCGCGAACAAAGGTATGCCGGATTTTAAAAGATACGCGCGTAGCAAAGCTGCGCAAAATTGGCAGCCTGTGCGAGCTGAGCCGCGCAGCCTGACTCCGTTCCCTCTGAGGCCGCTCCGAAATCGGAGCGGCCTCGGAGGGAACTTTTTTTTTGTCCCCTCCACCTTTCCCTCCCTTCCCCTATCTAACCCACCCCCCTGGCCCTACCTAAATCCCCCCCCCCCACCTTGTTCGATGAAGTTATGCCTGCCGCTGGCAGGCGTAACTTGCGCACACCAGCTGGCCAGGCCCCCAGACCTCAGACATGCCCCCGGACCACCCATTTTAGCAAGCCCCGAGACTTACACGTGTCTTGGGGCTTTGCGCACGCCGGCGTCCTATGCAAAATAGGTGCGCCGGTGTGCGAGTGCCCTGCGCGCGTAAATCCAGTAGGATTTACACACGCAGGGCTTTTAAAATCTACCCCTCAGTTTTTTAGGTTTGAATAAATTTGGTATTACTGGAGCACCAATCCAAGTTGTGAGCTGAATTGTTTTCCAGGATTTGGGTTTGCTGGTGGTGGAGGTTGCCAGTCAACTGTTATTAGTCAGAAGAAATAAATTACACAGGGGCAGGGGGTAATCTTTTCATCCACAGAGGGAAGAATTTTCCCTGTCCAGTAAGGAAAGTGCCCGGTCCACTACATCATTTGATCAACAATTTGCAAAGAACCCTAGAGACCAGTGAAACTTTTAAACTCCTAGGAAATGGTTAACGTGCACATAAAAGCCCATGCTTATATGCTAAAAATAGCATGCTATACAGAAAGACCTTATCCTGCACAATAAAGGGGTGTAGCATGAGTACACAAAAATTATCATGTCTATACCATGCAAATGAAGGAACATCATAAGACAAATGAGAGTATAGTTTTGGCTTGGTAAATAATGTGGTGTCCTTATCCTCCATGCTATTTACTGAGCACTCACTAAGGGATAAATTTTAAGTGTTGTTAGTGCTAAAACGCATATACATTCGAATATGTGGGCCGCGCATGAGCAATGTGGATTTTAAAAGTCGCTAGTTATGTGCACATGTGCATGTGCATGAGCTAAAAAAAAAAAAAGGAGGCATTGGGCATTCATGTGCGGGGTCCCCAGTTCCACATGTAAATCCATATTTTAAAATACCAGCATGTGTCTGCTTAGGCGCCCATATGCACTTGTATGGGTGCCTGCACCCTTGTTTTAAAGTTACCATCCAATTGTATTCTTTTTAATACTTACCTGAGATGAAAATGAATCTGTTACTTATAATAGAAAAGCCAAATAGTGTAAACCTGCTAAACTGAGCATGCTTTTGAGAAGGCAATGCGAACTGGAAACAAAGGACCTGAAAAATGATGGTCCTTGCACAGGAGGTTGTAAACACTAACAGGGGTAGATTTTAAAAAAGTGTGCCTTTGCGTACTTTTGTTGGCGCACCAGGCGCAAACAAAAGTACGCTGGATTTTAGTAGATACGCGCGGCTAAAATCCAGGATCGGCGCGCGCAAGGCTGCCGATTTTGTGCAGCCGGCGCGCGCCAAGCCGCGCAGCCTGCCTCCGTTCCCTCCAAGGCCGCTCCGAAATCGGAGCGGCCTCGGAGGGAACTCGCTTTCGCCCTCCCCTCACCTTCCCCTCCCTTCCTCTATCTAACCCACCCCCCCGGCCCTATCTAAACCCCCCCCTACCTTTGTCAGGGGATTTACGCCTCCCGGAGGGAGAAGTAAATCCCCGCGCGCCAGCGGGCTGCTAGCACGCCGAGATGCAACCTGGGGGCGGTTCTGGAGGGCGCGGCCACGCCCCCGGACCGCCCCGGGCCGAAACGCCGCCCCCGAAACGCCCCCCCGCCCCCAAAATGCCGTGCCGATCGGCCCCGCCCCGACACGCCCCCCTCAAAAAACCCCGGGACTTACGCGAGTCCAGGGGCTCTGCCCACGCCGGCAGGCCTATGGAAAATAGGCACGCCGGCGCGCAAGGCCCTGCTCGCGTAAATCCGGGCGGATTTACGCGAGCAGGGCTCTTAAAATCCGCCCCACAGTGCACATAAACTTCACTTGGTCAAAACTTTTCATATAAGAGTTTTTTTATTTCAATACAGTAACTCCTGACAGTTAATGATGGTGTTTAACAACTTTTTGACGACATGTATTCCTTAGATCTATGACTTTTTTTGATCTTTTATTTTCCTTTTAAAAATCATACCATGTTACCTCCTGTGCAAGGCAAATTCCAGGCAAGCTCCGGAGCGTGGGTGCACTCTACACTGTAGATTGTAAACACTAAAAGTGCACATAAACTTCACTTGGTCAAAACTTTTCATATAAGTTAATGATGGTGTTTAACAACAGTCCCCGACACGGACCCGTGTTTCGCCAGTCCGGCTGCTTCGGGGGGATTTTTTAACAACAATCTGTGTCACATAGTATTCTGTATAACACAGATTGTTGTTAAAAAATCCCCCCGAAGCAGCCGGACTGGCGAAACACGGGTCCGTGTCGGGGACTGTTGTTAAACACCCTCATTAACTGTCAGGAGTTACCGTATTGAAATAAAAAAACTCTTATATGAAAAGTTTTGACCAAGTGAAGTTTATGTGCACTGTTAGTGTTTACAATCTACAGTGTAGAGTGCACCCACGCTCTGGAGCTTGCCTGGAATTTGCCTTGCACAGGAGGTAACATGGTATGATTTTTAAAATGAAAATATAAGATCAAAAAAAGTCATAGATCTAAGGAATACATGTCATCAAAAGCAATTAGAGGTTCTGTTGACAGTCTTTGAAGCAATAAAACATCCTAATAATAAAATTATTAATGAAAATCAATAGGGGTGTGTAGAAGAAACATATTCATTTTGGTTTGTTCATTCATTTTATAGGGCACATCCATTTGGTTCGTTAGTTTAAAATAAAAAAATAATTATTCATTCATTCATCCATCCACCCTGTTTAACATTTATATGCTCCCTCTCACCAACCTTCTTTCTAACCTGGGTTACACGCACTTCATCTATGCCGATGATGTGCAAATCCTCATCCCCTTCACAAATTCTATTCTCACCGCTCTCCAAAACTGGGAAACCTGTCTTACCTCCATTAACCAGCTCCTCACCGACATGCACTTATCCCTCAACCCCCAAAAAACTGAACTCCTTTTCATCTCCTCCAAACATTCATCCATTCCTTTGCCCCCCACCCTCTCCCCCTCCACTTTCCCATCCACCTCACGAAACCTGGGTGTCCTTCTTGATAATCAACTCACTTTCAAACCCTACATCAAATCCATCCTCAGCAGCTGCTTTTTCAAGCTGCAAACCCTCAAAAAACTCAAACCCCTACTTTATTTCTCTGATTTCCGTACTGTACTCCAATATATCATATTTTCGAAAATAGATTACTGCAACGCCCTGCTCCTTGGCCTCCCTGCTACCTACACCAAACCTTTGCAACTACTTCAGAATGCCACTGTACGTATCCTCACAAATGCTAAAAAGAAAGATCACATCACTCCCACCCTCATTGATCTCCACTGGCTTCCTATACAATCACGCATCCTATACAAAACTCTTACCCTCATTCACAAAAGCATCTCCAATGAACATTACAACTGGATAAACCCACCGTTCCTCCCTCGCACCTCCACAAGACCAACTCGCTCCTCACTACGTGGAACCCTCTGTGCTCCCCCTATAAAATCAACAAGACTCATCTCTACCACAAACAGAGCCCTTTCTCTTGCAGGTCCCACCCTCTGGAACTCCATGCCCCTTGATCTACGCACTGAAACTTCCACACCCAAATTCAAGAAAAAACTCAAAACTTGGCTTTTCCTACAAGCCTACCCCTCCTCACCCTTGCTTACCAACTCCTCTGCTCACTAATTACACTGAAAGTATTTGTTGAACCTGTACATAGCTTTTTCTCGTTGTTACTGTTATTTATTTATCCTGCTCTCCCAACTTATTGTTACCCCCATTTCGAACCCAACAACCATTTATTCAGTTTTCTGCTTGTTATTTTCACTGTTCTATGTTCTTTGTAAAGGCTATGCCTAATTATACCGTGGTTTTAAATTATCTGTAAACCGACACGATGTGCAAACGGTTGTCGGTATATAAAACCTTTTAAATAAATAAATAAATAAATTCATTCACTTACCATTAAAGTCTATGGGAGAAGAAATGCAGTCTATTTTGGGCTCCAAAACTGGATGTTCATCATCAGTTCTAATAAAGCTGGTGAGTAGACATCATCAGAAGGGTGAAGGCATGCAAACTCCTCAAGACTATGTCAATGTGGCACCAAAAGTGACATGAATAATCTAAGGCACTGTAAAGGGGCAAAGGAGTGCCAGCAGTGGCAAAAGTTTTCCAAGGCCCAATCAGAGAACCAAAGAAGCAGCAAAAGTAGAAAGAATACCCCCAAGGCTTTAAAAGAGGGCCCCAACAACAGTGGCATGAACCCTGAAAGGCCGCATGAGAGGCAAAGCGCCATCGACATCCTAAGGCACCGTGAAGGGGAAATGAAGCAGGAAAAACCCCCGAGGGACAGGGCGGGAAGTAGTGTGGTGAGCCATGCAAGCTCAGAGACTGTGGAGTCTTTCCAGGCTGCCAGCTTTTCTTGTCTGTTAGTGTTTAACTGTCTTTCTGTTGTGGAGTCAATGCTCTGTCAAGGCAGTGAGGCCTCACAATTAAGACCTGGTTGCTAGAGATACCAGTTGTTGTTTTTTGTCTCAGCAATATACAGGATAGACTTCAGTGGACCATAGAAATGAATGTGAAACAATCAAAAGGACGAAGACTATTTTTCATTTCTGGGATTCCTCCATTTGTTTCAGGAAGCCACGAATGAAACAACTATGAGCTCATTTGTTATGTTTTGCCCATTCATTTCAAACATATGCACATCACTGAAAGTCAATGAAGGTATCTTATAGTATTAAAAAAAGTGAAGAAGATATGCTCACTAGACACTGGGGAAAGGCACAGTATTGTTGAACTGTAACCACTGCATTAAAAAAAACCAAACACTTTTTTTGATCTTTAAATATTTCCAGTATGTTTTAAAATAATTTTCAAATCTTATATTGTCACTTAGATGAAATATCTGTAAATAGATTGTCAAAAATCAATTTGTTGCATTGTGGATGTCACACATAGTGGCTACTGATTTGGGGGATGTCTACCAACTACAGGTGGACAGAAGATGACTGCTTTTTAGAAGAAACATGCCAAAATATTCTTGGGGATGTGACCTGGTTTAACTTTCACCCGTTAACGGCTTTAAGTCAAGGAGAGTTTTATAGGGCTAGTATTGATCCTTCTCTGTAAACATTTTTTAAAAGTATTTAATCACACATATCTTATATAAATATAAAATTACTATTTAAAATTTGTGACATTTAAAGTGTGTCTAACAAAATTGCACTGGCGATTACAAGCTTTCTTACCTAAATGCCTGGCTAAGATTCACTATTTATAGTCATGGGTTCAAACTAAATATTGTCAGCATCAGCAGAGAAGGATTTTGAAAAGTGGCAAGAAGGTTATGTGATGATCCACTGGCCATTCAAAAATGCTGATGTCATGTTACCGAGAAAAGAAGTACTTTTGAGAATGAACTCATGTAATCTGTGCTGTCATTTGTTCGTGTTTCCTACTATATTGTGGAAAACAATGAGGAAAATTAAAATTCACAACACTGAACACTGAAGTAGTATCTGGAATACCCAGGAGGAATCTTCATTTGTAGAACAATGGAGACAATTTTGCCATTCTGTAGAGTAGTAACATTTTTTTGGTATTGGACATCTGGAAATGAAGCATGTAGAAATATATCTCAGGCACTGATATGATGGGAACAGTATAGCGAACAGTATATCCTGCTGGACTCACTTGTGAAGCAGAATGGCAGGGAGACCGCTGACCAGCTTTCCACTGTTAAAACTGCCCTCTTGTGAAACTACAGTAAAGTCATTTTGTGAACAGCATAGATTGGTGTACATTAAATTGTGCCCCCTAACCTTTTTGTTTTTTTATCTACATATTGTGGTTTGGGCTTCTCCACTTATATCGTGTGCCTTTGATTTTTGTTAAACCATTCCATTTTGTATAAATAGTTTTTTTCTATGATCCTCTGTATTTTTCTTAACTAGGTTTATATTGATCAATTTCCTCTTCAATAATCTTAATTTATCAGAGTAATTTCTTATATCCCATTAAAAGTATCTTTCATAATTGGTCATTTTTCTACACATTCCATAGAAAAAAATCAAGCATCCACACAGTTGTGTATAATGGCTTGGCTATCTATAACACACATATTACTATTTTTTAATGACATGCCAGTATTTGATTGGTCAGTTGGATATCTTATCAACTTTTTGGTAAAAACATCCCAACAGTTTTTATTAGCTGATCTGTCATTTACAAAAATATTCCTTTTCTCAATGAGATAGTGTCATCATTTTTTGATTGACTACTGGGTCAAACTACCTCTCCAGTCTTCAAAAATCTTTGATGCTGATTCTGACACTGTTTAGTTTGAATCCATGGAGGTGACTGCTGAATCTTGGCTGGGAATTTAATAAGCTTGTACATTCCCATGCAATTTCTTTAAATTTCACACATTTTAAACAATTTAATATTTATTAAAGATGCTTGTGAAAAAATGTATTTGTAAGAAAAAAGCTTTTGTTCTGAATATTGTGCATTTTATGGTGAGTTTTATTTATCAACGTTATTGTCATGGACATTTTTTATTTTTACAGAGAATTTGCATCTGACAAGATGTTTACAGGCAAAACTATATATTATTTTTATACAAGTCTCTTTGACAAAGCATTTATTTGTGAACGTTGGTTTAGGTAAGAGTCCCAGGATAACATTTTGGCACGTTTCCTATAAAGAGCAATACTCAAGTCCAAATCTTTCCCAAACTGTATCTCATATTTTCTTCAAACTGACTTAACTTACAATCCCTTACATTAGTGAGGAGCATCATACGTGGGTGTTTGTAGCATGAACTTAACCATTATCTTCAAAAAAGCCCTAAGTATAATCATCTTACCATTCGTCTGTGGCATTTGTAGATATTTAACAGATGAGTAGTCATTTTTTATGACAGCCACAATGCAACAAATGAATATTTTTATCTATTTACTGATAAGTATTTATCTGAGAGAAAATATAAATCTGATAATTATTTTAAAACATGGAAACATGTAAAGATCAAAGTGGTGTTTTCTTACTGTGTAATAATTACAGTCCAACATACTGTAGATTTCTTCACCGTGTCTGGTGGTCAATGTCAGTAAGAGTATATTTTTTAACTGCTTTAATATTCCTTCATTGACTTGCACATATATTTTAATTAGTGTAATGTTTTTTTTTTCTCAAAAACTGTTTTACTTTCCAGCTGTAGCCATAAGTCTTTGGGGATGAATACATTTGAGCACCATTCTCTTTGCCAAAAGAAAACACAGCTAATGCATATTTTTAAGGGAATTCTTATAAAATCTGCATATTTACACCACAAGAATCTTTTCTCAAGCAAAGCAGTTACACATCGTAAAGAAGCAGATTTTCAAAGGCTTGCGCGCAGCAAACCGGGAGATACACGCGTGTTTAAAAGGCCCGTGGCCACATGCGTAATCTGCTGATATGCGCATAAAAAATATTTTGAGAAAAAGGGGCAGGGTGTGGGCATGGTCAGGACACGGGCATTCCTGATTTTCCCAAAGACACCAGCACAGAACTCTTACATGCACAGGTGTGCGTCAGGGTCCTTATCTGTGTATCTTTGCTTCAGCTGTGGATGACATTGTAAATAGAAAAATTAAGAAAATCTTGCCTAGTCAGCAGGATTTTAAGGGTCGGGGCAGGTAGAGGAAAAGAAAGGCAGGCTAGCTAGGGAAGTCCTATCCTTTAACTGGGTAAACTGGGAATGGCTTGGGGAAATGGGTATTGGCGTCACTGTGCACATCTACTAAAATCCCCCCCACTTACGTGCTTGAGATGGCATTTGCGCATATGTGCGTGCATCAATATAAAATCACGCGCGCATGTAAGTGCAGGTAGCTGATTTTATAACATGCGTACATAAAGGCACTCAGGTTATGGAAATGGACAGGCTCAAAATAATTGGCATGCTTCTCAAGATCGTGGCAATCCTTGCTGTGGTTGCATTCACCAGTGGTCACTGGTGGCATACAAACGTATGCCCAGGAGCAATCTTTTGTGAATGGCCCAGTCCTACTCTCTAGCCAGTCACAAAAGCAGGGGACCTTTCATGCAGGGAGCTGGCCCAGGGGCAAGTGATTAGCCAGTGGGCCCTCCTAGCCCATTCCCCACCCCTGTCCCAAATGTGAAAAGAAAGTTTTCATAGGATACCAGCAAGATGGGGAGACATGAAGGAAAGAGAATGGTGGCGATAGGAGGCTTATGTAGTTAAACTTGATTAGTCACCCTACCCTTTCAGCCCAGATTGAGTTACATCACACCATAGAAACAATGTTTATAACATGCAAATAACATCCCAAATAAACCCTGGTTTTGATTTCCAGTAAGACTGAAATACTGCAGATGGGACCCTTTGGTAATTTAGAATTGCCATAATAATTGATAATCAGATTGTGTTGTCAGTTGAAGAGATGAAACCTTTGGGAGTCCGATTAGATCCTTTGTTAACATTAGAGGATCAAACATGAAATGTGGCAAAAAAAAAAAAAAAAGCATATTCTCATTTAAAATTATTTAGAAAGTTGAAACCTTTCCTGAAGTTTACTGCATTAAAAAAGGTGACATATGTGTTGGTCAAATCCCAAATTGACTATTGCAATGTGTTATACCTGGGATTATCAGGTAAAGTGATTAGAAAATTGCAATTGAGTCAGAACACAACAGAATGCCTTATAAGAATCAGTTCGCGACAGGAACATATTGGGCCATTGCTTAAATATGTCCATGGCTCCCTATTTAAATTTAAAGGCTTGACACTGGCATTTCAAATATTGAATGGCCCTTATCCTTTGAGAGTCACTAAACCTACCACAGGTCTGAAGCAGCTGGCCAGGTACTGGGGAGACTGCAGCTCATCTGCATATATGTCTCTCAACTGTCTTAGTAGTCGACTCCAGAAATCACCACAACCACTTCAGGCTTCAGCTGCTCCAACACCGCTGCTGACCAGGTACTCGGGAGAGTTGCCACATATCTGTACACCTCTACTAGCTACCTCAGAGAGCACTCCAACTCCCTTGGGCTTCCACCAGCTCGCCAGGAGGTGCATGCCATAGTATTTCTCAGGCCAGTCACTTTTCACTTCTCTTTATTACCTATGTCTCCACTACATCTATTCTTCCTGACACTAATCCTCCCCAATCTTATTTCCTGCTGAAAACCACTAATAACACCAAGTCTACTGTCCCCATTTTTTTATCTTTTCATCTCCTGTTATTATGTCTTTTGCTCTGTGCACTGGTCTTGAGTTTCAGAGTTTTCTTCCTCTCTTCTATCAATCTCCACTCTCCCTGACAGCATCGTATTCTAGTCACTGTCATCACACCTCTGTCTCTCTACTCTATATTCTCCTGCTCCTTCTCCTATTCTCAGTTGGGGATATCATTCCCAGTCCTGGCCCTCCAAGGTATATTTCACCCAATCTGTATATATTAAGCAGTTACCTCCCTCCAGTCTTCCCCCTATTCCTTTCTGCCTTCATTTCTTATACTCTCTGTGGCATGCCTATTCTATTTCCAATAAGCTTGCCTACATTCATGACCTCTTTATCTTCAATACTCTTCATCTACTTGGCATTCCCCGAGGACTCAGCTTCAGTTGCTGCTCTCTGTCTCTAATTCTGCTCTGCTACCCTACTCACAAGCATGGCTGCTGCCTTGATCTAGTCCTTTCCTCTAACTGCTGTCTCTCAAATTTCCCCACCAATTCTTCCCTCTCAGACCAACTTCTGTTAACTTTCACACTAAATTACACTCCTCCATAACCTCATCCAGCTACCACCAGTACCTTCAGAAATCTCCAGACTGTCAACTCTTGTAACTTCTCCACTACTTTTTTTTAATCTTTTCTCTCCTCCACTATTTTCTCTGAGTCAATTGATAAGGCAGCTTCTGCTTACAACATTATACTCTCCTCTGCTTTAGACACTCTTTACTCCTGTAAGGTGCACCAAACCCAGCCCCTAGAGTTCACTTCCTATGTTCTTGTGCCCACTATGCAGAACATCTATGGCTAAAATCACTTGCCCATCCTGACTTCATACATTTCAAATTCATGCTGACTTTCTTGCAGTCTACTATTGTACTTACAAAGCAAAACTACTGTATCCATCTGATGAGCTCTGTTGCATCCAACCCTTGCCATCTGTTTGCTATATTCAATTCTCTCCACAAACTACCTTCACTTCTCACCCCCTTCACTTTCTTCCCTCAATATGGCTGACTACTTTCATGACATGGTTCACAGAACTAATCTTGAGTTCTTTGTCAGGTCACTTTACCTTCCTATCTTTTCTGTGGCCCCTGTCAACCTTTCCTCCTTTCCTGGAATCACAGTGGAGAAAACTGCTCATCTTCTCTCCTCCTCCAAACTCACTACTTGTTACTCTGACACCATTCTCACTCAGCTTTCCAGCCCCTTTTCCCCTGCAGTTATCCCATCCATATTTCATATCCTCAGTCTATCATTTTCCACTGCTACTGTTCCTACTTCCTTTGAACATGCTGTGAGAGCACTATTCATTAAAATAACTTCACTGGAACTTACCTGCCCTGCTATCATCCCATTTCCCTTCTCCCTACTGTACAACATAATGACGCTTGCCTCGGGTTGACCAATGTACATTTAAAAAATCTGGAGGTGTGGGGCAGGAGTGACTGAGGGTCCTTTTTGCCCTTGGAAGACCTGTTGATGGAACAAAGGCTGGGTTGGGCATGGGGGGAGAGCGAAGACTCCTTTTTTCCTTTTACTAGACCTGGAGCAGTTGGCATAATTTTTTAAACGTTGGTGGATGAGGCTTCAAAAGAAAACAAGAAATCAAATTAAATTTTTTTCCTTTCCTTATGAGAACAAAGAACAAGACAATTTCCTATTTCAATTTAAATGCCAGTGCTTTCTTTAAAAAAAATAATGTATACACTAACCTCACTTCTCTCCTCCTCCAAACTCACTACTTCTTCCTCTGACCCCATTCTCACCCAGATCTTCAGCAATTTTTCCCCTACAATCATCTCTTCCATCTGTCACATGCTCAATCTATCACTTTCCACTGCAGCTATTCTTGCTGCCTTCAAACATGCTGTGATCATACCACTCCTCAAAAACCTTATACTAGACCCTGTATTCCCTGCTATTTCCTATATCCCACCTCTCTTTTGCTTCTAAATTATGTGAACATGCTGTTCATCACCACTTGACTTTTTTTCATCTCAAGCCATTCTCGATCCACTTTAATCTGGTTTTCACCCTCTACATTCCACAGAAAGAGCTCTTGCCAAAGTTTCCAGTGACCAAATGCCTTTTCTCAGTCTTTATCTTTCTTGATATATCTGCTGCTTTTGATATAGCTAATAAGAAGAACATAAGATCATCACCTACTCCTTGATTCTCAGTCCTCATTTGGATTTTAGAATTCTGTCCTGTCTTGTTTCTCTTCGTACATCGCCCATCGTAATTTTAGTATGTTCCCTGGTGGAACTTTCCCTACTGCCATCCCACTATCAGTTGGTGTTACTCAGGGCTCTGTTCTGGGCCCTCTTCTCTCTATATACTAATTCTCTTGGTGCTCTATCTACTCTCGGGCTTTCAATACCACCTGTATGCATATTTCTTAGCGGAAAGAGTGTTGGATGCTTAGAATGCCCTTCTAGGGGAGGTGGTGAAGAAGAAAACAGTAACCAGATTCAAAATGGCAATGGATAAACATTGTGAATCCTTAAAAGCTAGAAGATGGAAATGAAGAAGAGGGTGCATCCGGGTAATCTGCATGGAACAGCAGTTACTATCCTTAACAGAAGGTGTGGGGATTACTTTCCTCAATCAATAGCCTTGATGCTTTTAATGCAGCTGCAACATTACTCCCTGCTTTGGTGGTAGAGGGGGAGGGGAAGGGGAACTAGATACAGACAATAATCAACATAGGCCCTGACTTTTATGGTCTGGGGTACTGATATGCAGACATAAGGGAAAAAGCACAGGACGACTTCTACGATCAAGTCCGAAAGCAAAGAATGTGAAGCAGCATTGTCTGAATTGTCAAGAAGGCTCCTCACCTAGTAAAAATGTTGTTAGCAGTAATTTATGGGTTTGACAATTGCCTGGTTTTAATTGATTGTAAATATTATTACCCTTATCATAAGGCTTGGGAGTAACTACATGGAGCCGCAGATATTACCCTTGAAAGAAACATGGGTATATCCTGCACAGAGTAGCAGATACTACTATAGGAAGCTTGCTGGGCAGACTGGATGGGCCATCTGATCCTTTTCTGCCATCATTACTATATTACTATGCTGATAATTCACAGATTTATCTCTCAACCCAAGAGATTTCATCAGGAATCCATTCTCAATTCTCAGTTTTCTTGTTTGACATTGCTGCCTGGATGTCTCACCATGGCCTTAAATTCAATATGGCCAAAACAGAGCTCTTTATTGTCCCCTTCCCTTCAAGCCCACTTCCCTGCTTCTTTCTTTCTCTGTTTCTAAGGATAACACTGTAATCCTTCCAGTTCCCTGAACCTGTAACTTTGGGAGTCATTTTCAACTCCTCTCCTCCTTCTCTACACATATCCAAAACACTGCTAAAATGTGTCATTTCTTTTTCTATATCATCACTTAAATCAATCCCTTCTTTTCTAAACATACTACCGGAACCCTTATCCACTTTCTTTCATTGTCCACCACTTAGACTACTACAATCTGCTCCTCACAGTTCTCCCAGTCAACCATCTCTCTCCATGACTGTCTATCCAAAATTCAATTGCATGACATACCTTTTGCCAAAGTTGCTACCCCTACATTAGCTCCCTATCCATTTCTGCATACAAGTCAAGTTCCTCTTATTCACCTTTGTGAGACTTTATTCTACAGCTCCTCACTACTGCTTCTCTCTTATTTTTCCCTATACCCTTCCTTACACCACTCATCAGGCAAGTCACTCCTATCTATGCTCTTCTCTGCTACCACCAATTCCCAGCTCCATTCTTTCCACCTGGCTGCACTATATTTATTTATTTTATTTATTTTATAACTTTTATATACCGGCATTCGTAAAAAAACATCATGTCGGTTTACATGTAACTGAGAAAGGAAATTACAATGATAGGTGGAGGAAAGATAGATAGTTAAAAGGTAAGTTAACTTTACTGTGGTGCCAACGTGTGTCACAGTTAAAAACGAGATTACATATAATAAACCATATTAGACAAAATTAGACAATATTAGACAAAGTTAGACAGAATTAATTATGTACAAGGGGAGGTGGTGCGAGGGATGGGGGCTGGGGGGTGAAGCGCAGGGGGGAAGTGGAGGAGGAGGGGCTGAGGGAGGCGATGGGTGGGAGGGGAATGAAGGGGCAATAATAGGGAAGGGGGGATGAAGGGTAGGGTGGTGTAGGAGGGAGGGGTGCCATACACGGGATATGGCGATCATTAAGAGTAATTGTACAAGAGGCGGGGAAAGGGAATAGTAAGAGGGGGAGGAGGAATACACTTGGAAGAGACTTACACTTGGAATAGACTTTCTGAGTTGGTGCATCATGATCCCTCTCTTACCGCATTTAAATTCAAAAACCCATCTTTTTGAGGATGCTTTTAAATCTTAATCCCTGATTATCTCACTTACAGCCTTATTGAGGCCAATATTCAGCTGCTATCTGGTTGAACAAGTTAGCCAGAAAAACTTCTCTGACTAACTTGGCTGAGATATTCAGCAGAACAGTCATGCTGCTGAATATGTTAAGCTATATTATAGTTAGCTCTCTAAATTTATCCAGGTAAATATAGGACATCCAAATAGTTGTCCTAGCCTTATCTAACTAAATAAATTGGATAAGGCTGAAAATCAGCACTTATCTGGCTCCACAGGGCAGGGGCTAACTCTTATGCTCAGTTCTATAGTAGTGATAAGTAGTAGTAATATTTATAATCAAAACCAAGCAACTGTCAAACTGATATATAAAGATTTTGGTTCAGGTCTTTGGTTCACTCAGCTTGTCCCAGAGTCCTTTGCTGTCTGCCTTAACTGAACCTGCTGGTATACAGTGAACCTTTCACTGACCTTAGACTCAAGAATTTGGAAGATATCTGGAAGACCTGTAGGCTCTGCAAAGCCTATAATTAAAGGTCAGGAGGTTATCGATGGCAGATGGCTGGAACTGCATTCTTTTGCTTATCTGACTCCAAGAGACTCCAATTGAAATCAGAGATTCTCCCTGCCCCTTGGAGATGAATTGATTGATCTATCAACAGAATAATGAAGTTCTGAAGAAACAGAGCACATCAAAGCAATGCTAGACAAAGGAACTTTTAAGGTGGGAGAAGATTTCTCAGGCTAGAGAAGGTCAGCTTATTACACTGTCATATTGCGTAAGTGATCCTCTCACAAGCTTTTTCTATATATGGTTTAAACCTATGAAAATAACAGCTCTTACAAGATACTGAGAGAGACAGGCTGTAGAGCTCTTGTATTGAAGGTCTGACTGTCTGTTTCTCCCAAGGATATGCAATATTAAATTTATATTTGCCTCAACTAAATTATTTGTGGTATCCTTGTGTTCTGTATATCTGCAGATAAGCGCCGCTATACAAAGTTAGGTAATATATACAAAACCCATAACAAATTACTGCTAGCAACATTTTCAGTGGGTAAGGAGCCTTCTTGAAAATGCAGACATTGCTACTTGACGTGCTTTGCATTTGGACTTGGCCATAGAAGCAGTCCCGTATGTCTGTGTAGCAGTAGTAGAAGTATTAGTGTTCTGTTAATGAGTAATTTGGTATCCAAAGAAGCTGTCTACCTTCTTAACCCCTTAGTAGGGGCTCAGTTTCTCATAGAAATATTTTTTCTGGCGAATGAGTCAAGGGTTGTGACTTAATTTTGAAAAACAGATATTTTTTGCATTACTTTGTTTTCTTGATTAGTATTATTGCTTAGTTTATGGGGGAAAGGGTTTCTTTATTGTTGGGAAATATTTTATTTTCTTCTTTAGGGTTCCTCTTGCCTTCCCATCCCACCATCTGCTCTTACTGTATAGACTTACCCACTAATTAAGGTGTTGGATTATACAGAAAAACTGACATTGATTGACAGAGAAACATAAGTACATAGTTTACATTAATTGTTAGTCATTTGAAAAAGCACTTAAGTTCGGGAGAACTTAATTGGTAATATCATTGTAGATCATTCAGTTAATAATTTTTATTTGGTCTGATCTTTTGTACCCAATGCAACATGAAAATTTATAGATGACCCACCAGTTAGATAAAAAAAAAAGAATTTATAAATAAAGATAAGATTCAGTACTCCATATCTAATATTACATATGAGGAAACAAACAGGGCTAAACATAGAGAACCAGCATGTAGGTGCTATTTTTCACAAAAAGAAAGCCAGCTGATTAATCTTGCAGAAGATAAGGATTTTTGTAGGTTTCTTTGCTCATTTCCTTTTACAGTTATCATGGTCCTAAAAAAAACAAAAGGATGCCTGGAAAACATAAGAACATAAGAAATTGCCATGCTGGGTCAGACCAAGGGTCCATAAAACCCAGCATCCTGTTTCCAACAGAGGCCAAACCAGGCCACAAGAACCTGGCAATTATACAAACACTAAGAAGATCCCATGCTAGTGATGCAATTGATACTCATAGCAGTGGCTATTCCCTAAGTAAACTTGATTAATAGCCGTTAATGGACTTCTCCTCCAAGAACTTATCCAAACCTTTTTTGAACCCAGCTACTCTAACCGCACTAACCATATCCTCTGGCAACAAATTCCAGAGCTTTATTGTGCGTTGAGTGAAAAAGAATTTTCTCTGATTAGTCTTAAATGTGCTACTTGCTAACTTCATGTAATGCCCCCTAGTCCTTCTATTATTTGTCAAAAAGGTTGTTGCCACAATTGCTATGTTTGCCTCCATCTAGATGGATATCTTGACCCACAGTGAAGAATCAGTTCAGCGTGAATGATTCCTTGACTCATTCAGAAAACAGATGACAGAGCTGAGATGGGTTGGCTAGGCTTAAAAGCATCCATGACAATAAAGACTACATTGATGAAATGCTTCTTGAGCCATCTAAGATGGAAAAATCCATTGGAGTAGAAGGAGAAACTAGACTGCAACATGGCAGCTGGACACAAAATGCCAAAGACAGTACAGTCTACACCCCAACCCTTCACTCACACTGAAGAACTGGTATGCAGCAATAGAAATGGAAGTGAAGAAACCATCCCAGGATGAAGAGGAACTTAAGCTCATTTACCTCAAAGCAGCATGATCAGCAAGCACTCTGTCTAGGAAGCAAAGGGAAGTGATGCTATGTAACTAATGTCTGAGTGGCACAGAAGCATGATTCTTATAACCAGATGTGCTGTTTGCTGGGTGCCAAAATCTTAGACATTATGGAGAGATTTACCAGAATCATCAAAGTTACTATTATCTGATGGTGCTTATCCGTGTTGTCATAAAAGACAGAAGTGACTTCATGGCTGGGAGACAACTTATAGGAATATAGGTGGTTTTCTCTTCCCAGTTAAAGATAAAGGCTGATAGAGATGTGATTGGGTTTTTTTTTCAGTTCTGGCTTCAATTTCTGGCCCCTGTGGAAAACTTCATTTTTCCTGCAGTCCCGATTTTTGTGTTAGTGCATGCTAAACATAATTAGCGTGCATTAACATTTTAAAGTTAGTACGACCCTACTCACGTTAGCGTGCACTAACACAAACTATGAATTTTTCCGAAATTTTGACGCCCCCGAACCATGCTGAATTAGACAATTTTGTTGAAATTGTCATAATTTGAGAAAAACGAATGCACATGCCTAAAGGCTAAGACAGAGAATCTTGCATTCTGGATGTGAATAATTGGTTGTATATATGGTGTCAAGAACAGCAATTCAGCTTTGCTTACCATGGGATGGTAATTCAAGAACTGCTGAGAAGAGATGGTGTCTACCTGTCGAAGAAGGGGTGAAGTATCTTCCAGAACAGACTGGCAAACCTACTGATGAGAGCTTTAATCTAGGATCTTTAGGATGGATAATAAAAGCCTTTGGGGTATTATAAGCCCTCACTTAATTAATCATGTGTAAAGAAATAGGAAATAAAGGGTAATATCTGGAAAGCTATGTATTTTAGAAGAGATGGAGCATACGTCAAGCAGAAATGCAATGGAGAAAACATAAGGACGTAGCGTCTAAGTTGACCTATTCAAATTTGCTAAATGAATATAGGGCCTTATGCCGCACTGCTAACAGAAATAATTACTCAGAAACATTAGCATGCATTCTTAATCATTTATTAGAGTTCTTATAACTGGTTGAAAAGTTGACTGCTTAGCCATCATGGCGGGGGGGGGGGGGGGGGGGGAGGGAGTGATTTACCTGATTATAAGATACTCGTGACACAATTTGAAACAAAAATTTTAAATATTAGGAAACTGTGGGTAAGATAGTTTTGTCAGAAGACACCTCTCTTATAGATGTTCTAGATAAATGGTCTGATTTCAGACCTTAACATTGAAGGAAGTTACATCAATGTTACGATTTTGCCTGCCATGAAGCCTCACTGTGCTCTAATCAAGCTTATTGTGATACCTCCGCACCAGCAGAGGCCTCCAGTGAGCTCTGTTCCAAGCTACCCAAGCCATCTACTCATTGGCCACCTGACAGCTGTGGTACAGCCTCCTCTCCACCAGGGGTCCTCAGTGAGCTTCATCTCAAGCCTTGCCAAGCTCTGCCTTGCTGCCTGTACCATACCTAAGCTCCAGCCCATTTTAACCTTGCCTTGCCAGAACCTAGATGCTGTTTAATGGAGTAATTCTTGGCTCTAGGTCCTGGCTACTATTCCTTGCCTTGCCTTGTGGCCTCTGGGCCTTCTTGCTCCTTTCCTTTCCTTTTCTTGTGACATCCAGGCCTTCTTGCTCCTTGCCTGCCTTATGGCCTCCAGGCCTTCTTGCTCTGTGCTCCTTGCCTTGAGTCCTATCTAGGCCTTACCTTATCTTGTGGCCTCTGGGCTTTCTGTCTCCTTAGGGATAGCTCAGTGACCTACTCGGGCCTTACCTTGCTTAGTGGCCTTCGGGCCTCCAGCCTTGCTGCCTTTGGGCTTTTGTGTTCTTTGTTCTGTGTCATCCTTGTTTGCTCCTAACCTTGTCTGCCTTGTCTAGGTCCTGCCCTAGTCTTCCTTGTTTAGTCCTGTCCTTGTCTGATCTTGTCGTGTTCTGCCCAGTCTAGTTCTCAGTATTCTTTTCCTGCTTTGCCTTGCCCAAGCCTTTATCTGTATCCAGCCTAGTCCCTGCTCAGTATCCAATCCTCAGCCTGCCCCAATATCCAGTTTAAAGTCCCTGTCTGTTCCAGTATCCTGACTACAGCTCCCTGTCTGTCCCAGTACTCAGTCCACATCTCCTTGCCTGTTCCAGCATCCAATCCACAGATCCTTGCCTGTTTCTATATTCATTTTTCAACTCATTGCCTGTTCTAGTCTGTCTCCAGCTGATGTCTGCCCTGCCTTAACTAGTAGGGATGTGCAGAGGGACGCCATACGTTGCATTAGGGATTTGGATTCGTCGGGGGGCAGATACATTGCATTCGGCCATATGGCGCCCCGATACGTTAATACGTCTATTTCTATTCGTTTCCCCGCTAAAATTAAAATTAACTACAACCCCCCCCCCCCCCCACCGTCCTGACCCCCCCAAGACTTACCAAAACTCCCTGGTAGTCCAGCGGGGGGTCCGGGAACCATCCCCTGCACTCACACCCTCGGTGCCGGTTTCAAAATGGCGCTGATAGCCTTTGACCTACTATGTCACAGGGGCTATCGGTGCCATTGGTCAGCCCCTGTCACATGGCCATCGGCGCCATCTTGTGCCCTACTATGTGACAGGGGCTGACCAATGGCACCTGTAGCCCCGTGACATAGTATGGGCAAAGGCTATCGGCGCCATTTTGATTACTGGCAGCCGACGGTCTGAGTGCAGGAGGTCACGCCCACGGACACAGGGAGAGCACGATCGGGTTCAAAGCTGGAGGCTGGAGACCCTGCGAGGTCCACCTAAGTCCAAGCGGCCCGGGTCCCTATGGGCTCCTCCCGGAGGGACATCGGGCTTCCAGTGGTGAAGTTCTTCACATCCTCTGTCTCCTCCAGTGCTCCGCCCCCTGGGGACAATTACCTCCTGCTCCCTTTCAGGACACGTTCCTTCACTGTCCCAGGACAGGGGTCTACCCCCGTGCGCAACATATTGTTTCCAGTATTTTCACTAGTATGTGTATCTCACGAATTAGGACATCCTTTAACTCCATTGAGATGCTTATCCATATCAGGATTTATGCATAAAGAAATATTGCATTCATTTCATCAAAGGTGGTTCTCATCATGAGCTGAAAGTTTGAATTATCTTTGAGGTTATACATGCAGATTTAAACCCATTAAATAACAGCTATGAATTTCATATTCAATGGATTTTTCCAGCTAACTTTTCAAATTAGCCGGACAAACCCTGACAGCTTCAGTTTTCTCCCTGCTTACCAACTACATTTTTTTTGCCAAATCACTGTCTGGACAAATATAAATGGACAGAAGAGAGGTGCACTATTTAGCATTCCCGTGGCACAGTTTTACTTTGGGCAGTGCTGAATATCAGTGCAGGTTTGACAAAATTATCTGGGTAACTCTGTCCAGGTAAATAGCTGCCCGAAAGTTAGCCAGACAACTTTGTCAGCTTAGATTTGGGTTGAACACCTGGATAAAGTTAACTGGATAAAGTTGTCCAGTTAACGTTATCCAACCACTACTGGCGGAATATGGATGACTATGAGATTTTCTATCTATTTGTGCATCTGTGGCCTGATTTTTGATTGAAAAGTACATAAAAACATAAAATTGCCAAACTAGGTCATACCAAAGGTCCATCAAGTATAGTATCCTGTTTCCAGCAGAGGCCAATCCAGGTCACAAGAACCCAGACAGGATCCCAAGTCAAAGATGGATTCCATGCTGCTTCTCCCAGGGAGAAGAAGTAGATTTCTGCAACTCTAGGAACTTATTCAACCTTTTCTAAATGCAGTTACACAAATAGTTTTCATTACATCCTCTTGCAGCAAATTCCAGAACTTAATCATGCGTTGAGTAAAAAATATTTTATCTTATTACTTTTAAATATACAACTTAGTAACTTCCTTTTGTGTCCCCTGTCTTTGTACTTTTTGAAAGAGTAAACAATCAATTCTCATTTACTCATCCACTCCTCTGAGTCCTCTCATCATTTTATAGACCTCTATCATATCTTCCCTCAGCCGTCTCTTCTCCAAGCTGAAGAGTCCCAACATCTTTAACCTTTCCTCATGAGGGATCATTCCATCCCTTTATCATTTTGGTCCCCCTTTTCTGGACCTTTTCTAATTCCACTATATGTTTTTTTGAGATGCATTGACCAGAACTGCACATAATACTCAAGATGAGGTCACTCAAAAATGGAGTAATAGAAAGGCATTATGATATTCTCTGTTTTATTCTCCATTCCTTTCCTAATGCCTAACATACTATTTGCTTTCTTGGCTGCTGCTGCACATTGAGCAGAAGATTTCAATGTGTTATCAACGATGACGCCGAGATCTTTTTCCTGAATGGTGACTCCTAATGTAGAACCTTGCATTGTTTAGCTATAATTTGGGTTACTCTTCCCTAAGTGCCTCGCTTTGCACTTGTCTACATTAAATTTAATTTGCTATTGCATGCCCAGTCTTCCAGTTTTACAAAGTCTTTTTGCAATTTCTCACAATCCTCTTGTGATTTAACAACTTAGAATAATTTTGTGTCATCAGCAAATTTGATCACCTCACTCGTTGTCCCATTTCCAGGTCATTGATAAATATATTAAAAAGCAGTGTCCCAGAACAGATCCCTGGGGCACTCCACCATTCATCTTTTTCCATTGAGAAAATTTACCATTTAGACCTACTCTCTGTTTTCTATCTCTTAGCCAGTTCCCAATCCATAATAGTACATTGCCCCCTCTCTCATTGCATTTTAATTTCCTAAGAAATCTCTCATAAGGTACTTTGTCAAATGCTTGTACATGTCCAATATATATATATACTTTACCCTTTCCCCCTAAAATTATGCACACAAACAAGATATTCTGTCTTCCTCATCTCACACACTGTCTTTCCCTTGATGAAAGAGAAACATACAACACACTGTTTCCTCAGCTGAATTCCTACCACCTCCAGCTACTCCCTTTTCAGTGAAGTATGTTGAAAATGTTTTAAAACTGTAATAATGCTAGGGCCTGTGCATCCAACACAAAAGTTGTATTTGACTTGTTTTCTAGTGGGGAGAAGATGATGTGAATGAAGGAGGGGAAAGCAAAATGGACTTGGAGGAAGGGGGAGAGCATAGTATGTTACCCTGCTGATGTTATTCCACTTCAACAATACTGGGGAATAACGAGGTCCATATTTAGATGCTGTCTGGATAGTAAATGCTAGCTGGATAAACTTATCCAGCTAGCTTTGGAGGTATATTCAATAGTGCAGCCACACTATTGAATATAGCCTGTCAACTTTAGGACAGCTCTTTGGCCCAACCAGACTTAACCAGCTTCCTCTGAATACTGAATTTAGCCGGTTAACATATCTAGCTGGAATGCCCCTATCTTATCCGGTTAAATTCTAGCCACCTAACTTATTAGCCAGCTAAAATGTATCCAGGTATGTGCCCAAATATTCATTTAGCTGGCTAGCTTCTGAGTTAGCTGGATAAATGCTTTTGACTACGGACCTGTACATGATTCATTTTCTTTACTGTTTATTTCAGTTCCCTTCTGTAGTTAGATTAAACCCATCACCTCTTCAGGTTTCCCCAAGGAAGTTAACTCTCTATTGACCTACTGATCAACTTCTGAATCTTGGTTTTCTGTGTACGAGGAGCCAGAATTCTCCAGAGGTAATCCTGAGGATCATCCTGAGCTGAAGGCTTTTTATTTTAGCACAAGGCAAATACTGCTGCTAGTACAAACAATTAACCGATAAGTTTTAAAGAAATGAAAAGGAGAACATTGATTATAGACACAAAAAAGGGAAAAGTTTTAATTTCAGGAAAGTCTTGATGCATTGATGTATTTGATCATTTGGACAGCTGTATGAAATGGACTGCTGCTGTGCATTTGGAAAAGGATTGATTGTTTGCCCTTGATAGAGTTTGCTAAAGCAAGGCAGCTCTGGAACTGAACTTCTATTTTACAAGAAATCCACATCGGCATCCTTTATTGTGATATTTGCAGCAAGTCTATAGCAAGTAACAGCCTCTCTGCCCTGAAGCTACAAGGAGCAAGGCTTCATAGAATGTGAGCGAGAGAGCAGTGATCAGTGTTTAAAGCCTGAAATGTTGCAGGCAAAATGAATAGTGCTTAAAGGCAGAGCTCATTTTGCACAAGAAAGCACAGATTTAAAACTAAAGTGAAAGACAAGTTAAGCAAATCCTTTAAAAACCCTGCAACTCTGAACTGCTTAAAAATAGGCATTCTGATGAATGGATAGACTGACACCAAAGAATGGGTGGTGAACACTGGAAATTCCCTTGAGATGAGAAGCAGAGGATTTGGAAAGTAAGGAATGGCAAATGCATGCAAAGGATAAATGAAGGGGCTGAAAAATCTTTGGCGCTTTCTGGGTTCAATGGGTATCCTGTACAAAATGTTAATAATTGTTAGCAATTATCAGAGACAAAGAAACCCTCTATGTAGTGTCAGTAAGAGGCATAATGTTCATTAACTTCATTTTTCTGAAATGACAGATATAGATTTTACAGCGGAATAACCAGCACCTATATATTCTCTAAATGTGTCTGCTACATATAGAAACGTTATGAAGAAATTAAATATTGTCAGTGTTTTCAAAGGTGAAAGGTTGGTCATGTAGGATAATGAAACAGTAGATTTGCTGTGAGAGTCAGTACTGAGAACTCACTCCCATACTCAGTTATAATTCATGACTGGCCTAGTGGGTAGCCCTTATCCCTCTGTGGAGTTAATGCATCTCTACTGTAGCCTGCTGAGGGCACCCTGTGTTCCTTCCCACCATCTGTGCCCTGGCGTGTTCAGTTTCTCTTGCTCCTTTATGAAGATCTCTTGGTGTTAACTGTCAGACTACTGCCTTCTAAAGGTGATTGTATGCTGCATACTCAATGCTGAATTGCCATGCATGTATTTTTCTATCTTAGATAATGTAATCATATCATCAAGACACAGTCTCATTTTCTGGGAGATTACTAGACAAGTGAGAGGTTGGTCAGATTAGGAAATGTTCTGTTGCAAACATGTTTATTGAAATGTGAGCTTCCATTTAGGAGATGATGATTGGAAACTGGGTAAAAAAAAGTAGGGGTGCTAGAGAGCATCCTTCAAGATGGCCACCTGACAGATTTGCTTGTGAGAATCTTTCCAGAATTCTTTCTCCCACACCACTAGAAACAACTTATCTGTCATTTTTCAATACTCGACTGATATTATTCTCGACGGCTACTCCAAAGCCAGGTAAGGCCGATATTCCTACCTTACAAGCCTGTGGAATGAAAAGATCCAAACATGAGCCTCCTCCTCCCTTCAAAATGGTGGTCACAAAAGACTTTGAAATCTTTCTCAATGCCATCATATCCGAGCTACTTCAGGTAAAAGAAATGATTAAGGCAAAATCAGAGACCCATGACTGTGATTCAAATTGAACTGTCTGACTTCAAGGACCAGCACTGCTGTGTAGAAGAGAACTGCTTTGCTAGAAGCCAAAGTTGAAGTGCATTCTGAGCAACTACTTGGTGGACATCAGCAACAGAAGCGTACTGAGAATATGAATAATAAGAGTCAGCACATCACACATCAACTTACGGATATAAGGCATCTCTGAAAAGGCCAATGGTGCAGAATCTATTGAAATTTTTTTTATAGTCTTTTCTCACAAAGTTTTTGAATCTTCACTTTGCTTTTCATTTTGAGATTGAGCATGCACACAGATCGACATCACATCAGGTTCATGATGCTAAATTTCCAAGACCAATTGTGCTGCATTTGCTGTGTTACCTGCAAGTACTCAAAATACTACAATGAGATAAGCTTAAAGCTCCATTAAAATATGATGGGGAAACTATTTTTATTTGTCCTAAATAAAACAACAGTTCACTAATGCAAGCAGCTTTTGGTAATGAAGAACCAACCAGTCTCTGAACACCCGTTTTGACTCGTTATACCCTACACAGGTATGAGTCACCTTAACAACACTACAGAAAGCTTTGATGACCCTTCAGATTTACAAACATACTTAAATGAGCTGTGGGTCATGGTGATGGATGTAAAGTGATTAATTATTAGAACATTTTATGGGATTAACATTTTTTCCTTTCCCACTGTTTCTACCTCAAGGTTGTATCTAACTTTGCCATTCATTGTGCATTATCGGTGTTGGCTTCAGCTTCTCTCATCTATGTCTGGTGGCATTCTAGGATGGCTGTAATTACCACAAATAAATTATTTTCATTTTATATTCTGAGCTTCTTTCATCACCTACTGATGAATCATATCAGGTGAAATTTAAAAGCCCTATGCGAGCTAAAACAAGTAGATATCCCTGTATATCAGTCCGGTGCATGCCGCGTAGATTAAAGAGGCACCTGGGTATGCGCAGATCTCCCAGTATGCAAGTACGATTTTTTTCATAAAAGGGGCAGGGCATGGGCATTCCAGGAAATATGAAAGAAACTAGTGCATATTTAACACACAAGTGCCCTGGGGTCCCTTTCCGCATAACTTTACTTCTGTTATGGACAGCGTGTAAGACATGAAACAAAAAAAAAATAGGCTAGTCAGCAGCGTTTTAAGTATTGGGGCTACTAGGGTAAAAAGGATGCAAGTTAGCTAGGGGATTTAGGAAGTCCTCTCCTTTACTTGGGCAAACTGGGAACAAACTAAGGAAACAGGTAATTGTGTTGGCGTGCATATCTACTAAAATCCCCCCAATTTATGCGATCGAGGTGGCATTTGCACGCAGCTGTGCACATCTGTGTAAAATTGTGTGTACATGTACGTGGTTAGAACTGATTTTATACCATGTACGCATATACGTGCATGTGTTTTAAAATCGCTGCGTCTATGTGCGTGAGCCGGCAAATCGCGTACATATGATCCTGCACACAGGTCTTAAAATTCACCTTTATTTGTTTTATATTGAAGTATACTTATTAGTAGGGATGTGCTTGGGCCGAACCAAAAGGTTCGGCCTTCATTATCAGCCCACCATGGGAAATTTCGGTTTCCCACAGTTTGGGCCTTTTTTTTTTTGGCTGCCCCGAATTTTGGGGTTAGTGTGCGCTAACATTTTAATGTTAATGCGAGGTAACCCTGAAAAACAAATTTCCCTGGAATTTTGGGGAAATTCCCTTCGTTTTTCAGGGGTGGCTGAACCAGGACAAATTAGACAATTTTGTTGAAATTGTCTAATTCATCCTAGATGAATGCACATCCCTACTTATTAGCCTGACCTTTCTTGTTGCTATGTCGCTGTTTAACATGCTGTCAATCTATTTGTTTGGCAATATGTATAAAGTTGTATTTGTACTCCCCTCATTAAGTGCACGTGTTTTCTCCTTGGATGGAAGTCATGCTGCAAATGAAGTTATACTGGAAACGCTTAACACGATTAGGGGTACATTTTAAAAAACCGCGCGCGCACGTACTTTTGTTCGCGCACCAGGCGCGAACAAAAATCCGGGGGCGGCGCACAAGGGGGTGCACATTTGTGCAACTTGCGCGCGCTGAGCCCTGAGCGCGCTGCCTGTTCCCTCTGAGGCCACTCGAAAATCAGAGCGGCCTCGGAGGGAACTTTCCTTCCACCCCCCTGCACCTTCTCCCCCTTCCCCTACCTAACCCACCCCCCCGGCCCTATCTAAACCCCCCCTACCTTTATCGCACAAGTTACGCCTGCTCGAAGCAGGCGTAACTCACGCGCGCCGATGGCCCGCTGCCGCACCATCACCCGACCTGGGGGCTGGTCCAGAAACCTCGGCCACGCCCCCCAGAACGCCCCCGGGCCGGCACCACACCCTCTGGAATGCCCCCCGGAATGCCCCGAATGTCGCGCCGCCCCCCGCCACACACCCCTAGCAAAGCCCCGGGACTTACGCGCGTCCCGGGGCTTGCGCGCGCCACTGAGCCTATGCAAAATAGGCTCGGCGCGCACAGGATTTTTTTTAAGGGTTACGCGCTTAACTTAAGCACATAACCCTTTTAAAATCTGGCCCTTAATATGCAAATGGTACATTTTCTTCTTCTCTTCCTTATCTATTTCTTCTTGTCAAATCAATGGTTTTCTGACATCAGTCTGGGAGATCTCTGTTTAATACTCTGTTATCTTGTTTCAACTGCACGCATCAAGTATCTTGCTTGTTGCGGTTGTCGAACAGCAATATATGAGTATATACATTTTTTTTCGTCTTTTCTCTTATTCCTTCTTCATCTGGTATGGGATTATGAATCCAGTTAATCTCTGTGCTGCTTTTCTATGGATGTTTTCTAATCTGCAGGTATGATTTAGGGGATATTTGGGTTGAGCATGTTCCATGTTTCCTGTTTCTTATTGTAACATTAACTTTAACCAAGGCTGTCTTGAAACCAATAGGTTATGTATTTTCTTCATTCTTGCTTTCAACACTATAGGCACAATATGTGGTTTTTATTATCCTGCAATCATTATGCTTTGTTTATATTTTGCTTTTCTCATTTGGTGTTATAGGCTGCAATTGAAAGTTCATTTATCTAAATATGAAGGATTTCAATACTCCCATTAAGTAGAAAAAAAGTGCTACAGTACTTTAAAAGGGCTACTGCAGATATTCTTTTTCTCCAGGAGACTCACTTGTCCTTTATGGAATTAGTGAAACTGGCTTCTTTGGGCTGGGAAGTAAAGGCATTTTCTTCTGCAATATAAAAAAAATGAGGTGGCAATCTTCTGTCAGATGTCCTTGTATTTATGTAATCTTATAAGAGTTGGATAATGAAGGTAGCTGGGTGAAGCTAAAAATAGTTCTTGATCATATTATAATGGCTCTGCTTAATATTTGTGCTCCTAATTTGGATTCTCCTATTTTTTTTCAAGCAGGCACTTCTGAAGCAGGCACTCTTTCAGTAATAGCCAGTGGTGATTTTAATCTCCCACTGGATTTAACTATAGATAGGAAGACTCTTTGTAAACTCTGGCAGAGAGTGACTGGTTTTGCATCATATAATCCTTGACATGGGTTTATCAGACCTTTGACATCTTAAACATCCCACTTTTTATTCCTTCCCCCCCAAAAAATCTGTACCCACGAATAGATGCTTTTTATGTCCAATAATCTTTTACGTAATTTTTTATCCACTCACCCCAAAAATCTATACTCAAGGATAGATTATTTTTTTATGTCCAATAATTTTTTTCCTAATTTGTTATCCACTTCCATTGAAAATATAAAAGTGTCAGGTTATATGGCTACATCCGTGACTCTTAAATTGAGTGAATCTCTTCTACTTAGTTCTTTCCAGTGCTTTAATTCTACTCTTCTTGGCAATGAGGATTTTTGTGTGTTCATCAAGAAATTTCTTAAGGAGTACTTTACATTTAATCCTCATGTAATCCTCATGTAAATATATGGTGGGATGTTTTCAAGGCTACCTAGCAAGGTGTTATCATTAATTTGCTGCCAGTAAATATAAATAAATAAATATTGATATAGATATTAAAACCATGGAAACATTTGAACAAAATGTCCCTATAATTACAGAAATTGAAGTTTCAATACATTACCTTATTGAGTGAGCAGGCTGATGCCTTGCTTTTTTCTCAGAGATCAAGATTTATACAGAGGTAAATAAATTTAGTTGGGTATTAGCTCAATATCTTAAGAATACAAAGTCTAGACAAAATATTAGATCTCAAATCTCTTTGGATGCTAGTATATTATTTAAAGATTGAGACATTATGCATCAGTTTGAGACTTTTTAAAAGCAGCTATCCTCTTCAGAGCTTTTGGCACTTCCAGAAAGTATGTATAGTTTTTTTGATAGCTTGCAGCATGTCTGCATCTCTGAATCTGATCACACCCTGCTTGAGGCTGATATTACTGAAGAAGAGATTTGCAAGGCCACAAACCTTTACCGCAGAGAAAGTCTCTAGGACAAGATGGACTATCTGTTGTATTCTATCAAGTATTCTCTATAGAGTTCACCCCTAAGTTGAAAAATCTATATTATGGTCTCATTACTGCTAATAGAATTGTAGTTACCTTACTAGAAGCCAGTATTGTTGTTCTGGAAAAGCCCAGTAGAGACCATAGATATGTTCATAATTATCATCCCATCTCTCTTATTAATGTGGATTGTAAAATATTTGCCAAAATTCTGGCCTCCAGGCTTTCAGCGGTATTGGATGGCATAATTCATAAGGACCAAAGTTGCTTTATGCCAAATAGTGACAAATGTTAATGCCAGAGTATTGTGTAGCATTCTTTCTGAGCACCTGCTATGAATGGCCCACTAGTGGCTTTGCCACTTGATGCCGAAAAAGCATTTGATAGAGTAGAATGGTGCTTTTTGTTTAAACGACTTTTTATTGATACAAAGCAACAAGGAAATAGCTGAACAGCAGACTTTAACATTAGAGTCACCTGCATAATGCACATTTAACATAGATGATGTAAGCAGATGCGGGGCAGATAATCCCTGATGCTTTGTCCATTTATCCTAATATAATAATAATAATACAAAAGAGAACGATTCATGACCCCACCTATCACATCTCATATCTCCATTCTACCACACTTCATACAACCACACATTCACACATATACATCCATTAGGTATTAAAGGTATTTAAAAAATAGGTACATACGGACTAATATATGGACAAGTTACTTGGAAAGCTTCCAGTTGGTCAAGTAACCATCTCCCAGTAACTGAGTTTGTTCGGTAGTCGGGAGTAAATTATACAACTTCTGCCATAAAGTTATATAGACATCTGATACAGAACAGAGCATGTGCCATAACGTATGTCAAGGTGTTCCATCTGTGTATGGGACATAAGAACATAAGAAATTGCCATGCTGGGTCAGACCAAGGGTCCATGAAGCCCAACATCCTGTTTCCAACAGAGGCCAAACCAGGCCACAAGAACCTGGCAATTACCAAAACACTAAGAAGATCCCATGCTACTGATGCAATTAAGCTCCTCCACCTAGAAAAGGAAGGAGGTGTGGGCCAGAGCAAAGGCAATATATACAAACAAAAAATGGCTCTTCTTAAACTGAGATTTATTGTTGCACAGAGCACCAAGCCCTCCAAGTAATAGAATCTCCTCTTGAAAAGGTATTAAAATGTCAGTACATTGATGGAGAACCTGGAGTATGGCCTTCCAATATGGGAAATTTTTATGACACAACAGAAATAGATGTACAAAAGACCCTTCTTCAAGGTGGCATTTATGGCATTCAGTACTGTCAACAAGGCTCATTTTATGTAAGTGAAGTCTGTCTGCTTGACAGTGATGAATAATTTTATATTGCATTTCCTTTAAAGACGTTGTAAGTGGGCTATGAAACAGGTCTCTAAACAGCTTGCCCAGGCTCTCCATTGTGATTGTCTGACCCAGCTCCTTCGACCAATAGCAGGCTAAGTTGGTCAATCACCCCTCCGATTGTTTCCTTTTACAATATTTATACCATGAAGCAATAGAGTTTTCCCCCTGAGCTATATGTACTATCTCATTAGACCAGAGCAGCTCCTGACGTATCTCTGCCTCAGTCATTCTTAGTGAGACTATATAGTACCTAAGTTGTAAGTGTGCATAAATATGTGTATTGGGCATGTCATATAGGAGCTGAGTTTGGTGAAAGCTAAGAACCGTCCCAGAGTCTTTCACCATACAATGTAACAAGGTGTGCAACCCTGTATTCTGCCTCACCTTAAAAATTTTGTTCATAACCCCTGGTAGAAATTCTGGATTAGATTGGATTGGAAGGATTAAAGAGGTATCAGTCCATAAGCCTACACACGCTCTCAGTTGGTACCATGCTTGAAGCAATGAGGGTAAAAAGAGTATGTCCTTAAAAAACTTAAGTGAGAGAGATTTAGACATGTACATCAAACTAAGAGGAGAGTAAGGTTTAGAAAGGAGTTCTATTAATCGCAAGGCGTCATATTTAAAATTGTTACAAATAAGATTTTTTTTTTTATTTAATGAATTTTATATACCGTCATTTGGAAAGGTCAAAATAACGCCATCATAACGGTTTACAAAATAGGTTAAAGGTAAATGGGGGGTTAACAATGGTTGTAAAGTACAAACTATTATTAGGCTTAGGAGATAACATAAGTAATGATTAAGTTCAGTTTATGAGTTCTTTCTTATTTAAGAAATAAGATTTAAGATCCCACAAGGAAGATAGATTGTATAGAAAGAAATCAGGGGCTTCTATCCTGCCAGCCTCTTTGGGTCTGATCAACGTTCGGTGGGCAATCTTAGGTTGTTTCCCCTTCCACACAAATCCTACAAACATTGATCTCAAATGTGCCAGATCGTGGCAAGTAAGCCAGCAGAGAACTATCTGTAACCTATAAAGGAGCTTAGGCAAAATGCCCATTTTAAATAGGGCAATTCTCCCCAGCACAGATAAGGGGAAATCCTTCCAGGCTTTCAATTGAAGCTGAAGTCCCTCTATTAAATCATTAAATTTGTACTCATACAGATGAGTTAAATCAGAGAGGATCCATATTCCCAAATAGTTAATCTTTTGAGTTGCCCATCTGAAGGGAAAATCCCCCATCCAGCTGTCAGGGAGGCCTGAAAATAGAGGGAGGGCTTCAGATTTGTCAAAGTTAATCGTGAGTCCTGAAAAGGATTGAAAGGTTGAGAAGACCTGAAGAATCTGAGGAATTGCCAAAGCAGCCTGGGCAAAAAATAATAAGATGTCATCTGCAAAAAGGCACATTTTCAACTCCTCAGGCCCTGTGTGGACTCCTGATATATTTTCGCTTTGGCGAATTTTAATTGCTATGGGTTCCAAAGTGAGTACAAATAATAAGGGGGACAATGGGCAGCCCTGTCTTTTACCCCCCTGCAAAGAAAACTTCTTGGAAAGTTTGCCATTTACAAAGATATGAGCTGTTGGATCAGTGTACAACAGTCAAATCCATTGCAAGAAAGGACCCCATCCCATATTTTTCAAGAATCCAGAGCATATAAGACCAGTTGACTTTGTCAAAAACCTTTTCAGCATCCAGACTTAGTACCATCCCCTTAAGGTTATCCTTATCCTGTGATAAGACCAGTAACAGTTTACGAACATTATTGACACCGTATCTGCCAGTCACAAAACCTGTCTGGTCTCCTGTTACTAGATAGGGTAGGATCCCACTCAGTCATGATGCAAGGTTAGAAGCTAACAATTTGGCATCTATATTGAGTAGCGAGATAGGCCTATAGGAAGCAGGACTGCCCAAATCCCTCCCCTTTTTAGGTAGTACTATGATAATGGCTTGATTTAACATACTAGAGGGAAACCCAGAAATGAGAGCATGGTTAATCATATCCTTAAAAGGTTGTAAAATTTGAAAATTAAGAATCTTAAAGAATTCACAGCCAAATCCATCAGGATCCGCTGCTTTACCAAGCATAATTTAGATATAGCCCTGAAACCCTCCTCTTCGGTAATCGGTTGATGTAAAGCACCAGCCATCTCTGTCGAAATGATGGGAAGGGGGGAGATCCTTTAAAAACGCCTCTCTGGCTTCCTCATTAGCAGAGACAGCCGTATAGAGATGTTGATAATACAGTCTAAACATTTCCAGTATCTTTTTGGTGTCCAATGGGGCACCCCATTTGTACCATTTGTATGTTGCAAACCAGTGATATAAGCCCGCTTGCGCGATCCTCTTACCAAATTAGCCATTAACGTCCCGCTTTATTGCCAAAACAGAATGGTGCTTTTTTTAAATTTTATGTCAGTTTGGTTTTGGCCCTTGATTTATTAATATGATTAAGCAGCTCTTGCACTTTTCACCTAGGGCTAGAATTGTATTAATGGATTATTTTCAAACCCTGTACTACTACTACAAAGGGATACTAGACAAGGTTGCCTGTTATAACTCCTATTTAACAATGCTATGGAACCCTTAGCTATCACATTTAGCAAAATGCACAGATTAAGCACTTCTAATATCATAAATCTCAAAGTTAATTGTCTATTTATGATGATGACATATTAGTCTTTGTTATAGTGGACTCTATACCAGCTCTTCTACAATTTATGAATTTGTTTTTCCAGTTTTCAGGTTATAAAATCAATTGGATAAAATCTGTAGCTTTACCTTTGAATAAGCTAGTGACCAAAGATACTTTATCGTCTTTCTCTTTTCAATGGTCTGCTGTGGCTTTAAATGTTCTTGGTGTATGGTTTGCTAATAGTTTTTAATACTGATAAGCTATTTGGGATTGCTAAGGAGCTTACCACTAAATGGTCTCCTCTTTACCTCTCTTGTTGGGTTTGAATGGAGGCAGTAAAGATGACCCCTAAACTGAACTACATTCTCTCCATGCTCCCACTTCCTTTTCCTTCCAAACTCTATAAAAAGTTGGAGGGTATTTTAGTCCAAATTCTATGGCAATTTAAAACTCCTCGTATTGCACTAAAATACTGAAACTATCTAGAAAACCTGGTGATGCTAATTTCTCAGACTTTGCTTTATATCACAGAGCCTTTATTTTGTGACAAGATTCCTTGTGACTACAGGAATGTCTGACTTCAACTGGATGAAATGTCTTTCTTACCTATTTTTTTGTATTATCTCTCCAAAATGTCCCTTTCTCCTATTAAGAAAACCTATCTAATTTTTTCTGCCACTCAGGAAGCATTTCCATTTTTTCTAACAAAATAAATCCTATCAATTCTCCAAAAGCACTCAATGTAATAATTCCAATTTTAAAATGAATAAACTTCTGATTCATTGGTGCTTTTGGTTTAATAAAGGTATATGGTCTCTTAGACATATGATAACAAATAATAGCTTAAAAGACTTTCTCAGAGTTCCATGCATCAGTACTTTCCATGGTTCCAGCTTAGGCACCATATCAGGACATGTAAGATAAACTTTGCAAATGTACCAGATGACCCTCCTTTTCAGCAGATATGTCTTGTTATTTCCTCATCTTCCATGAAAGAGTCTGATTTCTACAAGCATATGAACCTTGAGGTTATTTCCAGATATGTTGGCACTGAGAAGGTATGGAGTTAATCATAATTATTGGTCTCGGTTTTGGGATTAAACTCTCCATGTTTCCCTCTCTCCCTCTTTAACCCAGTCTATGTTTTTTGTTGTTGTTGGATTCCAGTTAAACTTGCTAAGTTTGTTAAATATAAAGAAAGATTATGTTGGTGTTGCAATAAAGATTTAGGCCTGGATTTTCTATCAGCGCACAGCTTACTGAATTCCACGGTAATGGGGGGGCGAGCCTGCGAAAGCCGGCAGCGATCCCATCACTGCGGTGTTATCGCTGCCGGCTTTCGCACCCAATAGCGCCACCGTGAAAGGTGGTGCTATTGGGCGCGCTACTGGCGGCGATAACGGGTCTTACCTTATCCCCGCCAGCGAAGTTACCGTTGCGTCCGCCCCGACGCCGCCCCGACTCCTCCTCTTCCGGTCCTGACTCTGTCCCTTTCAAGCTATTGCACGCAAAAAGGGACGTTTCGCATGCGATACTGATAGAAAATGACCCACTTAGTTTCCATGTTGCACCTGCTATATTTCTGTTCTGATTTACATGATTATTGGGGAAAAATTTGGGTCTGAATATATGCTGCATTGCATTTCCAGGAGTCTTTGACTTTTAAAATTGTTATTTTCAAGTTCTAGGTTTTGGACTAAAAGTTTCTGTATCATGAACAGAGACCTTTAGACATTGTCTTTAGATTAAGGTCAAGCTCATTCTAGCAACAGGAAAGATAATTCATTTTTGAATATGAACATGTGGTAGAACTTTCTGTGCCTTTATTCTAAATTTGAATTTACTGCTTTGGAGAAGTATAGTCACAGTCTCATCAAGAAGAAAATGTGGAACCCTCTTATCTTTTTTTTTTTTAATTTAAACCCCATTCTTGGTAGCTGGAAGACACTCAACTCCTATCTCAATTCACATTTAATATTCTGTTTTTTTTCTTTGTATGTATTGTTATGGTTTCTTTTTTGAAACGATGTTCTTTATTACAAAATTGTAAATAAACATTTTGGAACACAAAAAAAGAAATGGGTGAAAGTATCAGTGATGTATATTGCCTTTGTTGAGCACCTGTTGGGTGATAGACCATGAACGATGCTACACAGAAGGTCAAAGGAATTATTTTGTACATATGGGTGTTTGTACTTTTGTTATTTTTTTTTTAGTTTTGCTGTTGAATATCTGCACTGAGATGATTCATTTATTCACCTTTTAATGACTCTGTTCAGGCAGTGGTAATGAAACTTTTTGTACTTGTGACTAGTTGACCTGTTTAGTCATCTGGAACAACCCCTCTGATTCCAGAGATACAGCTCTTTCAGGTGCCATGGAAACAATGAGCTTTCATCTCCAGAGTTAAGAGTTTTCCACAGTAAATAGGTATGGTGGTTGGGCTAAAGTCAATGAAATAATCTTAGCTCTACAATCCTTATTTATCTGTTTTTTCTATTGCATTTGAATCCATTAAAAAACTTATTTCAAAAGCATTCCCTTCATAATCATTTGAATGGGGGTGGGGGCATGTGTAGGGTCATGGCCCCACCAGATTTCCACTGGCAATACTTCCGTGGGAGAACAGGACCAAAAATGCACTGGTGGCAGTGGGATGGCACTCAGTGCATTACTCCTCTCCTACCCACCTGCCCTGAAATCATTGCTGACAGTGTGTGCAGTGCAGCAATGCCCACTGGATCCCCTCATTCACCTGCTCATACAGGTAAACAGGAGGAGGTAACAGCTAGCCTTGCACCTCCAGGGATTCCTTCTTCTCTTCTCTTGCCATGCCACATGTTACACTCAGTCCCAGCAGGAAAGGAAAAGAAGGAAGTACCTGAGGTGCTCCAAGGTTAGCTCTCTTCTCCTGTTTACCTGAATGAGTGAGTGAGGAGATCCATGGATGCAGAGTGACTTGGCAATAGTGGACAAAAGGCAGTGGAGTGACTCAGTGATCACAGGGCGGGATGGTAGGAAGGACATGAATCTAAAGATGATTGGGAAAGAGGGATGGACAGAGTGTACTGAGGATGAGGGAAATGGGAAGTGAGGGAGGGATGGAGTGAACCGGTGATAGGAGAAGAGAAAAGAGAAAAGAGGAAGGGACAGAGTGAACATAGGATGGAGGAAGGGAGGGACACAGCGAACTGGGAATAAACAGTGAGGATTATAGGGGGATGGGTGTGAAAGGAATGTTGGAGAGAGAAGGAGGCTAAGGGGAGAGAATAGGGCAGGGGAAAGAGCAATGTTGGGGAGAGAAGCAGGCTAAGGGGAGAGAATAGGGCAGGGGAAAGAGCAATGTTGGGGAGAGAAGCAGGCTAAGGGGAGAGAATAGGGCAGGGTACAAGAGCAAACAGAGGTGGAGAGAGAGGGAGAAAGGAGGGCTACAGGATAAGAAGGGCAGGAGGGGGAGGGGGTGGGATGCTGGAGGGGGAAGTACTGAGCAGGAAGAAAGAGGAGGCATGGAGAAGAGAGGCCTGGTCATCATTTTTATTGGGGAAGTATTTTGGGGCACAAAGCCTTTGTTGTTTCTCATGGGGAGGGGGGAGATACCTCTTCTCTCTCTCTCCCATGCTCCCAACCCTCTCCTCTCCCCCCACCAACATTCCTCCTCCTCCTCCCCTATCCACCTTTTTCTGCCTTCAGTCTCTCTCATCAGCCTCTGTCTCTCTCCTTCCTCTCTTCGGCCTGCCCTATTACCCCTACTTTCCCTTCAGTCACACTTCTCCACCTCCTCCTCTCCCTTCTTCCCCCTCCTTCTCCTTTTCCTTGAACCCACCCCCCTTTTCTTGCTTTTCCTTCTCCTCCTGACTCCATCCCTATCCCTACTCATACCCATACCCCTATTCTCCACAAGAAAAACAACAAAAGCTAATTAGGCCCAGCATAGTACCGTATTATGTTGGGGGCCACAGAGCCTTAATTGTTTTTCCTGGGGGCAGATTTATCTTCCTGGTCCCTAGACCATCTCTTTCTCCATCCCCTTCAGCCCCCTCCTCTTTCTCTTCAGCACCCTACCTATATCTCCATCACCTTCTCCTTCAGCATCCCACCTCCCTCCCTATATCCACTGCTTCTTTCTCTCTATCTCCCTCTTCCCCTCTCTTCAGCACTCTACATTTTACCTCAATCCCTCACTTGAACCCCCCTTCAGCATCTCACAACCCTTTCCTATCTCTACTCCCTCTTGCTCTCACCCCTTTTCCGATCCTCCTCTCCTTTTGGCCTCTCTCCTCTCTTCTCCCTGCTCCCACCCCCTCCTCTTGCTCTTTTCTCCTTCTGCCACTCTTCCTCCTGTTGCCTTCTCTCCCTAGCCTTATCCACATCTCACAAGAAAGATGACAAAAGCTCAAGGTCCCCAACATAATATAATTTTTCTTGTGGGGGTGTTATGATACATAACATCCCTCACTCCCAACAAGAATAATGACTGGACTTGTCTAGGAGGAAATGCATGTTTGTTTCTGGTGCTTCAGTGTTACATTGCATGAAGAGTCTGGCTTCTTGAGGTTACCATTCTAATTTTTGTCTGCATATTTCTGTTTTTAATTTGTACTTGTTGAGGGTCATTTTGCATGTGTGACTAAGGTGAGGTATTCTGCCAGCATGTAGTTTCTGTGTAAGGATCTGTAGCAGTCTGTTCATTGTGTTTTCCCAACAGGAGGTGTATGAGTATTCTAGGGCCTAGTGATGTATTTGCAGAGCTGCCAAATCATAGGTAGATTTGTTGCTTTTGGAGTTTTGTGAGCTAGTTCTGCTGTAGTATGGCAGGTTTGCTATATATGTGCTGAGTGGTTTTTTTTCTTGGATTTTGTATTATTTAATAATGTGTCTGTTAGTGGAGGAAATTTGTGTTTGTATTGTTTTATTTATTTAAAATATTTGCCCACCACTCCAAATATCGTGGTGAGTTACAAAGTAAAACATGCATATCAGTAAAAGCATAATACAATAATCATATCAATGACACAAGAAACATACATAACTGATTTGATCAGCAATATTGAGTTTCCTTAAAATTAGCAGGTCGTGCTTTCTGTAAGGATATAAAATCGTAAAGCTGCAATATCAACTGGAGAAAGCCTGTTTGTATAACCCTATCTTTAAATTCTTTTTAATACTTTAGTGTCTATTGCAAGGCGGAGATGCTCTGGCATGGTATTCCATAGTGGTGGGTTAGCTACGGAAATAGAACTCTCATGTACCTCACCTAGGTGTGCTTGATGTAGGGTTGGTACTGCCACTACCAACCCTACTACTGTTATTATATAATACTAGTATCTTTGGTATGATGAGATGTAGGGAAAATACATCTCATCTTTACCTCATTGTTAGAGGGGGGATGTGTGTATGTATTGGAGGAGGTTTCTGTGATCACAAAGCATATATTTACAGAACTGGAGGTACATGATTTATTTTGGGTTTGTCTTGCACATATAATGACAAGAATGAACCTCTCTTAACCCAGAATAAAGTATGTTGGGTATGATCTCAATCTCTGAAGTTTACTGCAGGTGCTCTTGTTAATACTTACATTGTGTCAAATAGATTCTTTCTGAAATTAGTTAAGGTGTGATATCTATCTATCCATCTCTCTCTCTCTCTCTCTCTCTCTCTCTCTCTATATATATATATATATATATGCAACATACTGAGGTGAGCTTGAAGTGATGCCTAAATAAATAGAACAGTTTCTGTATCATTAGGCCACATTTTCTTGGTCTTTGATTTCATTTCTTGGTAGTTGATCTTCTCTCTCTCCATACATAGTACAGAATAGTCACTTAGTACTGACATTTCTATTAGTAATGCTGTTTTTGTCATTTTTTTCCTTTACCAAAATGATTAGTATTCTAGCATCAAGCATTCAATTGATTGGAGAATAATAAAAGCTATGATTTATGCGAGGAATGTATGTAAAATAGAATAACATTAACTGTAGATGTAAAGTAAAAAAAAATTGGTATCTGGAACACAGGTGGCGCTGGGGATGGAGCTGGGGCAGGGCTTGTTTGGGCCTATTGCTCCCCATCGAAAAGGCCCTGACTCCCTTAGGGTTAAAGACACTTACATTTACAGTTTAAAACTGATTTAGACCAGCTCCCAAATTATGTAAGCAAGTCAAATGAGGACTCTACTGTAAACCAACTCAGATTTGTGATTTAAATCAATCACGTTTATCTTCCCAGTTAACATGCCTTAGGATTTGCTTGTAAATACATGCGCATGGAAAAAGAAACTTCACACAGTTAATTGTTCTAATAAAGTGAATCTGTCGTGTTTTGCAATACGAGATGTTATGTAGTCTGCTGTTCTGTTGAGTTAAAAATGGTAAATTGGTTCCAGACCCGAAATACCAGTATGCGAGTATAACAGATGTGATGCCATAAGGGACCAACAGTGTAAGACAGCAAAAATAGACCGTTCTGTGCTTTAGACATTAGCTTATTTCTGAGAAGGATTCATAATTACTGAACAAAGGTTGGTTGGCTGTGAATTAAGACAATAGCTTTCCATGATTCAACATTCAGTGTTCTATAAAACAGTTTTCTTTTTTCAGGTACGGTAACAGCATCCTGCTAAACCTCCAAAGTAAAAGTAGGGCAAGAATGATTGTAGCTCTATGTCCAGGTTTTCTTAGGTGAAAGATCACTTTGAAATGACACAGCTGAGTAGTCAGGCTGAAATCTTGGTTGGTATTTTATTAATTTTGCACAAAGATAAATCTTGAAATTCTGACAAACTCCATGACAGGTGAAATTTCTTCTCGCAGAATCTTCTCAGCAAGAGGCTGCTCATTTTGTTCTGTTCCGAGGCAGGCAACAGGAGGGCAGCTTTATAATCAGCCCTCAAAGGACCCCCAGCTGCCCCTGAGTCTTGGGCTGATTGAATAACTCCTGGGCCTCTTCCCTTAGGCTTCCATCAACAGGGGTCCTGTGGAAAGCAATCTCCTGCAGACTGGCACTGAAGTGAGCTTTAAACTACTATTTTCTGCTCTCCAGAGGAGCCTCGAGTACTAAAAGATAGATGGACTGCTGATATTTTATGAGAAGCTGTCAGAAGAGGAGCAGAGTAAATGTTTTTTTTTTCTTCTCCTTTGAATCACATGCTACATTACTGTTGAAAATTTGTCTCCTAGAATCTTTAAACAAGAAATTAATTAGATGCTAACCTTTAATTTTTCTCTCCTCTCTCTTTCTTTTTAAATATTCACACCGAAGCCTTTTGCTTAACCACAGTTGCACAAAATCAGTACCATTTGCACTGAAATATTTATGACGACAGAATGAAAAATTGGATTCATTTTCTGGCCTGTAGCCGAACAGTCTACAACTTTGTGGCTGCATTGTTTAGTATGTCTCATTACCTCTTTTTTCCTTGGATCCTTTCATTTTTTGAGACAGACTACATTTCTTTAGGAAAACACTTTTTCAGACTTTTTATTTTTTTTCCGAAAACAGATAGAAATACCTTGACCTTAGCTTCTTGAACTCATGGAAAAAATAGTGGTGGAAATTGTAAATGATTAATATTGTAAGAGTCTTAAAGGATTCCATGGCACATGTGTTATAGTTTGGAAGTCAAAGTTGAACTCAGTATTTCAGTTTATGGCACATATGCACAATGCGGGCAGTGGAAAGGCTACGTCTATAACCTCCCCCACCCCCACCCCCGGAAGTTGATTTCCAAAGACTCACGCAGCTTAATATTTGATAACGAGAGTTTTATTTTATTGGACAAATTAATGGCCGCAGCCCATATGCATTACATTAACAAGTAATAGATGATAATAAATACATACAACAGCAAGCAACATTATCAATATTAAACAATCCTGAAACCTTGTTAACTTAGCTAAAGATTAACTCTTAGTGACCAGCGCTCCTCCGCTAACAGTGCTAATCACATAATTCACTGAGGCGCATGCACACCCCCTCCCCCCCCCCCCCCCCGGCCGTAGAAGCCGGAGAGCTGCCACCTTGGCCGTGGAAGCCAAGGCGTCATTACCGGTGACCCGACCGTAGAAGTCAGGGTTGTTTGGTCCAATCGCCTCAATACTCATATTGTCCCTCACCCCTCTTGGCCATTGAAGCGTCGAGGGTCCTTGTTGGGCCACTGGCCCAGTCGGAGCCGACTGCTCCAGTGGTCCGAGGGCCGTGACCTACGTAACCTAAAGGCGGGGGTGTCGCTTTGCTGGTCACCACACCACGTGCAATGCCAAGGGCTGCAACAGGTTCCTAAACCCGCTCTAGCTACTCAAGCTAAAATTAGTGGGAGGGTGGGAGGGAAACGAAAGTAACCCAGTGGTGCCTGATCGAAAAGGGGATCTCACGCGCTGTACTTCCCCTTGTCTACCCAGGCACTGCCAGGCCCCCCCCCCCCCCCCCCCATCCGGCTCCCATCCACCTTGCCTTCCCCGCCCACATTGTGCCCTGCTCCCTAAAGGAGTCTTGGGCTCTTTGTATGGTTACTGTGATCAGGGACATATTTGATCCTTTTTTTTTGGGTGAGGTGCTTCCCATGCTACCTCTGCACAGGAATTTTATTGCAGGTCAAAGTAAACAGCCACTTGTCTGCCATCCTCCACAAGAAGGATCAATTGAAAATGGTGAAAGGATCCCGTCTGTTTTTCCAGCTACTTTTAAAGCATTTTTCCTGATTCAGTTGACAATTTAAAAAGTAACATTTTTGAAAGCTTTGTCTGCTTTATCCACTCCCACTATTTTTTAATCTGAACCTCATGCTAGTAACACACTGTCACATATTAAGCATAAATATAGCATAAACTGCATAATCTGCTGTGCAGGTGCCCACCAAGTTCCCCCCCCCCCCCGCCATAAATACATTACAAAAATACAGGAAACACAATGCCTCCTACATACAATATCAAAAGCAAAGAAAAGAAAATAAGAGGAAATTATTTCCAGAAAAAAAACAACCTTATAAAAAAGCTTAAACCCCTCATCATCACCCCAAATCCACTTTTCCAGTGATACAGATGCAAACATATTCAAAACAGTGTCTATAGGCAATGCAATGTGTTATCAATGGAGCATCCATTCTTGCATTACGCAAACAGCTATGATGCTCTATCATTCTATTCCTAAGAGTCCTACACGTTTTGCTTACATATATTTAATGATATGGACACATCGTCAAATATGAGGCAAATGTAGAGATGCAGTTAGTAAAAAAAAAAAAATCTAGAAAGCCACTAAGCTGAGGAATGGAAAGGGGCTGCTAAGCCAAAGACAGGGGGTAGTGCTGCTCTGTGGTTTGAACACTATGTTTCCAGCAACAGAAGCTCATAGCATTGTGTTACTGACAAACGAAGCAACTGTTCCAAATTTTTCTAAAAAATAAATGATTTCTGAATTATCATAGGTATACATTGTTAGATTTCATGTAGTGGAACTACTAACATTTTAAATTATGTGTTGAGAATATTTGGTATTATATGTGCTGGTATTCCTCCTGGTTAGTAGACAATACATGTAATACATGCCAGTGTAGGCACTGATAGAGCCAGACTGGAAAGCAGATATATTCATGTACAATTCATGATAGGGAAACCCAGACATTTCGTAAGGAATATCTATCTATCAGTCTTCTTTGCTAGCATATCACACTACCTCTTCCCCACTTCTTCCTATTTTCACCACCATTATAATGCCACCGATTTACTAGAATACTCAGGCACCTTAATTCTTTGTATTAACCTGATCATTTTGATGTGGTCTTAGGAATGGCCCACAGCTCTCAACAACTAGTCAGAAATGTATTGTTAGTTTAATATAAAAAGCATTACTTACAACTTATCTGCTGATTTTTTTTATGCATCCACATTACTTTATATGAAGAAGTTTCCATCACCTGCATCATACAAGAAACCACAGAATTTAAGCAACATTTTAGCAAATCAAAGAAAGGGTAATAGGGATAAGAGCCAAGAATGGTGAATTTTGAAAACTTCAATTCTAGATACTGTGAAATGTTCTTTCTCTATAGAAAAAAAGACAAAATAAGAAGAGACAGAGACAGAGATATAGATAAATGGTCTGGAGAAGAGGGACAAAGTTTGGGGGAATTGCTAGGTAATGTGACTGACCTAGAACTTAAAATCAAACAGGCTTTCACACCTAAACCAACAAACTTTAAAGCCCTCCAAGGCCCACTATAGTGCGATTTCTGGACTTTTCAGTGAAACGAGAACTATTTCAAAGAGCATGGCAAAAAGGCAGAATAACCTGGGGAAATAATAGACTTTATTGTGATCAAAACTTTCCTCTTTGCAATCCAGAAACGAAAAGCAACTCTGCTTTCAAGAAGCATGAAAGCAGCTATAATAAAAAAACAAAACAAAAAAAAAACCAACTACTAAGCTAAATCTGTGGTTCAGACCATACACTGTGGTACCAGCATGGTCCAAGCATGCCACTTAGGTAAAACATTCAAATGTAGGGACACAGCAAAGATGACTACTATGACACCTGCAACTACAGAAACTGCAGTACTGGGAGCACGTTTTAGGTAAGAGTTCCCCATTTTTCCCCCTCAAGAGCTCATGAAGGTACTTATATCTCCCAAGCATGTCATCAGCACAACTGACATTTTTTAGGGTGGAAAATGCTGACACATATGAAACTAGCTGAAATTCATTAAAATTGAAATAACTTGATATCATTTTTTGTATTGAAAACAAAATAATGATACTTCAAAATCATCAGATGAATTGGATTTGATCCAGGGCTGAGAGAATCACAGACTCTTGTTTGTCATGTATGTTTGCCTTGACTAGATGATGAGCTCCATTTAGCAGAGATTGTCTCTTATGCGTATCTATGCAGTGTTACATAATATATCAAGTAATGCTTTAAAAATGATAAATAGTTAGTGGTAGAAGAGAATGAAAATATGCCAACAACAAAAGGAAATACATTTGTAATATTTGAAATCTTCCTTACGGCATTCTTTTCCAACTAGCATTACTGTTGTTACACATTTTGTATAGAGATACTAGATGTATGCAGTTCTGTACAGGCACACATAGAGACAGTACCTGCTCTGTGGCGATTATAATCTAACCAAGACATATAAAACCAATGGATTAAAATCAATTACCTTACCTTGTTACTCTTTTTATCACATTGTTAATTTTCTTTCGCTTTCCTTACTTTCCAAGTTACTTTATGTCCCTGTTTTATTGTAACTGCTATTTCTTCTTATATCACATGTTAATGTTCTAAGTTTTTCTCCTCTTGTCACACCCTGTTAATTGTAAACCGACATGATGCGACTCCCATCGCGAATGCCGGTATATAAAAAATTAAAATAAATAAATAAATAAAATTAGGCCATCATTGGAAAGACCAGGCAAAAAGAGTGAAGACTAAGTATTTCATAGATTATAAAATTGGGGTAGATTTTCAAAACAGCGCGAGCATCTCCATGTACGCACGCTACCCGGCGCTCACACATGGACATGTGATTTTATAACATGTGCGTGCAGGCGCACGCGCATGTTATAAAATCAGGGTCGGCGTGCGCAAGGAAGTACACAATTGTGCACCTTGCGCACGCCGAGCCCGCTCCAAGCCGCGCTGCCTTCCCCCGTTCCTTCCCCCCCCCACCCCACCTTCCCTGCCCTTCCCTCCCCCAGCCTTTCCCCCCTACCTTTTTCTTTATTTTTCTTTTATTCCAAAACCCCCCCCCCCCACCCCACCTTCCCTGCCCTTCCCTCCCCCAGCCTTTCCCCCCTACCTTTTTCTTTATTTTTCTTTTATTCCAAAAGTTACTTCAGCCTACCGGCTCTCTGCCGGCTCGCAATCCCCAGCACAGCGGCAAATAGTCGCTGTGCCTGGAGACTCTGGCCCCGCTCCCGCCCCAGACCACCCCGGACTGCCCCTTTTTGCAAGCCCCGGGACTTACACGTGTCCCGGGGCTTTATGTGTGTCGCCGGGCCTTTTGAAAATCCAGCCCATTATATACAAGCAATAGCTTACAAATCATTTATGAACATCAGTTTAATAACACCAATTATCAAATTGTAAATTCAGAGAACATGAGCCTTAACACAATGTCTGAAAATAGTGGAAAAACCTCATAGTAAGCTTGGAGGTCTGTACCCATGGACTACAAGTTTATCTTCAAGGAGAAGTTCTGATGGATTTTCACTTTGAAAATGTCATCCTAGTGGGGACTACAGCTGTAATATAAAAAATATATATATACCCATGGGCTTTGCACTTGCTTTACAATGGGAGCAAATTATGGGGTAGATTTTAAAAGAAGCGCGCGTGGCCTATATGTGCGTGCGCTACCTGGCGCGTGTTACATGTACGTCCGATTTTATAACATGCACGCACAGGCGCACCCATGTTATAAAATCCGGGGTCGGCATGTGCAAGATCCCACCCCTTCCCCTAACCTTCCCCCCCCCCCAGCCCTACTCTAACCCCCCTGACTCTTGTCTTACCTTTCATGCCTGCCCCTGGCCCTGCCCCGGACCGCCCCGCCCCCGTCCTGCCCCTGGCCCTGCCCCGGACCGCCCCGCCCCGCCCCCATCCTGCCCCTGGCCCTGCCCCGGACCGCCCCGCCCCCGTCCTGCCCCTGGACCACCCCTTTAGTAAAGCCCCGGGACTTACACGCATCCCGGGTCTTTACGCATGCCGCCGAACCTTTTTAAAATAGGCCTGGTGCACGTAACCTTTTTAAAATCCGGCCATATGTGTGGTAAAGTACTTGCAGGGATTTCAAAATGAAATCTGGGCCCTAACCTTTTTTTTTTTTCCATGGTGTAAAGAAATGCCATGCTGGGTCAGACTAAGGTCCATCAAGCCCAGCATCTTGTCTCAGACAGTGGCCAATCCAGGTCACAGATCCCATAAAGTAGATTTGCTTCCTGTTTCTCCCAGGGATAACAATAGCTTTCTTTAGTCCACCAAACATCTTTTAAACCCCGCTATGCTAGATGCCTTGACCATGTCCTCTGGCAACAGATTCCACAGTTTGATTGTACACACTGAGGGCCGGAGTTTAAAAAGGTTATGTGCGCTGGGCCTATTTTAAAAAGGCCCAGCAACACGTGTAAAGCCCCGGGATGCAAGTAAGTCCTGGGGCTTTACTAAAGTGGTGGTCCGGGGGCGGGTCGTGGGCGGGGTGGTCCGGGGGTGGGGCGGGGACAGAGGCCTCTGACAGAGCGGCCATTGCCGCTGTATTGGAGGATCGCATGCCGGCAGGCTGCCGGCGCTCACAACTTGCGCAAAAGGTAAGATAAAAATTTGGGGGGAGGGGGGGTTAGAGTAGGGCTGAGGGGAGAAGGGTTAGGGGAAGGGGTGGGAAGGTCAGGTTAAGGGGAAGGCAGCACGGCTCGGCGCGCACAAGGTGCACAATTGTGTACCCCCTTGCTCGCGCCGACCCCGGATTTTGTAACATGTGCACTCCTCTGCACGCATGTTATACAATTGGGTGTACATGCGTGCGCACATGTACACCAGCACGCAACCTTTTAAAATCTACCCCGAGTGAAAAATTACTTTCCACTATTTGTTGTAAATCTGTTGGTTGCAAGTTTCATGGAGTGTCCCTTATGTTAGTATTTTTTGAAAGGGTAAATTGCCATCCTTTATTTACCCAATCCACCCTACTCATGATTTTATAAACTTGTATCATGTTCCCATCTCTTTTCTAAGCTAAAGAGGCCTAGCCTGTGTAGCCTTTCATCACAGGGGGGCTTTTTCATTTACTTTATCATTTTTTTTGGCCTTCCTCACCTTTTCTACTTCAGATATGTCTTTTTGAGGTGGGGTGACCAGGAATTCATACATATTTCAAGTTGCATAAGAACATAAGAGATGCCACACTGGGTCAAACAAGGGTCCATCAAGCCCAGTATCCTGTCTCCAACAGTGGCCAATCCAAGTCACAAGTACCTGGCAAGTACCCAAACATTAAACAAATCCCATCCTGCTAATGCTAGGAATAATCCGTGGCTATTCCCTATTGATTAATAGCAATTGATGGTCTTCTCCTCCAGGAACTTATCCAATCCTTTTTTATACCCAGCTACCCTCGCTGCCTCGACCACATCCTCTGGTAATGAATTCCAGAGCTTAATTGTGCATCGAGTGAAAAAGAATATTCTCCAATTTGCTTTAAATGTGCTATTTGCTAACTTTATGGAGTGCCCCTGGTCCTTGTATTATCCAAAAGGGTAAATAATCATTTCACATTTACGTGTTCAAGTCCTTTCATGATTTTGTAGACCTCTGTTATATCCCCCCTCAACCATCTCTTCTCCAAGCTGAACAACCCTAACCTCTTTAGTCTTTCTTTATAGGGGAGCGTTCCATGCCATTTATCATTTTTGTTGCCCTACTCTGTACTTTCTCCAGTGCAACTATATCCTTTTTCAGATGTGGTGACCAGAATTGTACACAGTATTCAAGATGCAGTCTCACCATGGAGCGATAAAAAGGCATTATGACATCCTCTGTTTTACATAGTATAATAGTAATGACGGCAGAAAAAGACCAAATGGTCTATCGGCTACCCAACAATTTACTTGTGATAGTAACTGCCACTCCTTCCAAATTATCCCCATAAGTGCAATAACTGCTGCTGCATGTAGGTTACCCCTTGCATACTTTAGATTTTATAAAAAATGAAAAACAAATGTTGACAGAAAAGTATTGCATTATGCCATATTAACCAAACACTTTGCAAGTTGTGTTTCTATTAGACAAATTCTAGAATTATCAAAAATATATGTATTTGATTTTCTGAGATCATAGATACTGTTCTTCGGTTGTGATGAAGCATAGAAACATAGAATATGACAGCAGATAAGGACCACCAGGCCTTTCTTGTCTGCCTAGCTGGTAGTACAAGTTGAGGTGTCCTGTGAGAGCCCACTGCCTAGGAAGAGACCATGTCTACCTGACCTCTCACCCTCTAAAGTTAGGTATGTGCTGCATTTGGTGAAAAGAAAGAGAACAAAACAGGATGAAATTGCTCCCAATGTTCAATAGAACTGGAAGAGTGAAAAAACTTCCTTCAAAGAAAATCCAAAATAAGCCAGTTCTCTCCTCCTTAAGGAAAAACTCAACAGAGAAAGTCTCTGAATTCTTATCCTTCTCTTCTAGAGGGCGCGCCTAACTGGTGAGATCAAGAGTTACACTGTGAAATTTGGGGAGTTTTTGCCTATACTAGAGAGCTTTCCTTTTAGAGGAATTCAAATAGACTGTAGGATAGACTATGTGCTTGGTGGCTTGTTGCTTATGCGGACTTGTGTGTAAGTTTTCAATGTAAATTCTGGTTTGCTTGTAGAAAATGATGGTATTTTTAAAATCTTTTTGGCTTGTGGGGCTTGTGTGTAAGTTTTGAATGTTCCTTCTCTCCATCCTATCTCCCACCCACCCTTTCCTGCCATTCAAAGTTTATAGACTAACCCTTTAATTAGAAGATTGACTACACAGAATAACAACACTGGTGAATAGTGAAACATAAGGAAGTAATTTATATAATTTTAGTCATTTGTGAGAATAGAAAAGTAAAGTTCAGGAGGAGCTCAGTTAGTAATATCATAGTAAATCCTTCAGGTTATTGCTTTTAGTTGGTCTAATCTTTAGTAGCAAAGCCTACAGGATTCTTTACAGAGCACATACCAGATAGATACAAAAAGCACATTTTATAAACTAAAAGGTGGTTTAGGATAATCAGGGGTAGATTTTAAAGATGCACGCACACATGGACATGCAGATTTTATAACATGCAGGCACCAGCATGCGCATGCTATAAAATCTGTGGCCACATGTACATGCATGCTGGATTTTACAATCTGTGCGTTCATGTGCGGACGGCATGCGTGGAGGGGTAAACCTTTGCAAATGACATGCGGCGACACAATCAGCCCTTCCTCAGTTCCCTCCCAGACCACTCCAATTATGGAATGGGAAGGAACTTCCATACCCCCCTACAGAAACCCTCTCCCGATTCCTCTCTCCTCCCCACCCCCTAAACCCGTCCCAGCGACTTACTTTTTTTTTTGTTTACTACTGACTGCTCCCCTGGAGCAGAAGTAGTTTGCACGCATCGGCCGGCTTCCGGAGTGCGCTTCCCCAGGACAGTGGCTAATGGCCACTGTCCTGGCCAGCCTCCGTCCTGCCCTGCCCCTCCCCACCCATAACATGCCGCACCATCTGCCCCTTTCTCAGGGCCCATCACTTGTGCGCTTATCGCCACTTACACGCGTGGCCGGGCCCTTTTGAAAATGTGCGCAGCTCGCGCAGGGCCCAGCCACGTGCATAAGTGGTAATGTTTACGCATGTGGCCAATTTAAAATTTGGCTGTAATTGTGTACAATATTATATTTTTGTGACCTTAGACAAATAAGTGCAAAATTAACCCTGACCAAAATTAAAATAAATAAGTCTATTAGACATTGTAACTACACAGATTAAGATCATAGATTAGGATAGAAAGTGATTTAGGTCAAATGTAGTCATTTTCAAATAGAACAAATTAAATAAATTCCTGGTGGAGCGTGAATGGTAGTATAGTATTAGATCTCTGTAGTAATTATTTCTAGTTCTTTTGGTTTGCTTTTATACCCTAAGCAACAAAATTCTACAAAGGGAGCTCCACTCAAACTACATACCTCATAGATTTATTAATGCATATTGTAGACTGAAAGAAAAAAATATGACACTTCATACTTCCAAGAAACAAGAAAGCAAGCAAGCAGGACTACAAACAGATTCTGAGTGTAGACATGGGCCTTAGATTCCACATGCTAGCTAAGTTTTACTTACAATACATTTGAGGAAAAAGTAGAGACTTTGGTAGGTTTTTCTTATTCTCTTTCAGTGGGTACTAGAAGCTCCCAATACCTGAAGGATGGCTGAGACACATTGTTTTTCCAAAGCTGTTGCCATTGTTACTACTACTTCTGCTGTCCAGATGAATGTTTTAATCCACAGGGAGCAACAGGTTCAATGTGAAAGGTCTGCAGATTGACTCCCTCAAGAAATAAGTGGCAGAACTCAGAAAGAAGTTGGCAAGACTGAGAAACATCTGGGAGAATAAGAACTACAAAGTAAAATAGAGTATGATGGCAGATAAAGGTCAAATTGGACCAGCCAGTCTGCCCAGCAATTTTTTTTTATCTTTTTTTTTTCCCCTTTAGCTTTAGGGTAGTAGCAGCTGCCACTCCGTGCAAGTCTGCAAGCCTAAATGTAAATTGTAGGTGTAGCAGAAAATGTACTCCATTTCTTCATTTACATTCTCAAGCCAGCAGGGATCCTCTGTGTCTCATTGAACTCAAGCATGGAAGAGTCAAGCAGAAGGGAAGATGAAACTGGACCACAAGATTACAATTGACCCAGATTACTACAACTACTAGACCCTACATCCTGACTCTGATTTTTCTTGAGCTGAAAAACTGGTATGCATCGCTGGAAGTGGAAGAGGAGGAAGCATCCCAGGATGAGGAAGAACCAATACATTCAAACCCCAAAGCTGCAGGTTAAACAACCACTGCATCTAGGAAGCATAAGGTAGTAGAGTTGGTGACTCATTTCTAAGGGACATGGAGGCATCCATCTGCCAACCAGGCATGTTGTTCTGGGAAGTGTGCTGTCTGCTGGGTGCCAGAATCCAAGACATAACAGAGAGATTACTGAAAATCCTCAAACCTACTGACTGTTGTCCAATGTTGCTGTTAAGTACCACACCACACAGATCATATCAAAAGTGACATCATGGCACTAGGAAAAAGGATAAAGCAGATAGGTACACAGGTAGTATTCTCCTCTATCCTCCCCAATCAAGAATAAAAGCCCAGGCAGGGACACTCACATTTTGGAGATGAATGAAGGACTGCATAGAAGGTGCCAGTGAAAACATTTTGCTTCTTGGACAATGAGATAATGTTTCAAGGACTGCTGAGCATGGGGTCTACCTGTTGAAGAAGTGACACAGACTGGCAAACCTACCTAGCAGAGCTTTAAACTAAGATTGTCAGGGATGGGTGAACAAAGCACTATGGTGGATGAAAGTCCTCAGGAAAGTAAAACATTAAATATTTTTATAGAATTGGGAAAAATGGCAATATCTGGAAAGCTGCGTACACTAATGCTCATAGCATGAGAAATAAAGTCTTGGATCTAGAGGCAGGGAAGAAGTTGATTTGGATGTAGTGGTTGTCATGGAGATGTGAAACATGGAAAATGTTGACTAGGATATGGTTATACTACGCTACCATCTATTCAGGAAGGAACCTAGAGGGAGGAGGAGTGGCACCATATATAAAAATAATACTAAAGCAAAAGAATTGCAGGACATATGAGGTAAGGAGGAAGTCCCAACACCGATCCTTGCGGCACTCCGCTTAGCACCGCTCTCTCTTCAGAGTAAGTTCCATTTACCATCACACATTGTCTTCTGTTTGTCAACCAGTTTGCAATCCAGGTCACCACCTCGGCACTTACTTGTAAGCTTCTCATTTTATTCACAAGCCTCCTGTGCGGTACCGTATCAAAAGCTTTGTTGAAATCCAAGTAGATGACATCGAGTGCTCTTCCTTGCTCTAATTCCCTAGTCACCCAGTCAAAAACGTTCTCAGGACTCTGTATCTGCAATTGAGTTTGAAAAGACCCTCCCCCTGATTGGTTTACTAAGTTAAATGTAGTGTAATATACAGACATCCATCACAAACAGAAGAAATAGAGATTTAATGGCTGTTATTCACACAATTGCTGTGAAAAAGGAAGTCTACTGCTAGGGTATTTCAGTCTTCCAGATTTGGTTGGGACATTTGACTGTGGTATCTTCTAGAAACAGAGAGATCCTGGATTTTCTGCAGAGAGAACCTTTCCGTCGACAAGGGAAGAGAAGCCATAAGCAATGGGGTGATACTGGAGCTGGTGCTTAGCAATGGGGACAGTGTTTCTGATGTTGTAGTGGATGATCATCTGGGAATCAGTGATCACAGGATGCTGTGGTTCAGTTTTAAAGCACAGACAGTGAAGGTTAATTTAAAGACAAGGGTCCGAGACTTCAGGAAAACTAACTTTGTTAAAAGTTATTCTGTGTCCAGGACCATTTATTCTGTGTGCAAGGCCCTTTATGTTAGGAACCCTGCTCGCGGAGCTAATCCCCGCGAGCAGGCACTCACCTCACCCCATGCTGCCTCTCCCCGACACGGCCAGAGCTGCGGATAGTGCTACTCCTCGCGGCCCGGAGACCGCCCCTTGTGTCCCACCTTGTCGTGACACGCTGCCGCCAAAGTCAGGCTTTCAAGCGGCTGGAGCCGCGGACTTTCCCACACTGCCTGCCTTCTTCGTGGCATGGAGCCGCCACCGACGTCGCTGACATCTTCGCGGCATGAGGCCGCAAGCCCCGGCCTGGATTGGCGGCTGGAACTGCCCTCGGGGCTTCCTGCAGCAGCTGAAGCTGCTGCAGGAACCACCGTGGACAGCGGCCTGCAGGGCTGTGCAGGCCGCTGTCCACAGTCCTGCACAGCCCTGCTTCCTTCCTCTGGGCATGCGGCCGCGCCTCTCTGCTACATTTAAAGGGCCCACGGCCGGATATGCCCTGGGCCCCACCTAGTGACTGATTTCCTGTGCTAGCCCTATAAAAGGGCTGTTTTCGTATTATGCCCTTGCCTTGCATCGGAGTTACTTCACTCTGGAGGCTCCTGCCTGCCAGAGCTCCATCAGGTCTTCTATCTTCTCCATGGAGTTCCTCGTCTCCTCTGTTTCTCGTCATGCCATGTCTTCATGCCTGAGGTCCTCGTCCAGGTGTTCTGGTGTTTCATCTCCTGGTGTTTCGTCTCCTGGTGTCCTGCCCTTCTTGGTGTTCGCTTCAGCACTCCTGAACCTTCTGGTCCTGTCAGGCCTTGGTCCCTCGGATGAAGTCTTTCCCGAGCTTGGAGTGGCCTGCAGGTGGAATTCATTCCTGTGCTCCTGAGCCTTCATGTCCTGCCAGCCTTTGTGGTGCTTCGGACGACATCTGGCTCCGTCGTCAGAGTCCCATCTTGACTGGTTTCTTCCCTGCACTTGTCCCGCTCTCCACGTGGTCCATGACCAGCCTCCTCAGGCTGTGTAGGGCATGCAGTGGGACAGGGTGGTCCACAACCAGCCCATTGGGTCCGCCCGTGAAGGTGGGCTGAGTAGGGCGCCCTGAGAGACAGTGCCAATGTCCTCCTGCCCAGCTTCTCGTCTCGTCTGGACTTCGTCAAGTTCCTCATCATGTCTCTGATGTCGTCGCATCGACCCTGGTCCGGGATGTCTTCGCTTCAGCCCTGGTGTCATGTCTTCAACAGCCCTGATGTCATGTCTTCTACAGCCCTGGTGTCATGTCTTCGTGTCAAGGCCCGTCTGCCCCCGTCCACAGACCAGGCCTGCTGCTCCATGCCGATCTAGCAGCAGGTCCGAAAAGGCTCGGAATGGTCGGAGGACCATTCAACTTCCAACATCATGTTGTTGGCCTTGGGAGCTTGCAGGCCTGGCAGAGGGTAAAACCGTTTGCCATGCTGGAACACGCCATCAACCCTCGGTTCGGCCCTGGATCCGTCTGGGGTCTGGCTGAGGCCTAAGGGCACACTAAAAACACCCTCAGTGTAACATTTTACTTTGGAACTCTCTGCCTAGTGAAGCTAAGATGGAGAGTTCCTTAGCTAAGTTTAGAAAGATGATTACATCCTTTCTTTTCAATCAAACACATAACCTACATTGAGCGAAAGTAATTGATAATCACGAAGCACTCTAAAATGGCAATCCTGATGTTTTTTCCAAGTGTGAGGTAACCATGGTTAATCCCAATATATCTTTATATGGCATTTTGCAGTGATGAAATGATTGTAATGATTTATTGTATTGGTGTTTTATATTTCTAAATGTTTTATTTTATTTTATTTCTTAATATGTTCTAATATTGTATGTATTTTGTGATTTATCTGGCTTTTGGTCTTTGTGTTTTGTCCATTTTATGATAGTATTGTTGTAAACCATCTAGATATTTTGATAGGTGGTATATAGATTTTTAAAAAATAAATAAAATGGGAGCATATTTAAAGGAGTCATTAGCTAGATGGGAAAATCTAGAGAAGTAAAATAGGAGTGGACAGAAATAAAGGAGATATAAGGGAAACTAATCTATTTATTATATAACTGAAAGAGGAAAAAGAGACTGCTATGGTTTTCTAAAGAAATAGCTCAAAAGGTAAGGACAGAAGGCTAAGGGGTAAATTTTAAAAGCATTGCTCATGCTAAAAGACCCATTTGACAAGTATATGGACTGCGCATGAGCAATGCATATTTTAAAAGCCGCAAATTAAGCATGTAATAAAGGGACAGAGCTAGGGAATTCTGGGGGGGGGGGGGCAACACTTATGTGTATAAATCTGTATTTTAAATCTGATGGCCAAAGTGTGTGGCAGCTATTAGCCACAATTGTTTACTTCTGCTCTTGATGAGATGTAAGTCTGCATAAATATCTGTGTTCAGGCCTAAAACGACTGGATGAAGTGTCTGGTTCAATTGGGGTGTGTGCAGACTGAAGAACCAGGAGTCTGGATGATTTCTGAGAAATCCAATTAGTCCACTGAGAAAACTAGTGGACTAATTGGCAAAACTGTGAATGCCCTTCACATTTTAAAATCCATTTACCTGCATGCATTAAAGCTGGAAAAGTCGGGTGACGATTCATATGAACTGAACCAAATCATGGTGAACCTGGAAGATGTGGTAGGCCAGATTGACAAACTGAGGAGTAGTAAATCACCTGGACTGGATAGTATACACCCCAGGGTTCTGAAAGAACTAAAAAATGAAATTTCAGACCTATTTCAATTAATTTGTAACCGTCATTAAAATCATCCATTGTACCTGAAGACTGGAAGGTGGCCAATGTAACCCCAATATTTAGAAAGGGCTTCAGAGGTGATCCGGGAAGCTATAGACTGGTGAGCCTGACTTCCGTGCTCGGAAAAATCATGGAAACTGTTATAAAGAATAAAATCACAAAACATTTAGATAGATATGGTTTAATGGGACAAAGCTAGCATAGATTTACCCAAAGGAAGCCTTACCTCACAAATCACCTACATTTTTTGAAGGTGTAAATAAACATGTGTATAAAGGTGAACTGGTAGATGTGGTGTATCTGGATTTTTCGACGGTGTTTGACAAAGTCCCTCATGAGAGGCTTCTAAGAAAACTAAAAAGTCATGGGATAGGAGGTGATGGCATTTTGTGGATTACAAACTAGTTAAAAGACAGGAAACAGAGTAGGATTAAATGGTCTATTTTCACAGTGGAAAAAGGTTGACAGGGATCTGTACTTGGACCGGTGATTTTTCATATATTTATAAATGATCTGGAAAAAGGTACGACGAGCGAGGTGATCAATTTGCAGATCACAAAATTATTCAGAGTAGTTAAATCACAAGCGGATTGTGATAAATAGCAGGAGAACCTTGCAAGACTGGAAGATTGGATGTCCATATGACAGATGACATTTAATGTGGACAAGGCAAGGTGATGCATATAGAAAAAAATAACCCATGCTGTAGCTTTACAATGTTAGGTTACATTTTACGAGTTACCACCCAGGAAAGAGATCTTGGCAGATGAAATTTAATGTGGATAAGTGCAAGGTGATGCATATAGGGAAAAATAACCCATGCTATAATTACACAATGTTGGGTTCCATATTAGGTGCTACAACCCAAGAAAGAGATCTAGGCATCATAGTGGATAACACATTGAAATCGTCGGTTCAGAGTGCTGCGGTAGTCAAAAAAGCAAACAGAATGTTGGGAATTATTAGAAAGGGAATGGTGAATAAAACAGAAAATGTCACAATGCCTCTGCATCGCTCCATGGTGAGACCGCACCTTGAATACTGTGTACAATTCTGGTCGCCGCATCTCAAAAAAGATATAATTGCGATGGAGAAGGCACAGAGAAGGGCTACCAAAATGATAAGGGGAATGGAACAGCTCCCCTATGAGGAAAGACTGAAGAGGTTAGGACTTTTCAGCTTGGAGAAGAGACGGCTGAGGGGGGATATGATAGAGATGTTTAAAATTATGAGTGGTCTAGAACGGGTAGATGTGAATCGGTTATTTACTCTTTCGGATAGTAGAAAGACTAGGGGGCAATCCATGAAATTAACATGGGGCACATTTAAAACTAATCGGAGAAAGTTCTTTTTTACTCAACGCACAATTAAATTCTGGAATTTGTTGCCAGAGGATGTGGTCAGTGCAGTTAGTATAGCGGTGTTTAAAAAAGTATTGGAGAAGTTCTTGGAAGAGAAGACCATTACCTGCTATTAAGGTCACTTAGAGAATAGCCACTGCCATTAGCAATGGTTACATGGAATAGACTTAGTTTTTGGGTACTTGCCAGGTTCTTATGGCCTGGATTGGCCACTGTTGGAAACAGGATGCTGGGCTTGATGGACCCTTAGTCTTACCCAGTATGGCATTTTCTTATGTTCTTATGTTCTAGTTGATATTGCATTGACATTTTTGGCTCAGTGTGAGCTGCATGGATTTTAAGAGGCGCACAAATCGGAACGTCAGAAAAGGGGAGGGGCACAGGTGGAGTCTGGGCAGGGCATGGATGGGACATGAATGTTCCAAGTCTGTAACCTGAAGAATGTGCAAAAGTATTTACGTGTACAAGCGCACACCGGGATCCCCTACCACGTAACTTTACTCACGCTATGGATGGCGTGTAAGGTTTAACATGAAAAAATCAGGGCTAACGTGTGAGGTTTTAAGGGTCAGGGATTATAGGTTAAAAGAGATGCTATCTAGCTAAGGGTTTAGAAAGTCCTATCCTTTAACTCTGTGAACTGGGAATGAACTGGGGAAATGGATATTCTCTTTGCTTATCCCGTGTTTTTTTAAATTTCTTTACTGTTTTTTCTCTAAAGCCTCCACTAAGAGACTGTTCTCCTGCATTGGTGTGAAGACAGGGATCTGTCTGGTCTCAAAAGTTCATATATATAATCATTTTTTGATAATTCTTACATTAATCCAATAGAAGTTATCACATCTGCAAAGCATCCAGTTTTTTCCTGGACCAGTACAGCTTCAAGATATTTTATTACATTGGGGCAGAACTTATTCATTATAAGTTGGATTTTTAAACACACGCTGATTTTATAACGTGCGCATTGCTGTGCGCATATTATAAAATATGATACCGCATGCATATGCGCATCCAATTTTGTATCACCTTGTGCATGTGTGCGCGGGTGCCCAGTCGTGCACGCAAGGGGGGGGGGGGGGACATGATCGGGCCTACCCCCCAGTTCTTTCCCAGTCCACTCCAATTAAGGAGTGGACTGGGAGGGAACTTCCCTATCCCCTTATCCCTTCCTCCCTTTTCTCCTTTCTTCCCCAACCCTTAAACCTATCCTATCTACACTCAATTTTTTCATTTTAGAACTTACTTGCTCCAAGGAGCAGCAGTAAGTTCAGTGCGCAGGCCAACTGCCAGCATGCACTTCCCTGGGACAGGGCCTAATGGTCACTGTCCCGGCCAGCCCCTGCCCCACCCCCAGCTGGCCCCTTTCTCAGAGCCTGGAACTTAAGTGTGTCTGGGAGAATGTGCGTGACCAAGCCGTTTCTAAAATGTGCTCAGTGAGTGCACGGCCCAGCCACACGTATATATCTCCCTGTATTTGTGCGCGCTGCATTCTGAAAATTTACCGTGTATTTCTGTTTATCAGACTGCTCTTACATATCACTTATTAGGGAGGAGATATACCTATATTTTTTTTTTATTTCTTGCACTACGTTTTATCAACCATATAGGACTGATGTGATGATGTAAACAAAAAGTATGTGAAAATGATTCTGATTTTATGCTACAGACTAATTGATGCACTCCTTGACTTCACGGGCCAGCAATTTAAGGACACCCTGCAGCATTAAATACTATGAAATTTTGAATCGCTTTTACCTCAAGTTCTGCAGCAGACTCAAATTTTCTTGATGGTTTCATTTCTTTGACTGGTTTATACAATTGGGCAGTGAAGCACAACAGGGCATGCATTGTATCATAATTGCATGCCATAGGTGCGTTGTATGTCATGGTATGAGGCCGAAGGCGTTGTGCTTTCAACCACCTGAGAAGGGTGATTATGGTTCAGCAGTGCATGCTTTGGAGAATCTCACTGTGATTATAAAAGAAACCTCTGTTAAAATGTTTCTTTTAAATTCTGTCCCTGTGTTCTGATAGCTTAAAGCTTTTAGCAGTGAGCTGTACTAAAGCAACAACTTTGACAATATATTTTAGTTTTAATACATCACTTAACAGTGAGAACAAACCAAATTATTCCAATTTCCATTTTAATTTCTGATTTTTACATATGGCTCATTCCTGAAAAGAAATAAGCATTTACAGTTTTGAAAGTCCTTCCTACTTATGCCCCCTCACTATTATGGGTGTTTAGTATATCAGAATTTGATTCTTTAGTCTTCATTGGAATCTTTTTCTGTCACCAAACTTATCCATCATAAAATTAAATGCAATATAAACATATCCACAAAAATGGAAACAAATATATAAAAATGTAATAATCTGGAGTGAAGGAATAGTCTAGTAATTAGAGCAACTGGTTGAAGACCAGAGAAACCATGGTTCTAATCCAGCTTCTCCCATTTGTGACCTTTGGCAAATCACTTTACCCTCTCTTAAGTCAGGGGCAAAACTTAGGCTTAGAATCATCAAAATGCTATAAATAAAGCTGAAATATGGCGCATTAGTGTTGATGATAAAAAAAAAAAAGGGCATTCTAGGGAAATTTCTGCTATACCGCATCATGTAGGAAAGGAAGAGGAGGTGAGTTCTTGGAGTTTAGTGGTTGGAGTTCGTAGCAATTTCTGATTGAGTTGTCCAGTATCCCACTACTAGTACACTTCCCCCTAATAATGTAGCTTTAGGAAGACAGGGTAGGTAAGAAAATATGTTTTCATTGAGCCAGCAAAGCTGTGTAGATGAGTCTGAATGAAGGCCTCTTTATATCAGACGTGATAATAACCACGATAATAGCTTCAGTCCGCTATAATGGCTGCTATGGCATTCTCATCTGTTTAGCTTTACTTTTGTCTCTTGTCTTTATTTGTGTATGGAAATGTTTGTGTGTTTGTCAAGTTTATCCATTTGTCTTTGTGTGTTGGTGGAAGAGCATGGAGAGGATAGAGCATGGAAGGTGTGGGGGGGGAGAGAGGAGAGAAGAGGGGTGAGGAGGGAGAGAGGAGGAGGGCAGGAGTGGTAGGAGGAGTAGGCATGGGGCAAGATAGAGAGGAGGAAAGGGATAGGAAGAGGTAGGAAGGGTAGGGGATAGGCTGGCAAGTGTGCTGGAAGGAGGACAACAGGGTAGAGCTACACAGAAAGGGCAGGTGGGAGATGGCAAGGTAGGTGCAGGAAATGGGGAAAGGAAGGGAGGGAGGAGAGTGTGAAGTGGGAGCAAGAGCGAGGAAAGTGACACCTTTCCAGAAGTGGAAGTGGCAACCCAATCATCTGGCAGCCAGGCAGCAAATTGGACTCGTTTTTGCACATATAAGTTCAGCATCGAGGACAACAAGATGCTCATCACCAGGGTCCTTGAGCATTACAACATGCTGTTTGGGAACCTCACAGTGAAGATGTCCAGGTCAGCCCAAGTGCCAGATATGGCACAGAATCGCCCAGGCCATATCACTGCGCAGCGGAATCAAGAGGACCGGAGAGCAGCTGGCCCACTGCTATCACGACATAAAGACCAGGCTGAAAACCAAGGTGGTGAGACACAACAGATACCAGCGCCAAACAGTAGGAGGAGCCCCTTGCCTGATAGTCCTGACCCCCATGGAGGGGTGCCTCATTCAACGACTGGGACCAGACATTTTTGATGGGATGGAAGAGGCCCTGGAAACAACGCAAGCTGGGGCCAGTAAGTTCACATCACCTGTAAATGTCAAGTCTGCTAAGATGTCCACATATTTTGGCATAATATGCCCTCATTGATTAATGCAAAGTGCACATCTTATGCCAAACAGTACATGTGCACTACTTAGCATTCATATGTCGACTTCTTTGTTTCCACAGCTCTCGCCTAGGTATGCGCTGGTACCAGCCTTGAGGCTCCAGGGACCAGCAGCACAGCCCCAGCTCTCAGCTTGCAACTGGATGCTTAGACTCAGTGGAGTGAGGAAGAGGAGGAGGAGGAGCAGCCACCAGAACTGCACCAGCTACAACCACCCATTGGCTTACCCCTATACCTGCACACAAACCTAAACCTCTCTAGTTGCATGGAGGGGACATTTCTGCCATAGGACAAAAGGGGCCCATCCCCACCTGCTTCCAACACCAGCAGCATGCACCATACGCCCAGCCAGATCAGCCCACCAACCTGGACATGCCAGCTTTGGAGCCACAGACAGCACCTCAGCCACCACCACCAAAGGCGCCAGCGTGGACTGTCCATGATACACTGTCAGCATCGAAAGGAGACATAGGCTCTACCTGCACCATATATGGGCAGAGGTGGTACAATTGATGAGTGCTCAGCTCTTCCATACTAACACCCTGCAGTTGCAAACAGCAGTCCTTGCACAGGTCCTAACCACCATTTCCACCTCCATCAACAACTTAACATCTGCCATTATCCAACGTATTCAAACATTGCCAGAGTCTGCACCCGTGCCATCCCCATCCTCCCAGAAGTCCATTCCACGCAGCAGTCCCCAGCTCTCAGGATGGCCCAGGGATAGGCCCTTCAAAGATATGCTACCTCCAACCAGCCAAAAGCCCAGGCTAGAAAAGGGCCATGAGTGCCCAATTTATAAAGGCTCCAAAATATCACTCAAAGATAATTTGTTCAAACAAGCCAGGCTGGTCCTCTGAACAGAGTTCCTGTGCCAACTAGATGGAAGAAGGCTGCTGGGCCTGTCCTGAATACTGAGTTCCTGTTCTGGCTTGCTGGTGGGGAGGGTCTACTGTCTACCTATGTTAAACTGTTGCTTATATGTAAAGCCCACCTCTATGCTCTGCCCATTCTCCTGCCTCCTTGATGCAGTCTTCAGTCATGGTCCTGCTGGTATCTCTTCTTATCTCATCCTGTTGCTGGTATCTCTATCATCTTATTTTGCTGCTGCCTCCATGCTGGTGTCTATTTTCATCTCATCTTGCTGCTGCCTCTATGCTGGTGTCTAGTCTCTTTTGGTTCCTGTCTCCATGTGGTGCTCTTAAGAACATAAGAACATAAGAAAATGCCATACTGGGTCAGACCAAGGGTCCATCAAGCCCAGCATCCTGTTTCCAACAGTGGCCAATCCAGGCCATAAGAACCTGGCAAGTACCCAAAAACTAAGTCTATTCCATGTAACCATTGCTAATGGCAGTGGCTATTCTCTAAGTGAACTTAATAGCAGGTAATGGACTTCTCCTCCAAGAACTTATCCAATCCTTTTTTAAACACAGCTATACTAACTGCACGAACCACATTCTCTGGCAACAAATTCCAGAGTTTAATTGTGCGTTGAGTAAAAAAGAACTTTCTCCGATTAGTTTTAAATGTGCCCCATGCTAACTTCATGGAGTGTCCCCTAGTCCTTCTTCTATCCGAAAGAGTAAATAACCGATTCACATCTACCCGTTCTAGACCTCTCATGATTTTAAACACCTCTATCATATCCCCCCTCAGTCGTCTCTTCTCCAAGCTGAAAAGTCCTAACCTCTTTAGTCTTTCCTCATAGGGGAGTTGTTCCATTCCCCTTATCATTTTGGTAGCCCTTCTCTGTACCTTCTCCATCGCAATTATATCTTTTTTGAGATGCGGCGACCAAAATTGTACACAGTATACAAGGTGCGGTCTCACCATGGAGCGATACAGAGGCATTATGACATTTTCCGTTTTATTCATCATTCCTTTTCTAATAATTCCCAACATTCTGTTTGCTTTTTTGACTGCCGCAGCACACTGAACCGACGATTTCAATGTGTTATCCACTATGACACCTAGATCTCTTTCTTGGGTTGTAGCACCTAATATGGAACCCAACATCGTGTAATTATAGCATGGGTTATTTTTCCCTATATGCATCACCTTGCACTTATCCACATTAAATTTCATCTGCCATTTGGATGCCCAATTTTCCAGTCTCACAAGGTCTTCCTGCAATTTATCACAATCTGCTTGTGATTTAACTACTCTGCACAATTTTGTGTCATCTGCAAATTTGATTATCTCACTCGTCGTATTTCTTTCCAGATCATTTATAAATATATTGAACAGTAAGGGTCCCAATACAGATCCCTGAGGCACTCCACTGTCCACTCCCTTCCACTGAGAAAATTGCCCATTTAATCCTACTCTCTGTTTCCTGTCTTTTAGCCAGTTTGCAATCCACGAAAGGACATCGCCACCTATCCCATGACTTTTTACTTTTCCTAGAAGCCTCTCATGAGGAACTTTGTCAAACGCCTTCTGAAAATCCAAGTATACTATATCTACCGGTTCACCTTTATCCACATGTTTATTAACTCCTTCAAAAAAGTGAAGCAGATTTGTGAGGCAAGACTTGCCCTGGGTAAAGCCATGCTGACTTTGTTCCATTAAACCATGTCTTTCTATATGTTCTGTGATTTTGATGTTTAGAACACTTTCCACTATTTTTCCTGGCACTGAAGTCAGGCTAACCGGTCTGTAGTTTCCCGGATATCCCCTGGAGCCCTTTTTAAATATTGGGGTTACATTTGCTATCCTCCAGTCTTCAGGTACAATGGATGATTTTAATGATAAGTTACAAATTTTTACTAATAGGTCTGAAATTTCATTTTTTAGTTCCTTCAGAACTCTGGGGTGTATACCATCCGGTCCAGGTGATTTACTACTCTTCAGTTTGTCAATCAGGCCTACCACATCTTCTAGGTTCACCGTGATTTGATTCAGTCCATCTGAATCATTACCCATGAAAACCTTCTCCATTACGGGTACCTCCCCAACATCCTCTTCAGTAAACACCGAAGCAAAGAAATCATTTAATCTTTCCGCGATGGCCTTATCTTCTCTAAGTGCCCCTTTAACCCCTCGATCATCTAACGGTCCAACTGACTCCCTCACAGGCTTTCTGCTTCGGATATATTTAAAAAAGTTTTTACTGTGAGTTTTTGCCTCTACAGCCAACTTCTTTTCAAATTCTCTCTTAGCCTGTCTTATCAATGTCTTACATTTAACTTGCCAATGTTTATGCTTTATCCTATTTTCTTCTGTTGGATCCTTCTTCCAATTTTTGAATGAAGATCTTTTGGCTAAAATAGCTTCTTTCACCTCCCCTTTTAACCATGCCGGTAATCGTTTTGCCTTCTTTCCACCTTTCTTAATGTGTGGAATACATCTGGACTGTGCTTCTAGAATGGTATTTTTTAACAATGACCACGCCTCTTGGACATTTTTTACTTTTGTAGCTGCTCCTTTCAGTTTTTTTCTAACAATTTTTCTCATTTTATCAAAGTTTCCCTTTTGAAAGTTTAGCACGAGAGCCTTGGATTTGCAAACTGTTCCTTTTCCAGTCATTAAATCAAATTTGATCATATTTAAATATTTAAATAATAAGTTCTTGAAAAGACACAACCAGAGAGTGAGGTTTCAAATTATGGACCACTTTATTAAACGACAATTTCAGTCACCAGATTATCAGTCTTTGGTAATCACATTCTGCAAGGACAAGATATCAAATAGCAAATGAAATTGTAACTGAAATGACGAGCACATAAAGTTGAGACATGTACATAAATTGTTACAAATGGCAACATGACATGTACATTATTATGATTTTATCCTTTTGCAAAATCATGATTACTGTAAAGACCCTAGAAAGTGGAAATGGCAACCCAATAACTACAGTACAGCTCTAATGCTAGAACTGATGACAGCACAACTATGCTATGTCAAGTGAAGGCCCAGACATGCGATGGAGAAGGTACAGAGAAGGGCTACCAAAATGATAAGGGGAATGGAACAACTCCCCTATGAGGAAAGACTAAAGAGGTTAGGACTTTTCAGCTTGGAGAAGAGACGACTGAGGGGGGATATGATAGAGGTGTTTAAATAAGATCAATAAATATTTACAGTTTCACTGTAAACCGGCATGATTTGCATTTAATGCAAGAATGTCGGTATATAAAAGTTAAAAATAAATAAATAAATAAATAAATATTATGATCACTATTGCCAAGTGGCCCCACCACCGTTACCTCTCTCACCAAGTCCTGTGCTCCACTGAGAATTAGATCTAAAATTGCTCCCTCTCTCGTCGGTTCCTGAACCAATTGCTCCATAAAGCTATCATTTATTCCATCCAGGAACGTTATCTCTCTAGCGTGACCCGATGATACATTTACCCAGTCTATATTGGGGTAATTGAAGTCTCCCATTATTACTGCACTACCAATTTGGTTAGCTTCCCTAATTTCTCTTAGCATTTCACTGTCCATCTCACCATCTTGACCAGGTGGACGGTAGTATACCCCTATCACTGTAGTCTTCCCTGATACACAAGGGATTTCTACCCATAAAGATTCAATTTTGTATTTAATCTCATGCAGGATGTTTATCCTGTTGGACTCTATGCCATCCCGGACATAAAGCGCCACACCTCCTCCCGACTGCTCCTCTCTGTCATTGCGATATAATTTGTACCCCGGTATAGCACTGTCCCATTGGTTATCCTCTTTCCACCATGTCCTAGAGCTTCCACCATGTCCTAGAGCTCCTACCTCCATGCTGCACTCTTCAGTCCTAGTCCTGCTACCTCCTTGCTGCACTCTCCAGTCATGGTCCTTTTGCCTCCATGCTGTACAACCCGGTCTTGGTCCTGCTGCCCGCTACTTGAACTTTGCTGTTGTGGCCCTTAACCTGTCCCCCTTTGAGTGAACTCTTTCAACATGGACTGACTGGACCTTCTTCTTGAACTTTGCTGCTGTGGTCCTTAGGCTGTGCCCATTTGAGTACACTCTTTCAAAATGGACTGTTTGGGCCTTCTTCTTGAACTTTGCTGCTGTGACCCTTAGGCTGTCCCCACTTGAGTGCCCTCTTTCAACATGGACTGTCTAGGTCTTCTTCTTGAACTTTGCTACTGTGGACCTTAGGCTGACCCCTTTTTTTTTTTATTGAATTTTAACAAATACCAGATGAATGTCTTGTACCAGCAATAGAGATAAATTTCATAATCATACATATATATGGTAACAAAGTAAGAAGAAAAATACAGTGAAAATTCATATATACATTCCCAAAAAAAATATATCCCCTATATTGGGAAATGAGGAATCCAAGAATATCAATGGGCGATTATAACAAACAAAATGTACAAAAAATCATCCTGAACTTCCACCCCCTGACATTTCCCATCTAGCTGAACATCCTGCAAGGAACATTAGGAAGGCTTTCTGCATTTGAGTGCCCTCTTTCAACACGGACTGTCTGGGCCTTCACTTGACATAGCATAGTTGTGCTGTCATCAGTTCTAGCATTAGAGCTGTACTGTAGTTATTGGGTTGCCATTTCCACTTTCTAGGGTCTTTGCAGTAATCATGATTTTGCAAAAGGATAAAATCATAATAATGTACATGTCATGTTGCCATTTGTAACAATTTATGTACATGTCTCAACTTTATGTGCTCGTCATTTCAGTTACAATTTCATTTGCTATTTGATATCTTGTCCTTGCAGAATGTGATTACCAAAGACTGATAATCTGGTGACTGAAATTGTCGTTTAATAAAGTGGTCCATAATTTGAAACCTCACTCTCTGGTTGTGTCTTTTCATTATGTGGTTTTTCTATTAAGAGTTTACTAGGTAAAAGGTTTGAAACCCACATGACCTTGCATGCTAGAATGCCATTGGCCATTCCAACTAGGCACATTTCTCACATGCAAGACTATATGGCCTAGGCCCTAAAATGGAAAGCTCATTATATACTCCCAAGAAAGACAAGAGCAAAAGAGGTAACTCCTTACTATGGAGCATCACAAGTGGCTCATGTTGCCTTCTCCAGAGAGCATAATCTTAGCTAACTCTTGGGTACATGGCACGTTTAAGAGATGGGCACTATCTAACTAGTGTCCACCTCCATATGCTGTCCAGAGGAAGAGGTGTAGAAATGCTTGGCTAAAGATGCTGTAGCAATGTCTTCATTCTGTTGGTGACCAATAGGTTGTATAGCTATGAGAATATCATAGTGCAACTATAACAAACCATTGGATTCTTCCATAGTGAAGATCATAAGAACATAAGATATGCCATACTGGATCAGACCAAGGGTCCATCAAGCCCAGAATCCTGTGTCCAACAGTGGTCAATCCAAGTCACAAGGACCTGGCAACTACCAAAACATTAAAAAGATCCCAAGCTACTATTCCTTATAAATTAAAAGCAGTTTATGGACATCCCCTCTAGGAACTTATCCAAATCTTTTTTAAACCCAGTTATACTAACTGCCATATCCACATCCTCTGGCAATGAATTCCAGAGCTTAACTATGCATTGAGTGAAAAGAATTTTCTCCGAATTGTTTTAAATGAACTACTTGCTAACTTCATGGAGTGCCCCCTTGTCCTTCTATTATCTGAGAGAGTAAATAACTAATTTACATTAACCTGTTCAAGACATTTTATGATTTTGTAGACCTCTATCATATCCCTCCTCATCCGTCTCTTCTCCAAGATGAACAATCCTAATGTCTTTACCCTTTCTTCATAGGGGAGCTGATCATGCCCCCTATCATTTTGGTCACCCTTCTCTGCATTTTCTCCAGTGCAACTATATTTTTTTAAGATGCGGCCACAGAATTGCTCACAGTATTCAAGGTGCAGTTTCACCATGGAACAATACAGAAGCATTATTACATCCACTATTTTATTTGCCATTCCCTTCCTAATAATTCCTAACATTATGTTTGGTTTTTTTTTACCACCATAGCACACTAAGGGCCTCATTTTCCACGCCGCTCGCACGCGAAAAGTCCCTTATCGCGTGCGATACCAGGATAGGGGTGGAGTTGGGGTGGAGTCGGCCCCGGAAGAGGAGGAGTCGGGGCATCACCAGCGCCGACTCTTCGCTGACGCCGCGGACAGTGAAAAGGTAAGTGCCTTTTCGCGGCAGCTTTCACTCCCAATAGCTGCACCTCCTATGGTGGCGCTATTGGGTGCGAAACCGGCAGCGATCGCACCGCGACGGTGCGATCGCTGCCGGCTAGCGCAGGCCCTCCCCCCGTTTCGGTCCCCCGCCCCTCATCGTGGAAGCCCAGTTTTCCAGTCTCACAAGTCCCTTCTGCACTTTATCACAATCCACTTGAGATTCAACTACTCTGCATAATTTTGTGTTATCCACAAATGTAATCACCTCATTCATTGGAACCCCTTTCCAGATCATATATAAATATATTAAAAAGCCTCAGTCCAAGTACATATCTCTATGGCACTCCACTGTCCAAGTACATATAACACTCCACTGTTAAAACAGACCATTTAATCCTACTCTCTTCCTTTTAATCAGTTTGCAGTCCACAAAAGGACATCACCTCCTTTCCCATGACATTTTAGTTTTCTTAGAAGCCTCTCATGAGGGACTTTGTTGAACACCTTCTGAAAATCCAAATACATTACATCTTCCGGTTCACCTTTGTCCACATGTTTATTTACCCCTTCAAAAAAAGTAGCAGATTTGTGGGGCAAGACTTCCCTTGGGTAAATCCATGCTGGCTGTGGGGTTTTAGAGGTCAGGGCTAGTAGGTTGAAAGGGAGGCACTTTAAGTAGAGGGTTTAGGAAGTCCACTCCTTTACAGGGGTGAACTGAGAAGGAAATGGGAAATAGGTCCTAATACATCGCCACATGCATCTACTAAAATTACCCTCTTATGTGAGCGAGATGGCATTCACATGCATATGCGTGTGTCGATATAAAATCAGGCACGTATGTATTCATGGGTAGCCGATTTTATAACATGCGTGCATAAATATGCAAATGTTATAAAATCAGTGCACATGGCTATTAAAATCCACCTCTTAGTCTCTTGAAGACTTTTTATCCTGTTGGCTCTGTGCCATCCCAGACATAAAGTGCCACCCCGCCACCAAGATCTATTATCTTTGACCAAACAATGGGTCTTCTCTCTGAGTCTAGCACCGAATGTTGTCATTACATAAGTCTTTAGTTAGAAGTGTACTTGAAAATTACATAAATCACTAGGGCTTGGTCATCTCTAGGGAGCAGAAATGTTCAACTGCAGGTTCTATACCCATAGTGTATATGTAAATCTTGTGTGGTTAGGTGATGTGACACCAGCAGGGCTTGTGGCTCTGGCTCCAGTGCGGTTACTTCCCTAGGAGGTGTTTGAACTTCCCTTACCTGTTGTAGTCATTGTTCTTTTTGTTCTTGTTAAGCAGCCTGAAGCAGCCAGTATACCCTACTAGTTCACCTCCCCCTAATATTGTAGCTTTAGGAAGACAGGGTAGATAAGAATATATGTTTTAATTGAGCCAGCAGAGCTGTGTAGATGTTTCTGAGTGAAGGCCTCTTTATATCAGACCTAATAATAACCGCGATAATAACCGCAATCTGCTATAATGGCTGCTGTGGCATGATAAACACTTTTTTTCACTCTACTGCAAAAAAAAAAGGTGTTATTTTCCACGTTAAATCCCATGTTATTTTACCACTAAATGCAGTAAAAATCCCTCCTTTGTATAATTTTCCTGGTTTTTCATACTCATGATATATCCATGCTAATGCACAACGTGATAAATATTATGCGTTTATCGCACATTAGACCCTGTTTATCGCATCATAAGGCCCTAATGTAGCTTGATGAATGGCCTAGTTAGGTTGTAAACCCTATGGGGCAGGGAAATGCCAACTGCACCTGAATGTAACTTATCTGGAGCTTGGATTTAGAAAGGCAAGTATTCACATTCATAATAGAAAGTGTTCACTGATTATTCCAAGGAAGAGTGTGTGTATATTGAAAGTGGATCTCCTGAAAACCAGACTCATCAGGGGATCCCTATGAATTTGGTTGAGGACCCCTTACATGAATTCTATTTGTAACACTACAGATTCATTAAGCACCATGACCTTACCAAAGTGAGTTGATTATCAACGAGGTTGTAGCAAAGCAGAGTAAGGAAACCCACACTAGGCACTTCTCTAAGGTACCAAAAGTGTACTATCTGGAAAACATAACAGACTTATAATGAACAATGTAAAATTTTAAGCACTGCCATTTTAAAGCTGGGTGCCTAATAGATATCTTGCTCTGTATACCAAAATGGCATGCCATGCTCTTGGTTACCAGTAATGCCTGGTTACCAATAAAGCATTGTACTTGCTGTGGTACCAGTTGTGATTTTAGATAATGATAAAAACAGATCAACATAAATTAGGAAAATGAGGCAAGACTCAGATAAAATAATAATTAATTTTAGAGACTATAAAAACAATATACAATAGAAAAATAATCATACTTACACCCCTGCCCCCAAGTTCTTTGCATCTTTCATAGATAATTTTGAAGCACTGATATGTAATAAAAGGAGGAAAGAGTTTGGAGAGGAAAACACTGCAGTGTAGGGCAGGGGGTGGAAGATGAGGAGGTTAGCTGTCCCTGGCATCAGGTTCAAGGGGGCATCATCAGTAGGGCTGTTTTTTTCCTATTGGCATAAAAGGGGACCCATTGCATAAGCACACAGGGCATTGCTCGATTTCTCCATTGGCCAGTGCCCCAAATAGCAGAGACCAATCCTCTGCTTCCTGCTCCAGCTCCTTCCCTTCCAAATAGCATACAAGGAATAGGAAGGTATGATGGAGATGGGGTGAGTCTGGAGCAGAGAGAGCGCAGGGCAAAGCAAAGCCTTCTGCTCCCTAATCTGTCCACTCTGCTCTTCTTTTTTTCTCTCCTGCCTCCTGTCAGCAGGGAACAGAATATATGGAGTGAAATTGGAATGGATAGCAGAACAAAGAAGAATTCAGTTTTTGACTGCATATTTTTGCTTCAAATTTGTGATCCCTTATTGTTTATTGGGCAAGAGTCTGTGGTCTGTGTGCATGTGACCAAAGGAAGGTATTCTGCTAGCATGTAATTCCTCTCTAGGGATCTGTAGCAGTTCAACATGATCTGTATTTTCTCCATATGAGATGTATTGGTGTTTTAGGGCCCAATGGAATATTTCTTGTCTTTCCATACAAGGTTGTTACTGTTTAAGTTCTTGGCTTTAGTGCTGTTTTGGTATGGAAGGTTTGTTAGATGGCTACATTACAAAGTGACTGGTAATGGAGGGGCTTTGTGATATTTATTTATTTATTTTTGAGCATTTGATAATCCACTTTTTATCAGGATGCTCGCAAAGTGGATTACAAACAATTTAAGACTTAAACAGGAATAACAAAGTTAATGGAGTTAACACTGTGAGCCCTTGTAGTGGCATAAGGACCAGGGTGTGAGGAACTTTAATATTCTTCATGAGCAAGCTTGTGAAAGGCCTTGTTGAACAACAATGGCTTGGCTTTTTTTCTGGAAAGCAAGGTAGTTTGGTTCCCAGCAGATGTTTAGAGGAGCTGTGTTCCAGATCTTGAAAGTATAGCAGCTGTAAGCTCTTAGTCTTATGAAGTTCAATTTGGCAGAAGTCAGGGGTGGAGAGGATAAAAAGAACTTTTGTGATGATCAGAGCTCTCTAGCCAGGGTGTAGAAGGCAAGGAGATTGGTGAGATATTCCGGGACTTGTTTGTTCAAACATTTGAAGATGAAGCAGAAGATTTTGAATTTAATTCTGGTTTCAATCAGTAGCCAATGTAGTCTATGTAGGATGGGGTTTTATGTGGCTCAATAGTTTGGTTCCTACTAGGATTCTGGCAGTCATGTTTTCAATGACTTGGATTCATTTTAAACAGGTCTGGCAGATAGAGTTCAGAAAAGAGTTACAGTAGTATAAATGACTGGTGATTAGTGCAAGATATGTTGATTGAAGTAGTAGCATAGTTAATGAATCTGGTGGAGATACATAAAGGAGGCTTTTACTACTTTGGAGATATGGGCTTCCAAAGTGAGATTAGTATCAAGTTGTACTCCTAGGCTTCATACACAGTCTTTGGGCTGGTGGTGACCTCAGTGGATCAACCAGAGGAGTTCAGGTTTGGTGGGATTAAGTTTGAGTTTATGGTTGCTGAGTGATTGGGCTACTGCCTTCATACAGTTGTTGAGATTGGCAAAGGAGGAGGATTGGTCAGATCTGAGTTTAATGCAAAGTTAGATGTCATCTGCAAACAGATGACATTCAATGTTGAAGGATAGTATCAGGTTGGCTATAGATGTTGAAGAGATTTGGGGAAACAGAGCCTGAGGTATATCACAGATAAGGTTTTTAGGTGTGGACTGTTCATTGGCCCACAATGCAAATTGAGTTCTGTTTGATAGAAAAGATTCAAATGTCCTAAGGACAGTATCCTTAATGTCGATATTTCCTAGGCACTGAGTCAAGAGGCTTAGATCGACTGTGTTGAAGGCAGAAAGATCCATTAAATCTAAGATGGAATCACTACCTTGATCTTCATTTAGATGTATCCCATTGGTTAAGTCTAGTAGGATAGATTTAGTGCAAGGACTTTCCTGAAACTTGATTGGTGGGGTGTAAGATGTTATTCTCTTTAAAGTCAAAGAGTTGGTAGTAGACTACCTTTTTAACTAGTTTGGATAAGAAAGGGAGGCTAAAGACAAGAAGGCAGTTGTTAGTTATTTTGTGGTCAGAATTTGATTTCTTCAGGATTGGTTTGATTACCCTTTCCTTAAGTGTGTCGGGAAGCAAGCCCTCAGATAGGATGCCACTGATTATATTGGAGAGCCATGGAGGTAGCTCTTGCTTAATGAACCCTGGGGGACTTGAACTTTTGGACTGGATAATTCTTTCAAGGATATTTTCTACCTCTTCAGGGGTGATGGTTCTGAAGTCAGTGTGGTGTCATCTGGAGGGAGCTGAGATGTTTCTGTGGATAGAGAAGATGTGGTCATTAAGGGAGGTGTGAAGGAGATAGATTTGTCAATTGTCAAAAGAGGAATATATAGCTAGAATCTTATCCATGAAGAATTTGGTGAAGTCCTCTGCTGTATGGTCCCCTGAGTTATTAGAAGTGGCTTGAGATACAGGTTTGCTTTGTACTAGTTTGAAGATTTTACTTGGGCAATTCATAGAGAGTTCTAGCTGTTTGGAGATGTAGTCCTTTTTTTGCCAGTTGAATGGCTGCTTTATATTTCTTCACATGCTGTTTGCTGATACGGAAGTTTATATCTGTTTTATGTTTCTGCTAGGTTTCTTCAAGTTAGTGAGATTGTTGCTTTAGAAGAAGACCCTTGTGGAGCCATGAAAAGTTCCTTGGATGCTTAATTGGTCTCAGTTTTAGTGGAGCTAGAGTGTTCATTACTGAAGTAAATTCATCATTCTATTGTTGGACTAGGACGACTGGTGGATCTGAGGGTGTTAGAGATCCTGGTATATTGAGAAGTTGTATTATAGTTTCACTTGTAACTGGAGAAAGATTCCTGGAAGGAACATTTTCCTTAGGTGCACGCATCAAACTATGAAGACACCCTGGTGGGAATTCGGAGCCAGTGCTAGCTGATGATGTCAGAATGGGTGGGGGATTTGAGCCTTAGCTGTGCTCCTAGTTGGCATCTCGGCAGCAAATCTCCCTGCTCTGCAGTGCACGTTGCTGTTTTGTTTGTGCCTCGTTCCTGTTCTTGCGTGAGTCTCTTGTATTCCTGATCTTGCTCATGATTCCAGTCCTTGGCTCTGTCTGTGTCTACTGTTCCTTCCCTGTCTGAGCCCACTTGCTCTGTTCTCTACTGTCTTCTTCCTTGCCTGTACCATTGTCTCCCTCAGTCTGACCTCCCATGCTTCATTTCTGCCTGGTATATGACTCTGCCTGAACACCTCCTGCCCTGACTTCTGCCTAGTATCCGACTCCATCTGAATTCTGCCTGCCCTAACCACTGCCTGGAATACGACTCTACCACACACTGCCAACCCTGACCATTTGCCTATCCTTGGACCCACCTTGTTTACTGGGACCTTGCTAAGTCATGTCGGTCTCCAAACCCAAGGGCTCAACTTGTGGGGAAAGGGGCTGGTATCAGTGAAAACTAGACCCAGTCCCCGAGCATGTTGCCTACTGATGGTGTGGACCTAGTGGGTTCGCCTGCTAGGTTGAGTCAGTCATGGCTCAGTTCAAGGGCTCACCAACTGTGACAACTAGTATGTTTGCTTTCCATCTTTCTCCCTGCCTTTTGTGCTGGTATATTCCAGCACAATTATCTGCACAAACCATGTAACTCTATGTATAATGTTTGTTGTTTTCTATCCCAGTTTCCCAAGTAACTAATCCTTGCATGCTGCTACAAAAGAGCTCTGATTCATTTTTGCTTCATAGTAAATGTTTCTCCTGGAGGCGTGATAGTCCCTGCAGCATACATACCAAGTTCTGACTCTGAAGTAGCAGATCAGGCCAGAGCTGATACCACACTAAGGGCAAGATTCATTAAGACTTTTCTCCCATTTTATGTCTATAGGAAAAACCCTTAGTGAATCAGGTACTAAGAGAGAAAAATCCATCAAGGGGGATGTAGGAAAAGCAGTGGGGTAGAGAGAAAGCGTGGGATCCAAGGCAAAGCAAGGAAAGGCATGGAAGAAGAGAAAGGGGGAATGCCGGGCAAGCAGTAAAGAGGGGGAGAAAAAAAGAAGATGCAGGAGAATGAGTGCAGGAGAAGAGAAAGAGAGATGTTGGTCAGGGAGTGAGGGAAGAAAAGGGGGTTCTTTAGTGGAGCTGCTGCTGCACCCACCCCCACCACCAGAGGGACAGCTGTGCCTTCATCGCCAAAAGAAAGAGCCCTGTTGGCTACAGAAATCATATTACTCCGTATGCAACAGATGACTCATAACTCATCAACGAGAGGGAATTTGTGATGAAATGCTCACTGGCATTAGAACACTATTTTATTTGCGTTGGAGTTCTGATGCACAAAAGGAAGTAGCCCCGATGCCCTTGCTGCTGAAAACACCGTTTTGTGAAGAGATTTCCTTAAATAATAATCAAACGGATGATGAATGTGTGATGCAGAAAAACTGCCTGAGCTAATGCGTGATAGCTGGTCACCATGAAGGATAAAACACTTCCAGTATGAATGAATACTTCACAACTACTTCAAAGGACAGAAATCCTAAACTTGACCTTCTTCCTGCACTCAAAAGAATGCAGGAACCAAAATGAGTTATGCAAAATTATTTGACCCCCTAAAATGTCAGCAGATCTGGGTGGATCACAAATGACATGATTACAGATTGTTCTAGACGGTATGTTTATTGCAAACCAGTATGCTCTTAAAGTAAATTTTTAAAGTTTCTAACAATAGCAGAAACAGTAAAAGGCATGCAAGCAGCCCACCAAACCCCAGAGTAAGATGCTAGAAATAAAAAAGATTTTTCTCCAGTCATGATGATGCATGCAAAAGGAAAACAAAACCAAAACTGTTACGGAGCCCTGGATTTCCTGAATAAATCAAATGTCCACACAAGGCTGCTATGGCAGGTTGATATGGACCCCCATGTGAACATGGGTTTAGTACAAAGTGTGTGTTCGTTTGAGCAGGCAGCCACTGTTGGTTCAAGTGTTTACAGCACGGAGGATTTCTCAGGATTGAAAACCCACTGCAGTTTTTCCCTCCTGTAGTATTTGCAAGTGTAAAGCAAACTCCTAGCACAGTCTGAGTTACTTATCTCTGTTGGCTCTTTCAGCAGAGGAACTGCACCCTCTCCACCGTAAATGCAGCCAGTGTCTCCTGATGTAGGAGAGAATATCAAGAGAGGAGTTTATTCCCAGCTCAACCCTGTCTCCTGCTGAGAGATTCTGTCCCTTTCACTGGTTTTCAGCAGTGCTCCTCTTGGTGTAGCACACCTCCTTAAGGTTTTTTGTGTGGGATTCATTCTTTCACTCCCAACTCCCATTGCTTCTGTGGGTTTTTTTTTTTTTTCTTTCAGCAGGAGCCAACGTGTCTTCTTTTCCTCTCTCCCCACTGGTTAGAACCTTCCTTGCTTCCCAGGTAGTTCTGAGTTTCCTATTGGTCCAACACACTTCCTGCAGTATCATAGCTCGGCTGTTGTCAGGAGGAGAGGGGGGAAGCTTTTAAGAGCAGTGAACATTTATTCTGTATTCATTGTCAGTTCTCTGCAGGTTTTCTGCTATTAATCCTATTTATCTCAGTAAAGTGTTATCATAGTTGGATATTTTCCCTGCTAGAACTTAAAAGCGGCTTGTCAATATTAAGTCCTTGTGCTGCTCAATCCAGAGACATATACACACTCATGTCACACATAGAAGATGTCAGCAGATCTCATTTTTCCCCTTTGTATCTGCCTTACTGTACTGTTACAGGATTTAATCAATTTGTGGTCTTCTCCCTTCCTCATGCTACATATGCGGTCGTTTCGGGTCTATCCCATTCAAGCTTGAACTCTGCTACTTTTTCAGCTCCTACCACCTCTACTGGAGATCTGTTTCTGGTGTCTACCAATCTTTCAGTAGAAAAAGTATTTCTTCATGTTCTTTTAAACCTCCCTCTATTCATCTTCAAGTGACTCTCCCTTATCCTTGGGCTTTTCATTCTATGGAAAGTGCTACAGTTTGGTACCATATTGAAACTTGATAAATACTTGAATGTTTCTATCATTTCTCCCCTTTCCTTTCAATCTTCTAGAGAGTACATAGTAGATGATGGCAGAAAGATATCAACCAGATTGTCCAATGTACACAGTTGTCCATGTCTATACTGCTAAGGATATGTCTTTCATACCAGTCATACCATAAAACTGCTTGTAAGATATCTCTCCTGATCAAGGAAAAAATGTTTTTTCTTTCTTGATTCTACTACACTATCTTGGGCAGATGAGAAACAAGATCCTCCAACTTAGTTCACACCCATCAGGGTCAGCACTTATCTGCTCCTGGTGGGGATTTTTTTACCTCAGCAGGTGGGGGGAAGGGCAGAGGGGGCTTGGAGTGCGGCGTGGTGGTAAATTAGATTGTTAAGGGGGAGAGCGGGATAAGGGCCCAACCTCACCAGTTACTCTGGGAAGAAGGGGTTTGTCGAGGGGGGGCTTGATGGTTTCATTATATTTAGAGATTTAGGGAGGGGGATGCATATAATAGATGGGGGAGACAAAAAATCAGGCTATAGGCCCTTTTATTCTTGGGATTGTTTTGGAGGCAAAAGCCCTAATTACCCGGATATCTTTTGAAGATATCCAGATAAGTAGCAAGTTATCTGCCACACAAGGCTAGATAACTTAAAAACATAGCCGTTTATGTTTCTACGTTCTCCAGCTACACAGCCGGATAACTTTAAGCAAGTATATATTCAGCAGGATGTTAACTTGTCCACTGAACGGCCTACTGAATATAAGCCTCAAAGTGTCTTCATAGAAAGGATGGTGTATACAAGGAAAAACATTCCAATAGAGGTGGTGGAGGCAAAACAAATATAATTCAAGAAAGCACGGCTTAAACACACAGGATCTTTAGTTGATAAGATCTAAAGTAAAGCCAGAGATACCTTGAGATATATAGCATTACATGAGAGAATAACCTAAGATGACTAAATGAGCTTTGTGGTCCTTATGTGCTGCCATATTCTGTACTTCTACATTTAGAGCAGACAATCCTTTGTCTGGGATAATTTAGGAACAGTGGACCCTGCATGGAGACAGGGGATGGAATAGATGATCTCAATGAGGACCCTCCAGCCCTCTCCATTTATGGTTAGAACTTAATCATATGCTTCATTGAATCTGGATGTACATTTCCAAAAAGAACATTTCAATCCATTCCAGGGTTTCATAAAGAGGCTGCTAGATTTCAAACAGAAAAGCTCTTGTTTTATAACTGGAACACAAATGAGCAATGTTTGCTAGGTCATGCAGAAAGAAAAATCATTTGTTGAAATTTTATTTTTCTTCTAGCAACAACTTTTACAAATAAATGTCCAAAAGATTTCCTTTATAAATTATATCTAGCTCAGCATTTGTATTGTAATGGAGTATTCCTAAACTGAATAGAACATATGAAATGTAGATAGCATTGTATACAAATAATAAACAACAACCTTAGGCTAGTATTTTGATTACACCCCTGTTTTTTCCCAGTATACATATAGGAGTCCATTTTCAGCAGCTAATTAGCAGGGTATATTACAGTTAGCCGGTTATGTATAGCCAGCTAAATTTAGAACAACCCTACGGTCCGATCAGAGTTAGCCTCATACGTTAAGTGGCTAACTACAAATATTGGAGCTAGCCACTAAATTTTAGCTAGCTAGCTGGTTAAATTTTAGCTGGGTAACTAGTTAGAATTTAGTCAGATAAGGGCTAAATAAGTACCCAATGATATCTCAGTTATCCCATGTGATTAGGATAATATTTTGTATCATATATTTTATATGGGTTTTGCTTTTTCCTTTCTGCTTTGGGCTCCTGGTGTCTGGGTTGATATGTAATGTGGATTACTATAGAGGAAGTAATAAAACTGCCCACATTTCAGCAAACCTCACAGGTAACGTTTACCTGTGGGGTTTGCAAAATGATCAAAGCAAAACTATGCAAGTAGATTTGCTTTGATTATTGTCCCATGAAAAGTCCCTGCACAAATGTTGATCATTCAGTACTTCTTATATAAAGGCCCACTGAACCAAACTGCTCCCCAAGAATGTCTTGAAAGATATGCAGGTAAAAACACCCGTGTTGCTGACACATGTGGGTACTTTTACCAAGTATAGTGTGGGAAATAATCAAAGAGCCTATTTAGGCAGTAAAGTTTTTGCCTCCTTACAGAGACTGTTGCCGGTGTCCCAATCTCAGGGCAAAAGGAAATCCTTGTTGGAAGAAGAATGACTATTGTTGCAGACTGTTGGCATCAAATTACAATAGATTCTTGGATGTTTGTAAACAAGTCTGATGGCAAGTGGAACTCCATTCCACCAGCTGGAATGACCCCCAATCAAATTGAGGGGAATGACGTTGGAGCCAAGGTAGCCCTAGGACTACCGGGTGAATGGATTTTTCTAAGACCAGAAGTTGAATTTCTTCAACATAGAGGGTGCCAGTGAGAAATTGAACTGGCTCAGTAGTCAAGGAGATTTGGCTAGGTAATGGCTCACTGTAAATTGAAGCAATGCACAAGGAAGTTTCCAAAGGACGGGTAATTATACCCAAAAGTTGAACTAGATCCTTAAGAATAAAATTTCCTCCTGCTCCGGAATCCACCAGAGCTAGGACTGGGAAGGGCTGGGAGTCCAAAATCAGAGTAACCGGTAAGGACAGTTGAGGGGCTGGTGCCGTTGTGCCCAAGTTCAGGACCCCTACTGAAGTTAGGCCAGGTAGTTTCATAGACGGACTGGGCAGGCCTGAAGGTGATGGCCTGGTGCTCCACAATACAGACATAGGCCTGATTGTCTCTGCCTGAGGCACTCTTCCGGGAATAGCTGCCCATGGCCCAACTGCATGGGTTCTTCCATTTTGGCCACAAGGGGAAACCTACCAGAGGCAGGGCTAGTGGCTGGTGGTGAGCGGGAGTGAACCCGAGATGGCCTTCTGAGTATCCAATTCTCCTGGTGGCACTCTTGGAGGAGATGATCAATTCGCCAGTCAGATTGATAAGATCCTCGAGCGAGGGTGGGAGCTCCCGAGCTGCCAATTCGTCCTTCAGCTGTGGGGATAGTCCATCCAGGCAGATAGTGCGCAGGCAGTTGTTGTGTTTGAGGCATTGTGGACCCTTTGTCGCAATGGAGACGACTCTGCCCACAGGGAGGAGCCCCATGGGGAACCACTGTGATAGGCTGACACAGATAGCAGACACAGAATGGATAGAGTCTTTATTGTACTGCTGTAAGCAGGAAGGTAAGGCACTGATCCACGAGGTGCCAATATGCTCAACAGGCTCAGAAATATAGTCTCACCCAGATGTTCACGATAGGCAGGAGCCAGCAGTGCGGGTAACTCTGCGGCTGGTGGGTGGAGTTGGAGCGCCGGATCGTAGAGGTACTCACAGAGTGAAGGCGTCTTCCTGATGGTAGAATGATGGGACTGAAGGTCCATGGTGCAGGATATGAAGTAGATAGGCCCTCGAGGAGCGAGTACCCAGTGGTCCAATATCCTGGAAATGAATAGAGAGAAAAGACCCCGAGGAGCAGTTGTCTTGGTTAGTGAGGACCCCGAAGGGAAGTTAGAAGCGAGAGAGACCCCTGAGGAGCGGGTGTCTAAAGCTTCTGCTGGAGTGAGGACCTTAGCATGAAAGTGGCGTCTAAGCGAACAGCTTAGAGCAGGCAGAGTAACGAAGTGAAGTCTTTGCTAACTCAAATTGGTAGCGGAAGCAGAGTCTAGATATACCCAGAGGTTCTGACTTCATGCGGTGGGGCCGCCCTCGAGGTTCCCACCATGACGTGTATTTGAGCATCTGAGATGTGCGCGCTCACGCCCTAGGAGGCCACGGGAGTGAGCATGGCAGATGGGGATGCCCATGCTGGTGTGGAAATGCCGAGGCCCTCGGCACTCGGCACCAGAGACAGCCATCTTGCCCAAAGAGAGAGAAAGGGGAGAAAAAGAGGTAAGGCAGAGCAGTCGCAGCAGTCTGCAACAGACGGCTGCAACAGCAGTCTCCCTGCCAGGAGAGTTCTGTGGTTAAAGTCCAAAATTCAATCGTATAATCAAATAGGCTCCTTTGGCCTTGTCAAAGGTGTAGCAGATTAGTGCTTGCCACGGCTTGCCGCCCAGGATCATCAAAGGTTCGCCGAAACACGGCCACAAATTGAGATAGTTCTTGCAGAAGTGAATCTGATTGCTCCCATAAGGTCAAGGCCCAAGCCAACGCCTTCTCCTCCAGATGGAACAAGATAAAGGTGACTTTCATAAGTTCATCTTGGAAGATGGTGGGCTGCAGAGCGAACTGCATGTAGCATTGGTTGATGAACCCTCTGCAGAGCTTGGAGTCACCATTGAAGCGAGGCGGAGCTGGTAGAGCCAACAAGGCTCTAGGAGTGGAGGGAGACGGCTGTTGGTGAGAGGAATCCGGTACTGGAACTGAACTACTGGACAAGGCATCAAGCCGGGGGAGCAGATGCTTGATGGAGGAGGCCAGTGCCTCAAGAAATTGTTGCTGTTCTCGTACTTTTGAAGCCAGGCTTGTAAAAAAACTGAAAAGTCATGGGATAGGAGGGGGGTGTCCTTTCGTGGATTACAAACAGGTTAAAAGACAGGAAACAGAGAGTAGGATTAAATGGTCAATTTTCTCAGTGGAAAAGGGTAAGTAGTGGAATGCCTCAGGGATCTGTACTTGGACTGGTGCTTTTCAATATATTTATAAATGATCTGGAAAGGAATACGACGAGTAAGGTTATCAAATTTGTGGATGATACAAAATTATTCAGAGTAGTTAAATTACAAGCAGATTGTGATACATTACAGGAGGACCTTGTGAGACTGGAAGATTGGGCATCCAAATGGCAGATGAAATTTAATGTAGACAAGTGCAAGGTGTTGCATATAGGGAAAAATAACCCTTGCTGTAGTTACATGATGTTAGGTACCATATTGGGAGCTACCACCCAGGAAAAATATCTAGGCATCATAGTGGATAATACTTTGAAATTGTCGGCTCAGTGTGCTGCAGCTGTCAAAAAAGCAAACAGAATGTTAGGAATTATTATGAAGGGAATAGTTGATAAAACAGAAAATGTCATAATGCCTCTGTATCGCTCCATGGTGAAGACCGCACCTTGAAAATTGTGTACAATTCTGGTTGCCGCTTCTCAAAAAAGATATAGTTGTGATGGAGAAGGTACAGAGAAGGGCAACCAAAATGATAAAGGGGATGAAACAGTTCCCCTATGAGGAAAGGCTGAAGAGGTTAGGGTTTGAACGAGTAGATGTGAATCGGTTATTTACACTTTCGGACAATAGAAGGACTAGGGGGCACTCCATGAAGTTAGCAAGTAGCACATTTAAGATTAATCGGAGAAAATTCTTTTTCACTCAACGCACAATTAAGCTCTGAAATTTGTTGCCAGAGGATATGGTTAATGCAGTTAGTGTAGCTGGGTTCAAAAAAGGTTGGATAAGTTCTTGGAGGAGAACTCCATTAACTTAGGGAATAGCCACTGCTATTAATTGCATGAGTAGCATGGGATCTTCTTGGTGTTTGGGTACTTGCCATGTTCTTGTGGCCTGGTTTGGCCTCTGTTGGAAACAGGATGCTGGGCTTGATGGACCCTTGGTCGGACCCAGCATGACAATTTCTTATGTTCTTATGGTACACCGCAAACATCTTACAGATAATGTCATGGCTGGCTGTGATGGAGGTTCTGGAAACTTAATCTGATGCCAGAGGAGTCCTGGCAGAAAGATTTGGAATCATTGATCTGAAGGGACTAAAATATCACTATATTTGGCATTCAGATTTCCCCAAAATTTATGAGGTAAAAGGCACTGGTCCAGAGGATATGTTGCGCAGTTACAAAGAACTTACATTCTTATCTTGAGGACAGAGAGGACTATGTTACAGAGTCACACAGAAAGCAACAGTTGAATTCATTGTACCTAAGTGTGTAGGTAGAGCCGTGAACTCTAACCACCAGGCCATAATGCCCCCTTCTATTGAACATTTTAAATCTAAACAATTGTAGGTCCACTAAGAAAATTAAGAAGTACCACACTATTTTCAAGCCTGCTAAGATTTATAGATACAGACCTGATTTTTGAATTTGAAGACTGTAGGGATTCTTATTATAACTGTCTGCCCAGCCTGTCTTAATTGTATGAACACTTCCTTGAAATTATTTCTGGCATGCGTTTGTGAAAAACTCGAAGGAATCTTTCTGTGAAAGCTTGCCTTTTGCATATAAATTGCATGTCTGTGTGCATCCTCCATTCTAATTGGATGACCTTTTGAATCAAATGGACAAGGATTTAAATCCTAGCACCACCAAGTCAGTACAGGATCTAAAATCAATGTACAGACTGTATAGGTAATACATTTGCCATGCAGGAAAGAGTTGTACAAGAAATGTTTACTGTTTAATCATCTCTCTTCTCTGTTGGCTCTCCCTTTACCTTTTAAAGTACAGACAAAGTGTATCCAGGGAACACACACCTGAGGCTTTTTTTTTTTTTTTTTAATACTGGCCATTGGCTCCCTGCTTTCCCCCAGCAGCTTGTATTCTGAACTAAAATTCCCTAATGAAGAGAAATTACTCCAGGATACCATGTGTTCCACATACCACCACTTTTCCACTAGTTTGCAAACAAACCACAGGTAAGAGATTGAAGCCGTGTCTGGCCAGAGCTAAAATAATAGAAAAAAAGCTTTAAAAAAGGATTACAAATAGGATCCTTCTTCCCAGGCTTCTCATTTGGCTGTTATTTTTATCACGTACATTTTATTGTCCAAACAAGACTCAACATTTGAAAATTCTGTTTCTTATGCTTTAGGTCACATAATTATTTTATCACAATAACAAAGGCGTTAACCATATTTTAAAGAGTAGGCAATAAAGTAAAATAAAAAGAGAAACGTATAATCAAATAAATAAAAGTAAACTGAAGTAAGAAAATAGAAGCGATACAGGTAGCAGGTTTTACAACAAATGCATTGACTTTCAAGAATAGGGATTCTGACTGATGTTTATTACCTTTCTCCCAGTTTTTATCAATTAATTTCTTTATGGCCAGAAAATTCCAGTTCTATCATGCCAAGCCTCATCAGTAAGTGGGCTTCCCCATTACTTCCAATGACACATTGAGCAGTTAACAGTAATTATCAAAGTATCTTATCTTTTAGAGGATATTTTTTATGCATTGGTAGGCCTAGAAGAAATACTTTATGTATCTAAGGGTAAACCTTTTACAGTGATATCCTTAACCATTTTTCATATAGGTTCCAAAAGAAGTGAAGCATAGACAACTGTACCATATATGTGATATCCTCTAGCAAGCTAAGGAGGCTGGAGTGCATATTGTATTCAGCCTAGTTTGTGCAATGCAACTCTTGTAGAGAATTCCATAGCTATTTTGTAAACAAGGTGATACAGTGAAAGGATTTCCATATCCTAATATAAATATCACTCCATTTTTCTCCACTGAAACACAGCCTATCTAATTCTCCCAGTCTATTTCTATATTAATGGAGCACTTCGAGATTAAATGTAATCCAACCATATATGTCTGAGATTAGGCATTTGGCAGCCTTTCTCTAAACCACACAGACTCAAAATGAGTTCTGTTGTTTTCAATGATTATTTAATCACTGAAAGATTTTTAATGTGCCATGTTTGTGTGCAAGTGAATTAGTCAGCCACTAGTTGCTTATACAGGTAGATTCACTCGAAAGAGGCCCCAAATATTTTGTTGTAACTTCCGTTAGGACGAAGCAATCTGAACCAAAAAAATTCGCTACATACCTTGACGTATGTGTAATCTTTTGCATTACATGTGATGCGGGAAGTGATCGCTGTTTTCCGCCAGACACATTTCGACGCGGCGCTCCATATTCCGGAACATGTCTGCGAGCATGTCAGGGGGAATAGCAGCAATTTCATATTGGATGTTTTCCTTCAAATCTTCCACAATGCGAGGCTTGTTCCGATAGACATTTCCTTTAAGCATACCCCAAAGGAACAAGTCTGGTGGTGTCAGATCTGGTGACCTTGGTGGCCAAAGACCCTGTTGCCAAAAAAGGACTCAATTTCTGCTATGCTCTTTGCTGATGTGTAACATGTTGCTCCATCTTGCAAATGGAGGTTAAATGTCACGACGGCTGTCTGGTGCCTACCTCAATGCGAGGGCATCCCAGCTTGTTCGAATATCCATATACTGAGGAGCACATTGCACATTGTTTCATTCAAATTGCTTTGTCTTAGTGAGAGTTATTACAGAATATTTGGGGCCTTTTTCAAGTGAATCTCCCTGTACTACACCTTTAAGTGTTGATAATTCAATTCCTCTTCTTGATGTACCAGCTAACCAGTGAACTCTAATCCATTTAGAAGCCATCTTTTAATGATGGAAAAATGTATCTGTGATGATAATGCTTGATTTATATAATGGGGATGGAAGGAACATCTTGTTTAAGGCATTTCTTTCTGTTAATAGATCCCATAATCACCCCCTTCAAAATAAAACTTGAAGAGTTACCTGTACTTTTTATATAACATATTTTCTTCTGAAACCAAGGGTTTGTTCATAAGCTATACTCTGGTGTAATGACTCTTTGGGTTCATTACTAACAGTGCCCTTAGTTTAAACTCAGTTTTGGCTAGGGACAGTGCGGTTAGTAACTAGGGGGATGCACCATTTATATTCAGCCCCTCCTTTTGAGGCTGCTGGGATGGTCATCCCCCTGGGAAGTAAAAAAAAAGATAGCTCTCTTCTGAGAGTGCTGAGGGCAGTGCAGTTTAATTCTGGAAGTTAGAGGACATTTGTAGCTTTGCCTTCATAGATTTTTGACCTACCCTGGAACTCAAGTCTACCTACTTGTAGTCTCTGGGCCAGGTCATGGAAGCAACTCTTTCAGTCCACTCATTGGCTGAAAGGATTTTTTCTCGTGGGGGGGGGGTTCAGGATTTTAAGACTTTTATTTGTAAGAAACCTGTGACACTCCTGGATGTTGCTTGGGGAGAGAGCATGGGGAACCCTTTCCTTGGAGGGCCCAGGATAGGGAAGATGTAACGGTTGTGGACCCTTGGTCTGGAGCGAAGGATGGACCCCACCGAGGAATCAGCCTCGATGAATTCGTCTCCAGAAGGTGGTAAACACTGGTCCTGCTAGAGATAAAGTTCCACAGGACCGTCCGGTGGCCCTTCAAGGAGCAGTAGCCTAGGAACGACAAGAGCCCCCAAGGAGCGGGTACTATGGACGTTCCTATCAGTGTCGGATAACAAGAAGAAGAGTCCAGAGGTCCAGAACGGTGGAGAAGACGATCAGGCAGAAAGCCCGTGGCAGACAGCAAGGTGCAGAGTCAAGGGCCAAGCAGGAGTCCGGGGCAGGCAGCAAGCAGATGAAATCCAATAAATCAATCCGAGTCAAACCAGAAGATCAGGAACAACAACAGAGGCAAGCAGGCAAACACCACAGGAACCTTGTTGCAAGGCGTCTTCCAGGAGCCAGGGAGAGATTTAAATCTCCCTGGTTGATGACATCATCTTCCGGGGCCGGCCTAGTTTTCGTGCTGCGGCCCCTTTAAGAGGCGGAGTCAGCCGCGCTCTCCCCGACGCTGCCTTTGGAGGGCCGAGGAAGTCGCGCTGCGGATCACGGGCCGTCCTGCTGTGTCGGGAGGGTCTCTATGCCAGTGAGCCACACAGGTAGGGGGACCTGGCCGGGGGCTACAGCAGCCAGGTACCACAACAGTACCCCCCTGGAAGGACCGGGTTTACCAAGATGCATAAGATGAAAGTGAAGAAGTAACATTTTATCCAAGATATTCGATGATGGCTCCCATGAATTTTCCTCGGGACCAAAGCCTTCCCATGCAATCAGATATTCCCACCATCTGTGGTGACGACAGACGTCAACAATCTCATGGACTTTATTAGATCGGGTCATACTCCGATTCAACCGCAGTCGATCGAGGCAGAGCAGCATGGAACAAAGAGGAAATCAATGGCTTCAGCAAAGAGACATGGAACGAGTTATGGATACGAAGACTGGCTGGGAGCCATAAATGATAGGTTACCGGTCCCAGGCATTGACTGATGAAGAAAGGTCCAATGTATCTGGGAGCGAGCCGCATGGATGGAAACCTGAGGCGGATATGGGATGTACTGAGCCAGACTCGGTCTCCTGCATTAAACAAAGGGGAAGATTGACGATGTTTGTCTGTCACCCGCTTGGCAGTCTCTGCAGCATGTAGAAGTCTAGCGTTAGTAGTCTCCCAGAGTTCATGTAGCTGTTGTGCGGAGAGTTGGGCCGCCGGGGAAGTTACGGAAAGTGGTAAAGGAAGTGGAGGCCGAGGCTGTTTGCCATAGACAATCTGAAAAGGAGAATTCCCAATAGCTGAGTGCGCGTGGAATTATGCGAAAATTCGGCCCAGGGCAAGAGCATGGACCAATCGTCTTGGCAGTCGTTCACAAAGAGGCGTAGGAACAGTTTCAATCCTCTGTTGATCCGTTCTGCCTGCCCATTCTCTTGAGGATGAAAGGCTGTGGTAGTCCAATTGTACTCCGAATTTTTTGCACATCGCACCCCAGTATTTGGCCGTGAATTGTGGGCCTCTGTCTGAAGTGATGTAGAAGGGAAGACCATGAAGGCGGAATATATGTAGAGAGAAGAGTCCAGCCAACTGAGGGGAGGAGGGTAACTTGGGCAATGGAACAAAGTGGGCCATTTTGGAAAATCGATCGACGACAACCCATATCACCTGATTCCCGGAAGAAGAAGGGAGATCCACTACAAAATCTGTGGATATATGGGTCCATGGTTCTTGAGGTGGTGGAAGAAGTTGGAGAAGACCCCAAGGTTGGCCCGGTAATGGTTTTTGTTGGGCACAGTTTGGGCAAGAGTCGACGTAGGCACGCACATCCCGATTCATATGGGGCCACCAATAGTAGCGAGATAACAGTTCCAGGGTACGTGCTCTCCCAGGATGGCCTGCAGTAAGGGAATCATGTGCCCAGGATAGTACCTTGGGGCAAAGGCAAAGCGGAACCACTGTCTTTCCTGGTGGTACCACCTTAGCTGGATCTATGATGTAGCTAAGGGTTTCTTGCGAGTCCTCTGTTTCATGTATTCTGGAAAGGGCATCCTCACAAGTATTCTTGGTTGCCGGTCGGTAGCGTAGAACAAAATCAAAGTGACTAAAAAATAGTGAGCAGTGGGCCTGGTGTGGGTTCAGACGTTGCGCCTTGTTAAAGTATTCTAAGTTCTTATGGTCTGTATAGCCCGTGATCGTGTGTTGCGCCCCTTCCAACCATTGCTTACATTCCTCGAAAGCCATCTTTATCGCCAACAACTCCTTATCACCGATACCGTAGTTCTTCTCGGCCAGAAAGAATTTGCGAGAGAAGTAGGAGCAGGGGAGTAGTGTTCCTTGGTTGGAGTGCTGACTAAGAACTGCCCCTACTGCCACCTCTGAGGCGTCTACCTCCACGATGAATGGCCGGGTGGGATCTGGGTGGTGAAGACAAGGTTCTTGTAAAAATGCTGTCTTCAGTTTCTCGAAAGCTTGAACGGCCTCACTGGGCCACTTCCTGGGGTCTGCACCTTTCTTGGTTAGGGCCGTGATGGGTGCCATAATATGTGAATATTGTGGAATGAAATTCCTGTAAAAATTGGCAAAGCCAAGAAAGCGTAGTAATGCCCGAAGTCCCACAGGTTGCGGCCACTCCCGGATGCTGGCAAGCTTATCTGGGTCCATTTGGAAGCCGGTGGTGGAAACGATGAAACCCAGGAAGGGTAAGGACTGTTTTTCAAAGAAGCATTTCTCCAGCTTTACAAATAACAGGTTCTCTCTTAGCCGTTGAAGGACACGTCTGACATCGGTGTGTGATGGGTGGCCAAGTCCTTGGAATAGACTAGCACATCGTCAAGATAGATGATTACTCCTTTATGTAACATGTCCCGGAATACTTCATTCATTAAGTTCTGAAATACCGCAGGTGCATTACACAGTCAAAATGGCATTACAAGATATTCATAATGGCCGTCGTGTGTATTAAACGCAGTCTTCCATTCGTCTCCCGGCTTTATTCGGACCAAATTGTAGGTGCCCCGTAAATCTAGTTTGGAGAATACTCTGGCTCCGTGAAGGCGGTCTAGTAATTCCGGAATTAGTGGAAGTGGGTAACAGTCCTTACAAGTGATCATATTAAATCCTCTGTAATCGATGCATGGTTTCAATGACCCGTCCTTCTTAGGAACAAAGAAGAAGCCTGCGCCAGCTGGTGACATAGAGGGACGGATGAACCCCCATTCAAGATTTTCTTTTATGTATTGAGACATAGCCTGTGATTCTGGACCTGATAGAGGGTAAACCCACCCTCTGGGTGGGCTAGTATTCAGTAGCAGATCAATGGCACAGTCAAATGAACGATGTTTGGGAAAGATCTCCGCCTTCTCCTTGGAGAAAACATCCGCAAAGTCGGCATATTGTGGAGGCAGCTGCAGTTTCTTAGCGGCCATTTGCACCTTGGATTGTGGTATCTGACGTAGACAAGTACTGAAACATTCTGGACTCCAAGCTGTGATCTGGAGGGACCTCCAGTCTATGATAGGTGCATGTCTCTGGAGCCAAGGAAGATCCAGAACCACTGGGTGAACCGCCTTTTCCAAAATGAAGAAGGATATCTCTTCTTTATGGAGGATTCCCATCTGGAGGGTTATCAGAGCCGTATAGGAGGTGATTTGACCTGGAAGATTCTCTCCCTGGATGGAGGAGATGAATAAGGGCGACTTGCGAGGACGTTCCGGTAGTTGTAGCTGATGGACCAATTCTGCGAGGATAAAGTTCCCCCCTGCCCCTGAATCAATGTGGGCCTGGGTAGTAAGGGATCCTTGACAAAAGTGCAGCGTGACTGGAACAGTACAGTGAGGAGTGAGATTGCTCCCTAGGGTCAGCTCCTTGATGACGCCTAGGTCCTATAGTTTCCCGGATGTTCAGGGCATTGAGCCAATAAATGTCCTTTGTTTCCACAATAAAGACAAAGTCCCATCCCTCTTCGGCACTGCTTCTCCTCGGCAGTCAAATGGCTTCACCCTAACTGCATGGGTTCCTCCCTGCCTTCTGAAGATGACTCGGAAGCGGTTGGTGCAACCAAAGAATGGGAGAAGGTAGGGGCCAAAGGAACCATACGTCAGGATGGTCTTGAGTCTTTGGCACGCTGTTGTAGCCACCAGTCTATACGGCCCGCCAGGTCAATGAGTGCTTCTAGATCCTCTGGAATCTCTCATGCTGCTAGTTCATCCTTAATGAGGGGAGACAACCCCTCAAAGAAGATCCCTCATAGGCAGTCAGTACGCCATCCCAGCTCAGAAGCTAGAGTATGGAATTCCACCGTGAAATCGACCAATGTGCGAGTGCCTTGGCGAAGGTTGAGAAGCTCCGAGGAAGCTGTAGACAGCTGACCTGGCTCATCAAATACATGACGGAAGGTCTGGATGAATTGAGGCAGGTCATTCAAGATGGAGTCTCCGCGTTCCCAGAGTGGGGAAGCCCAGGCCAGGGCCTTCTCGTCCAGCAAAGAAATGATGAAAGAAGTCTTCACATGGTCCATCAGAAACTGTTGTTCTTGTAAGGCGAACCGAATGAAACAGTGGTTCAAGAATCCTAGACACTGTTTGGCCTCTCCTGCAAATCGAGGTGGAGCAGGCATGTGAGTCACTGAAGTCGGAGTAATAGGAAGCATTGGTGGAGGGACAGTAGCCTCTATCCCACGAGCCGAATCAAGACGGCTGACCAGGCATTCAACGGTGGCAGTTAAAGCCTCAAGACTCTGCTGCTGCCGCTGCTGCATAAGCTGTTGAGCCAGGCCCAGAATATCCTGGAGACCAGTGAGATCCACCGGGTCCATGGCCTTGCAATCTGTAACAGTTATGGACCCTTGGTCCGGAGCGAAGGATGGACCCCACCGAGGAATCAGCCCCAACAAATTCATCTCCGGAAGGTGGTAAGAACACTGGTCCTGCTACAGATAAAGTTCCACAGGACTGTTTGGTGGCCCTTCAAGGAGCAGTAGCCTAGGAATGTCAAGAGCCCCCGAGGAGCAGGTACTACGGACATTCCTATCAGTGTCGGATAACAAGAAGAAGAGTCTAGTCCAGAGGTCCAGAACGGTGGAGAAGACGATCAGGCAGAAAGTCCGGGGCAGGCAGCAAGGTGCGGAGTCGAGGGCCAAGCAGGAGTCCGGGGCAGGCAGCAAGCAGATGAAATCCAATAAACCAATCCGAGTCAAACTAGAAGATCAGGAACAACAACAGAGGCAAGCAGGCAAACACCACAGGAACCTTGTTGCAAGGAGTCTTCCAGGAGCCAGGGAGAGGTTTAAATCTCCCTGGTTGATGACATCATCTTCCGGGACCGGCCTGGTTTTCACACCGTGGACCCTTTAAGAGGCAGAGTCAGCCGTGCTCTCCCCGACGCTGCCTGTAGGAGGGCCGAGGAAGTCACGCCACGGATCGCGGGCCGTCCTGCCACATCGGGAGGGTCTCTGCACTGGTGAGCCACATAGGTAGGGGGACCTGGCCGGGGGCTACAGCAGCCAGGTACCACAACAGAAGATTTGCCCCTCTGCAACCTATTAGAGGACAGGGGCATGGAAGTGACCTTCTGTAGTGTCTTCTGGTGTTTTGAACAAAGTTTTTGGAACAGAGATATTTTGGTTAGAATATCTGGGAGGAAGAGTTTTTTCTGCTCCTTCTTCTTACTCTGCTATGGAACATCAAGAACTGCAGGTTCCAGGGGATCCCTTTCTAACTTGGAATTCGAGAAAGTGAGATCAAGAGAAACCGAGGAGAACCGTGAGTAACACCAAATTGAGTTACTTCTGAGGACCTCCAATTGGAGCGTTCATCCCTGGGAGAGACACAATTGGGATTTTGTGCAGAGACTGTATAATAGATATTTTGTGGCCAGCTGGAGGCGGTTATTCCAGCCCAACAAGAATGCCCTTGCCCACTTAGGAACCTTATTAATTATGAATGACATCCCTCTTGGCAGTGAAGATCCCACCCCTCCAGAGTCATAAGATCTGGGTCCAGGAAAGGTCATGAGTGTTGGGGTAAGCCTTGGGGAGGGGTTGAGAGGGAAAGAGCCTTGTGGGAGAGTGAGGGGATGAACCAGGGACAGGGAATATGCCTGGTGGGAAGAAAGTGAATGAGTCTAAGATGTTAGCCTGGGTAAGGGGAGTGAGCATGGACGGGAGAAGAGAGGATAAGTCTGGGGAATGAGCCTGGTGGAGAAGTGAGACTAAGATATGAATCTGGTAGGGTTAGTGAGGGATGGAGGATGCCTCAGGGGTATGCTGAACTGTTGATGGGGCTCTGTTTCTCAGGGTTGGGGGGTCAGAAAAGGACCTTTTATGTACTAGGACAGAGGAAGAAGAAATCCTCCATGCTAAGTGACTGGAAGCAAAAGTAACGATTCACATAGGGGATTTTGTAACTTTATAGCATGGAACTGTAATTTGACAAGCATCTAAGAAATGCAATAAATATATGGTAAAAATTTAACACCGAATCTAAGGCAAATGCTAAATATTTACCCTTTACTGAGCCCACAGAATATAACAGGTTTGGAGCATAACATGCTGTTTCCAGTGGGCACAATATAACGTATTTTTATATGATGCTTCCTTATTTATATGCAAGTTCGTGGTGATTTTATCATGACCTCATTAACATCATAAGGGAGTATCCTAATGTGCATGATAAGTCCTTGCTGCATAGCACTCTATTTTTAGTGTGCCCAAAAGGCCCTTAATATACATTTTAACCTTTATTGCTTAGGCCCCATAGTCTAAACAAGGTAAGGAGAAATAATTGGAATGCTATAAACACAAATGCTCACAGTCTAGGCAGTAAAATTACAGATTATGCCTGTTTCAGAGATATAGCTCAATGAGTCTCCTGAATAAGACATGGCCATACAGAACTGCAATCAGTTCAGAAAGGATAGAAATGGCAGAAAAATGGGAGGAGTAGATTTTTATGTAAAAAAAAAAAAATATATATATATATATATATATATATATATATATATATATAAAAAGCAAATAAATGGCATTTTATGGGGTGTGGGAAAAGGGGGATGTGCTGTGGTTTACCTTGGAAAGGGGAGGCAGCACTTCTATTTACACCAGTATGGTCTATAAACCTCCCACACAAATGGAAGAACTGAACAGAAGTCTGATTGAGGATATCCAAAAGGGGTGTGGCTTCCATGTAAGTCCACTTGCATTCACAAAAATAAAGGTTAGTAAACATAACAAAAATGGACTGGAGGGGAGAGGGTTTTGGTGGTGGATGTGGATTGGAAGAATCCCATCTGTACAGTCTGTTAGAAGTAGCGAGAGATCCTGGGATCCCTTCAGGGGGGCTCTCCTCAGACACATGGTAATGGAGCCCACATGGGAAGGTGATAGTGGACTTTATACTATCTGTAGGAAAGGAGAAAACATTTCTAGTGTCCAGGAAAGTGACCTTCTGAGTACCAGTGTCTATCAGTTGGTATGTTTTGATATAACAACCAAGGCAGAGACAGTCACAGAAAAGTCAAAGTCCTGAATTTCAAAAATACCAATTTTAATAAAATGGAGACGTAAGTAGGATGCTGTAACTGAAGTGGAAGAACAGTGGACTAAACTAAAAAGAACTACAGAAAGAAGAACTAATTTTTTAAGAAAGTCAATAAAAGTAAAATGAAAAAGAGAGGGAGTGAGCCTGGAGGTGAGACGGGGATGAGTCTGGTGAGGGTAAGCCTGGGGAAAGGGAGGAGTCACAGGGGAATGAGCCTCGAGGAGAAGTGAGGGGATGAGTCGGGGTGGGGAATAAGAATAGAGGGAAGAAAGTGGATGAGTCTGGGATGCAAGCCTGGTTTAGGAGATTTAACCTGTGGGAGAAGAGTGGAGTCTGGGGAGTTAACCTGGGGGAGAGGTGAGAGTGAAGTTTGAATCTGGAGTGGCGAGCCTGAGGAGGAGGGTTGAGAGAGAGAGGATAAGCCTGGGACAGGAGGGAGTGAGCGGATGAACCCAAACAGATACAGAGAGAATGTAATGCTTTGAAGTGGCTTGAAAGGCAGAATATATAAATAAAATAGAAAGACAAATGAGGGGGGAGGTTTAAAGAGTGTATTGGCTGAAGAGAGGAGTGAGATTTTTTGAACTTGACATTAGTTGCCCCTCCCAGTAATAATTTGTTTTGGTGATTTTCTAGGGTCTTGTGAGTTTTCACATTGTTAAATGGGGTCACACTGGATAAATGCTTGAGAAGCCCTGTCTTAAGGTGTAATTAGCTTGTTTGGCTTATTACAGTTTGTGTAGTTGAACATGATTTGCAGTAAACAATTTTAATATTAATGAGCTGCTTTGTATGTGCTGCAGCTGATTACTTTTTTTTGCAGAAAAATCTTGTATTTGCACATTATGGTAATGGGTACGATTCACATGCTATGTTTAATGTGTATTAAATGCCATTTTAGGCATCATTGGGGGGGGGGGGGATCATTTTCAAACTCACTCCACATAGCAGTAAAGTCTGTTAGGTCATTTTCCATGCAGACGTTACTGAAGATTTTGAAAGTGACTGCACACATGCACACATTACTTGGTATAAAGTTGTACCTGCTTTCCGAGGGGCATAACCTACGCAGGAGCTGTTACACGCAGGTCTGCCCCCTGGTTTCCCCCTGAAATGCCTTTCTTCAGTGCACGTAAAAGTACATATGAAACAGAGTTATGCCCATACTTGTATCTGCACAGAGCTTTGTGCTATTTTAGTATTGCCATTTATGTGCATAAAACCTGCTTTTAAGCACGTGAATAGCTTTGCAAATTACCCTTTTAATATGCATTATCACATTTAGTAAACCCTCTGGTGAACCTAAATCCTATGTTATGATTTAATTTTTAAAAAAAAAATATTTTGGGGATCTCCATCCCCCAACTTCCCTTGAGGAAGTATCCACCAAGGCTGTATTAAAATCCTGTCGCAATATTAAGTAGCCAGGGGTAAATGCTTCTCATTTTGGTACTGTAGCATTGAAGAAACACCCCAATCTTTGTTTGGGGCATTATGATAGAGGTCACCAGAGCAAGAATATCAGTCACGGGCTGCAGGAGCCTGCTCTCTGTTGTGAACAAGGGCAAGGAATGGGTAAGCAGCAGAAATACTACAACTTTAGGAAAATGCGTGTGATTAAATGAATGAAGTTACTGTAAGGTAGAAATTCTGATAAGATTACCCTGAGGGGACCCCTAGACAGTGAGTAGACAAGTGGCACTGTATCAATTAAGGAAGTTGTTCTTAAAAGCATTCCTGGGAAGAATTAAACGGGAAGAGGAATGCAGAAGGGATGGCTACAGAGAATTGCCGAGTTATGCTGAAGGGAATGTGGAATGTCTGTGAGCTACCTGGAACCCAATTGCGGTGCACAGATTAGACCCCAGTAGGGGTTAAGATTTAGTTTGTTTTATTGAACTGCAAATATGACAGCACCATTTTAGGGACTTAAAATACAAAATACATTGCATCCGAATGGACTCTTTTTCTTTGGCTTGTCTGTGGTGGTGGGGGGGAGCAAGTCGCTATGGATTAGCCAGGGGTGCCACCCAGCTATGATACTCCATCACAGGTATATATAGGAATTCTAGTGCAGTTCACATTATTTATAGCTCCAGTAGTAAATATAAACTTGTCTTTGCTGTCTGACACAGTTTTCTCCATTATAAAGTTGATTGTTTTAGATAGACTGAAGCCTGGCTTTTCGTGTGAGTGTGTGTGAATGTGTGTGTGTAACAAGTTATAGAAGGGAGATGAGATACCTCATATATACAACACTGCCCAAGAGAGGCAGAAAAGCATCTTTCGGCCTTGCAGCCCTATAGGTGCATGAGTCTCTTAAGTGGTGCAGCTCCTAGCAACAGCCTCTTTTCCACCGCGCAGCCCCACAGACAGCAGCCTTCTCTTTTCCGCCTTGTGGCCCAGCTGACAGAGGTCTTCACTTCAACGGTGTGGCTGAAGAGAAGAGGCTGCCGTCAGATGGAACGCAAGGTGGAAAAGAGAAGGCCACGTGGCCCGGCTGACAGCGGCTTCTTCTTTTCTGGCGCGTGGCCCAGCTGATAGCGGCCTCCTCTTTTCCGCCGCATGGCCTGGCTGACAGTGGTCTTCTCTTTTTGGCTGCACAGACCCAGGCAATTCAGCTGCTGTGTGGGCCCGGCAGATATAGCAGCTTTCTCTTTGGTCTACATGGCAGAGGGACACAGCGGAGAAAAAGACTCGCTCAGACTGTCCCTAATCCAGAGCAGAGCAACGAGGAATTGTTGGGGCTAAACTGGGGCTTAAAAATAGGTAGGCGGGAGCTGTGGCTAAGACTCGGGGAACAAGCCCTGTGTGCCCAGTGCTAATGATGCCCTGACTGCAGGAAGCCTGCACAAGTAAGCCCCACAACCATGTGACTGTCCTGACTGGCCCACCTGGGCATGCCTGAAGCCCTGATAGGCCAATCTGCTCCTGCCTTTGCAGCTGCACTTTTCAGTTTGTTTCTATTTTCCTCATTTTATCAAAGTTTCCCTTTTTAAAGTTTAGTGTTAGAGCTGTAGATTTACCTGTTGTCCCCTTCCATTCATTAGTTCAAATTTGATCATGTTATGATTAGGGATGTGAATAAGGTGCCTGATTGTTTGCGCTTTCGGGTTCGTGGTTTTCTCGCAGATCAACATTTTTTTTTTTAGTGAAAAATTGTTTTTTTGGCTTACCCGAAAAACAATTTTCACAAAAATTTTGGAGGAAAAATGTTCATTTCGCTTTTTAACCGATATATAACGAATTGAGAAATCTCGTACGATATTTCAATTCGTTATAAAAATGATTCACATCCCTAGTTATGATCACTATTTCCAAGTAGCCCCACCACCGATACCTCTCTCACCAAATCCTGCGTTCTACTAAGAATTAGATCTAAACTAGCTCCCTCTCTCGTAGGTTCCTGAACCAATTGCTCCATGAAGCATTCATTTATGCCATCCAGGAACTTTACCTCTCTAGCATGTCTTGTTACATTTACCCAGTCAATATTGCGGTAATTGAAAACTCCCATTATTACTGCACTGCCAAATTGGTTAGCTAACCTGATTTCTCTTAACATTTCATTGTCTGTCTCATCATTTTGGCCAGCTGGATGGTAGTATACTCCTATCACTATACTCTTACCCAACATACATGGGATTTCTACCCATATAGATTCTACTAAGCATTTAGTCTCTTGTATGATCATTTTCCTGTTGGACTCTATGCCCTCCCAGACATAAAGCGCTACCCCCCACCAAGTTGATCCTCCCTATCATTGCAATATAATTTGTACCTTGGTATGCCAATTATGTCTATCTCATTATTCAGTGCTATACACTCCAATTCTCCCATCTTATTTCTTAGACTTTTGGCATTGGCATACAGACATTTCAAAGTGTGTTTTTGATTGTATTAACAACCTACTTTTTAGTTGATAGGGATAATTCAAAATCATTTAGCTCAGGTAATTCTTTACTTATAGGGAAATGAACTACGTTTGCTTTTATTGGACCCGCTCTGTTGGAATGCACTAACCTTCCTGTTTCATTTTTATCCTTCGAAGATACCTCCCTCTGAACCATGTCCTGCTGAGCGACTGTTGGCTTTCCCCCTTGCTCTAGTTTAAAAGCTGCTCTATCTCCTTTTTAAAAGTTAGTGCCAGCAGCTTGGTTCCACTCTGGTTAAGGGGGAGCCCATCTTTTCTGAAAATCTCCCCCTTCCCCAAAAGGTTGCCCAGTTCCTTACAAAACTGAATCCCTCTTTCCTGCACCATCATCTCATCCACGCACTGAGACTCTGGAGCTCTGCCTGCCTCTAGAGACCTGCATGCGGAAAAGGGAGCATTTCAGAGAATGCCACTCTGGAGGTTCTGGATTTCAGCTTTCTACATAAAATCCTAAATTTGGCTTCCAGAACCTCCCTCCCATATTTTTCTTTTTTTTTTAAATTTATATTTTATTATTTATATATATTTATGACATACACAGTCATTAATAATACAGATATCCATATCATAAACACATCCATTATCAATCCTCTAATCCATTACAAAATAATAATATTCTAATGCATAGACAGGATATCTTAGTTACCATGAAATTGAGACAGATAACCCTTAATCAATAAGGAGCTTGCTTAAGAAAATTTTTTCAAGGAAAATGAAAGTGTAAGCTTCCCAACATTCAAAAATTGGCAACTGGAATCTCACTCTGCTTTATCACCCATTAACTTTTTTGCTTCTAAGAAAGATTTTAAATCATCTGGCTCAAAATATATATATCTATTGTTATCATAATTTACTAAGCATTTGCACGGATATCTAATTAACAAGTGAGCACCCACTTGTTCAGCAAGTGCTTTCATATCTAGAAATTGCTTTCGTCTCATTTGAGTCGCTCTTGTGATATCAGGGAAGATCCAAATCTGATGGTCAAAAAATTTTTTTAATCTATTCCTAAAAAACAATTTTAGAACATTATCCCTATCTAAGGGGAATACGAATTTGACCAAAACCGTCCCTTTTCTTTCTACCACTTCTTCACTGGAGGATTCTAATATCTGAGAAACATCCAAAGGTGCTATCTGTTCCTCCAATAAGTTAGTTGACTTTATAAAGTATATTTTAGATATAGGAGGAGAAACTTCGGATGGTATTTGTAAAATTTCCAACATATACTTTCTAAACTGATCTTGTAAGGATGAAAATCTAATTAATGGAAAATTTATAACCCTTAAATTTAGGTATCTCATCTCATTTTCCATTCTTTCTTGATTCCTAGTATGTAATTTCTCCCCCTGTATTAAATTAACTTGTACCTTTTGTATCTGAGACACCTTTTGTTCAACATCTACCAATTTCTCATTATATTTCTTTACATTTTCCTCATTTAATTCAATACGATGATTCATCTGTAAAGTAATGGTAGTTAGTTTTGAAATAGCATTTTCTAGTGTAACAATAGCTGTCCAGACTGAGTCCAGTGTTATCACAGATGGTTTTTGTAAATTCTTCATGGGGGATATTGCAGATGAGTCTATCAACCCAGATTTCATCACTTCTTCAAGTGTACTGGGTTGTCCAGCCAGTCCTCCCTTCAAGGATGGTTCTCCTCTCTCTACTGAAGATATATTGGAAGATTCTTCCAATACTCCAGTAGGAGTATTAGCAAGCGGTGGTGTGGCTTGCGACAAATCCTGACAGGGTTGAATTGGAGTTGCCGGGGCTCCCGGACTTAGAGATATTAGCGAAGCAGGCGAGTCTAATCCGGGCTCCTCCGGAAGACTTGCAGCGCTTCTCTCGGGAGTATTTTCTGGAGCTAGTCTGAAAAACTTCTCAATTTTAGGAGTTGAGGAAGTCGAGGGGGTTGCAGTTGCCATCTCCCTCAGGCGTCCTTTCCTCTTAGTATGCGGCATTGAATACTAAATATTATATTATTGAGATTTTCAGCACTTTCAATACTATTAGTTATAGGATACTGTCTCGAGAGTGGAGGAGAAGGTAGTATTACACAAAATAATATAAAACCTTATTTTACTTACATAAGGAGAGGAGTAGAAGGATCAGCCGCTCAGCAAAGCCGCGCGCGCCCCTTAGGCGACGCGCGCCAACGTCGACTGCGCGCCGTGGGCGGGTCGATTTTATAGTCCCCTCTGAATGACGTCAGACGCGGAAGTGTTCGTGCCCGGTGGGGCAAGACGAATTCTCACCCTCTCCGGCTTCGAATTGCAAGTAATTGCAGGTAAAACAGTAGGGTCCTGTCTCCCATATTTTTCTATGTTGTTTGTGCCCACATGTACCATAACAACCGGCTTCTCTCCAGCACAGTCTAAAATCCTATCTAGGTGATGCGTGAGGTCCACCACCTTCGCACCAGGCAGGCAAGTTACCAGGCGGTCCTCACATCCACTAGCCACCCAGCTATCTACATTTCTAATAATTGAATCAGCGACTATCTTGGCCGACCTAATCCTTCTTTCCTGGACAGTAGTCCTGAGAGACACGTCCTCTGTGCGAGAGGCCAATGTATCACCTGGAGACAAGGTTCTTGCTACAGGATCACTTCCTGCTATTCCATGGTTATGCTATCCGACCAGGAGATCTTCCTGATCAAAGCTATTTACTATTTAGATATATATAGTGGGCATGAAGTTTCTTAAAACATTTTTTACAGATGCTTATACAGTTTGTATAGCACAAATGTTTCAAATCAAATTTCAAGAAGGGCTTGAGAAGAAATAAATTTGCATACAAGCACATTTTTCTGTAACCCAGTGTCTTAATCACTATGGAGTGAATTTTCAAAAGCATATATGAACATAAAATGTTGTTTTACACATGCATATAGGCATGTTGTACAATTTAAAGGTATGTGTTTAAGCAATTTCATGCATACTTTTAATTGTAGCATAACCAGGGGTAGAAATACAGTAGGGAAACCATTTAGATGTTTACTTTCTAAAATTGATAGTATGCTTGTAAATGTACATGTGAACATTTGCACCTGCTACCATCAGGCATAAATGTGTGCGTGTATGCCTTGCAAAGATTCACAGTTAGAAAGAAAGCCAACAGGAGAACTTGGAAGCAATTGTAGATCTCCATCTGTTGGTAACAGTATGCTATGCAAGCCACTGAAACCCCTCAGTTAGCTGCTGTAGTTCCAGCAAAGTCATTGTAATTGATGTCATTTGCCAGGGCAACCTGGTTTTTAGTGACCTGTGCTGCACCTGTTGTATTTTTCAGACCTACAAGACACCTAATGTTTAACTTCCAGGTCACAACTTAACCCTTCACAATAACAATCCAATTTCATACTCCTGTCAAAATATATAAAGACTGTGCTTTAGTCTTTTTTTTTTTTTTGTATCCAGCTATCCATTTTTCCCCAAAATTATCACAAATGATACCTCAGATTGAAAACTCTAAATAATGAGTTTGATGTTGGAGAGAGTTATGCAATGTTCAGGCACACAAGTAAATTTGAAGTAATTACTCTTTTCACCAGCAGGGGCAATCTGCGGCTGCTATCAAGCTCTCTTGCTCTGAACATTTCTTCACTAAAGACAGTAATTTACTTTTCATGATGTGGAATGGTGAACTATAGTTAGGCAAATTTATCATACTAACACTTGGATTCTTCATCAGGAAAGAGTGATTGTAAGTACTTAACTGAAAGGACTTGTTTTAACAAAATAATGTTACTAATTGCAACAATGTTTTTATTTTGGGAGCATAATTCATAATTAAAAACTAGTATATTTTAGCACAGGTTTCAAGTTAAATTAGTCGTCTTCATCAGAACCAGTTTGGTCCTTGGAAAACAGTGATTGTTACTGTTGATATATGGAGGTCACAAAATGTGACCTAGTGGGCCAAAGAAAGTTCTGCCCATGAATGCTTTCCTTTTTTGAAAAAAAAAAGAGAGCCAAACAGGATACATGGAAAATAGCTTTTTAAAGGAAAGAAACATTAATTTGCCCACCCCTGCTATAAAGGGATTTGCGACATTTATAGCAACACCACAAGACTAAGGGAGATTTTATTGATACAATAGTATGCTAGCAAGAAAATGTACTTTTTCTCCTTCTCTAAGTCCATTCTCCAAATTTGCATGCTACATTCCTACTTTGCAAGTGCAACTGTAATGGGGTTCTGATATGGATAGGCACAACCGCATGCTGATTTATTTAAATTCTTAATAGTGGAAACAGCCAAACAGGAGGAGCATTTAAAAGCTTTACGAACAAATTTCTCCATAGAAATGAAATAATGCTCAGAATATATATTTTTCTCTCTCTAATTGTTTCTTAGTTTAAACTCTGTACTGTCTTCCATTGCCCAGGTTTTATGCTCCCTGTTTAATGTAACTTTACTTTCTACCTTGATGTTAATTGGTTTCCCCTCAGTTACATTGTAAACCGGTACGATAAGACCTAGTCTTGAGCATCGGTATAGGAAAAGAAATTAAATAAATAAATAAATAAATAAATAAATGTGAAAGGGGGAAATGAATGCTTTTGTTTGACCAACAATCAATTGGATAGTCTAAAAATTGTCGATGGTGCCTTTGTTTTAAGAGAGCATCGGATTTAGTTGTACATTGCAATTTTTATTCCTCTGTTGCTAAAAGATCTGAACATTTTAGCAATTTTTATTATTTCATAATGCAGCCCATGTTCATCCGTTAACTAAACATGCTGATTACTACCTGTTGCATATTTTCACCCAGAGAGAGGGGGGAGAGGCAGAAAGCATAACACAGGTTTTTCAGGAGCTACAGCCTGTACATGTTGCTTACATAAACCTTCGTCCAATTGACATTGTGTGTGTTCATCTAGAGTACACTTGGCTGCCACCTAGTGATTGGAGCTAACATTTACCTGTTAGGCTAAATATATAACACCACCTCTCTATATAGCAGTTATTTCTCATGCATGCACCTAGAACATGAAATGTACTGTGCAAATGATGCCTTAAAAATTGACTAGCATACACATTTTAAAGTCAGACACAAACATGCACCATAAAACCAGGAGCCTCAAATAGAATCAGTGTAAAAACAACTACAAAGAATGTAGCAAAATGTTTGTCTCCCAGCTTTTACCATTTAATTCTCTCTCTCTTTTTTTTTTTTTTTTACATTTCTTTAGCCCTCCCCTGTAAAGTCTTACCCCTGGCTTATTTATATTTAGGAGGGGAAGTATCATGTATGTTCTCTGGTACTTCCTTTGTTTGCAGTCACATCTTTCCTATATAGTCCAAGTATAGGAGTGACCTCCTGTGGCAGAGAGGAGGATGCAACATTTTGAATAGCTTCACTAGAGGGGTTGCCATTATGGCAGTACATGGTTCAAAGGTCCTACGAGGGCTATTTCATCAACACTTTCAGCCCCATCCTGCCCAGTGAGTATAACCCTTATGGTAGCTGGGAATAAATCTGCATATCCACTTAGGGGCACAGAGCAACTCTACTGTGTTAATGGACTGGTCTTGCTTAGTGTCATTTTTAGTGTTTAGACATCAAATATTAAGGCATGTTGGGTGTCAGTAACTTGAGTTTTCCACTGCATCACTAGTGCCAGTGTTCACAGGAGGAGAGTGTGAAGTATTAAATTGTGCTTTAATGCTGTTATGAGTTGGCTTACTGGGGGCATGGGTAATTTCCACAGCAGCAGGTGAGGAGCACAGACAGAAAGAGTGCTGGCAGGCAGAGGGGTTTGTTAGCAGGAATTCAGTGCTAACATCTGGGACACTGAGCGTAATGGATGTTAGCATACCCCCTGTTGGCCTATCAGGTCCACGCTAACATCTGTGCCATGCGATAATTTTTCAGTATTTCAGCACTGTCCATTTTCGTACTATGACATCATAACACCTTAATCTCTGAAAGTTTGTGACACATGTCATTATACTGCTGATGTTGTACACTGTAATTTCTAATATTTTTATGTATTAACAGTTTAATGAAGGTTTAACTTCGTTATCATTTTGTCTGTCTTCTTCCTCATATTGGAAAATCTAGAAAGTTGCCATTAGCTGTAATCTGTTCAGAAACTGTAATGTAAGATAAGTTTGGTGCAGAGCAGAGGGCAGAGCTACAAAATCTTGATTAGAAAGTATAATTTAATAGAACATGTATTGAACCAAATGTATTGACTAATGCGGAAGATATAGTACTTCTATTGATTCAAACCAGAGATTTAGTACTAAAAGCTGTAAGCCAAAAAGCTGTTGCAGATTGCTAACAAAAGTCAGTTTTAATGCTGTCCTTCAGAATGCCTTCACAAAGAAATTCTTCTAATGTTTGGGGAGTAGGTAGAATGCAGTATATGTCAGCCTGATCCCAGAGGGTTTTGTTTTGTACTCTAATAGCTGTTACGAGCTTACATTATATCCAAGGAGTAATTTTCCTTCGGGGTGCCCGACTTGCTTTGTGTCAATATTCCAGCTTTTTAAGTCACGTACAGTATATGCTTCTGGGAACAGTGCAGGAGCCAGCCAGACTCATAATGGTCTGCATTCATTAATAAAGCCAGAAGCTTCTGTCCCTCCATTGCCCACAACAGGGATGCCTCTCTGTTCTTATGGGACCCGTGCAGACACATTTAAAGAGAGCTTTATTTTGAGTGGGCAGGAGATGACATGCAGGACTTGCAGGCATTTCCTAAGTCAGCTATATGCCTGAGCACAGGGGTGACCTTAATGGGTCAGAGAAGAATGCAGGTCAAAAGACTTATTATCCAGCCAGTTGGAAACCAATTGCTTTTGTTTAAAAAAAAAAAAGCAGTGGTGCTTAAAGGCTGATAGCAATGTAGAAAGTTGTATTACAGTGCATCGTGAATCAAAAGAGGCAAAGGGGATGGGAGTCTATACTGTACTCGAAACTATTTGCAATGATTTACTGTTTTTGCTTCTATTACAGATAAAGAGCGCTTTGTAAATAACAAGTATTGTCCCATAATTAGTGCGGAGTGATGGGCTGGTGATGTTTGTGTTCCTGAACAAAAGGGAGAAATAGCATACTGTTATGATACTGTCACCATCTGCTGAAATAATTATCCACTTTTAATTGTATTTCTTTTGTGTGCTGTTTATAGTCTGTCTAAGGCAGAAGTATTCATGTATTCATCTTGCTAAAAGATGCCTAATTTAAATCCTGTACAGTTTTTCTTCAGGCACTGCTCGCTAAGGAATTTTGCCATAGGCACAGAGTACATAAAGCCCTTGCTGGCTGGCTCTTTGTTTGGGATCACTATTGGAATACTGAATAGGGGGTTTGACCTCAACTAGACATCACTGGTTTAAGGCAAATTTCTTTGTTAAGTTTCGGAACTGCATGCAATTTTTGTTCAGCCAGCAGTGTAATCCTTTGGTCTGTTTAGTTCCATGCAATCAACATCTCCTAAAAAAAAAAAAAAAAAAAACCTCATGAAAAAAAGGGCAGGTTTTTCTACCCACAGCTGTAGTGAAGTTTCTGCACAACCCTTGGGTACCAAGACTCAAGATTGTCCTGGGGCTTGCTGTTCAAACATATCTTCAGTTGCACTAAATGTTAGGAAAATCTAAATATAAAGTGCCTTAGAGTAAATATGAAAAAAAAAAGAAATGTCATATTGGATATTATTGAATATATATCTATATATTTGTCTAGATAGATAGATGTAGATATATCTTGCTGTGTGATTTTCCCTTTTCTGGTATGTATTGACAGTTGAAGAGACTAAATGAACAGTAAAAAGAAAAAGACTGGGGAAGATATTTAAAAATGTTTCATCATTCATTTTCCACATTGTAACATGTCAATTAGTTTCAATCTCCTGTGCTAGATTTAAACTTGAAATCATTGCCATTTTAAATGATCAGGCTTATAAAAATGTTAATATATCTCGGTTAAAGTATGGTATGCTGTTTTCTTAAATGCATTGTCAATATTTAAAATCTGAACTACAGGTATTAAATGGTCATAACTTGGACTTGTACAAAAGCTGAAACTACACCTAGAAAAAAGATTACATTTTACACGGTCACATACTGTTCAGCCATCCAGTTATCTTCCAGTCTGAAGTCCTTGTGCATTGTGTTCTGTTCAACATAGTGTAACTTCTTGTTGTGAATACCCATGCACTTTCCAGAAACTAGACAAATGCTATTACTACTACTTATCACTGTTGGATGTACAGATACACATAAGAGAGATTCCCTTCTCCATGGAGTTGATGCAGTCAAGACACAGAAATATATGGAATGAAGCTTAGTATGCATGTTGAGGCCATTTAGCATATGCTAAAAATGGCATGCTGTACAAGAAGGCCTTAATGTGTATGCTAAACTGGTCTAAAAATCATTTGATAACAATTTTTTATTCATGTTCCACCTTTTGTGACACTTCAAAGTGAATTGCATTCAGGTACTGTAGGTATTTCCTTATCCATAGAGGACTTACAATCCAAGGGCCTGATTTACTAAGGCTATTGGGAAAATGCTTAGTAAATGAGTCCCTAAGTTTGTAATTGAGGCAAAAGTGGGGGACGTGACTTGCCTAAGGCCTCAAGGAGGGTCAGTGGGATTTGAACCTTGTTTTCTCTGGTTTCCATTGTTGAAAGGGCTTAGTTACTAGCAAGCTCTTTACGCTACACAATTTAGCAGGCACAGTGGTTTTGCTGTCTCAAATAAAGGGCCATGCCACATGTTATGATCAGATGACATGATTGTTACGATTATTGTTGTCCTTGATGGACTTTTGGCATTGTCTTTTCATATAATCTGCTAAGCTCATAAGTACATGGTTTGAGCTATGAAATGAGGATATTCCCTTCTTGGAATTTTTACTGAAACTAAAAAGATGCTGGATGTGGGGGATAACACCCTGCTATCAAACCTCACTGAGGGCACCATGAGTAGCAGACATTGCCAAAGCAGTATTAAGCCACCTTAATAAATACGGGGTCAATATTCAAAACTGGCCAGTTAAGTAACTTAGGCCTAGATTCATCAAATTGCTATAAATATAGCAGAAATAGCACCCGCGATAAAAAAAAAAGGGGGGGGCATGGTTAGGCTAATTTCCCTCCTCCCACATTGCATAGGTAATTTCTGCAATGCATGATACACTAAAAGATTTTTATTGCAAATGGTGAGTCAGGTGACTGAGAAAGAGAGTGATTGAGAGAGAGCGAGCACCTCTATAGGGAGCAATATGTAAGTTTAGTATTTATATCACTGTAAGAGGGGGCACTTATAACTCAGAGTAAGGTTTGGGGGGGTGGGCTAGGTTTTGGGGGGCAGTTTTTACATACACAGTCAGAGGGATGAACAGCAAAGTTGATATCAGTGAAGACTTTCTGTCATTTGAAGTGATGAAAGGTAAAAGAGGAGATGATTTGTACAATGTACACTCTACCTAGCTTGACGCAGAGTACAGGAAAAAAGGTGTAATTATTTCCAGCTATGCCGCTGCATATAAGCAAATAACTGAGCGCTTAGCTGGGTTAGATCTGCATATGGCACGTCTAGCTTAGCCGTACAACTTACATGGCTTGGTTCGAGTATTGGCAGTTAGCCGCGTAAGTTGTAAGGCTAACTCGCTCCGCCCTGATCCACACACTGCCCGCCCACAACTTATGTGGCTAACTTTTTAGCCATATAAGGGCTGCTAAATGTGGACAGATGTTCGGCGGCAGCTACTTAGCCACATAAGTCTCGCTTATCCGGTTAAATAACACTGAACGTGCTTTGAATATTGACCTCTATGTAAATAACATTTTCTTTACCATATTCGTGTATTTAACCATTACATGTTTTAGTTATTGTACATGCTGATAGTGTGAAGACACTCTTAGGGAAGTGTTTTACTGTACCCTTGCTAAAAATTTTCACATGCACTGCCTCCATTGTATGCAAATCTATCTCATGCATGTTCATTGTAGATATCCTGAAAACCTGGATTGTTTGTAGCCCTCGAAGACTGGAGTTGTCCAACCTGAAATAAGATACTTCAGAAAATTTATTTATTATAATAAATATGATTAAATTCAAAAAGATTTTAAAAGCAACCTCAAAAATGTAGGAAGTCGTTATTCAAATGGATTTGTACAGCTAACTATCAGGCCGATACAGTAAGGAGCGGTAGGAAGAGCTGCGTTAGTGCCGGGCGCACCCGCGGTTGCCACATGCACAGTCCGGCTCACCTACCGCTTGATACTGTATGTAAATAGCTTGAAAATGCAAGCTGCATCTAAGAAGCGTCCGTGAAGCGTTAGGCCCGCGCAACCCATTTTACTGTATAGAGCGCTATACAGTATCCTTGGTGCGCTGGCCTAACGCTTCACGGACACGCTGGCATCTGTCATTTCAAATGTCATTTCAAATGACAAGTACCAGGAAGTGGACGGTTCTCCTACGCTCGGGATTGCCAGTCCTCTATCCCCTCCTCCGGAAGCAGGCAACGAAAGCGGAAAAAAGCGAAAAAAAAAAAAAAAGCGAAAAAAGCGAAAAAAAAAAAGTAGCAAGAGAGAGAGGATGGGCAATCCTATACTCGGGATTGCCAGTCCTGTCTCCCCTCCTCCCGAAGCAAGGCGCAAAAAGCAGCCTTGCTTCGGGAGGAGGGGAGAGAGGACTGGCAGTGTAAAGCAACGAAGTGACTTACTTTTTTTGCAGCCCCCCTCCGGAGACGGACATCGGCGAAGACGGACCGTGGCTCCCCTGCCTCCCGAAGGCGAAGATGGATGCCTGCACGGGCGAAAGCGGCCCCTGTGCGTGCAATTGGGCCGCTCAAGGTGTGATGTCACGACGTTTGGTGTCACGGCATGTGACGTCACGTCTTGAGCGGCCCAATTGCACGTACAGGGGCCGCTTTCGCCCGTGCAGGCATCCATCTTCACTGGGAGGCAGGGGAGCCGCGATCCGTCTCCGCCGATGTCCGTCTCCGGACGGGGGGCTGCAAAAAAAGTAAGTCGCTTCGTTGCTTTACACTGCCAGTCCTATCTCCCCTCCTCCCGAAGCAAGGCTGCTTTTCGTGCCTTGCTTCGGGAGGAGGGGAGACAGGACTGGCAATCCCGAGCCTAGGATTGCCAGTCCTCTCTCCCCTCTCTCTCTTGCAACTTTTTTTTTTCGCTTTTTTGCTTTTTTCCGTTTTCGTTGCTTCAGGAGGAGGGGAGAGGACTGGGGCTGCCCCAGAGACCAGCACCCATAGACGCGGCCAGGGCAGGTGAGCGGGGGCTGGGGGAAAGTTTGCCGCCTACCCTTACCCCTGTCTCTAACGCAGGGATAAGGGTAGGTGGTAAGTTAGCAGGTTAAACGCACGGCAAAACAGCAGGGTAAAAAAGCGATAGTCGGGGCACGCGTTACTGTATGGGAGGGAATAACTAATTCGTCGTTTACATTTAATATACATGCCACAGGCGGAAGGGGTTACCCGGTGATTTAAGGACGCGGAAAGAGTAGGTTAAAGGGGATAGTGTATCGCGGGTTGGACTAATGCGGCCGAAAAGTGAGTAGAAAGTGGGTTAGGAGCAGGGTAACCGCGGCCGCACTTTACTGTATTGACCTGTTTGGAAGCTAGCCAGACAAATTCCAAGTTTTGAATTTCCTGCCCCGCTCAGTGGTTATATTTTTCTCTGTGGCCAAGCAGGATAAAGTCAGCAACACAAGTAGTACATCTTCTGATAGCGCCAAGACAGAAAAGCTCAGAGAGCTCAGAAAAACCAAGAAGGTTTTCCTGAGCATGTGCAGGCCTTTCTGCATGGTTGCCTGTGTCGCTTCAGTTTTTTTCTTTCACTAATGCAATTGAATGGATTTTGCTCTTAAGCCAGTTATTCATTTATATCATGTATAGCTCTTTTTATTTTTTTTCTTCTTGGTTCAAATTCTTTTATTTTCTTTATTTATGAGAGTCTCCAAAAAGAAAACATTATTGGTTAATTTACAATTTTAGTTCAAAACTGAGTTTTACATGGTTTCTGTCCTCTTTGTGATTCCAGTCTTTAAAAAATGGCCTCTATGTGAAGCAAAGATGTCCTTAACTGATCATTATGACAGGTGTATAATATTTCTAGGCCCTACTTGTGACATATCAAATTGCTCTGCCTGCTCTCGTATGCCCTCCAGTGCCAAGAGATACAGGAGCCATGCACTTTGGGATTTTCTGGAATCACCTCAGACATCAGCAAGCAAGTGAAGGAAACTATCACCAGTTGAGGGAACTTAATCTAAATTTAAAAAGGCAGAGTCCTGTCATGCTCAGTGCCATGATTTGGTGCAGACACTTTTACCCCTCCATTAAAAAGGGAAGTAGACCATACTTCTTTGCACCAAAGGACACTAGCCACCACACACTCTGGTGCAGTGAAACACAAGAATTCTTCTTTTCTGCAGGATGCAGAAAAGAGATTGACATGGAGAACAATGCCATCAACTGAATCTCTCTTCACACAGATATTCTATTGGAATCATCAATAAGCAACTGAAGTGGATCCTTGTTAATGCCAACATCTTCTCATCATTGAGACAAATTTCTCGGTGTAGAAAAGCCAGAGCAGGCAATTCTTGTCCTAGAATCAGATGGTTATTGCCCAGCTGGAGCTGGAATTAATGAAAAGCTATTTTTAAAAAATGCTAGACTTGTCTCCCTCTCCCCCATTCTGTTGTAGACATTATGGCCTCCAAGTTGGTCAGTCAATCCACTATTCTGGTTTATCAGTGAAGAGATTAAATTATCAACTCTGAAGTTAAGTTTCATTCCTATCTCTCACTTTCTTCCAAAGATAGGACAACTCTGGAAGAATCTCCTCTTGTGTTGTCTGATTCTCAGAAAGGCTCAGAGTCATTTTATGCCTCCTACTTGATCTATTTGGATGAGGAAGGATCCACCGGTCTCTCATCAGACTCTTTTCCTCAGCTCCCCTCCTGAGGACATGTCATATATTTGGCTTACTCAAATAAATTAGTGTTCCAAATCAAGAGATAGCAGTTCCAGTGTACATGCTCTTTCAAGAAGAATTGTGGCAAACATCTTTATCTGCCCTACCTGTATCATGGAGATCTCAAATTCAGAAAGCAATCAGCTCCAGAAGGGTCCAGCTTCCACATCCATCAGTAATAGCAGAGTCAGCATTAAAAAAGGAGAACACTATAAAATTAAACCATGCAATTCTACACTAGGGAAATAAATTATCAGCCCCAGAATGTTACTGTAAACCTACTCAAACTTCTTTACAACCAGCACCTTCAAAACCAATTAATCTAACTTATTATTGTTAATGCAATATGTTAATTGTATTATATATTATTGTAATATGTTAAATTTCCACCTATGATTTCCTTGAAATCCCACAAGTTTTAACGTTACCTTCTCCAATCCCCATGTAACTCGATAAGTTCTATGTAACTGGTTAAGTTCCATGTAACTGGTTAAGTTCCATGTAAACCGATATGATGTACCAACGAATATCAGTATATAAAAGCTTCTAAATAAATAAAAAATAAAATAAAAAATGGTGTCTTTCAGCACTGGTCCACAGACCAGCTGTGGTCCCTGGCAGCATTTTTGCTGGTTCATGGAGTGGTAGTCACTGTAGGAGGAAATGGACCTATGCTGCAACCACACAGGTATTGGCTCACATCCGGTCACTTGCAGCCATGAATAGGATATTATCTACTACTGTCAACCCCTGGGCCAAAATAGAGCTAGTAGTGGCTTCACTTAAGGCTCCTCAGTGCTGCACACTGCTGCTGTTTACAGACGTGGAACAGACTGCTACCACTTTCCAGCTCTTCACTACTGCTGGTACTGAACCACTGATCAGGCCATTAGCATGAACATTAGCCTCAGCCGAGCTCCAGACTGCCCTGTAAATACTTTTTAAAAAATCCAATGGGTTGCTGGCAATGCATCTATAAAAGGTGCTGGAAGCACCAGGCCCCTTAAAGGGGCAACATCATCCCCTACTGCTACCAGCATAAGTATTTTTAGCCCCTAACTACACTGTCCTCTGGAATGAAGAGATCTGATTATTTAATCTTCCCTGCTTTGGGTGCAAGAAGCACAGCCTCCTTGTCATAGGTCTTGTAATTAAATAATTTGAACATGGTTGAGTTAAGATTGAGGAAGACTCCTGAATGGGTAGTCTGGTGTGTGCTCTTCCCACCCTCACACTTTAACTACAGAAGGGAACTCCTCCATGACTCATTAGATGTCTCTCTCACCTCTACCAGCCAGCTGATCTACTTCAGTTTAGGTGATCAGTTAACCAGTCCCTGGCATCAAAAATGTTGAGAAAAACCTGCTCTAAACACATTCCAACACCCCTCCTAGAAAAGATGCTAGAATGCTGAAAGAGGTGTTTAGAGCAGCCATACGAAACTCCATAAATAGCTGCTCACCAGTTGCTCAGGTTTCAATCTATGTATTCTTCCCTACAAAAACTGCAATCCTTAACTGAAGTGCTTCCTTGACACTTCTTCTAGAACTTCCTCAGTGACTATTAGAGCCAGAACCCTAGCTTGTCTGTGACTTCAGGTTGCAGTGAAGATGTGCAAGACAAACTTGTAGATGCTCCATGAAAAGGTAAACATCTCTATAGGGAAAAATGAAAAATCAAACTAAAAATAGTGGATATCATTAAGGGCACGGTGCTACCCCCTTCATTCTCTCAGCAGCTATGACTAAGTAGCCCCTGTACTTCCAAGAAAGGTCAGCAACAGCTCTACAGAAGACACTGCTTCAGTTCCAGGAGAAGATACCATTAGCAACAACAGGCAGAGCGTGTGCCAGGGAGAGAACACAGCCTAATCCTCTGCAACCAATGCAGGCAGAAAACTAATCTAAATTTTTGACTACAATATCAAAACTTATTTCCTATTAAATTTTATTCAGCCTTCCAATGGAGGAAAGGCTAACAGTATTTCAAACAAACATGGTCTTTAGTAACAACAAAACAATAATTAACTTAGGATCAATAATCAAGGATCCCACTTACATTTCAAAGCTACTCCCCCAAACGATCCTCTAATGATGTACTCTCTGGATACCGAAAAGCTCAGACTCCGTTGTCTAGTGCTGTCATCCCTCTGAACCTCAAACATGCTTGCACACATATTTTGATTCACAATATCCACAGGAAATTTCTACACTTCATCATAGCAAAGGATCACTACTAATATTGAGGTAGATTTTAAAAGTTGAGGCATCTGCATCAATTGGGGGATGCATGCACATGTCAGGATTGCGTGCGCTGACTGAATTTTAAAAGCCACCCAGATGCACGTGTATCTCCTGCTGCATGCAAATCTCACTCGATTTCAAAAAGGGGCATGGTCTGGGAAGGGTGTGGGTGTTTTGGGGAGCAGCCAAGAGATGTGGGCATAAATTATTATGCACTCGTGTGTGCACCCATGTCTTCAGCTATGCAAGAGGTGTAACTGTAAAAAACTTTTTAAAAAAGCCATTTCGGAGGGGCTTGAGGGGGAATGCAGGCTATTAAATCAGGGAGGTTTGGAGGAGTTAGCTCAACACTGGCAGAACTGGTGGATGAACTGATGAAACTGGTCATGGTGTGGCCATACGCTAGTTTTAAAATACCCTGATGTACATGGTAGGAACCCTATTTACGCACCTGGGCACGTGCACACATAACTGTGCACATATGTGCCTGTACCCAGGCTGTTTTATAAAGTGCACATATATTGCTGCTCTCCTGAAAGTGAACAATGTTTTTCTTTTTCCCTACCATTCCTTTCAAAAAACTCATTTCTCCACCCACAATACAAACTCCAGATTTTGCCATCAGTTTTCTAAAATCCAACATAAAGCCTTTTCATCTAGTTGACTTAATAGAAACCCACCTGGATACAACAGAGGGGAAAGCATTTCTGCCTCAAAAGAGGGCAGACAAGTTATCCAAAGTAATCCTGAAAATCAAAGGCAGTAGACAAGTGTCTGTCTTTTCATGAAGATGCTAGGTCGCATGATGGTAATGGTTCATATCATCCCCTTTGCATGTCTTCACATGACACAAGTTCAGTAGTAACTGAAGTTTCAGTGCAGCCAGAATCTTCAAAAGATGTCATACCAAATAAAAATAGTCAATATTCCTTTCCAGTCCCTGACATGGTGGTTGGACATTCAATCTGTTAAAAGGTCAATATTTTTTCACCAACCAGTTTTAAGAAGGTGTAATTACAGACGCATCCATTCAACCTAGTTAGGCAAGGATTTTCGAGTACAAAGAGGAGTTCTGCTACTGATATTATCGCTTATTGCTATAATCAATCAGGACTATATATTCAAAGTAAGGTGAAAGCCCTTCAGGGCTAAGGCATCTTCCTTGACACATTTCCTTCTACTTCCATAGAAGATATTTATAAAGCTGCTACTTGGTCTTCCATTAATACAGCTTATTACTAGAAAACGCTTCACATCGAGACAGCTGTTTTGGTTAGACAGTTGTTCAAAATTATTTAATAAATTCTTTCAATTCTATCCTTCATCTTCATGTATTACATATGGGTTGCAATCATATACTAAAATATTCAAGTAACAAAATAATCATATGCAGCACTCAGCTAGGGAGTTCCCACTTATGTAGCTGACTTTATCCTGCTTGTCCACAGAGAAAACTTAGTTGCTTACCTGTACTATGTGTTCTCCATAGACAGCAGGATAAATCAATCATACAACCCTCCCAGCTCACTTATAGAATTGAAAATGAGCTTATTGTAAAGACTAAGGAGACTAGTGCAGCAATTCGAGTGCGCAGGAAAACCTGCATGTTCAGAAAAGCCCCATTTTTTCTGGATTCATAGAGCGCTTTTCTGTCTTGGTTCCATCAGATGACATCACCCACTTCTGAGTCTGATTTATCCTGCTATCTGTGTGTACCTGTCATAGGTGAACAACTTTGCTTAACTGGGTAAATTATTATCTGGTTAAAATTTAACCAGATAAAACAGGAGGCAATGCAGTGGTGTTCTGGGGCCACTCATTAAGATTATCTGTCTCTGTCATAAGTACCTTTTGCATTTGCAACTCCTCCATGATCATGGTAAAGAAAACTTCAGTAGTTTACTTCCCAGCAACCATTTTTTGTGATGATTGAGGGTTCTATTTGGACATATGGACTCCATCTCATACTGCAATAGCTGTTTTTATGTTGCCCAATTTACCACGAACTATGATTAAATATTTGAGAAAGACAGAAAATGTATTTATGGCATTTACTGATTTTATCTTACTGCTTAGAGAACAGTTCTTTTATATATCTATCCGATATCAAGTCCTCTACACAGAAATAAATGTTTCCATATTTAAGAAAATAATGTTCTTGTTCATTTTATTGTTTGAATTTATTATCGTTATTATCATTACATTTTGTAATTCACTGAATTTTCTATTCAGCTCAGTTCTAAAACCCCAGAACTGTATCAATTACATGGCTGCAAAACTATTCAGGATTCAGGATTAAATTCATTGCATGAGACATTTTCTTATTTTTTTTCTAACTTCAAAATACATGATACTTCCATAACTTCCATCTAACTTTGGGGCCGATGCAATATTATTCACGGAAAGCAGGCGCTGACTTTTCAGCGCCCGCTTTCTTAACGCACGCATGGCGCCTGCAAGGGGGGCGCCATGCAATATGCAAATTAAGGGATCATGCTAGCAAGGGGGCGCTAGGGTTGCTAGTGTGACCTTAGCGCCTCCTTGCTAACGCGACCCCGCAGTTACCGGCAGTCTGCCAGTTATGAACACCGATCCCGAGTTTATCGGCGTCGGTTTTCATTACTGCAGCCGGCCGGTTATGAAAACCAACGCCGAGCATATTGGCATCTGTCTTAAAAGCCGCCGGTAGAGATTTTTTTTTCTTATTTTTTTACTTTTAAGAAGTACAGAAAGCAGTTTTTTCTGCTTTTCTGTATTTTTTTCAGTGCGCTCAGCTATTAACGCCTGCTCCTGGCAGTCGTTAATAGCTAAGCGATAAATGTGCATCTAAGACGCACATTTATTTTTTCACATTTGGAGTGAATGAGTAATAGCCTCATTCACATGCATTTGCATGTGATGAGCGCTAACTCATTCACTCCGCGTTGGACGCGCATTAAATAGGCGCTAATCCCCCTATAGCATTAGGGGTGGATTAGTGCCTATTTTACCCGTGTCCGACTGCGGGTTCAACAGTGCGCTCGGCTGAGTGCACTGTATTGCATCGGCCCCTTTCTTTGTTGTTTTCTTATAAATCTAAAATTGGATCTTTTTTTCTCTAAAATTGAAGATACATTTTCAGTAGAGCACCTAACTAACAATGTGTGCACATGCTTTTCAACTTGCTTTAAACCAATTTTCAAACTCGGCGTACCCTGCATATTGTGTTTGAATGGCAACTTCTGCTGCAGCTAAAATTACATGCATACACTTATATATGTTGAATGAGGGTGTAAAGTGTACACATGTATTTTTGATTCCAACCATGGCCTTGGGATGCCTCTCTTTAATGTGACTATAAGTCAAGGCATTGCAAAACTGCACTAATATGGATTCAGCAATGTGGTGACTGAAGTGTGGGCAAGGGATTTTAGCTTCTATCTTTTTGTCCAATTATACATCAGAATAAAAGTATTCTCAGGACACTTATAGATGATTCTGTTAAGGGGAGAGTCAGAGAGAGATAGGTTAAAGAAATACTGTTCTGGGGATTTATTTAGACATGGAAACACAAATACTCATCTGCCAATGGTAGAGGATAAAAAGGGAGACAAAACAAAGCTGACATTGCACTCAGTCACAGTACTACATTTAAGGCCTAATTTTTAATGCTCCGTGCATACAAAAAACAGGGGTTACTTGTTAACTTCGGTTGTTGTAAGCAAGTATTCAGGAACAGAAAAAAAGAATATCAAGTTGCGAGATAAGTTTTTCTTGCTTCTTTTCATGTCGGGTCACATCACTGTTACAACATATGAGGTTTTTCCCGCTTGAAAATTAAAAGATAAAATGGGCTATTAAGAAGTAATACTGGTAGTCACCAGATAACACAGATTTTGGAGCTGAATGTGATATTGTGAGAATGAACTCATTGAAAACAGCAAGTTATAATTGAATTGCTCCTTTACCATTACTTCTAGTAACTGTTTTTTGAGAGAGCTGGTTTTTGAAAAAAATCCATGTTACAAGAAACAACCTAATTGCTCCTCGATAACTTTTCACAATTCTCTGCCAGAACATTTTAGTTAAAGAAAGGGATGAGACCGGTGATTGCAACAATTGGCTGGTAAAATTCAGAATCATCAGATTTGGTGCCAATACTGAGGTCTTCCCTTCATCAAAATTTAATAACTTTTTATAAGAAGACAAAACATTAAAAAAAATCTTTTGATTGTTAATAAAGTGTATAATTTTAGCAATTTCATTACATTTTCTCTAACCGATCTTGACTAATATATTGTGTCAACTAGTCGAATATTTTTGCAATCATTTGGAGACCAGTTGTTCCCCGATTTATTGATTCGTTGTTATAACCCATTTTAAAATGGGTCTGGCCACGCATGGTAACCCCTGTTATGTGCACAAGAGCCGGGCCTCGGCAGAGGGGTGGTCCAGGGGACAGGGAGGATCGGGGTGGGGGCGGGGCTAGAGGTGCCCGGTACAGCAGACATTTGCCACTGTGCTGGGGGATCGCGCACCAGCAACCTGCTACTGCTCCTTCGGAGGAGCAGAATGTAAGTTAAAAAAACGGGGGTGACCTAGGATAGGGATAGGGGCGGGTAGGAGAGGGGAAGAGGAAGGGATGTTAGGGTAGGGGATAGGGAAGTTCCCTCCCAGTTCACAGTTTAATTGGAGCGGACTGGGAGGGAACTGGGGAAACCCAACAATGCGCTGCATGATTTTAGCTTTAGTCTGCCCCCCCCTTGCACGCGCTGCCTGCGATTTTATAATGTGCACTCACCGGCGCACGCATGTTAGAAAATCGCACATTTATGTGTGCGCGTGCACATGGACGAGCACACATATTTTTAAAAAAAAATCTACTCCTTAGTTTCCAGGGTTAGGGGACAAAGGTGATCAGAAGAGAGAGACAGTAGGGCAACTGGTTTGCTGTTAGGTATATAGATATACATTCGTTTTAAATGAATTAGACGCTAACACACTAACACGAAATTCGGGAACCATGAAAAAAATTTCCCAAACCGTGGGAAAAAACAAAATTTCCTGCGAGGGTCCCGAACCGAACCATTAACTGAAAAAGAAAACCCAATACACATCTCTAGGTAAAATTGATGGAATATGGCAGATCATGTAACATTGGCAAAGGCTGTAGTTAGAGAAAAAGAACTGTGATCAGCAGAGCTACAGTAGCATGGTAACTACTTGTCTAGCTATACTTTAGCTGGATAATTGGCTTTATATGAACATTTGCCATTCAGATGGATAACTTTTGATCTGATGATCATAGTTCTTTGCCAATATTAGATGATCTGCCACATCCCACCAATTATACCCAACAACAGGTTACCAAGGTCTCTACTGTTTCTCTCTTTTGATCACCTTTGTCACCTAAGCTTGGAAGCTAAATGTAGTACTGTGACTGAGTGCAAGTCAGCTTTGGATTTTTTTTTATTCTCGATTAAGAAAAAATATACTTACGAAATTAACAGAAAATTACTCTGAAATTCTAGGTACTCAGTGTATGTCCAGAAGTCTTATTTCTGCACAGTTTTTGATGTAGCACTCTTTTCAACGCATAGGAAAAAAAATGAGGAATTTACAACATTGTCAATATTGCTCTTTTCTTAAAATGTAATCTTTGTGCACTTGCGAGAGTAATTATTTACACTTATCCCCTCTGTTGTTTTTTTTTTTCATTATCACAGAACCATACGATGACTCAGCACAGCAGTTAGGTGCAACCATCGCCTTTACCGAAGAAGTCTTTGTGACACAGAAAGGGAACATGTTTTACTCTTTGCACGAAACTTTTGTTGTTAATGTATATTATTCAGAAACATTGTATTGTACCATAAAACCTGTATTATCAAAACTGTTGGATGTTCATGTGTTTGAACTTTTTGAGCACCGGATAGACTTCCTGTATATAAAGTGTTGCACATGTATTATGTTGTCTGATATTAAAATGGTCTTATAAAGACAGTGGACTTGGGCCCTATTCAAAGAAGTAAAGTCTTATGAGGAAAAAAGCTTAAGTAAATTTATTTTGAAGGAAGAGGAGCAGCTGCAGTTTTATCTTCCTTTTTATTTCATCTTAAGCCTAGAATCTCCTAGTTGGTATACAAACTGGTGAATTGAAGACTTTTTTTTAATTGCAGAAGATTCTTGCAAAAGAAGAGACTCTCATAGAGCAGAAACTCAGCCTTGAATAAAGCCCGTATATATATATATATATATATATATACATATATATATATTTGTAAGCCTTGCAATTATGACAGATAGCATTACCATATATGCAATAGTTGTTATGTAGATGGTCCAACAAACTTTTTCTTCTGGAAACCATTTGAAGCTTTGAGTGTTCAACTTTTCCTTAAATGATTTCACACAGCCAAATTCTTGAATCAGTTGAACTAACATGTATGTTACTGTTATTAATGTTTACTCTGCGGTCTGAACCTGGAGATTACTGGAATTGTTTTCCAAGAGGAAATAAATTCAATTTACCATTATGTACTAGTTGACTGCATGTTTTTCATTTTCTAGTTACAGCTAATAAAATGTTATCTTCTGCATCCTCGCAAATGAAATGTGCAGCAAGAAATTGTTCCAGACATTCATTCATTCACTCTTCTATCCATTGCAGTCCTGATAAAATTACATCTGTCGACATGATGTTTTGAATCTTATCATGTCTTTATAGTCTGAATTTATCTGAAATTTCTGATAACAGCAAAATGTGCATCTATTATCAGTCGTAGGCTGCAGTTGAATACTAAGTCAAGGCTCTAGTCTTGGCTGGAATAAAACTTGATTGAATGACATAACATTACATTAATGAGTGCCCTCTTGTGCTAAAAGAGGAGAGAAAGTGCTCTAATTTTTGGTCAGCAAAATAATTTGAGTCTTTTTAAAAAGATTTTTAAATTCTAAAGTCACATTGACATGATACACCGATTTCTACATCATAACTATAAATCCATTTGCACGGTTTCTAGTTTTATCTGTAAATGTGTTTATAAGAAAGGTTTAGAAATATACAGCAAATTAAATACGGCAAAATGAAAATGTCACAGGCAATAACTCACAGCAAGAATGTGTAATGGACATTCATTCCTCTGGTACAGATTTCCCTATTTTTTGATGCTGCTAGTTTGCTCCTAGTTGATTCCATGTTGGTTTAGCAGTTAGAACAGGAATATAAAAATTTCTGGGTTTGAAAGTGTTATACTTTACTGTTTACTTTCTATACAGATTGCTATACCTTGTTTAATTAACATTTATGAATCTCAGTAATTGAGTCATAATAATACTAAACTAGTATATTCTTCCTTCTTATCCCTTCCAACTTCAGAAGCTGTTGTGCAGCTTCTAGCTGGCTGAATATTCATCATCATATATACCTGCATATGCATTCCTGGATTATCCTGATTGTAAAATTCTTTGGGATATAATCAAATAAATCTCATTGATCTTTCTGATGTTGTTTCCAAATCAAATGCATTAGGGGCTTCAAAAGTAATATTTAGGGGATAGTTTTATAACAGACCACCTAAATTAGATGGCAAATGTAAATGTAACTAATATCAGCAATTTTCAAAAACCATTTACTGGAATAAAGTCCCCTTATACGAGTAACTCCTAGGGACAATTCAATGGCATATATTGTAGCAATTTTCAAAAGCCTACTTGCTCGAGTAAATGTTTTTTAAAATCAGGCCCTATGTGCGTAAGTTACACCAGTTTTCAAAGCAGACTTGCATGCATATATCTGCTATGAAATTTATTCCACCAAATTTACCCACACACAATTACACCTGCTATTATGTATGTGGAAAACATTTTGGACAATGTAAATGCATAATTTTGAAAATGCAAAAGTGTACATGTATGGCCAAACCCCTTATGAACTCCACCCTGGGAACATCTCTGCTCAGTTGAAATGGAGTTATATACATATAGGATATACATGCATAAGTTTAGCTGCATATTCAGTGGGCAGTTTTATAACAGGCCATAGTTTTACCAGCAGAAATGCCTTTGAAAAACCCTCCCTGCAGAATTCTGATAACTTACTACCCAGCGACTCGTTTTGATAATTCTGTTACTTTGGATGAGGTATCCTACCTAAGAATGTGCTACCAGTGCGAACAATACATATATTTTTGTAGTTTGCCATACCACAAAAATGATGGGAATGAATAAAACATGCTACCATAAGATGGAAGTGGAGAACTAGTCATAAGAACATAAGAAAATGCCATACTGGGTCAGACCAAGGGTCCATCAAGCCCAGCATCCTGTTTCCAACAGTGGCCAATCCAGGCCATAAGAACCTGGCAAGTACCCAAAAACTAAGTCTATTCCATGTTACCATTGCTAATGGCAGTGGCTATTCTCTAAGTGAACTTAATAGAAGGTAATGGACTTCTCCTCCAAGAACTTATCCAATCCTTTTTTAAACACAGCTATACTAACCGCACTAACCACATCCTCTGGCAACAAATTCCAGAGTTTAATTGTGCGTTGAGTAAAAAAGAACTTTCTCCGATTAGTTTTAAATGTGCCACATGCTAACTTCATGGAGTACCCCCTAGTCTTTCTACTATCTGAAAGAGTAAATAACCGATTCACATCTACCCGTTCTAGACCTTTCATGATTTTAAACACCTCTATCATATCCCCCCTCATTCGTCTCTTCTCCAAGCTGAAAAGTCCTAACCTCTTTAGTCTTTCCTAATAGGGGAGTTGTTCCATTCCCCTTATCATTTTGGTTGCCCTTCTCTGTACCTTCTCCATCGCAATTATATCTTTTTTGAGATGCGGCGACCAGAATTGTACACAGTATTCAAGGTGCGGTCTCACCATGGAGCGATAGAGGCGTTATGACATTTTCCCTTTTATTCACCATTCCCTTTCTAATAATTCCCAACATTCTGTTTGCTTTTTTGACTGCTGCAGCACACTGAACCGACGATTTCAATGTGTTATCCACTATGACACCTAGATCTTTCTTAGGTTGTAGCACCTAATATGGAACCCAACATTGTGTAATTATAGCATGGGTTATTTTTCCCTATATGCATCACCTTGCACTTATCCACATTAAATTTCATCTGCCATTTGGATGCCCAATTTTCCAGTCTCACAAGGTCTTCCTGCAATTTATCACAATCTGCTTGTGATTTAACTACTCTGAACAATTTTGTGTCATCTGCAAATTTGATTATCTCACTCGTCATATTTCTTTCCAGATCATTTATAAATATATTGAAAAGTAAGGGTCCCAATACAGATCCCTGAGGCACTCCACTGTCCACTCCCTTCCACTGAGAAAATTGTCCATTTAATCCTACTCTCTGTTTCCTGTCTTTTAGCCAGTTTGCAATTCATGAAAGGACATCGCCACCTATCCCATGACTTTTTACTTTTCCTAGAAGCCTCTCATGAGGAACTTTGTCAAACGCCTTCTGAAAATCCAAGTATACTATATCTACCGGTTCACCTTTATCCACATGTTTATTAACTCCTTCAAAAAAGTGAAGCAGATTTGTGAGGCAAGACTTGCCCTGGGTAAAGCCATGCTGACTTTGTTCCATTAAACCATGACTTTTTATATGTTCTGTGATTTTGATGTTTAGAACACTTTCCACTATTTTTCCTGGCACTGAAGTCAGGCTAACCGGTCTGTAGTTTCCCGGATCACCCCTGGAGCCCTTTTTTAAATATTGGGGTTGCATTTGCTATCCTCCAGTCTTCAGGTACAATAGATGATTTTAATGATAAATTACAAATTTTTACTAATAGGTCTGAAATTTCATTTTTTAGTTCCTTCAGAACTTTGGGGTGTATACCATCCGTTCCGGGTGATTTACTACTCTTCAGTTTGTCAATCAGGCCTACCACATCTTCTAGTTTCACTTGATTTGATTCAGTCCATCTGAATCATTACCCACGAAAACCTTCTCCATTACGGGTACCTCCCCAACATCCTCTTCAGTAAACACCGAAGCAAAGAAATCATTTAATCTTTCCGCGATGGCCTTATCTTCTCTAAGTGCCCCTTTAACCCCTCGATCATCTAACGGGCCAACTGACTTCCTCACAGGCTTTCTGCTTCAGATATATTTAAAAATGTTTTTACTCTGAGTTTTTGCCTCTACAGCCAACTTCTTTTCAAATTCTCTCTTAGCCAGGCTAGTGTTTAGCCAGTCTAATGTTTAGTGCAGTGGGCTGAGAACCGGAGGATCCTGGGTTCACATATCATTATCTACAGTACTTGAATGTAATCCACTTTGAAGTGGCTGAAAAGTGGAATATAAAAAATCTAAATAAAATAAATCCCACTGAAACTCTTTGTGAAGTTGGCAAAGACACTAATTCATCCATTGCCTCATACAAACATGGACCCTGTTTACAGGGAGGATAACTTTCAAGCAAGTGTATACAGTTACATATACATGTGTATGTGGTTGAGTGTAGCTGTACTGTAGTATTTTATAACATACATATATCACATATGTGCATATTAGTAACTGTATATATGTTTACCAATGCATGAATAAATGCAATGCGTTGGAAGCATTTATTTCAATCTATTGAACACAGAGACCTTACCCACCTATTTTAAAAATATACACGTGCATTTTATATGCAAAAATAAGGTAGGACTTACTCAGTAAATTGGGATTTACATGTGTAAATTGGTGTATTTTAAAACACATGCATGAGTGAAATTACCAGTTGAACCAATTAGTCCACCAGTTTTTCCAGTACTTCTCCAGGTCATCAAGATCCTCCTGGTTCCTCAACCTGAACTCCCCGAGTTCACCCAGACTTCCCACTCAGTCTGTACTACACAATAAACATGTTTAATATCATGCCAGATAATTAGTAGGTATAAAAATATGCAAGTAGGTTGGAAAATGTATGCACATAAGTGTCTTTTAAAATAGCAACTTATGTACATAGCTGTTGTCCCCGTCCAGGAATGCCCCAAACCCCCTCTTTTTTACCGCTATTAGGGGTAGATTTTCAAAAAACGCGAATAGGCGTACTTTTGCTGGCGCATCAGGCGCAAGCAAAAGTACGCTGGATTTTAGTAGATACGCGCGGAGCTGCACGTATCCACTAAAATCCTGGATCGGCGCGCGCAAGGCTATGAATTCTGTATAGCCGGTGCGCGCCGAGCCGCGCAGCCTACCCCCGTTCCCTCCAAGGCCGCTCTGAAATCGGAGCGGCCTTGGAGGGAATCCTCTATCGCCCTCCCCTCACCTTCCCCTCCCTTCCTCTACCTAACCCACCCGCCCGGCCCTGTCTACACCCCCCCTTACCTTTCTCCGGGGATTTACGCCTCCCGGAGGGAGAAGTAAATCCCCGCGCGCCAGCGGGCCTGTTGCGTGCCGGGACGCGACCTGGGGGTGGGTACGGAGGGCACGGCCACGCCCCTGGACCGCCCCGGGCCATAGCCACGCCCCCGTACCCGCCCCCAAAACGCTGCCGACACACCCCCTAAACGCCGCAATGACCGGGCCCGCCCCCCGACACGCCCCCCTCAGAGAACCCCGGGACTTACGCGAGTCCCGGGGCTCTGCGCGCGCCGGTAGGCCTATGTAAAATAGGCTCACCGGCGCGCAGGGCCCTGCTCGCCTAAATCCGCCCGGTTTTGGGCGGATTTAGGCGAACAGGGCTCTGAAAATCCGCCCCACTATGTGTGCATGAAAGTGAAAATACATGCATAAAGGTGAATTTTAAAAGCTTGACACATGCATCAATTAGGGGATGCATGAATATGTTGGGCCGGCGCACACCGAGCAGATTTTAAAAGCTGCATGGATACACGCATACTTGCCACGCGATGCATAAATGAAAAGTTATAAATGGATTGGCGCATGGGTGCTCCTGGATATTAATTTGAGATTAGTGCATAAATACACACATAGGCTTATGCCGGGGACCCCTGCCAGGAACTTTACTTCTGTTATGGATGATGTACAAGTTACAAAATAAAGATAAATAGATTGGCGGGGTTTTAAGAGTCAGGGCTAACAGGTTAGAAGGGTGGCTATAAACTAGGGGTGTTTGGAAGTCCTAGTCCTCCCCTGGGTGAACTGGGGTCAAACTGCTAAAATTGGTAATGGTGTTGGCGCACGTGTCTTTTAAAATCGCCCCACTTACACGGTACAAGTGGCATTTGCATGCTTAGGTGCGCGGTGAGGCTATTTTATAACACGCGTATGTATGCGCACATGTTATAAAATGGCTGCCTCCCTGGATGCAAGCCAACAAATGTGTGCCACGTGCACCTTTTTAAAAGTTACTGTCATATTTTGAACTTTTATAAATGTGGAATAAGCATGTAGAGTCTACTCACGCTTGTATATGCAAATTTTTACGTATGTAACATTTTGGAAATTCACCTTTAAGCATTTTTCCCATACACGCAGAATTGGAGTACACCTTTAATAAACAGGCCTTTTAGATGGCAAATCCTCTGGGGACAGGGAAAAACCTATTATAAGGGAATGTAACTCACATTGAGTAATCAATGAAAAAGTACGAGCTAAATAAACAAATAACTAAATAGTGATTTCAGTATAAACTCTATGAGCCATATTTTTAAACATATGCGCGCAGGGTACATTTGTGCGCACTACCCGGCGCGTACAAATGTACGCCCGATTTTATAACATGCTCACGCAACCGCGCGCATGGCTTTCCCCGTTCCCTCCGAGGCTGCTCCGAAAGCAGGGACTTCCTTATATCAGGGTGCGTCGCGGAGCTAAGACCCACCCTTGGCCCTACAAGAGGCCAGGCGGTCCGCACGCGCGTAGAGGTGTTGCCAACAAAGTCGAGGACATCGAGCTCCGTCATGAGGCCTGGTGCGCAATGGAAGGCCCGGCGACTGCCACCACAGGACGCCGAGGCCTGGAAGCGCTTGCAGCTGCCGCTAGGGAGGCCAAGTCGGGACCTGCCGTGGGACCATGGAGGTGAGCAGGCCTGTGCACGGGCCGGGCATGGACAGGGTGCGTAACAAGTCTCATGGATGAAAAAAGAAGAGTGCATGACTTTTACAGTTATATAGCTCTTTCCTATAAACATCTAGAATATGGAATTTTTGGACTGTTTTGATAATGTTAGAAGGTTGCTATAACTTGTTTTTCAGAACTGTGATTTCTTTTTCTGAAATAGTATATTTTTATAGTTTTGTTTTTTTCTTGTACTGTCACTGGACAGCTTGTCGTGCATTTCAAAAATGGCTGTTATTTTTTTTTTAACTTCCACCTCCTCCATAGCAAAATTAAAGTTACGTGGCACTAGACCTAGGTACACACCTAGGCAATTAAGTACTTGCACACAATTCTCTTGGATCCCAGAATACCTATACCATGCACCTTTTTTGTTCAAAATAAGATTTTTGGGATAGATTTTCAAAGGGGTACGTGCGTAAGATACGCGCGTACCCCCCAAAAACCTACCCCAAACCCCCCCTGCACGCGCCGAGCCTATTTTGCATAGGCTTGGCGGCGCGCGCATGGAGGTGCGTGTCGGGGGCGTGCCGGGAGTGACGCGGCATTTCGGGGAAGTGTCGCGAGTGACGTGGCATTTCGGGGGTGGCACCGTGGGCGTGGTTTTGGCCTGGGGGTGTTCCAGGGGTGTGGCCGCGGCATCCGAACCAGCCCCCGGACCGGAACATGAAGCACGGCAGCCGGCCCGGCGCGTGCAATGTTACGCCTGATTCCAGCAGGCGTAACTTTGCCGACAAAGGTAGGGGGGGGTTAGATAGGGCCGGGGGGGGGGGTTAGGTAAGGGAAGGGAAGGTGAGGGGGTGGAAGGAAAGTTCCCTCTGAGGCCCACTCCGAATTCGGAACGGCCTCGGAGGGAATGGAGGCAGGCTGCGCTGCTCGGCGCGCGCAGGCTGCCGATTTTGGGCAGCCTCGCACGCGCCAACCCCGGATTTTAATGGATACGCGTGGCTACGCGCATATCTATTAAAATCCCACGTACTCTTGTTCGCACCTGGTGCGCGAACAAAAGTACGCGTGTGCGCAGATTTATAAAATCTGCCACTTTGTGTATTAGGAGATGTGCCCGCACTTAGGTGGCTTTTAAAATTGGGTGCACATGCGCATGTCCTACATGCGCGCACATCTCCCGATTTTTGGCGCATGCCTGGCTTTTAAAATTCACCTCAAATAGCATTTGTTGAAGAGTATCCTCTACAGACTCACAATACCAACAGACACTTGTGGATCTCATGGCTGCCTAGTTTTACTAGAGTCCATGTGCGAAACAAAATAAAGAGATTTTCATTTATTTATTTATTTAATTTTTAGATACCAAATTTTTCATGTGAACATATCAAACCGGTTTATAGTAGATAGATATTCATTTAAAAATATTTGTATTTCCAAAAGAGAAGTTAGGCCATCAAGCTAGGTTGAGAGAACCTTGCCCAAATCTCATCTTGGAGTGAGTTTCCTCACTCCGAAGGCCAGCAAATCTTCAAAGAGACACTGTTCTGTTCGTAGGTATCACTTAGAATGTCAAAGTTGCCCCTAACCCCCTACACTCTTACCTAATCCCCACCTCGAGTTACTAGGTGGGCCTACCCTAGGGATACAAATACCTGCCTATGGGCCATGATATTATGGCCAGTCTCTCTCTCTCTCTCTCTCTCTCTCTCTCTCTCTCTCTCTCTCTCTCTCTCTCTCTCTCTCTCTCTCTTTCTTTCTCTCTCTTGTGTCTGGGATCCTTAAAAATGGTCCCCCAGTGGTTGAATGCAGGAAATACAACAGGTCTGGCACATATCGCAGAATCTGAAATGGTATTGCAATTTGCACTAACTTAGCTCTTCACACAGGTAATTAGCACAAATTGCAATAAATGCTATATTAGCATAAAACACGCCCCTTTTGCTATCGCATGCGGTACTTACCGCATTTTGATAAATCCACCCTTTAGCTCCTGTGGAATAGAATTCCATATTTGGGACCCAGCAATAAAAATAGTTCTTTCTCTGACATTATTTAGATGCGCAATTTTTGGGGAAGAAATTGGTAACAATCCTGTACCTGCTGATCTGCTAGTTCTTGAAGGGATATGGAAATGAAGTGATGAGGTTAACCATTCAATTTTATCATTGTAAAGCATTTTGGGCCTCATTTTCTAAAGTATCGCAGGCCTGCGATACTTTAGAAGATGAGGGGCGGGGGGCCAAAACGGGGGGCGAGCCTGCACTAGCCGGCAGCGACCACACCATCGCTGTGCGATCTCATAACCAATGGCGCCACCATAGGAGGTGGAGCTATTGGGAGCGAAATAGGCAGCGAAAAGGCACCTACCTTTTCGCTGTCTGTGGCGTCGGCGCAGAGTCTGCCCCGGTGACGCCCCGACTCCTCCTCTTCCGGGGCCAACTCCACCCCGACTCCACCCCCATCCTGGTATCGCATGCGATAAGGGACTTTTCGCGTGCGAGCGGCTTGGAAAATGAGGCCCTTTGTGAATTAGGGACAGGATTTTATGTTGAGCCTGTATTTAACACAAACAAAATTTTCCCCAAAGGAGGGAATCGGGTTCTAAGGATAGCTCAGCTTCCCATACCATTTCTAACCCTGTATATCAAAAATGGGAAAAGGAATGTAGAAATTGATAAATCAAAGATGCCTCGTCCAAGTGTGAGAAATTTGAGACAAAGAGGGTAAAGTTCATGGATATTGACCTAACATTTCAGGTGAATTATAGAACATGTTAGATAATGGGTAAGTTGAGACCACTTATAATATTGGGAACAAGGTACATGGAATTTCTGAGACAGCAACTCAAAAGAGAGGAGCTATTGCCTTTACATCACCTGTCCTAGAATCCAAATCCCCTTCCTCTGCCACATGGACCAATTAATAACACCACCAACAGTGAGAAATGAGAGATTATGCCATAAAGAAGTATATAAGATGGATTGCCAAGTATGTTGCAAGAATTTAGAGCGCTTAAAGCAAGATGTGTAGCAACAATTGGGGGAATATTTCCTAGCATCTTAGGAAGCCTCATGCCGGGCATCAGGTGTAGAGGTAAAGGGGAGATTTAACCACCTGGACACATGATGTAATTTATCCTCCTTCAGAAGCCAACGTATGCCGTATCAAAGAAGAAAGGCATGATGACAACTAAAAAATCTGGGAACCCCACACCCCTTGATCTTTTTCCAATTTCAATTTGCATACTGCTTTGTAGGGAGGCTTTTGCTTCCACAAGAAGGATGTTAGTAGTTTATCTATTTTAGTATAGAAAATTCCTGGAATAAGGGAAGGGGACACACTTGAAATATAATTGATCTGCGGTGCAAGCACATTCTTAATGGATTCTAACCTGCTCCACCAAGAGTGACATTTATTTATTTGCAAAAATGTATATTCTGCCCTTACATCAGACATATTGTTCAAGGCGGATTATAGCAAAATAAAAAAAACAATTCTACATATACAATAAAACACAATGGGGTAGATTTTTAAAGTTATGCGCGGGCGTAGATTTGTTTGCGCAACCCTGCCGCGCGCATGTTATAAAATCCAGGGTTGGCGCGCGCAGGGGGTGCACAATTGTGCAACCTGGGTGCGCCGAGCCGTGCAGCCTGCCTCCGTTCCCTCCGAGGCCGCTCCGAAATTGAAGCGGCCTCGGAGGGAACTTTTATCCGGCCCCCCCCACCTTCCCCTCCCTTCCCCTACCTAACCCAACCCCCCCCCAAACTAAATCCTCCCCTACCTTTGTTAAGAAAGTTACGCCTGCCTGCCCGGGGGCTGGTTCGGAGGCCTCGGCCACTCCCCCGGAACACCCCCGAATGCCACGCAGCCCCGACACGTCCCCCGGCACACCCCCCACGCAGGGCTTTTAAAATTTGCCCCAATATTATTAGCAATAAAACATTATAAAATCAAATAAAAAGCATCATCAATCAGGAACAGAATCTTATTAAAAGCCTCACTGAGTAAATGTGCCTTTGATGCCTTCCTAAAACCTTTATAATCTGTTTGTAGCCGCAAACTCACTATAAGACCATTCCAAAGGGAGGAGGCCACAATAGAAAAAGCTTGCTGTTGAGTACGCTGCAATAGTGTGCTGGAATGAAATGCATAGCAATTTCTGATCTGCAGACTGTATAGACCGCTGTGGTTGATATAAAAACAAGAAATTTTTCAAGCAACTTGGGCCATTACCAAATATAACTTGGTGTACCAAGGACTAAATTTTAAATTTAACTCTGTTTCAATAGGCAACCAATGAAGCTTGCACAATATTGATGTAATATGTTGAGTAAAGAACACTGAACTACCATCTGAGTGGCTGCATTAAGTAAAAGTTGTAGTGAATGAAGGTAACACTTTGGCAACTCAACATAATGGGCATTCCCATAATCCAACACTGAAAGGACAAAAGAATGGATTAATATCCTAAAATCATTCTTATCCAGAATGTAATACATTAATTAATGTAGTTTATTTATTTTAAAACATTTATATTCCACCTATGTTCCACATGTCAGGCTAAGCATAGCACAGCACAAAATAACAATACATCAAGCAATCAAAATAAAACAAGTGTAAAATTACAATATCCAGTCATCCCTCCATCACTTAAAACAGCAAATGCTGAAATGCCTCCTGGAAGAAAAATGTTTTTAAAGCTTTCCAAAACATTTTAAAATCAGATGTAGCATGTAATTTTGTAGCCAAACTATTCCATAGCATTACCCATTGATTGAAATACAACGCTTTTGTGTCTTCTGAATGTGCACTGTTTTCACTGGTATTAACTCCAAAAAGTATTTATCACCAGATTGCAAACATCTATTTGTACGCAAACTTTAAAAAGATCTTTAAAAAACTTTGGTGCAGAATCTTTCAGTGATTTAAAAATTAAAGTTTAAACTTTAAACTTCATCCTTTGTTCAACTGGAAGCCAATGTAAACGATGATGTAAAGGGAAAAAATGATCAGGCTAAGAAGCTTTCAAAATAAGTCTTGTGGTGGACTTTTTGTAGCAGCTGAGCACCTCTCATCCTACACTTAGGGATACCCAGATAAACTAAGTTCCTGTAGCCAAGGGTAGTTAAAACAAATGTTTGAACAATAGTTCTAAAATCAGATGGATCAATTAATGCCCTTAAATGGCACAATTGTTTCAATTTAAAATATCCATTGACAGCACTGATTTCAATTGTGGTTTACAAGAAAGTGCATATATGCACGCATTTTATAAAATTTGCTACCCGCATGCACGATTTTAGGGGGGATTTTAGTAGATGTGCGCTGCAACGCATTAGGGCCTATTTCCCTGTTCCCTCCCAGTTCACCCCAGTAAAGGAGTGGACTTCCTAAACTCCCTACCTAACCTGTCTCCCTTTTAACCTATTAGCCCCATCCCCTAAAACCACACTGACTACCCTACATTTTTTTATTTTACTACTTACCCGCAGTCCATAGCAGCAGCAAGTTACGCGGTCATTGGATCACAGCGCGCGCTTGTGCGTGACTCTGACTTAATGGCGCTGTCCCAGCCTGCTCATGCCCTGCCCATGCCCCACCCCTAGCCTGCCCCTTTTTTCAAAAATCTTTCCAATGCGCATACCAGGAGACACATGTGTGGCTGCGGGCCTCTTAAAATCCACGTGGTACATGAGCATACCTGTCACGCACATATCTCCTGGATTTTCCACGCATAGGGCTATTAAAATTTGTCCTTAAGGGATTTGGCTATGTAGATAAGGTCATGAAAAAGCCTGGCATTATAAAAAACCAACTTGGTTCAATGAGATCTTCTATGACAAAGTTAATCCTGGTGGCAAGTATCTTTGAATTAATTTTACATTCCTCTGCACTCAGGCAGGCCAATCCTCACAAGTATGTTATTCACCTCTACCAGCAGATGGAGATGGAGTAAAAGCTGATGTCTCAGATATATAGCCCTGCCCTGACATCAGCCCTCCAATATTCTCCATCTGCAGCAGATAGTGGACATGCCTTTCCCTGCTAGGGATTGCTTGTAGTAAAAAAAAAAAAAAGGTATTAAGTGGATGACTTCAGGAGAAAATGAAAAGCTAGATAACACCGTTTGACTCCTGAGGTGTCACTAGTGGGTCCTACCCTCAGTTAAGTGCCTTGAGTCAGGTAGCCTTTATTCAGGCATGGACCTAAAAAAAAAAAGTGGTTGTAGGCCGAGAGAGGCTTGGCAGTGAAAGCTTTCACCCATCTCCCCCTGTAGCTGGAGACCCGTTACTGATTTCTAGGGGTGTGCATTCGTTTTCAACGCATATGTAAAACGCAACGTAATTTTTTTTTTAACTTAAAAAAGTGATGAGGCGAAAACGATCGGATTTCCAACGTATTCAACATAGCTATGTTGAATACGTTGGAAATCGCGATTGTTGATCCTAAATAAAAATTTAAACCCCTCACCCTCCTTAATCCCCCCCCCAAGACTTACCAAAACTCCCCAAGCTGGCCAAAAGTTCCGTTTGGGTCCAACGAGGGGTCCGGGAGCGGAACCGCGGTGGACCACGTGACGTCGGCGTCACGTCGGAGTGACGCGGACGTCAGCTTGGGGGGTCAGGAGGCCCCCCCAAGTTGGCCAAAAGTTCCGTTTGGGTCCAACGAGGGTCCGGGAGCGGACGCGCGGGGAATCACGTGACGTCTGCGTCACTCCGACGTGACGCCGACGTCACGTGCTCCTCGCAAAGGAATACAGGAATGGCGTCCTGACTCTCCGCTGGACCACCAGGGAGTTTTGGTAAGGCTTGGGGGGGGATTAAGGAGAGTGAGGGGTTTAAATTTTTATTTAGGGAATCGGTGCACGTATGGACATAGACTCAACTTATGGAATTCTACATATGTCCATATTGACCGAAATTGACCCCCCCTTTCGACTTATGGACTTATGAACATAAACTTTTGGTCTGCACATCCCTACTGATTTCAGCCAGGGAAGGCTGAGCTCAGGTTAAAAGAAAAAGGACAAAGTTGAAGAAAGGCTAGAGAGGTTTTCATTTCTCTATCTCATTCTTATCAGGTCTTCCTTCCTCAGTGTTGGTGTTCAGCGTCTTCCCACTCATGTCTCTGGGGAGTTTAGTGCAGTGTGGAGGTGGCGCATGCTCAGCGGGTTGAGTAGCCTTTTGCTAGGCTATGCTCTCAGGTTTGGTATCTCAAGTCATGTGGTAGGCCACCGCGGTACCTTTGCACAGTTTTGTGTGCGCCTCCTCGCCGTGCAGTGGTATAGTGACATTGGTGTGCACGTGCATGCCTACTTGTGCACATAAGGCTGCGGCCTCTGTTTGTGTGCATATTTCTGTAGCCTACCAGCGCATAACTGAGCATGTATTGTGCATATGCCTAAGCACATATTGGGGCAGATTTTCAAAGCCTACGCGCGCTGAGCCCATTTTGCATAGGCCCGGCGACACATGCAAGCCCTGGGACGCATGTAAGCCCCGGGGCTTGAAAAAATGGGCGGGGTGGGGTGGGGCATTCTGGGGTGGGGCGTGGGCATGGCCAGAGGCCTCTCCACTGCCGCTGGGCCCGGGGATCACATGCTGGTACTCGGCCAATGCACGCAACCTACGCCTGCCCAGAGGTAGGCATAAATAACAAAACAAAGGCAGGGGGGATTTAGGTAGGGCTGGGGGGCGGGTTAGGTAGGGGAAGGAAGGGCAAAGTGGGGGGGAGGAAGGAAAGATCCCTCCAAGGCTGCTCAGGAAGGCTGTGCGGCTCGGCGCACGCAAGTTGCACAATTGTGCACCCCCTTGCACGCACCGACCCTGGATTTTATAACATGCGCACGGCAGATGTTGACGGATTTGGATCCCCCAGGAGGGCATGAACGCCAGTGGCAGACCATGAGGAGGAGTCAGGTCCCCAGGAGGGCATGGACCCTGGCGGAATACCAGGATGCGGAGTCGTGTCGCCCAGGAGGGCACAGACCCCAGCCACAGATCCAGAGGTAGCGTGGTTCCCCTTGATAAAACTTAAATTCTATATATTTATTACAAATCCTCACCTGAACCTGACCTACATCTTAATAATTATTTTTCTAACAAAACAATTTTATTCAATGTAAGAGACCTTGGAATTAATGTAGACTCTGAAATATCTTTTAAGAAGCACATAAACAACATTATAAAAGATGGCTTTTTCAAACTTCAAATTTTGAAAAGGATTAAACCCCTCCTTCACCATTTTGACTTCCTCATTGTTCTGCAAACTCTACTATTTACCAAAATAGACTATTGTAATACATTACTCCTTGGATTACCTGCTTCTTCCATTACTCCTCTTCAACTTTTACAAAATGCAGCTGCTAGATTACTCACGGGCCGATACAGTAAAAGTCACGGCGCGCGCACAGGCCACTTGCTATGATATTAAGTCGGAGGGTGCACAGAAAAGCACTATGCTTTTCTGTGCACTTTCCCAGTGCCCGCTAATTTCTGAAAGTAAAATGTGCCTCTAGGTGACAAAAAGTTGATATAAGTAACAGTATATTTCTTATTTCATGAAAACATTTTCTGTGGTTTTTTATATCAAACTGTTTTTCTTCTCAGTATTATTAGTGCAGTGTTCATCACCTCTGTCGAATTATATGATATATTTTGAGTTATCAGCCACTTGTGGTTTGAAATCTGACTAAATAAAATACTGATTAAGATTCTAACATTTGTATAACCATGGAACTGTCATCCTTTGAAGATTAATTTTTCGGATTGCATTATCTATCCATGCACATATTTGATCTGATATTTGTGTGTAGACTCTTGCTTTTTTAATCATCACAAACTGAATAGAATCTTTTCTTTATTAAGTGTTTGGGTTTGTTATGGTTATTTATGTAATTTTTTTTTAAAAATTGGAAAATAAAATATATTGGAAATAATTAACTAAATGTAAACAAGATTCAAGGATAATAGTAGGACTAAGATAGATGCAATATATTACATTCTTCTACTATAATAAATGCTAAAGAGCTGACTGAGTAGAGACAGATGGTGGTAGTGAAAGATGCAGTCTTATAAGCAAACACTAAAATATGTCAAAAATATGTTTGCAAGCAGGCCTAGCATATTACTAGCATTTCATATGCTGACAGCTTGCAAGACATGTTACCATGTTGAGATTATAGTTGTATAAATAAAGTAACAATAAACAGAACAACAGCAGATGTGATTGGTTATGCATTGATTGCCTTTAGAATTTAATGTCAGATCAAGGAGAAGGTCACATAGTCACTTTCAACACTGACAGAGTACAAGATTTATAATTTCAAGTGCAATGAAATACACCTTTCCTGAGTAACAAGCTCTTTGTTGCATAAAAAGCAACTTAAATAGATTATACAAGACATTCAAATTTACCAATAGGAAAACAGATTTTTCCATGTGTATTTATGGCATTTAGAATTTAAAAAATGTAAAATTTCACTACATAGAAAAATACTAAAGACTGTATATGGCAATTATAGCAATGGATACGTCTCAAATTGTCAACAAGTAATACATGAATGAATCAAATATGTTTGTAAAATGTAAGAGAAGAAGAAAGAAAATAGATGCTGGTGTAAGGGAATTCCTAATTCTGCCTCTTACTAGCAGATTTTATCCTTAACTTTAATGGCCACAATGGTCTCAGATCCTACCCTTGTTTGTGAGGTCAGTGTAAGTAGGTGTGTTAAGGAAATGTACCACTCCCCAGTGGGAAGGGTTTTGAGACTGAATAAAATTCCTGTACCCATGTGATGCTTTAGAAGTTGAAAATGCATTTCCAACTGGAAGGTGCTGGTGGTCAATGCTTCTCCCATCAGGGAGATGCTGGTGTTATGATTTCAGCTGCTGTGTAGCCTCACCGTACCCTGATGAGGATTTCTCCCTACCAGCATAGGCCTCCAGTAAGCCCCACTCTGAACTGTTCTAACCAGCTCATTCCTGGTCTCATGACTCAACTTGTCTTGCAGCCCCCTTCCACCAGGGGTCCTCAAAGATCATATTATCCAGGCTGGCCAAGTTCCTCCCTCCTGCTTGCACCACATCCAGACTCCAGACCAACATAACCCTGCCTTGTCAGTCCCAAGTATCCTGTGAAAACCATCCTACCTTTCTCCCTGGCTTATTATTATTATCCATTGGGTAAGAGAAAGTCAGAGGGAATGGAAGAAATTTGGACAGTTATTTGGTTATGGATAATTTGGAGCTAACTGCAATGTTAGAATATTCATAGGAATTGCAGACTTCTAGAGCAACCTCTCTCATAACCTATGCATTGGGCCCTTATGTCCTATTTTTCATAAGAAGGATGTATTGTTCTATGATGCTAAGTTTGGGGTGTACCCAGACCTGAGTAGATGGACCCAAGAGAACCTGTAAAATGCCATCACTCCCGGGCTGCTATATCCCAGTTAGCACCCTGTCCCTTATGGCCCCAGGCACGGCACAGTGCCATGTCCTTTGTGGTGATGTCCTGACATGGTTCCCAATGTCTGCTTCAGGCCTGCATCCTGTGACTTAGACTAAGGGCATACAGCATTTACTGGATTTATATGCCTAGCCTCCAGGACTTCCTGTAGTGTACACTCCTGACATCACTGCTACTCTAAAATAAAAGGATGCTAAGTTCCCATGTTTAGTACCAAAACAATAGGTCCTGATCCTTCATCCTGTGTTATAGTGGTTCCTGATTCTGTTCTTCAGTAGTATTCCAGCCTTACCTCGCTGTTGCCTCAATGTTCCAATATTGCCTCGCTGCTGCCTAGATGTTCCAAGTTTGCCTCATTGCTGCCTCAGTATTCCAGCCTGCCTTGCTCCTGCCTGTGGACTATTCTGGATCAGCCCTTTCCCACCAGTATGATGTTTTCTATTGGAATCTAAGCAGTGCGGTGTGCTGCTTAGGCTGCATCAATCCAATAGTGGCCCCTAGGGTCCACACACCCTGAGTTGTGACACTGTATAATCTGATTATATTTGTGCTTATCATCATTTCCTCTGACTCCTTCTCCCAGATGTTATAGACTTGATTTTTGGAAGGCTAGTTTTCTTTATTTTCCTGTTTTATTCTTTTATTGCTTTAGAGTCCTTGAGGGCTGTCAACAGGTTGGATTTTCAGGATATTCCTAACAAATATGCATGGGATAGATTTACATGCAGCTGCCTACATTGTATGCAACTCTATCTTATTTATATTTGTTAGGGATATCTTGAAAACTCGATCTGTTTGTAGCCCTTGAGGGCTAGGAGTGAATACCACTGATCTACATTATTATGTATAACCTTGAAGATTATTTTCTTTGAAAGGATGGTGGTGGGGCCACTTGGCAATAGTGATCATAATATGATCAAGGCTCTAGCGCTAAACTTTCAAAGGGATCAGTCTTGGTAGTTCCTATTTTAAGTTATCATTATTTGCCGATGACATTATGTTTACCTTGACCGGCCCTAACTCTTCTTTACAAAGGGTTGCACAAGAGCTGAAAGTGTTTAGTAGGGTTTCTGGGTTTGAGGTTAACCTTGATAAATTGGAACTCTTAAATATCAATCTGGAACTTGTTGCGAATGTTATAGAGCAGCAGTTCCCATTTCGTTGGGCTAAAACTTAAATATCTGGAAGCTCATCTTGGTGCACCAATTACAGAATTGTTTAGGATTAACTATGTTCCCTGCTAAAAGCCATTGATAGAGATTTAGAGAACTGGCACGTCTGCTGTATCTGTTCTCTACACTTTCTATCTTTATCTCGACAGCTCTTCTACGCCTTTGGCAGAAAGAAATCTTTGATTTTATTTGGTGTAGCCGCCCTCCGTGGATTACTCGTTTGGTCCTATATAAACCAAAGGTGCGGAGTGGTGTGGGGGGTGCCCAATTTATGCTGCTATTATTCTGCATCTCAACTTAGAGCTTTAATTGACCTTTATAAAAGTAAGTCAGTGAAACAATGGGTAGTTATCAAACAGGCTCTGATTGGGGGAATGCCCCTGGGTGCTTTACTGCAGCAACCTCAGTCTACCTGGCAATTCACCACTTCCTTTCCACACCACCTTGAGAATTGGATGCAGTGGAAGCCTAAATTGGTTGGCTCCCATTATTTTCATCATTCTTTTCTTTTTCATAATGGGACAGATTTTATAACATGCGCGCGGGGATAGATTTGTTTGCGCAACCTGGCACGAACAAATCTATGCCTGATTTGATAACATCCGCACGCTGCTGCCCGCATGTTGTAAAATCCAGGGTCAGCACGCACAGGGGGGTGCACAATTGTGCGACCTGCGCTCGCCGAGCCGAGCAACCTTCCTCCGTTCCCTCCAAGGCCACTCCGAAATCGGAGCGGCCTCGGAAGGAACTTTCCTTCTGTCCCCCTGCACCTTCCCCTCCCTTCCCCTATCTACCCTTCCCCTCAGCCCTAACTAACCCCCCCTAACCTTTATTGAAGAAGTTATGCCTGCCTCTGGGCAGGCGTAACTTGTGAGCGCCGGCTCTCCATCCCCCGGCCTGGTGGCTGTTCCGGAGTCCTCGGTCCCACCCCCAGAATGCCCCCAGGCCGGTGCCCCGCCCACTGCCCCTCCCCCAGAACGCCCATTTTTTTCAAGCCCCGGGACTTACGCGCATCCCAGGGCTTGCGCGCGCCGCCGAACCTATGCAAGATAGGCTTGGCGCATGCAGGTGGAGGCAGGGGTAGGTTTTCAGGGGTTGCACGCATATCTTACACACACAACCCTTTGAAAATCGACCCCAATATGCATTATTCAGCGGGCTTTCAGACCAGTTCTTTTACATCTTGGATAGCAGGGAGGATCAGTACTTTTGGGCAGTTCCTGGGACACAATGGACTCCTAACAGTAACAGCCCTTGTGCAGCCCTATTCACCGGTTAAACATTTTATAGATTCTCAGCTTTGATAAAATGAGAAAAATAGAAAAAAACTGAAAGGTGCAGCTACAAAGGTAAAAAGTGTGCAACAGGCGTGGACACTGTTAAAAAATACCATCCTAGAAGCCCAGTCCAGATGTATTCCATGCATTAATAAAGGTGGAAGGAAGGCAAAACAATTACCAGCATGGTTAAAAGGTGAGTTGAAAGAGGCTATTTTAGCCAAAAGATCTTCATTCAAAAATTGGAAGAAGGATGCATCAGAAGAAAATAGGATAAAGTATAAGCATTGGAAAGTTAAATGTAAGACATTGATAAGACAGGCTAAGAGAGAATTTGAAAAGAATTTGGCCATAGAGGCAAAAACTCACAATACAAACTTTTTAAAATATGTCCAAAGCAGAAAGCCTGCAAGGGAGTCAATTGGACCGTTGGATGATCAAGGGGTTAAAGGGGTACTTAGAGAAGATAAAGCCATCGCAGTGTTGCATTCATGCCTCTTCTCACCCCTTGCTCCAACCTGTCTACCTGGGATGCGACTCCCTTCGGCTCTGACGGACAGATGCAGCCGTGGCTTCTCTCTGCCTCTTGATCCCGGTTCCCCCGGGCTGGTCTGATGCTTCAGATCAACCATGTTCCTGATGAAGTAAGGGCGCGCGCGCGCTACAGACTTTGTACCAGCAAGGGCGGGAACCTCGGGGGTGTCCCCCCGTAGTGATGTCATCCATTTGTACTTTAAAAGGTCTTTGTTTGCTAACCTCTAATGAGTTAGCAAGGAACTCCAACAGGACTTGCTTCGGCAGTCCATGATACTTGCAACAACGATCCGAGTCAGCGAGAGGAAGCCTTCTCCACTGCCCGGCCTTTTCAAACTTACCAGGAGTACCCACTCCACAGGGCTCCACTCTCTCTTCTTGATTTCAGATTGCCAGAACACTCAGAAGACTCCTCATTGCCTGGAAGCGATCACGGACGTGAATACAGTGAGTTCTATTACATAGGAATCGTACTCGCTCCACGAGGGCCTACATTCCTATTGCTCTGAAGACTCCCTTCCGTCCAAGACGTTATTGCAGGTACAGAGATCTAGAGTTACATTGGCAAGATTACAGATAGGAACCGTTACCCGCTCCATGAGGGCCCATGTTCCTAGAATCTATTACAGACTCTCTTCTACTCTAGAAGCCATTTCATATACAGCAATTGTGAGTTCTTATTACAGACTGTTTGTGGGAACCAGTGCTCGCCTTCGGCTCCTGTTCCTGAATGTACTGAAGACTGTCTGTGGCATAGAGACCATTGCAGACATCTACTATTGTACCATCTTGTATCCAGTATACCCTGTCTATTCACTACTTCTAGTCTCTCTCTACAGCTCAGCGACCCAGAGATTATGTTCAAGTATTAGAAGGACTTCAGCCTTGCTGAACACAGTGACTCACTACTGCCACCTCTGGTGGTCCAGCTTCCAGTTTAATAAAGAACTATTGGGGGTCATTTTCAAAGGAGTTATGCATGTAAATGTGACATACTATCGTAGCAATTTTCAAAAGCTATTTACTCGAGTAAAGTGCACTTACTTGAGTAAATCCTATGGACAATTCAATGGCATATATTTTAGCAATTTTGAGAAGCCCACTTACTTGAGTAAAGTGTATTTACTCGAGCAAAAACCAGTTTTGCTCGAGTAAATGCTTTTTAAAATCTACCCCATTGTGTTTATCTCATATTCTAGCCTAGCCAGTGGTTCCTCTCAGGATCTCCTCCTGGGGGCGCTGTCATCTACCATCGGCCCAGGGATTCACCATTTCCTCAAGTGGTCATTCCTTTCACTATTGTCACCCTGTGGGAGCCAACCACTACAGACCACTAACTCCGCTCATGGAAGTATTATATAGACAGCTACTACTCTTACTTGAGATTTGCCAGCAGCTTTTATATACAGATTGCTACTCCATAGCGGAGGCATGATAGATTGCTATCTCAGTAGTGAAGTACTATATACCTATTGTTAGCTCCTCTCCTCAGAAGAGTGTTCTTATACAAGATTGCCAACTCCTCTTCCTTGGAGAGTTGATCCATAACAGATTGCTACTCCTTAACAGATTGGTATCAGAGTGCTACCTCCTTTCCTTACAGGAGCATCTAACAGCAGTTCGCTAACAGATCTACAGATTAGGGATGTGAATCGTGTCCTCGATCGTCTTAACGATCGATTTCGGCTGGGAGGGGGAGGGAATCGTATTGTTGCCGTTTGGGGGGGTAAAATATCGTGAAAAATCGTGAAAAATCAAAAAAACGTAAAATCGCAAAACCGGCACATTAAAACCCCCTAAAACCCACCCCGACCCTTTAAATTAAATCCCCCACCCAAATGACTTAAATAACCTGCGGGTCCAGCGGTGGTCCGGAACGGCAGCGGTCCGGAACGGGCTCCTGCTACTGAATCTTGTTGTCTTCAGCCGGCGCCATTTTCCAAAATGGCGCCGAAAAATGGCGGCGGCCATAGACGAACACGATTGGACGGCAGGAGGTCCTTCCGGACCCCCGCTGGACTTTTGGCAAGTCTTGTGGGGGTCAGGAGGCCCCCCCCAAGCTGGCCAAAAGTTCCTGGAGGTCCAGCGGGGGTCAGGGAGCGATTTCCCGCCGCGAATCGTTTTCGTACGGAAAATGGCGCCGGCAGGAGATCGACTGCAGGAGGTCGTTCAGCGAGGCGCCGGAACCCTCGCTGAACAACCTCCTGCAGTCGATCTCCTGCCGGCGCCATTTTCCGTACGGAAAATGGCGCCGGCCATACGCGTATGGCCGGTGCCATTTTCCGTACGAAAACGATTCGCGGCGGGAAATCGCTCCCTGACCCCCGCTGGACCTCCAGGAACTTTTGGCCAGCTTGGGGGGGGGCCTCCTGACCCCCACAAGACTTGCCAAAAGTCCAGCGGGGGTCCAGAAGGACCTCCTGCCGTCCAATCGTGTTCGTCTATGGCCGCCGCCATTTTTCGGCGCCATTTTGGAAAATGGCGCCGGCTGAAGACAACAAGATTCAGTAGCAGGAGCCCGTTCCGGACCGCTGCCGTTCCGGACCGCCGCTGGACCCGCAGGTTATTTAAGTCATTGGGGGGGGTTCGGGAGGGTGGGGGATTTAATTTAAAGGGTCGGGGGTGGGTTTTAGGGGGTTTTAGTGTGCCGGCTCACGATTCTAACGATTTATAACGATAAATCGTTAGAATCTCTATTGTATTGTGTTCCATAACGGTTTAAGACGATATTAAAATTATCGGACGATAATTTTAATCGTCCTAAAACGATTCACATCCCTACTACAGATAGCTAACTCCTCCCCTCTCGAGGACCTGGTCATGTCATATCGCTACTCCTTCCTCCTTCAGGAGAACAGCAGAACAGATTGCTAACTCTGCCCTCCTGGCGGGGTGAGCGACAGCAGATTGCTAACTCCTCCCCTCTGGAGGAGGAAGACGTATCAGACTGCTAACTCCTTCCCTCAGGAGGAGGAGAGTGTAACACATGGAAAGATTAAATGATTTCTTTGCTTCAGTGTTTACTGAAGAGGATATTGGAGAGATACCCATTCTGGAGAAGGTTTTCATGGGTGATGATTCAGATCAACTAAACCAAAATACAGTGAACGTGGAAGATGTGGTAGGTCTGATTGACAAACTGAAGAGTAGTAAATCACCTGAAAGAACTAAAAAATGAAATTTCAGACCTATTAGTAAAAGTTTGTAACCTATCATTAAAATCATCTGATGTACCTGAAGACTGGAAGATGGCCAATGTAACCCCATATTTAAAAAGGGATCCAGGGATGATCCGGGAAGCTATAGACCGGTGAGCCTGAATTCAGTGCTGGGAAAAATCGTGGAAACTGTTATAAAGAATAAAATCACAAAGCATTTAGATATACATGGTTTGATGGGACACAGACAGCATGGATTTACCCAAGAGAAGTTTTGTCTCACAAATATCCTACATTTTTTTGAAGGGTGAATAACATGTGGACAAAGGTGAACCGGTAGATGTGGTGTATTTGGATTTTCAGAAAGCATTCAACAAAGTCCCACATGGGAGGCTTCTAAGAAAACTAAAAAGTCATGGGATAGGAGGTGATGTCCTTTTGTGGATTTCAAGTTGGCAAAAAGACAGGAAATAGAGTAGGATTAAATGGTCAGTTTTCACAGTGGAAAAAGGTAAACAGTGGAGTGCCTCAGGGATCTCTACTTGGGCCAGTGCTTTTTAATATATTTATAAATGATCTGGAAAGGGGTACAAGTGAAGTGATCAAATTTGTGCATGAGCCGGTGGTGTAGCAGCATAGCTCGAATTGCTGTCGGAGTTTCTTCTGTTTCTTCTCTGAGATTAAAAGTAAGGGTAATGGTTTATCCCACGATCCCCCCCCCCCCCTTCCTTCTGGACATCAAACTTTTACCAAGCTAGCGGCACTCTACCCGAAGACGGAGGAGCTAAACCCCGCTGAGTCGGTCATTGGAGGAGCAGCGACCTATTCTGGGGAAACAACCTTAAGCCCTCCGGACTCACGTAGACCTCCAGTGCTGGTACCCCAGAAGTTCTCAAGCCCAGTGAGTGCCGAAATAGACCCCATGTGTTCTATGCAAGCAGGAGCAGGAATCACCATGGGAACTGGGAATGAAGAACAAGGCCTGGATGGTGGAGAATGGACAGAAGGCAAATAGCAGGTGAGGCCACAGGACAGATTGTTTCTTCAAAGGTTTTACTGAATGTATTACCGCCGGGAGCTCACTGGAGCTAGATGCCGCAAACACCATTTTTCCTAAACCAGCGATAGTGACTCTGGACTCGTTATGGGAACTCGTTGCCAAACTGGGAGTCATAATGCAAGGTTATTCCCAGCAACAAAATATAATTTCTACTAAAATTGATGGTTTAACCCAGGATTTCAACTCCAGATATAATCATCATCAACAGAGAATTCAAATATTAGAGGACCAAAGTAAGAAGACCCAAGAAACACAGTCAGCTTTGATTTAGGAAAGACAAATGTTAAACAGAAAAATGGAACAATTGGAAAATAAGCCGAGACACCTGAATTTGAGGTTTCTCAATTTCCCCAAGATTGTGGGAGACAACCGAGAGTAACACTCCGCAAGTATCTATTGGAAGTATTACATATTGCCCTGGAGAACATTCCAGCTTTTAAGAGTTTACTTCTTACCTTTCACAAGGACTAGAGAAATGGCTGTACCTCAAACAATTGATATGGGAAATTTAACCGCTTTCTTAGAAACCTCAACATCTAAGATATTGGACAGATCCACCCTACTTGTGTCTTTCATATATGAACAGGATGTAAGTTTCATAATGAGAAATTATTTTCAGGATTTGGGGGTAGAATTCCTGGGGAAAACAGTACAAATTTTCCCAGATCTGGCAAAAGTGACCCAGGAGAGGAGGAAGGGGATTCCTGGCAATGAGACGGGAGGCTCGCTCTTTAGGCGCTAGTTTCATGTTGAGATACCCCTGCAGGTGCATTCTAAAAATGGATAATGTTACTTATGTGTTCTTTGTACCTGAACAGTTAAAAATATTGCTTGATAATAGGAAGAGACTACTGCCTAATCCCTCTGTCCAGGAGAGCCCTATAAGTGAGTGAATAAAGGAAGGATAGAATAATACACACTATGGGGCAGATTTTAAAAGCCCTGCTCGCGTAAATCCGCCTGGATTTACGCGAGCAGGGCCTTGCGCGCCGGTGCGCCTATGTGCATAGGCCTACCAGCGCGCGCAGAGCCCCGGGACTCACGTAAGTCCCGGGGTTTTTCGAGGGGGGCGTGTCGGGGGGCGTGTCGGATCGGTGCGGCATTTTGGGGGCGGGCCCGGGGGCGTGGTTTCGGCACGGGCGGTCCGGGGGCGTGGCCACGCCCTCCGGAACCGCCCCCAGGTCACGTCTCGGCACGCTAGCGGCCTGCTGGCGCGCAGGGATTTACTTCTCCCTCCGGGAGGCGTAAATCCACCGACAAAGGTAGGGGGGGGGTCTAGATAGGGCCGGGGGGTGGGTTTGATAGAGGAAGGGAGGGGAAGGTGAGGGGAGGGCAAAAGCGAGTTCCCTCCGAGGCCGCTCCGATTTCAGAGCGGCCTTGGAGGGAATGGCGGCAGGCTGCGCGGCTCGGCGCGCGCCGGCTACACGAAATCGGCAGCCTTGCGCACGCCGATCCAGGATTTTAGCGGATACGCGCGGCTACGCGCGTATCTACTAAAATCCAGCGTACTTTTGTTTGCGCCTGATGCGCCAACAAAAGTACGCGAAGGCGCGCTTTTTAAAAATCTACCCCTATATCTTATAATTTATTTCCGTATAATACTCCTATTAGTAGTACCTCCTCTCCCTAAAACTTGGGGTCTTATGTGATTAATATTGTTTCTTATTTGTATAAGCTGTGAAGATGTTTGTAAAAGAAATGAATTTCTAATTTCTGTACAAAGTGTAAATCCTTTGTAATTTTGTTTAAAATTTATAAAGAGATGACACAAAATTATGCAGAGTAAAATGCAGGAGGACCTTGCAAGATTGGAAGACTGGGCTTCCAAATAGCAGATGAAATTTAACATGGACAAGTGCAAATTGATGCATTTAGGGAAAAATAATCCTTGTCGTAATTACACAATGTTAAGTTCTATCTTAGGAGTTACCACCCTGGAAAGAGATTTAGGCATCATAGTGAATAATACATTGAAATCGTTGGCCCAGTGTGCTGTGGCAATCAAAAAGGCAAACAGAATGATAGGAATTATTAAGAAAAGAATGGAAAATAAAACAGAGGTGTGGTCTCCATGGTAAGAACATAAGAACATGCCATACTGGCATATTCTTATGCCATACTGGCATATTCATATTCTTATTCATATTCATATTCATATTCTTTTCATATTCATATTCATATTCTTATGCTTCATATTCATATTCATATTCTTATTCATATACTGGCATATTCATATTCTTATGCCATACTGGCATATTCATATGCCATAAGAACACTCCATAAACCTACTTCTCTCGAGTCTCAACCTGGTCCTTAATACGTCCAAAACAGAACTCCTGCTTATCTCCCCTAGCGATAACAACCCCTTTGCCAACAATGCAATTACTCCACTAGCAAGCCAGGTTAGAGACCTTGGGGCCACCCTTGACTCTAGAATGAATTTCAAAAAGTTCATTAATGCTACAACCAAAGAATGTTTCTTTAAGCTTCAGGTCCTGAAGCAGCTAAGACCGCTCTTACACTTCCAGGATTTCCGTTCAGTGCTTCAAGCCATTCTGTTTTCAAAGATCGACTATTGTAATGCTCTACTACTCGGTCTCCCAGCTTCTACTACTAAACCTCTACAGATGCTGCAAAACGCAGCGGCCAGGATCCTTACAAACACACATCGTAAGGACCACATCACACTAATCCTAAAAATCCTACATTGGCTACCCATCCAATACAGAATACTCTTCAAGGCTCTCACCATCATCCACAAATCTGTCTACCAACAGTCCCCACTCCAACTCGCCATCCCTCTCGAACTACATACTTCTGCAAGGCCGACTAGAACCGCCTACAAAGGCTCGCTCAAGGCCCCCCCAAAAAAATCCTCAGTCCACAACTCTATTCACAAGCGAGCACTTTCGACAGCAGGTCCGCTCCATTGGAATTCGCTTCCCTCAGATATACACCAAGAACAATGCCATCGCTCCTTCAGAAAGAAACTGAAAACCTGGTTGTTCACACAAGCTTACCGTTGAAGGAACCTCGATCAACCAACATTGACTCTCACCCTTCGATTTCTTCCCTAATCACACACCCCCTCCCCTTTCCAGTCCCTGCCCTGACACCCCCCCTCCCCCGCTCACCTCTCCTTGTCTCCTCCTCCCACACGATATATTATGTTAATAATTACCTAGGATAAATCTCTATTTAAGTCTCACTACTCTATGGTTTTTAGTTGATTATTTTATCACTCTGCAGTTGTTATCGTTTTAAATCTTTCCTGTCTTCCATCTCCCATGTTTTTCGCTCCCTGTTTTTTGTAACTTTACCTTCTACTTAGCTGTTAACTGGTTTCCCCTGTTATATTGTAAACCGGTACGATAAGACCTTGTCTTGATTATCGGTATAGTAAAATAATTTAAATAAATAAATAAATACTGGGTCAGACCCAGGGTCCATCAAGTCCAGCATCCTGTTTCCAACAGTGGCCAATCCAGGCCATAAGAACCTGGCAAGTACCCAAAAACTAAATCTATTCCATGTTACCATTGCTAATGGCAGTGGCTATTCTCTTAGGGGCGGATTTTCAGAGCCCTGCTCGCCTAAATCTGCCTAAATCCGGGCGGATTTAGGCGAGAGGGCCCTGCGCGCCGGTGTGCCTATGTTCAATAGGCCTACTGTCGCGCGCAGACCCCGGGACTCGCGTAAGTCCCGGGGTTTAGCGAGGGGGCGTGTCGGGGGCGGGCCCGGTCGGCGCGGCATTTTGGGGGCGTGTCGGCAGCGTTTTGGGGCCGGGCCCAGGGGCGTGGTTACAGCCCGGGCGGTCTGGGGGCGTGGCCGTGCCCTCCGTACCCGCCCCCAGGTTGCGTCCCGGCGCGCTAGCGGCCCGCTGGCGCGCGGGGATTTACGTCTCCCTCCGGGAGGCATAAATCCCCCGACAAAGGTAAGGGGGGGGGTTAGACAGGGCCGGGCGGGTGGGTTAGGTAGGGGAAGGGAGGGGAAGGTGAGGGGAGGGCAATGGAAAGTTCCCTCCGAGGCCGCTCCGATTTCGGAGCGGCCTCGGAGGGAACGGGGGTAGGCTGCGCGGCTCGGCACGCGCCGGCTATACAGAATCGATAGCCTTGCGCGCGCCGATCCAGGATTTTAGCGGATATGCGCGGCTACGCGTGTATCTACTAAAATCCCGCGTACTTTTGCTTGCGCCTGATGCGCCAGCAAAAGTACGCCAATTCGCGCGGTTTGAAAATCTACCCCTAAGTGAACTTAATTAATAGCAAGTAATGGACTTCTCCTCCAAGAACTTATCCAATCCTTTTTTAAACACAGCTATACTAACTGCACTAACCACATCCTCTGGCAACAAATTCCAGAGTTTAATTGTGCGTTGAGTAAAAAAGAACTTTCTCTGATTAGTTTTAAATGTGCCACATGCTAACTTCATGAAGTGCCCCCTAGTCTTTCTATTATCTGAAAGAGTAAATAACCGATTCACATCTACCCGTTCTAGACCTCTCATGATTTTAAACACCTCTATCATATCCCCCATCAGCCATCTCTTCTCCAAGCTGAAAAGTCCTAACCTCTTTAGTCTTTCCTCATAAGGGAGCTGTTCCATTCCCCTTATCATTTTGGTAGCCCTTCTCCATCACAATGATATATTTTTTGAGATGCGGTGACCAGAATTGTACACAGTATTCAAGGAGCTGTCTCACCATGGAGCGATGCAGAGGCATTATGACATTTCCGTTTTATTCACCATTCCCTTTCTAATAATTCCCAACATTCTGTTTGCTTTTTTGACTGCCGCAGCACACTGAACCGACAATTTCAATGAATTATCCACTATGACGCCTAGATCTCTTTCTTGGGTTGTATCACCTAATATGGAACCTAACATTGTGTAACTATAGCATGAGACCGCACCTTGAATACTGTGTGCAGTTAATATAAATTGGTTATTTACTCTATCGGATAATAGAAGGCCCAGGGGGCACTTCATGAAGTTAGCAAGTAGCTCATTTTAAACAAATCTAAGAAATTCCTTTTTCACTCAGCGCGTAGTTAAGCCCTGGAATTCATTGCCAGAGGATGTGGTTACAGCATTTAGTGTAACTGGGTTTAAAAAAGGTTTGGATAAGTTCCTAGAGGATAAATCCATAAACTGCTATGACAGTAATTAATAAGCAATAGTAGCTTGTGATCTATTTAATGTTTGGGTACTTGCTAGGTACTTGTGACTTAGATTGGAAACAGGATACTGGGCTTGATGGATCCTTGGTCTGACCTAGTATGGTATATCTTATATTCTTATTATTTCCTGCTTAACTTGTATACTTTGATATAAATAAATACATAATTTTAAAGTTTTTAATAAGGTTCACAACACTGGTTCACTTGTTAGGCCTTCAATTCGTCAGGTGAAGACAATTCCATAGTTTAACGGAGAAGATCTTCTTAGTGTTTGGGTAATTGCCATATTCTTATGGCCTGGTTTGGCCTCTGTTGGAAACAGGATGCTGGGCTTTATGGACACTTGGTCTGACCCAGCATGGCAATTTCTTAAGTTCTTATGTTCTTAACCATGGACTTCTCTAAGCAGCTATCTAAGTATTTGAAAATGAGGATAATTCACTCTTGCAAAGCAGAAGGCGGCTATAAAAAGCTCTCTAAATGCTCTCTAAATGCTCCAGCTAGAAATTTCAACTGTCAGAAACATTTTTAAGAAATGGAAATTACATGGAACTGTTGAGGTCAGGCAAGATCTAGAAGAAAAATGTCTAATAGAACTGCCCAAAAACTGTTCAGATTTACAAAACAGAACAAAGAGATTATGACAAATACCCAGTTGAAAAGTTTAGCTGCCACTGAAGTAGTTGTCCATAGGTCCACCATATAGTGTTGCTTACACAATAATGATCTGTATGGGAGAGTTGTCAGAAGGAAACCTTTTCTATAACTTCATCACAATAGTGATTGTCTAAAGTATGCAAAAAAAAAAAAATCTTTATAGGCATGTGCAGCTAGAAAATATTTGTTTCATTTTAAAATTCATTTCGTTTGGACCCTAATTTGTTTCTTTATTTATTTATTTATTATTTATTTATTTATTTGAGGTTTCTTATATACCGAGGCACGTTTTAAAACAAAACATCACCTCGGTTCACAATATAACATAACTTAGCAACCAGCTTTACAATATTAACATTAACAGGGAGAGGGTTAACAGGGGACAAAACAAGAATTATATACAGGAATAATATACAAATGTACATGTAAATTTTAACAAATGAGTTAAATAAGGCAGTGACGGTATTTGGGGGGACAGTAATGGAGGGAGGGGAGGAGGAGGAGTATACCTACAGGGGTGGGGGGTAGGGAAGGAGGGGAGAGGTCGGGGATCGGTCAGGCGGTCAAGAAGTATCTTTGGTGAGAGATAGTTCATTAGTCAGGGAATGCTAGTTTGAAAAGCCATGTTTTAAGGTTGTGTTTAAAGTTTTTGTGGCAGGGTTCCTGGCGTAGTTGGGAAGGCATTTTGTTCCAGTGGGCGATTCCTGTGATGATGAAGGATCGATCTCTAAAGGTGGAATGCTTCATGAGTTTAGGAGAGGGTATTTGGAGTTTGGCCTGGTGATGTGTTCTTGTGGGTCTTGTTGGAGTATGGAGCAGGAGATGTTCTGGGAACCATTGCATGTCTTGGTTATGAATGGCTTTGTGTATGAGCGTAAGTACTTTATATATAATCCTTGAGGCTACGGGGAGCCAGTGTAATGATTGAAGGACGGGTGTGATGTGGTCATGACGGTGAGTGTTTGTAAGGATACGTGCGGCAGCATTTTGTAATAGCTGTAGGGGTTGTAGAGTAGGGATGTGAATCGTTTTCCATATCGTCTTAACGATAGAAATCGTGTGGCAGGGCAAGAAAATCGTCTTAGGCACGATTTTTTAGTTAAAAAATCGTTAAAAATCGTTTTTTTCCGATTAGTGCGCACTAACTCGAGTTAGTGCGCACTAACGGGAGTTAGTGCGCACTAACTGAAAATGATACAATTTGACACTTTTCAGGTCAGTTAAGGTCAGTTTAGGAATGAATATGTATTCCTATTGGCTGCCCTCTTATTTATTCATGTTACCAAGTTTCCTACTGACAATATATGGGGGATGGGAAATGGAAACAGTTGGTAGCTTGACAAAACAAGTAATGTGATCAGTCAATGTGACTAGAACTTGTGCCCTAACCCTGATACCAGGGGTATTGTGATCTTCCTGCACACAGTGCCCTATCCCTATTAATACCAGGAGTGTTGTGATCTTCCTGCACACAGTGCCCTATCCCTAATACCAGGGGTGTTGTGATCTTCCTGCACACAGTGCCCTATTCCTGATACTGGGGGTGTTGTGATCTTCCTGCACACAGTGCCCTATTCCTGATACCGGGGGTGTTGTGATCTTCTTGCACACATCCCGATATCAGGGATAGGGCACTGCATGCAGGAAGATCACAACACTCCTGGTATTAATAGGGATAGGGCACTGCATGCAGGAAGATCACAACACTCCTGGTATTAATAGGGATAGGGCACTGCATGCAGGAAGATCACAACACCCCTGGTATCAGGGATAGGGCACTGTGTGCAGGAAGATCACAATACCCCGGAGGAGTGAGGGTCAGGCAGCTCCCCCCTGTCTGTGAAGCCAGCCTCTCACTAGTAATGCAGGGAGGGAGCTGTCTCAGACTTCACCATCCTCCCCCCCCCCCCCTTACCCACACACCATTCACTAGCTGGGACATGGGGGAAGTCAGGAGTGAGGGTCAGGCAGCTCCCCCCTGTCTGTGAAGCCAGCCTCTCACTAGTAATGCAGGGAGGGAGCTGTCTCAGACTTCACCATCCACCCCCCCCCCCCTCACCCACACACCATTCACTAGCTGGGACATGGGGGAAGTCAGGAGTGAGGGACAGGGCAGCTCCCCCTGTCTGTGAAGCCAGCCTCTCACTAGTAATGCAGGGAGGGAGCTGTCTCAGACTTCACCATCCTCCCCCCCCCCCCCTCACCCACACACCATTCACTAGCTGGGACATGGGGGAAGTCAGGAGTGAGGGTCAGGCAGCTCCCCCTGTCTGTGAAGCCAGCCTCTCACTAGTAATGCAGGGAGGGAGCTGTCTCAGACTTCACCATCCTCCCCCCCCCCCTCACCCACACACCATTCACTAGCTGGGACATGGGGGAAGTCAGGAGTGAGGGTCAGGCAGCTCCCCCCTGTCTGTGAAGCCAGCCTCTCACTAGTAATGCAGGGAGGGAGCTGTCTCAGACTTCACCATCCTCCCCCCCCCCCTCACCCACACACCATTCACTAGCTGGGACATGGGGGAAGTCAGGAGTGAGGGTCAGGCAGCTCCCCCCTGTCTGTGAAGCCAGCCTCTCACTAGTAATGCAGGGAGGGAGCTGTCTCAGACTTCACCATCCTCCCCCCCCCCCCCCTCACCCACACACCATTCACTAGCTGGGACATGGGGGGAAGTCAGGAGTGAGGGTCAGGCAGCTCCCCCCTGTCTGTGAAGCCAGCCTCTCACTAGTAATGCAGAGAGGGAGCTGTCTCAGACTTCACCATCCACCCCCCCCCCCCCTCACCCACACACCATTCACTAGCTGGGACATGGGGGAAGTCAGGAGTGAGGGACAGGCAGCTCCCCCCTGTCTGTGAAGCCAGCCTCTCACTAGTAATGCAGGGAGGGAGCTGTCTCAGACTTCACCATCCTCCCCCCCCCCCTCACCCCCACACCATTCACTAGCTGGGACATGGGGGAAGTCAGGAGTGAGGGTCAGGCAGCTCCCCCCTGTCTGCGAAGCCAGCCTCTCACTAGTAATGCAGGGAGGGAGCTGTCTCAGACTTCACCATCCTCCCCCCCCCCCCTCACCCACACACCATTCACTAGCTGGGACATGGGGGAAGTCAGGAGTGAGGGTCAGGCAGCTCCCCCCTGTCTGTGAAGCCAGCCTCTCACTAGTAATGCAGGGAGGGAGCTGTCTCAGACTTCACCATCCTCCCCCCCCCCCCTCACCCACACACCATTCACTAGCTGGGACATGGGGAAGTCAGGAGTGAGGGTCAGGCAGCTCCCCCCTGTCTGTGAAGCCAGCCTCTCACTAGTAATGCAGGGAGGGAGCTGTCTCAGACTTCACCATCCTCCCCCCCCCCCCTCACCCACACACCATTCACTAGCTGGGACATGGGGGAAGTCAGGAGTGAGGGTCAGGCAGCTCCCCCCTGTCTGTGAAGCTAGCCTCTCACTAGTAATGCAGGGAGGGAGCTGTCTCAGACTTCACCATCCTCCCCCCCCCCCTCACCCACACACCATTCACTAGCTGGGACATGGGGGAAGTCAGGAGTGAGGGTCAGGCAGCTCCCCCCTGTCTGTGAAGCCAGCCTCTCACTAGTAATGCAGGGAGGGAGCTGTCTCAGACTTCACCATCCTCCCCCCCCCCCCACCCCACACACCATTCACTAGCTGGGACATGGGGGAAGTCAGGAGTGAGGGTCAGGCAGCTCCCCCCTGTCTGCGAAGCCAGGCTCTCACTAGTAATGCAGGGAGGGAGCTGTCTCAGACTTCACCATCCTCCCCCCCCCCCTCCCCCACACACCATTCACTAGCTGGGACATGGGGGAAGTCAGGAGTGAGGGTCAGGCAGCTCCCCCCTGTCTGTGAAGCCAGCCTCTCACTAGTAATGCAGGGAGGGAGCTGTCTCAGACTTCACCATCCTCCCCCCCCCCCCCCTCACCCACACACCATTCACTAGCTGGGACATGGGGGAAGTCAGGAGTGAGGGTCAGGCAGCTCCCCCCTGTCTGTGAAGCCAGCCTCTCACTAGTAATGCAGGGAGGGAGCTGTCTCAGACTGGTATCAGGGTTAGGGCACTGTGTGCAGGAAGATCACAACACTCCTGGTATTAATAGGGATAGGGCACTGTAAGAGATGACTGTAGTAGATTGAATAAAGATCTGATGTTTCTGCTCTCCTCACACCAAACAAAAACAACACACAAGCAGAGAAGCCCTTCTTACAAAGCTGAGCTAGTGAGTTAAGTAGGAGGAAAAGTAAACATACTGGTGCCAGTGTGGCTACTTAAAAAATACACTTACCAACAATCAATTACATATATTTGAACTGTGTACAGTTCCAGCCAGGACCACCTTTCTAAAATGCACAGTGATTGGCAAATTCAACATGCACTAGCATTTCAGGTGCCTGCTAACAAAAATAATAAACAAACAAGTTCTAGTCACGTGAGTGCTGATCATTACATTACTTTTTTTTGTCAAGCTTCCAACTGTTTCCATTTCACATCCCCCCAACCATATTGGTAACATCAATAGATAAGAGCACAGCCAGCCAATAGGAATACATACATACATATTCATTCCTAAGTGACCTTTACTGACCTGGGAAGTGTGAACACTTTTTTTCATTTTCTGTTGGTGTTCTTTAGTTTCCAGTTCCATTTCCCATCCCCCCAACCATCACCTCAGTGGTAACCTTGGTAATATCAATAGATAAGAGGGCAGCCAGCCAATAGGAACACATATTCATTCCTAACTGACCTTCAGTGACCTGGAAAGTGTTTATTTGTATCATTTTCAGTTAGTGCGCACTAAATCGAGTTAGTGCGCACTAACGGGGAGTTAGTGCGCACTAACTCGAGTTAGTGCGCACTAACACGATTTAACGATTTTTAACGATAAATAGTTAGAATTTCTATTGTATCGTGTTCTATAACGATTTAAGACGATATAAACATTATCGGACGATAATTTTAATCGTTGAAAAACGATTCACATCCCTATTGTAGAGTGCTTTTTGGTAATCCTAGGAGGATGGCGTTACAGTAATCAAGTTTGGATAGGATCATAGCTTGCAGAACTGTGCGGAAGTCAGAGGTGTGAAGGAGAGGTTTGATTCTCTTCAAGGTGTGGAGTTTGAAGAATCCACTTTTTATGGTCCCTGAAATGAATTTTTTGAGGTTGAATTGGTTGTCTATCATAATACCAAGGTTGCGGGCTTGTGGGGTGGTAGGGTAACTGTGTAGTGCAGTGGTAGGGGGTGGGGGGGGGAGGGTAGTTGGGTAGTGTAGGGGAGAGACTGCCTGCGGGGTTGTTAGGGGGGGAGAGAATGAGTATCTCTGTTTTGTTGGTGTTGAGTGCTAGGAAGTTATCGGAGAGCAACTTATTTATCTCAGATAGTGCAGATTTCCAGATCATCATTGCATTTTCAATGGAATCAGTGATAGGGATTAGTACCTGCACGTCATCGGCATATATGAAGTGCTGGATACCTAGTTTAGAGAGGAGATTGTTTTTTTTTAGTTTTATTCATGTTTGTTTGCCATTAAAGTCAATTGGAGAAGCATTACAGGTAATTTTCAGCCTGTATTGGGCTCCAGAATAGGGTTTTTTAAATCAATTGTCTTAAAATTTGTTAGAAGAAATCAAAAGAAGGGGGATAGAACTCCAAGGTACCTAGAAAGACTGAGGAGACTGGAAAGTAGACCAAAAGTGGCATGAATAGCTTTCTCTGTAAAGGGGCAATCGAGGGAGAGCATTAGCAGGATTTCACCAAGTCACTATAAGAGGAGCAAAGAAGCAGAAAAAGTGGGAAGAACACCCCAAGCTCTAAACGAGGGCACCAGCAATAGTGCCATGAACCCTTATTGGCATGTCAAGTGGCACACTGGCACTGAAAGTGACATTAGCATCCTAAAACAGCATGAAAGGGGAGCAAAACTGTTATTGATCTGCTCCCCCAGAGGGGAGGAGCTAGCAATCTGTTATTGATCAGCTCCTCCCAAGGGGAGGAGTAGCAATCTGTTATGGATCTGCTTCCCCAGAGGGGAGGAGTTAGCAGACTGTTAGTAATCAGCTCTTCCAGAGGAGAGGAGTTAGCAACCTGATGTAGATCTGTTCCTCCTGAGAGGAGGAGTAGCAATCTGTTATGGAATCTGCTCCCCTGAGGAGAGTAGCCAGCAGTCTGTTGTACTCCGTAGACAGAGTTAGTGATCTGTTGTGGGTTGACTCCCCACAGAGTGGCAGTCTGTTATGATACCGCTCTAGTAGTGTAAGGAATGAACACTTTAATGTAAATTGGTGAATCCTTGGGCCGATGGCAGATGACAGCGCCCCCAGGAGGATATCCTGAGAGGGACCACCGGCTAGGCTGGATTATGGAGACAAACACAGGTAGTTCTTTATTAGACAGGAAGTAGAACCACCAAAGGTGGCAGTAGTGAGCTGATGTGCCCGGCAGGGCTGAAGTCCCTCAGATACTGGAACTGCGATCTCTGGGTTGCTGAGCTGTAGAGAGAGAATATAGGTAGTGAGTAGACAGGGTATGCTGGATACATAACCAGTAGTAGATGGTACACTCACAATTGCAGATATCTGTAATGCCTCTATGCAACAGAGGGTCTTCAGTATATTCAGGAACAGGAGCCGTAGGTGAATACTGGTTCCTATATGCAGTCTGGATTAAGAACTCACAATATCTGTGTATGAGATGGCTTCTGGAATAGAAGAGAGTCATTGGAGGGTTTTAGGAACTTAGGCCCTCGTGGAGCGAGTACCGGTTCCTATCTACAATCTGTAATAGTAATTCACAAGATATAGGTATGCGATAGCTTCTGAGATAGAAGTGAGTCTGTGAAAGGTTTTAGGAACATGGGCCCTTTTGGAGCGAGTACCGGTTCCTATCTGCAATATGAAATAGTAATGCACCAGATATAGGTATGTGATAGCTTCTGAGATAGAAGAGAGTTTTTGAAGGGTTTTAGGAACATGGGCCCTTGTGGAGTGAGTATCGGTTCCTATCTGCAATCTGCAATAATAACTCACGATCTCCGTACCTGCGATAATGTCTTAGACAGAAGAGAGTCTTCAGAGATTAGGAACATAGGCCCTCGTGAAGCGAGTACCGGTTCCTATCTGTAATAGAACTCACAGTGTTCACGTCTGCGATCGCTTCCAGGCAGTAAGAGGTTTTCTGAGCATTCAGGGACGTAGGCCCTCGAGGAGCGAGTACCGGATCCTGTCTTAGCAGTCTGAAATCAGGAAGAGAGAGCGGGGCCCCCAAGGAGTGGGTACCCTTTGGTAAGTTTGTGGAGGCAGATCAGCAGAGAAAGAATTCCCTTTGCTAACGCGATTCGAAGCAAAAAAAGACCTTTTAAGTTGGAAGCAGATGACGTCACTATGGGGGGATGCCCCCGAGGTTCGCGCCCTTGCCGGTACAAACTCTGGAGCGCGTGCATGCGCCTTTACATCATCAGGTACATGGCGGATCCACAGCGTCAGGCCAGCCCGGGAATCCCGGGGAGAAGAGGCGAGGAGAAGCCGTGGCAGCACCTGTCCGTCAGACCCGAAGTGAGTTGCCACAAAGGTAGAGAGGGTGGAGTGAGGGCGAGAACATGCACGAACGCAACAAAAACAGAAAAGGTGGCAATAAAACCTCCAAGGCAGGCACTGATAAAGGAGCCAAGTAGCACAAAGAGTGGCTTCAAGGCTCCAGAGCACAATGAGAGGTGCAAAGCATCTCCCCCAGACTGGCAAGGTGTTAGCTCAAGGGTACGACGGCAAGGCACAGTGGCAAAGAAGGCTCCAATGTGTAAGGTCTGGGCAAGGAAGCAAGGCTGAGTGGCACAAAGGCCCCCCAAGGTGCAGGGTGGGATTTAGATTTTCTTTTGGAATGGGTTTGCCAAATATAAAGATTCTTATCGCAATGGTTTCTCTAATGATTGTGGGGTTGTTTTCCAGGAAAGAAATGATGGCTGCTTTATTTAGATATTATTTCCTATATGATTAAACTGCCCTCAACCTGTTCCATTTCCTGGTTTCGCATGAAATCTCTGGCACTACTCAACAGGTAGGTTTTAAAAGCTCTTGCACAAAAATGGCCCCATACATGTGTATGTGGGCCACGTGTGAGCAAGAAACCAGGAAGGAAAGAGAGAAAGAGAGAGAAAGGGCACTCTATAAATCTCCCACTGTAAGAGAAGCACTTTCAACTCAGGGTGGATTGTTTTTTGTTTTTTTTTTTTGGGGGGGGGCAGTGTTACATTGGTCTGCCTAGGGCACAATGGCCTGTAGCCCGGACCTCTGCATTGCCTGACTACGCCGTTGACTCTCTCCAAGCCCAGACCTCCACATCGCCTGACTATGTCATTGACTCTCTCCTCGTCTAGACCTCAGCCTGCCTTGCCACTGCTTCCTGATTGCCTCCACGACGCTCCATCAGTCTACATCCTGGACTTGGCCTATTCAGGCTTCATCCTGTTCTTGCTCGGGCGCCTCCTATCTGACTCTGTTCCTATTGGTGCCCGGGTCTCCAGGACTCCGCCTCGTCCAGTACAGACTCCTTCTCATCACTGTTGCTGCTTCTGGGTTGACCCTTCGATCCATCCATCGACGATGACATATGAAGGCCTACCTAAGCCCAGCTGGCCCCGGTACCCAAAGGCTCAACCCGCGGGCAACAAGGGCTAGTATTGGTGAGGCGCCAGCCAGCCTCCGTCCTACAGCCCACTTCGCCTGCCGATGGTGGGGACCCGTAGGATCCTTCTTACAGGTAGCGTCAACCCCACCTCCGTCCAAGGATCCACCTCCGGCGCAACACTTATTTTATATCCTCTCCCAAATTATTTACTCCAATCACTGCAGTGTCAGTTCTGGGCTGGGGGGCCATGCACCAGGGCTCCAGGCAGTCATGGGCCCCCAATACAACCACCAGGTGTCAGCCCCCTCCCAGTGATGCCTTCCTCACATACAATTAAAAATTATACCAGATTTTATATAAAAAAGGACATTCTGAGGTAAAAATATCACTTTCAACAACATCTATGTTATATTTGCATGCAGAAAGCCCTGCAAAAAAATGTAAAATAATAAAAGTATTTGGAATCCATATGGTATTAGGTCTATGGTAATGCATGTTAGGTGTAGGCATGGCCCTCGGAAAGCCATGTGTAAACGGAATTACAATATAGTAAACTTCCCATACCAAAACAGTACTACATGGTAGTACTGAAACAGGAACAATCCTACCAATGAAAAGGCACCACTGTAAATATTACACAACCTCTAAAACAACAAAACACCTGCTATTAGTAAAACAGAACAAGCCAAGCTACTATAGACCCTACATAAAACTACATGCTTGCAGAATACCTCACATTGTTCATACATGCAGAACACTGACAGATCCTCACCAAATAACGAACAAAGAGATCAGAAAGTGTAAGTATAAGCATTCAGATAAAAACTGAACTGGAAACCGCAACAAGCCAGACCCTTTATGCAGTGCAACAATGGAAAAACAGAAACATCATGCCTCATAAAACATCAAACAAAATTAAGAAATATAAATTATAAAATTAAGACCATACTAATAAAAATTATAAATATTTAAAAAATCTTGACAAATAGAACATCCAATAAGTAAAAATTCATATAACATTTTCAAAATGCCAATAAAATATTTCAAAACAGTTGATACATAAAATAACACCCAATAATTAAAACTATAAGGCTAAAATCAATCCTTTGCTTTCCATACCTGGGAACATTAGATTTTCAGATGCTCTGAGATTATCCAAGGATTAGCAGGTGGAGTGGGGGGGGGGGGGGGGGGTTGTTGCACACAAACTTTCTCCATGCTTTCTCTCTCTCTCTCTCTCTCTCTCACATGATCAACCATACACATACATACACACACACACACACTCATGCACCATCTCTCATATTCTCAATCATATATATACACACACAGACACACACTTTCTCTCACATGCTAAATTATATACACACAAACATGCTCATTTGCTTTTTCTCTTATGCTCAACTATATACATACACACATACTTGTACCTTCTCTGTTTCACATGCTGAACCTCACACACACACACATTCATATGCTTTCTCTCTCTCATGCTAAAACATACGCATATATGCTTGGACACTTCCTCTTTCATGCTAAGCCATACACAAATATGCTCATTCACTCTCTCACATGCTCAATCACACACACATGCACATATGCTCATATACTCTCTCATATGCGCAATCATTTATACACACACACAGGCTCATGTGCAGGGTGAGAGGAGGAGGAGACCAGTATTTCTTGCGGCCTCATGGACTGCACTGCTTCTCATTACCATAGTGGTGGGGGAAGGAGGCCAATGCATCTCACAGCCCCGTGGGCCTTGCTGCTCCTCGCTGCAGGGGCGATGAGAGAAAGGAGGAGGCTGATTCTTTTCACAGAGCCCCCAGGGCTGTGCTGTTCCTCACTGCATGGACGGGGCATATAAAAACAACCTGCTGCTTCTTTCAGCCCTATGCTCTTCATTGCTAGGGCGGAGAAAGAGTCTGATACCTCTAATGGCCCTCTGGGTTGCACTACTTCTTACTGCATGAGGTGAGGGGATGTTGCTGATGCATCAGCGCGATGGCACTCCTGGTGAATGATGCCTTTGGCCACTGCCATATCGGTCATAGGCTAGCTATGGTTCTGTCCATCTAAGTTAATTGCCTTGACCACATCCTCTGGCAATGAATTCCAGAGATTAATTATGCGTTGAGTGAAAAGAAATTTTCTCAAATTTGTTTTAAATGTGTTACTTGCTAAATTTATGGAAAGCCTCTTAGTCCTTCTATTATCTGAAAGAGTAAACAACTGATTCACATTTACTCGTTCTAGTCATGATTTTGTAGACCACCATCATATCCCCCCTCAGTTGTCTCTTCTCCAAGCTGAACAGCCCTAACCTCTTTAGCCCTTCCTCATAGGGGAGCTGTTCCATTCCCTTTATCATTTTGGTTGCCCTTCTCTGTAACTCTCCAGTGCCTCTATATCTTTTAAGAGATGTGGTGATCAGAATTGCACACAATATTCAAGGTGTGGTTTCACCATGGAGTTATACAGAGGCATTATGACATCCTCCGTTTTATTCTCTATTTCCTTCCTAATAACTCCTAACATTCTGATTTCTCTTTTGACCACCGCAGTGCACTGAGCTGACAATTTCAATGTATTGTCCACTTTGATATCTAGATCTTTTTTCTGAGTGGTAACTCCTAACATGAAATCTAACATCGTGTAACTAAAGCATGGGTTATTTTTCCTTATATGCATCACCTTGCACTTGTCCACAATAAATTTAATTTACCATTTGGAAACCCAATCTTCCAGACTCGCAAGGTCCTCCAGCAATGTATCACTATCCACTTGTGATTTAACTGCTCTGAATAATTTTGTGTCATCTACAAATTTGATCACCTCACTTGTGGTTCCACTTTTCAGGTCAATTATAAATATATTAAAAAGCACTGGTCCAAGTACAGATTCCTGAGGCACTCCACTGTTTACCAATTTCCATTGAGAAAATTGACCATTTAATCCTACTGTTTGTTTCCTGTCTTTTGACCAATTTGCAATCCAGAAAAGTACATTTCCTACTATCCCATTAGTTTTTAATTTTCCTAGAAGCCTCTCATGGGGGACTTTGTCAAATGCCTTCTGAAAATCCAAATACACTACATCTACCGGCTCACCTTTATCCACATGTTTATTAACCCTTTCAAAAAAATGTAGCAGATTTGTGAAGCAAGACTTCCCTTGGGTAAATCTGTTCTGGCTGTGTCCTATTATACCATGTCTATCTATATGTTCTGTGATTTTGTCCTTTAGAATAGTTTCCATGATTTTTCCCCGGCACTGAAGTCAGGCTCACTGGTGAATATTTTCCCGGATCATTTCTGGAACCCTTTTTAAATATCGGGGTAACACTGGCCACCTTCCAGTCTTCAGGTATAATGGAATAATGGTATAATGATAGGTGACAAATTACTAGTTAAAGATCTGAATTTTCATTTTTGAGCTTTGTAATGGAGTGACTCTGTTCTCCCCTTGTTGTATGGGCAGGACCAGGCTAGATGCCTGGTCCACCTTAAACCCCACAGAGGGAGAGAGCTATGAGGGCAGGGCCCTTCTGGGGCAAGGACAGTCCTGAGGGCAGGAGGCTCCTACATCTGCAGGAGAGGCAGCTCCTGAAAATATTTGCTGACCCAAAGCCCAGGGAGAAGGAGATGTACTGTAAAGGTAGGCAGTCCTGATTATTGTTGAAGTGCCGTGAACATGAACAAAGTGAAAAGAGCTTTGAAAAGGCTGGCGTTTGTGTGGCTTTGTGCCAGCATCGCTCGATTTCCCACAAGCTCTTTCAGAACCCTGGGGTAACAGGGTTCTGAAACAGAAAAGGACCAAATGATTCATTCAGTCTGTCCAGAAAGCTTCCTAGGGCAGTATTTGTTGCACCTGCAGGTTACCCCCATATTTTTCTTAAGGATAGCAACTGCCCCTCCATGCAGTTATTCCCAAGTCTTAAGATAACCCATAAAATATTTACTGATAGCAACATTTTTACTGGGTAATGAGCCTTCTTGAAAATTCAGACAGTGTTGTCATGTTTTGCTTATGGGCTTGGCCTTAGAAGCAGTCCTGTGCTTTTTCACTTATGTCTGCATAAGTCAGGGCCCGTGCTGACTTATGCAGGCCCGTGCTGGTTGTCATCTGAAAGCAATTCCTCATTCCCCCCCCCCCCCCCACGCACATCATCATAGCAGAGAGTGATGTTGTAGTTGCATCAAAACAATCAAAGCTTATTGGTTTAGGGTAGAGATGTGAATCGGAACCGGAATCGGTTCTGATTCCGATTCACATCGTGGGTTTTTTTCGTCTGGCCTGATCGCGGTTTTGTTTATCGGCTGCGCCCGAGCCGATAAACAAAAAACCCACCCCGACCCTTTAAAACTAATCCCTTAGCTTCACTTACCCTCCCGACCCCCCAAAAAACTTTTTACAGGTACCTGGTGGTCCAGTGGGGGTCCCGGGAACGATCTCCCGCTCTCGGGCCGTCAGCTGCCACTAATAAAAATGGCACCGATGGCCTTTGCCCTTACCATTTGACAGGGTATCTGTGCCATTGGCCGGCCCCTGTCACATGGTAGGAGCACTGGATGGCCCACACCATTTTTAAAGATGGTGCCGGCACTGGATGGCGCTTTTTTTTACAGGTACCTGTAAAAAGGTACCTGTAAAAAGGTACCTGTAAATGTTTTTGGGGGGGTCGGGAGGGTGGGGGAAGCTAAGGGATTAGTTTTAAAGGGTCGGGGTGGGTTTAGGGGTTATTTTTGTGTGTCGTTTTTCCAGCCCTCCCCCAAAATGATAAGAGAACCCCCAAAATGATAAGAGAACCCCACGAGTACGTGCTCGCGTACTTTTTAAAAATCTGCCCCTAAATGCACAGTAAAATCTTTATGAGTAGAAATCCTGTGTGTGTAGAGGAAGAGTTTAGTAATAGGAATATACTTACCATCCATCTGGCCAAAATGGTAAGACGGACAATGAAATGCTAAGTGAAATAAAGGAAGCTAACCAATTTGGCAATGCAGTAATAATGGGAGGGCATACCGCAGAGCACTGTACTCAAATCGTGATTACCTGTTCCTTCCAAGGAGTTCGCCGGACTCAAACCCGCAGACTTTAGTTATGAGACATTCGCTCGCGTCCTCGTCTATCAGCAGAGCCATCAGAGCACATTGGTCAATTTTACAAGATCTTCATCCCATGTTCAAAGAGCCAATACGTATAGCTTACTCCAGAGGTAAGAACATAAAAGATCAAATCGTGCATTCCAGCTTACGTGAGCCATCAATACCTCACATCATATCCAATGATTGTGCTAATTGCACGTTCTGTTCTTTAAAATCAACCCAGACCACAATACGTACAGCAGCAGGACGATTAGCATCATTACCACCTTCTTCGTGCAGAACATCACATGTTGTTTATGCAATATTTTGCCCCTGCTCACTTATCTACGTGGGCATGACAAAGCGTCCCTTTCGCACACGACTGACAGAACACAAGTGTTGTCTAAAAACGGGAAGAACGATAGGAAAACCCCATGAAACAATTTCATGGGGTTTTCCTATCGTTTTGGGGGAGCCCCCGGTTTCTGATGATTTTGAAAATATTGTACGATATTTTCAATCGTCCGAAGCCCGATTCACATCCCTAGTTTAGGGTAGTAATCCCTCCTTTTCTTCATTTCCATCCTCTAGCCTTTAGGGAGCCACTGTGTTTATCCCATGCCACTTTGAATTCTTTGACTATTTTCATCTTCACCATCTCCTCCAGAAGGGCATTCCAGTCATCCATCACCCTTTCCATGAAGAAAGATTTTCTGGTGTTGGTTCTGAGTCATCTCCCCTGGAGTTTCATTTCATGACCCCTAGTTCTACTGATTTCTTTCCAACAGAAAAAGTTTGAAATTTCACATCATTGAAACCTTTCAGGTATCTGAAGGTCTCTTTCATGTCTCCCCTGCACTACCTAATCTGGTCTACGACATCTTCCAAGTTCACTGTTATTTGGTCTCGTTCATCTGACTCATTACCCTTGAAAATGATCTCTGTAATGGGAATCTACCAAATCTTAATTTGTAAACACCAAAGCAAAGATTGCATTTAGCTTTTCCGTGATGGCCTTATATTCCCTAATTCCCTAAGTGCCCCTTTAACCTCTTGATTATCTAACACTCCAACTGACTCCCTTGCAGGCTTCCTGCTTCAGATATATCTAAAAAAGTTTTTATTATGAGTTTTTGCCTCAATGGCCAGCTTCATTTCAAATTCTTTCTTGGCCTGTCTTATCAATATTTTACATGTAAGTTGCCAATGCTTATGCTTTTTCCTGTTTTCTTCATATGGATCTTTCTTCCAGTTTTTTGAAGGAAGAATTTTTGGCTAAAATAGCCTTTTTCACTTTGCCTTTCAACCAAGCAGGTAGTTATTTGGCCTTTCTTCCACTTTTCTTAATGCATGTAATACATCTAGACTGTGGTTCTAAGATGGTATTTTTATACAATGTCCACGCCTTTTGTACACTCTTAACATTTGAAGCTGCACCTTTCAGTTTTTTCTATTTTCCTCATTTTATCAAAATCTCCTTTTTGAAAGTTTTGTTCTAGAGCTGTATATTTACTTATTGTCCACCTATCAGTCATATATTCAAATTTGATCATGCCTTGATCACTATTGTCAAGTGGCATCAACACTGTTACCTTACTCTTCAAATCCTGTGTTCCATTAAGAACTAGATCTAAAATAGCTCCCTCTCTTGTTGGTTCCTGAACCAGTTGCTCAGTGAAGCAGTCATTTACTCCATCTCGGAAATGTACTTTTCTAGCTTGTCCTGATGTTACATTTACCCAGTCAGTATTGGGTTAATTGAAATCTCACTATCAAGACGTTGTGTAATGGTATTTTTAAGATTTTTTCTTAAAGGAGCTATTATTATTATCTAAAGAGCCATCATAACACCTGCAGGCATACCAGCATGTTTTGCTTGAAGGTTTTGCCACCTCAGGTCATTTTTAATCATTGGCCCCAGTCCTTTATTTTCCACCAATTTTTTTTGGATTTTTTGTTTTTGTAAAATTCAATATCGGGGTAAATACGCTCGTTGAAGTAACTCGGAAATTTTATTTAAAGCCCAGTCCGACGCGCGTTTCGCTCCGCTTCATCAGGGACTGAAACAAGTATCCTCCGCTTTTATTTTTGGAGATAAATTGCCCCGTTACTCAGTTGTTGGCTTACTTCTAGCCTTCTGTGAAGGACAAACAACTATTATTTGATAAACTGTGCAGCACGCTCATAATTTAAAATTGGCACGTACCTGGGTAGAACTGAGTAGAAATGTAATGCACTCACCCAACCTTGCCGCCGTGTTACTCTCTCTGGCGTCCGAACAGAGTTGCAGCGAGATTCTCGCTGATTTTAAATGATTTTACATTCGGCAGCTGTGTGAAATCAAGCTGGTATTACATGATTTTACATTCGGCAGCTGTGTGAGATCAGGCCAAGTCGGCTGGGAAAGTGACATTTACATAAAATGCACCCATTCTATTTCTTTATTGAGTCCAGTTGGATGTACTGTATTAAGTGTAAAAATCCAGCGTTGTTCGCTTTGTCGAAGTCGTAGTAACCTGTCACCTCGCCTCCAGTGCGGTGATGTTATCTCCAAAATGGTCCACTTAATGTCAGTAAATGCATGTTTATGCTCCATGAAGTGTGTAACCAATGGTTCCTCAGTTCTTCCCGTTTTTAGACAACACTTGTGTTCTGTCAGTCGTGTGCGAAAGGGACGCTTTGTCATGCCCACGTAGATAAGTGAGCAGGGGCAAAATATTGCATAAACAACATGTGATGTTCTGCACGAAGAAGGTGGTAATGATACTAATCGTCCTGCTGCTGTACGTATTGTGGTCTGGGTTGATTTTAAAGAACAGAACGTGCAATTAGCACAATCATTGGATATGATGTGAGGTATTGATGGCTCACGTAAGCTGGAATGCACGATTTGATCTTTTATGTTCTTACCTCTGGAGTAAGCTATACGTATTGGCTCTTTGAACATGGGATGAAGATCTTGTAAAATTGACCAATGTGCTCTGATGGCTCTGCTGATAGACGAGGACGCGAGCGAATGTCTCATAACTAAAGTCTGCGGGTTTGAGTCCGGCGAACTCCTTGGAAGGAACAGGTAATCACGATTTGAGTACAGTGCTCTGCGGTATGCCCTCCCATTATTACTGCATTGCCAAATTGGTTAGCTTCCTTTATTTCACTTAGCATTTCATTGTCCGTCTTACCATTTTGGCCAGATGGATGGTAAGTATATTCCTATTACTAAACTCTTCCTCTACACACACAGGATTTCTACTCATAAAGATTTTACTGTGCATTTAGGGGCAGATTTTTAAAAAGTACGCGAGCACGTACTTTTGCTTGCACACCTGGCGCAAACAAGAGTATGCTGGATTTTAATAGATACGCGCGTAGCCATGCGTACCTTTTAAATCTGGGGTCGGTGCACGCAAGTCTGCGCAAAATCGGCAACCTGCGAGCGCCGAGCCGCCCAGTCTGCATCCGTTCCCTCCGAGGCCGCTCCAAAATCGGAGCAGCCTTGGAGGGAACTTTCTTTCCGGTGCTCCCCACCTTCCCTTTCCTTCCCCTCCCCTAACTAACCCACCCCCCGGCCCTAACTAATTCCCCCCCCTACCTTTATTTCAAAAGTTATGCCTGCCCGAGGGCCAGCTGCCGGCGCGCCATGTTCCAGTCCAGGGGCTGGTCCGGAGGCCATGGCCACGCCCCCAGAACGCCCCCAGAACAATGACGCACCGGCCGTGACACGCCCCCTGACATGCCCCCGACATGCCCCCCAGGAAAGCCCCGGGACTTACACGCGCTGCCGAGCCTATGCAACATAGGTTCGGTGCGCGCAGGGGGTGGAAGGGGCAGCTTTTCGGGGCTTACGTGCGTATTCCTTTGAAAATCTGCCCCTTAGTCTCTTATAGGATCTTACACACACACAGACTCTGGAGCTCTGCCTGCCTCTGAGAACCTGCGCATAGAAGCGGGATCATTTTAGAAAATACTACCCTGGATGTTCTGGATTTCAGCTTTCTATCTTAAAGACTAAAATGGGTTCCAGACCCTCCCCCGCACACACACACACACACACCTTCCTATGTCGTTAAAGCCCACTTGTACTATGACAACCATCTCCTATCTAGAACTGTCTAAAATCCTATATAGGTGACATTTGAGTTATGCTACCTTCACACCAGGCAGGCAAGTTTACCAGATGATCCTCATGTCCAGCAGCCTCCCAGCTATCTACATTCTTAATAATCAATCACCAATTAAGACGGCTGACTTAACTCTTTCCTTTTGGGCATTAGCCTTGTGAGAACTTTCCTCCATGCAATATGAAAAAGCATCAACTGGAAAGCATATCCTTGGTACAGGATCACTTCTTGCTAATCCAGAAAAAGAAATAAAAAAATCTTGCTTTTCAAAGACAAGCCACTCACAACTTTGAAAAACAAAAAATAGTTTTCTTTTTTATTCTTAATTATTATTTTATTTTCTTTATGCCGCATCAGCAAGCCTGACAATGTACCTCACTGGTTTTCAAACTGAGGCCTTCCAGACTTTTAATCATTTGCAGTCTTAAAAATGGAAAGGTTTCCAAAAACGCTGATGATATATTAATCTTGCATGTATTTTATATTCAGGCTCAAGCATACTCGAGCCATGCTTCTTGCTAAACCAGGGTGATGTTCTCCTACCAGATGACCTTCCTCCTTCAACGCAATACCAGGGCTACCAGACTGGAGTTTGGACTTGGATGCTATGTCCCTGAAGGTCTCCTCTATATATCTCTCTGCCTCAGCTCGTCCAGGTCGCCACTCTAGCCTGAAGAGCTCAGACTTGTTCTCTGACAGCCAGGAGCTCTTTGCACCCAGGGCACTCAGTGCACACATACAACATATCACCAATGGATAAAAATCATACATGTTGCACTCAATGCAAAAGACACCTCTTGCTGCTGGATGGCTGTCTTCATCTTAATTTTGTTGAGTTCTTCATTAAGTTAAGGTTGCTAAGGGAGTAGGAATTCCTAGAGTCCTTTAAATTTATTGGTATATTCCATATTAATCTTGTAGTGACAAACAAGGGGATAATTAAACTTTTGATAAGGGCTGGGACAATCCTGTGTTTTAGATAATCAACTGAAATTTTAGGAATAAGACAGTTTAACAGAAGAAAATATAGCAGCAAGCAATATTTAAATAAACTAAAAATAATAATAGCAAGCAGTATTCAAAGGAAAATAAAAAAGCAGCAGCAGCAATATTCAAAGCAAGGAAAACTATAGGAACAAGCCAGTTTAACAGAAAGAAACGTAGCAGTCAACAATATTTAAAACAACTAAAAATAATAGTAGCAAGTGGGGGGAATAGGGGAAAAGAAAATTTAGGTTTTTGTTTCATTTTTTGGGGGAACTTTTTCCCCATAAATTTTGTTTCATGTAAAGTTTATTTTGTTTCTTTAGTTAAAAAAAAGAAACATTAAAAAGCAAAAGAAAAAAAGTAAAAAAAAAAAGAAACAGGATCTCCCAGGGCCAACCGTGGCCCCCACTGGTCCCTCCCTCCCAGAAATAGCCAGGATCCTCACAGGACCCCACTTACTCAGTTAGGGGGGCTGATATGCAACCTTGGCCTAGGCCCTACACAATGCCAAGGCTTGGAAGCCTGTAATTGATGCCTGGGCCTCGGCCTAGCCAAGGGCCCAGCCCAGGCCCAATGCTGTGGCCAAGATGTTGACCTAACACCAGGGCCTGGCCTGGAGGCCGGGTCCCAACAACTGGGCCTGAGCCTAGGTGGACACCGTGGCCTGGCACAGAGCCAGGTCCCAATGCCAGGGCCTTGGCCTGGACCTAGTCCTGATGCCAGAGCCTTGCACAGAGGCCAGGTCCTGATGCCTGGGATTCAGCCTAGGCCAAGGCATGGACCCAGGCCCAACAGTGAGGTCCGGCCTGGAGGCTACACCCAATGCTGAAACCTCAGCCAGACACATCTGATGCCAGGGCCTAGTCTGGAGGTTGGCCCTGATAGCTGGGCCTCAGTCTAAGCCAGCGCCCAGACCCAGGCCCAATTCAAGGACCTGGCCCAGATGCCCAGGCTTCGGAGCTACTTTTTGGTGTCTTCTTTGGTTATTCTTCACTGACACCATCTGCTGGGGTTCCTGCACCAGAGTTAAGGAACTCAAGTGCATCTTCCCCAGCAGAGGGCACCATTTTGATGTTCAGCAGTTGAATTAGCTCAACAACCCCAGTGGACGTTGCCAGTTGGTGAAAAAGAGGTGAAGAAAGACGACACTGAAGAGTAGCTCCAAGGTCTTGGCTCTGGGACTGGACTGGGCCTGGGCCTGACCCTGGGCTGAGGCCCAGGCATTGGGACCCAGCCTCCTCACTAAAGCCCAGAATTCAGGAGCCAGTCTCTACCTGGGTAACATCAAGCTAGGTTGAGAGAACATTGTACAAATCTCATCTTTCTGTGAGTTTCCTCACTTCAAAGGACATCAAATCTTCACAAGAGTGTACTGTTCTGTTTGTACATTTCACTTTGCATGTAAAAGTGGCCCCTAACTCCTACACTACTACCTAAACCTCACCTCAACTTACTAGGTGGGCCTCCTATAGTATATAAATAGCTGCTTACTATGATGCCATCCCCAGAGGCTCTCTCTCTCCATCCCCCTCTCCCTCCCCCAGCCTAAAAATGCCCAAAACAGGATTTGTGAAAAAATTGCAAACTTTGTTATGGGCATATCGCACAGCTTAATGCAATTGAAAAAGTTGTAGCTATTTTTGGCAATATTGTATGTTATGGCTTCGTGAAGCCAGCCCACTTTTTCAGAGATTCCACCCTGGACTCCTCCCCAATCCCTCCCCTTTTAAAAATTTGCATCACACCATGCATTGTGGCATTTATTGCATGCATTAAGGTGTTTTCGCATGCGTTTGTTGCGCCGGTCGCTGTTCGATGCTCTCACTCCGCCCTCTCTACCTTTGTGGTGACTCCCTCCGGGTCTGATGGACGTTTGCTGCTGCGGCGTCTCTATGCTGTCTCCTTCTGGCGTCCCTGGACTGGCACGACGCTGCAGATCCGCCATGTTCCTGATGACGTAGGGTGTGCGCACGCTCTCATCGATGTACCAGCAAGGGCGCGAACCTCAGGGGCGTCCCCGGAGATGATGTCATCTGCTTCCAATATAAAAGGTCTCAGTATTCGCTAACGATTTGAGTTAGCAAGAGGAATTGATTGCGGGGATTCTTCTGGACTCGCTTCTCTCTACACTACTGTGCCTCCTCGGACTTACCAGGGGTACCCACTCCTCGGTGGCCTCGCTCTCTTTTCTTTATTTCAGATTGCAGATAGGAACTGGTACTCGCTCCTCGAGGGCCCATGTTCCTAAATCCTCTGAAGATTCTCTATTGCCTGGAAGCGATCGCATAAGAACATGCCATACTGGGTCAGACCAAGGGTCCATCAAGCCCAGTATCCTGTTTCCAACAGTGGCCAATCCAGGCCATAAGAACCTGGCAAGTAGCCAAAAACTAAGTCTATTCCATGTTACCGTTGCTAGTAATAGTGGTGGTTATTATCTAAGTCAACTTAATTAAGAGCAGGTAATGAACTTCTCCAAGAACTTATCCAATCCTTTTTTAAACACAGCTATACTAACTGCACTAACCACATCCTCTGGCAACAAATTCCAGAGTTTAATTGTGCGTTGAGTGAAAAAGAACTTTCTCCGATTAGTTTTAAATGTGCCCCATGCTAACTTCATGGCGTGCCCCCTAATCTTTCTATTATCCGAAAGAGTAAAAAACCGATTCACATCTTCCTGTTCTAGACCTCTCATAATTTTAAACACCTCTATCATATCCCCCCTCAGCCATCTCTTCTCCAAGCTGAAAAGTCCTAACCTCTTTAGAATTTCCTCATAGGGGAGCTGTTCCATTCCCTTTATCATTTTGGTCGCCCTTCTCTGTACCTTCTCCATCGCAATTATATCTTTTTTGAGATGCGGCGACCAGAATTGTTCACAGTATTCAAGGTGCGGTCTCACCATGAAGCGATACAGACATTGTGAGTTACTATTTTAGATTACAGATAGGAACCGGTACTCGCTCCTCGAGGGCCCATATTCCTGAATACACTGAAGATTCTCTACTGCCTGGAAGCTATTACAGATACAGACAATTGTGAGTTACGATCGCTCTCTCAGAGTGCTCCCTGGAACCAAGTGCTCCTCGAGGGCCTAACCCTTTCCAGCTACTGAGCTTTCTCAAGACCTTATGTGAGTTATCATCTAAGTACTGGCTATGTATACAGCATACCCTGTCCACTCACTATCTATAGTTTCTCTACAGCTCAGCAACCCTGGGATCATGGTTCCAGTACCTGAGGGACTTCAGCCCTGCCGGGCATATCAGGTCACTACTGCCACCTCTGGTGGTTCTATTAACCTGTCTAATAAAAGAATTATCTGTGTCCATCTCCATACCTAAGCCTAGCTGGTGGTCCCTCTCAGGATATCCTCCTGTGGGTGCTGTCATCTGCCATCGGCCCAAGGATCCACCATTCTACATTCCACTACAGTTGAGTGCCCTCTACAATGCACTCCGCTGGTAACAGATTGTTATCTACTCCATCTACAGGAGCTTAGCATATCAGATGGCTACTTCCTAGCAGATCCATTACAGATTGCTTACTCCGCTCACGGAGCATAACAGTTTGCTAACTCCTCCTTCACAGGAGACGTATTCAACAGATTGCTACTCCCATCTGCTTGCTCCATCCATCAGTATAGCAGATCACTACTGATTTCTAACTCCTTCCCTCTGGAGGAGCAGATCCTAACAGTGTTATAGCATTTTTTGCATGCAAAAATGCCTTAATGCTGTTACGACCATCGGTCTGCGACAGCTTCGCCCCACCTACCTCACTCTTCTTGCAGCTCCTCCCACTCATCTCAGACTACTGGCTGCCGCAGCGTCTGTCTGCCGACCTCTCCGGCGTCCCCAGACCGGCTTTGGTGCTGCTTCCCGCCATGCTCCTCCAAGGTACCATAGGGCGCGTGTGCGCATGCCTCCCTCATCTTTATTTCCTCATTGGCGTGAACCTCAGGGGCATCCCCCTGGGATGACGTCACACTGCCTGGATATTTAAGCCTACTAATTTTGCTAGCTAATCGAGTTAGCAAAATTCGGTACGGATTTGCTCTCCGTACCGAAGCTACTCTGCCACTCCAGCGTTATCTGGAACTCTTATTGCTAACGGGGTACCCGCTGCTCGGGGGCCTCTTCTGCTTCTTTCAGGTGCTATCAGGAAACTGGTACTCGCTCCTCCAGAACCCATGTTCCCTGAGTCACTGCCTGTATCTACAACCCTTTCTACTTGGAAGACTTCACTAACAGTTTCCATCTGTGAGTACAACTACCATCTATTCCATAGTACTGCTTCTCTGGAGCCAGGTACTCGCTCCTTGAGGGCCTGCCCTCTGTTCCAGTGCCAGACCTCTCATCTAGTGGAATCGCTGTGTGAGTACAATACCACCGAGTCTCTCTGCTCTAAGGGATCAGGTACTCACTCCTCGAGGGCCTGCTCTCCCTATCTCAGAGCTTCTCCTATTCTACCTGGGACTCTGTATGTTTCTCACTGTGTACTCATAACTCTCAGTCTCTTTCCACTACAGCACAGCCAAGCAGAGGAGTCGCGGTTTCAGCGTCCTATGGGATACTCGCCCAGCCGGGCTCAACATCTACTACTCACTACTTCCACCTCTGGTTGTTTCCAAAACTGTTTAAATAAAGATTCAAATCTGTGTTTGTGTGTCCTGACATCGTGGCCCCTCACGGGACTTCCCCCTGTGGGTGTGGTCAGCTGCCACAGTGTTCAAGGATCCACCCAAACATCAATAACCATAACAGATTGCTAACTCCATGGATTCGGCTCAGCTCAATGCCTTGCAGGCCATCCCAGGCCTGACCCTGCGCATTGCTGAACAACACTACTCACTACTGCATTTCATCAGCTGCACGCACAGAAGAATCAAGGCTCTACTTCCAGTAATGAAGGTCAGTTACCTGAAGTAACTGTAAACACTACTGTGCCTCTTGCTGCTCCAGTTCGTTTCTCTGCAGAGATTCAAAGAACTAGAGGCTTCTTAAACCAGTGCTGCATGCATTTTGCATTACAACCCTCTCATTTCCCTACAGCCTACGCCAAGACTACTTACATTCTATCTTATCTTGATGGAAGGGCCTTGTCTTGGGCTTCCACGCTGTGGGAACGCAAAATCCTATAAGACTGAAACCTAATGCTGAACCTCCTAAGGGATGTGTCTACCCACTGTCAGTGGTAGAGAAGAAGGCCATGTCCAAGTACATTGAGGAAAACTTGCAAAAAGGTTTCATTAGACCGTCTGTCTCCTGGGGGTGCAGGCTTCTTCTTTGTGGGGTAGAAGGATGGTACTTTGTGTCCTTGTTTCGACTATCGAGGTCTGAATGAGATCACGATTAAAACCGATACCCCTTACCTCTGATCTCGGAGCTGTTTGATCGACTTCAAGGAGCCAAGATATTCTCGAAACTTGACCTAAAGGGAGCCTATAACTTGGTTCGCATCCGCAATGGCGACGAGTGGAAAACAGCCTTCAACACTCGAGATGGCCATTTCGAATATTTGGTAATGCCCTTCGGCCTGTGCAACACTCCCGCTTTGTTTCAGAACATGATGAACAACATTCTGCGGGACATGCTGTACAAAAGTATCATTGTTTACCTAGATGACATCCTGATATTCTCGCAGGATATGCTCATCTAGCAGATGTCAAGCAAGTATTACTGAGACTTCGAGAACACCGCCTCTACGCCAAGCTATCAAAGTGCGAATTTCATAAAGATTCTGTGCCTTTCCTTGGCTATATTGTATCAAAACAAGGCTTCCGGATGGATCCCCAAAAATTAGAGAGTATCAAGAATTGGTCTCAATCTACCAGTCTGAAGGCCGTGAGACAATTTTTGGGGTTCACAAATTACTATAGAAGTTTTATAAAGAACTACTCTTCTTTAACTGTACCCTTAACTGCAATGACACGGAAAGGGGCCAACACTTCTAAATAGTCTGCGGAGGCCATTTCCGCATTCGAGGAATTACAGACTGCCTTTTCCACTGAGCCATGTCTACGTCACCCAGACCCCAATAGACCCTTCATCGTGGAGGTTGACACTTCAGATTTTGGAGTAGGGGCTGTGTTAAGCCAAACTGGAGATTCTAAGGCCTTACATCCCTGCTCTTTCTTGTCGTGATGCTTTTCTCCTGCAGAGAAGAACTATGGGATCGGAGATAAAGAGCTATTAAATTGGCATTCGAGGAATAGCAGCCTTGGCTTGAAGGTGCCCAACATCAAATTACCGTATTCATGGACCACAAGAATCTAGAGTATCTCCGTCATGCACAACATCTTAACCACAGACAAGCCAGATGGTCCTTGTTTTTTAATCGCTTTGACTTCGTGCTCAAATATTGCCCCGGAGATAAGAATACCAGAGCTGATGCCCTGTCACGCTCTTTCCTCTCTGAGGATGTTCTTGAAGAACCTCAGCACATCATCGACCCGAAGAAAATCATCTTGGCGGCTACCCATTCAGTGCCTGCTGGTAAAACAATTGTGCCAAAGCACCTCAGAAAGAAACTTCTATACTGGGCTCATGATTCCAAGCTGGCTGGCCATCCTGGTCAATGCCATACCCTGCTGAAATTACAGAACTATTGGTGGCCTACTATCAAGGAAGACACATACTCCTATGTAGCGTCATGCTCCAACTGTGCCAAACATAAGCCTACTTCTGGTCAACCTGGGGGATTGCTACAACTGCTGCCAGCTCCAGAACAGCCATGGACTCACATTGCTATTGACTTTGTAGTTGATCTACCTCTTTCTGGAGGAATGAATACCATCTGGGTCACAGTTGACCATTTCAGCAAGATGACTCATTTTGTGGCGCTGCCTGGCTTACCCTCAGCCTTGGAGCTTGCAAAGCTCTTCATCGCACACATCTTTCGCCTTTATGGCCTACCGAAGCACATAATCTCGGATAGAGGATCTCAATTCACGGCAAGATTCTGGAAGGCTTTGTGCAAGCTATTTGATATCTCTCTGGATTATACATCTGCCTATCATCCACAATCTAATGGCCAAACTGAAATGATGAATAGGACCCTGAAACAGTTCATCTGGGCCTATGTGAGTTGCTGTCAGAATAACTGGGCCGAGCTGTTACCATGGGCTGAATTTGCCATTAATTCACATCCAGCATCATCCACTGGATCAACACCTTTTGAAGTGGTATATGGACGTTTACCTTCACCGCCACTTCCACTGAAGCTCTCAGTGTCGTCCCCAGCAGCTCAATCCACTGCTGATGATATCCATCAACTATGGACTCAGACTAAAGAAATGCTAATTAAAGCGGGTGATCAAGCAAAGACGTCCAAGACGCTCACCATTCTAAAGCACCTGTGTTTCAACCTGGTGACAAAGTCTGGCTATCCACTAAGCATCTGAGACTAAAGTTACCATCCACTCGATTTCCTCCTCGCTATGTTGGATCGTTTCCAATCCTCCGACGTCTTGGCAACATTACATACAGTCTGAAACTATCGCCTGGATTTAAAATCCACAACGCATTCCACATTTCACTTCTGAAACCACTCATTCTCAGTGAGTTCTCATCCAAGTCTCCTAAACCATCTTCTATCAATGCAGAAGAAGACCTAGAATACAAGGTCAAAGCCATTCTAGATGTAAGAAGACGTGGCAAGACTTGGGAATACCTTCTGTCTTGGGAAGGTTACGGCCCCAAAGAAAATTCTTAGGAGCCGATGGCTAATATCCTAGATGAAGAGATGCTTCATCAGTTTCACCAGGTGCATCCTCAGAAACCAAGACCTGATACATGTTGGAGTCCGCCCTTTGAAGGGGGGTACTGTTGCGACCGTCGGTCTGTGAAGGCTTCGCCCCACCTACCTCACTCTTCTTGCGGCTCCTCCCACTCACCTTGGACTACTGGCTGCCACGATGTCTGTCTGCCGACCTCTCCGGCGTCCCCGGACTGGCTTTGGTGCTGCTTCCCACCATGCTCCTCCAAGGTACCATAGAGCGTGAGCGCGCACACCGCCCTCATCTTTATTTTCTCGTTGGCATGAACCTCAGGAGCATCCCCCTGAGATGATGTCACATTGCCTGGATATTTAACGCTACTAATTTTGCTAGCTAATCGAGTTAGCAACTTCCTGGAATACTACGGATGGGATTCGCTCTCCGTACCGAAGCTACTCTGCCACTCCAGCATTATCTGGAACTCTTATTGCTAACAGGGTATCCGCTCCTCAGGGGCCTCTTCTGCTTCTTTCAGGTGCTATCAGGAAACTGGTACTCGCTCCTCCAGGGCCCATGTTCCCTGAGTTGCTGCCTGCATCTACAACCCTTTGTATTTGGAAGACTTCACTAACAGTTTCCATCTGTGAGTACAACTACCATCTATTCCATAGTACTGCTTCTCTGGAGCCAGGTACTCGCTCCTCGAGGGCCTGCCCTCTGTTCCAGTGCCAGACCTCTCGTCTAGTGGAATCGCTGTGTGAGTACAATACCACTGAGTCTCTATACTTTAAGGGATCAGGTACTCATTCCTTGAGGGCCTGCTCTCCCTGTCTCGGAGCTTCTCCTATTCTACCTGGGACTCTGTATTTTTCTCACTGTGTACTCATAACTCTCAGTCTCTTTCCACTACAGCACAGCCAAGCAGAGGATTTGCTGTTCCAGCGTCCTGTGGGATACTCACCCAGCCGGGCTCAACATCTACTACTCACTACTGCCACCTCTGGTGGTTTCCAAAACTGTTTAAATAAAGATTCAAATCTATGTTTGTGTGTCCAGAGTCTAGCCTGACACCGTGGTCCCTCGTGGGACTGCCCCCCGTGGGCGTGGTCAGCTGCCAGTGTCCAAGGATCCATCCAAACATCAATAACCATAACAAATGTATGCCAAAATGCCATAATGCAGTTTGATAAATGACCCTGTTGGTTTTTTTATTTGATTCTCATTTGTCTCAGATTAGTGCTTCATTGAAATCTGCTTTTTATAAACTATATGGTAATACATTTGAAATATATTTTATCTATTCAAGAATTTTGAACAGTTGTGCAATTTTTCCTAACATTCTTGGATTACTGTAATGCTTCATACATTGGTTTGCCCAAAACTCAGTTGTAAATTCTTCAATTGATTCAAAATACCCCTGCTCGGCTTATTCTGCCACCCCCCATTTTGGCCATATAACTCCAGCAATAAAGCACTTGTACTGGCTCCCTATACCATTTAGAATCATGTTTAAAGTCCTTTTATTAGTTTTTAAAGCATTACAAGATGGGAAACCACAATATTTAAAAGATTTGCTGTTCCCTTGTGCTTCCTGATGTACATTGCATTCGCAGAATCAGGAGCTATTAACTATCCCATAGCGAAAGAAATAAAACTGTTTCTACAAGGGAGTGGGCTTTTTCAGCTGAAGGTTCTAATTATGGAATAAAGTGCCATTAAAACTGCATTCCATGTTGGAACTAAAAGAGTTTTGCAAGGGTCTAAAGCATTACCTTTTTACTCAAGCATTTGACTACAATTTATTACATTGCTGTTTGTTTATTTTATGTATTTTAAGTTAGGTTTGATTTTGTTAGTTTTTTACAAATAATATTTATGTATTCTGTAACCCGCTTACAATGGCTAGTACTGTGATTGTTGGGCAAAAAATAATTGTAAATAAATAAATAAATAAATAAATAAATGACTTAGTAATAAAGTGTTATGTTAGGAATAATTTATGTTTGAAACCATGTTGGACCACATTTAGAAATTAATGGTATGGAGGAAGATGTAAATAAATAAATAAATAAATACATAAATAAATATACTATAGTAATAAAATAGGTTAGTCAATGTAGACAGGAAGTAAACTGATAGCAGGATATCATGAAACAAAATCTATCATGCTGTCTCTGGAAGGCTTGGAGAATGACCTGACCATCTTTACTGAGAAGGTGGGAGATGATGACTGGAACAGGCTAACATGCGAGAGAATAGCAAACAAAGACCTAGATTCATCATTTTGCTATAAATTTCACATGAATAGCGTCCGCAATAAAAAAAAGGGGTACGGTTGGGGTGCTGTTTCGAGCATAACACCAGGAAAAAAGATGTAGTTATTTCCGGCATGATAACTTGTGTTACTATTGCATGCAACGTTAAACACCCTCATTTTCATAAACTCATCCCTTTTGACTAATAATGCCCTAACACGATTTGAAACATGACCCTGAAAGCATTGAAAATGCAAGCACGCTTGGGACAGAGTATAAGGTTAAGTGAGGGGGTAGAAGGTAGAAGAAATGGGGTGTGCCTGCGTGTTGAACTAATTAAAGAACCCTATATACTCTTTCACATGGACTTTTAGATAGCTACAAAAGTGAGAAGGCAAAGCCAATGTGCACAGATCAGCTAACTGCATCTACCTTCAACATGTTTCTTATACGTTGTTAGGCCAGAGGACTAGTGGACCAAATGGTCTTTATCTGCTGATATCTTCTATATTACTATGTATTCATCGATTCACATATTATCGTTTAACATTTCCAATACTAAAAACCCAAAGTAAATGTGATATTTTACCAGTAAAAAAACAAAACAATAAAACCATTTTGATATCACTGCCATTGTAGCATTGTACCCATATTGTTCAAAAACAAAATCACAAGTCATTTCCCCTGTTAATTTCATTAACAGAGCTTTCTACAGATGGATTCATATTATTATGTGCAGCTTTGACTAGAATATTACACATACAAATGTGTAAATGTAACTAGAGAGTATTTAAAATATTTTGACTTGTTTGTGAAGCAAGATTTGTTACTAGGAAGCCCCTTACAGTCAGATGACACTTTTTGTTTACAGAGAGATTGACAATTTATTCACATCTTGATTGAGCTCCTGCATTGCTGAGATGTCACAATGGATTTTCATAGCCTGCAAAAGCATTAATGAAGTGAGAACCAGGACATCTTTAGATGAATGATTCATAATTTATAACAATTAGAAATGGATTGAGGAGACAACTGAAGATGGTGTAAATCAGAGAGAGACTGGAGTCCTTTAAATGAGTCTGCTCAAGAATTTGCCATTTTTATCCTAATTGCATTCTAACTCATTCATATATACACACTACTGCTCAATCAATGTTCAAAAAGTAAGAACCTTTTAATGGTAATGTAGCATGGTCTTCAAAATATTTGTTCCACTGATTCTGTAGCAAAAGCAAGTTAAGCATTTTACACAGCATGCTCATTAAATATTTTTGTTACTTAATCCGAGCTGCTTTGATTCATTTTCTATCATTTTTATGCTGTTCATCACGGCGAGGTTTGAACATACTGAAAATAATAGATTCCCCAAGGTTCGCAGATGTCCCTCACTACGAACTCGGACGTTGCCTGCCTCTCTTCTCCCCAAGCGTGCAGCACAAAGAATGACAGCGTCTCACTCATGTTTCCAACCTTCCCTTTCTTCTCTGAGCTATTGGTTATTGTCTCTACCATCACAAATTTAAAAAAGGAAAGTTAATTAAATATGGAACAAGACTGAGCAACATCTTTTAAACCATCATGTCATTAGAAGTGGATTCCTTAGAGAGCTGCTTAAAAGGGGTTTGAGAACAATGACTGTTCAATCAGATATTTATGGGCATAGTTATGTAAACACACACTTTATTGTCTATGTATATTAAATATAATTATCAGTTTTGTACTCGGACTCTCGGGAGACCCAACAAATCACAGTGTTGCTTTGAAAATGTCAGCAGAAAAGACAATTACATTGCCAGCAAATATTCATAAATTATATTAAAAAGTCCTGAGAAAACAGATTCCTTGTTACTGCAGAATCCTTTGCAATGGCTAAATAATCCCTCCCAATCGAGGGAAGATAATACTTCCCTTGTATATTTCAGAATTTCACTTTCATTTTATTACATGGCATTGACTTCATATCAGCATATCAGAATAAATACTAGTGACAAGCATAACAAAAATATTTATGATTTATAAATTCTGATGTGGTAGATAAAAAAAAAAAAAATCCAGATGATATGTAACGCATTGTAATTTCTAATTCATTTTGAATTTACCATGGTAAACCTGTACTCTGTATGCACTACCACAGAAAACTACACACTTCTGAAATTTCAATTACTCTGTTCTTTAGGAAAAGAGAAAAATAAAACAAAAACATGTACATGAAGCAGATGTTTACTAATATCTCTATAATGATACAGCAAGAAGAGATTTGCACATCTAGTTCGTATCATCAAGACCCCCTCGGTGGAATTTATACCCTTATTAGCTACAATTTTTAATATTCCTTATAGTTCATATCTTTAATTTTAAAATCTTATCTTAACTAACTGTGAAATAACGTGAATGACCTTTAAAGGCCAGTATAAGATTTTAATATACATACAGTTAGCATAACTTGATTTTTTTTCTATTTCTCTTAATGTGTGTATGCTGTTGAAGCATTTTTCTTTAGGAGTTATTTCACATACATAACCTTTTTATTCCCATGATTTAAAAAGTAAGGAGAACTGCGGAAGCAATGTGGGAAGTGCAATCTGCTGAACGTATAACAACAAATCATAATCCTGGTTAAAAGCTTCTTTTTTTTTTTTGCTCAGTGCTGGATCTCATTTTATAACTAATCTTCAGGCACCACTTTTTGAGTGGTGTGACTTCAGAGTATGATGATTGGAAAAGCACGGAAATGCCTCCTCTTGCCTCACCACCCTCTCCCCCTCCCATTCCACGTTATTAAAAAAAATATATCTTTCTGCTTAAATCACTATGATCATGGCTTTTAAAAGGGACGCTCCAAAACTGTGCCTATAGAGTAAATGCTCATATAGTTGAAAACAGAGATACAAATATGATAAGCTGTCATGAAAGCAATGGATGATGGGGGTGGGGAGGGACATTTCCTACCAATTTTTCTGTTCAATTTAGATTGCATCTTGGCATTGAAGACCTTTACAAATGGCATCATGGCATACCTATTTTTGTCCATGTGTAGTTTTTAGTAGTCTTTTATAGAATATGAGACTTGTGTGTGCAAAGTCTTCTTTGGAAAGGGTGTTTATAGAAAATGCATTCCTTAAAAATGACAATTTTAATTCATCCTTTTTAATTTTTCATTCTTTAGACTGACTCAGAACCTTAATTTCTGTAGGAAATGTTTAGACACCTCAACAATTTGTTGCCTTCTATATTCCTAGACCAAGATTCATCATTTTGCTATAAATTTCATGAGTAGAGCGCCTGTAATAAAAAAAAAAAAAAAAAAAAAGAGTGTGGTGGGGTAATTTTCCAGTTACTGCATAGGTTTTTTTTAGCACAACATGCATTACATTTATAGCACCCAAAATAGTTCCATGTTATAAGCTGAGAAGTGCCTAGACAGACTTTTATCACATTTTGTAATGTGAGAGAGAGAGAGAGAGAGAGAGAGAGAGAGAGAGAGAGACTCTTTATAAAGTGTGCATATTTGTAAACTATTTATACCATTGTAAAAGGGGCCACTAGTAACTCGGGGTGAGGTTTTGGTGGTGGCCGAGGTTTTGGGGGGCAGTTTACATGCACAGTCAGAGGTACACACAGGTTGATAGCAGCTAGGTAGAGAGTGCATCAAGCTAGGTTGAGAGTACATTGTACAAATTTCATCTTTTTATACCTTTCATCACTCAAAATCACATAAAATCTTCACTGATGTCTTACTGTGCTGTTCGTACCTCTGATTGTACATGTAAAACTGCTCCCCAAAACCTAGGCCACCACCAAAACCGCATCCTGAGTTCATAATGGCCCATCTTACAGTGGTATAAAAAGTTGACTAATATGCGTGACTCCCCAGAGGCTCTCTCTAGTTCTCTTTCTTTCTCTCACTCTTCCCCTCCCCCTTCCCCTGTTTTGGGCATAATGCACACAACATTAAACACTCCCCATTTTCATAAACTCCTCCCTTTTGACTACATTTTTAAAATTTGCATATGCATCTCACAATGCATTATTTATCGCATGCGTTATGGCATTATCGACTGATAGTTTGTTCCTGCCAACTTTGCCTGGTTATATTAAATACTCCAAATGACAATCCTAAAAACACTGGCCATATTTACATCAGAAATCCAAGAGAATTTTATTAACCTAAATATGTTTCAGCCAAAGACACGGTGCTGCAGCATTCGCGGACACCACTGATAACTTGGTGCCATGTGCGCCGGGAGCGCCAGGGAGGGGGCAACGGGACACAACCTCTCCCGCTGCACAAGGTGACATGATTGCCGGCGTGAAGCATCAGCGCAGGCCGATGACATGGCCCTCATGCCGACATTGCCCCCCTCTGCTAACACGAGCTTGCCCGGTCCTTAATCATGGGACCTGAGTGCTACAGGTGGGCAAAGCGGGGAGGTCCAGTTATGGGGCACAGTCGGATGGGCAGGGCCAATGGTGTGGGATGACTGATTGGGAAATTCTGAGCCCTGGGCTGTCACAAGGGGCAGGGTATCGGGCGGAAGCACCTAGCCAGAGCATAGTGCCCCAGCTCCTTTTGCTTCCTTTCCTCCACGCAGCTGACTCGCTAGAGAAAACTGCTGCCAGGAAAACACTCAGTGGAAGCTCTATATCCTGGCATGCAGAGGGAGATTCTGCTTGCATGAGTTGTGGCTATAAGTAGCTGACCAGAGAGTGCTCCTTGCAACCCGGGGTCTCCCGGTCACAGAGAACTTGAGCTGCAGAGGAGATCCAGCCATCCTGCTACCAGATCTTCGACAAGGTATGTCCCTTGGAGGATAGTGGGTTGGGGGTCCGTATTGGCTCCCCCCAGGGTGCTTTAAGGGGTCAGTATCCCAAGAGGTTAGAGCATTTCAGCTTGGAGAAGAGACGGCTGAAGGGGGAAATGATAGAGGTCTATAAAATCATGAAAGGACTTGAATGGGTAAATGCGAAATGGTTATTTACTCTTTTGGATAATACAAGGACTAGGGGCACTTCATGAAGTTAGCAAGTAGCACATTTAAAACAAATTAGATTAAAGTTTTTTTCACTCAATGCACAATTAAGCTCTCATATTCATTTCCAGAGGATGTGGCTAAGGAAACTAGTGTAGCTGGGTTTAAAAACGGTTTGGATAAGTTCCCGGAGGAGAAGTCCGTAAACTGCTATTAATCAATAGGGAATAGCCACTGCTTGTTGCCAGAATTAGTAGCATAGGATATATTTAATGTTTGAGTACTTGCCAGGTACTTGTGATTTGGATTGGCCACTATTAGAGATTGGATACTGGGCTTGATGGACCCTTGGTCTGACCCAGTATGACATATCTTATGATCTTATGTTCTTATTTATTTATTTATTTAACATTTTTATATACCGACCTTCATGAAAGAAATTCATATCAGATCGGTTTACAAATAACATGAGGGGAATAACAAAGTCAACCATATAACAAGAAATGAAATGAAAGTTACATATAACAAGGGGTATTAACCTGGAGGGCTAGAATAGCTGGAGCGATAGAAAGCAAACTGAACAAATTAGATATATAATACAATAATATGATGAGAAGAGGCGTAAGTGTATAGGCTACACTTGTCATAGAGTTTAGGTAGGAGTCAGTGTCTGAATTAGTGAGGAATTGCTGGAACTGTTGGTTAAGTGAAGGCCTGGATGAAGAGCCATGTCTTAAGTTTTTTGCGGAAGGTAGACGGGCATGGTTCTAATCTGAGTTCTGTGGGCATCTTGTTCCAGATGGCTGGGCCAGCTGTAGAGAAGGTTCGTTCTTTGGTAGATGATAGGCGGGTAGATTTCGTTGTAGGGGGTTGCAGGGTGCCTTTATATGCTTCTCGAATCGCACACTGTCCCGTAGGAGGCTATTGCCTTGACATCTCCAGAAGCTCCATTTCTCACACAGTTTACGAAAAAATGCATATTCTTCAGAAGCAATCAAATGAGCTGCCCTAGATTGTAGTCACATGTCACATCATTACCTTCCTCCAGCAGATTTTGGTGGTTGACTGTGTCCTATACCACTGATAGAGCTACAAACACAGCACTTATTATAACATCTTTCTCAAAATTACCTTCTATATGCTGGGTGATATTCAGTATTTTACCTGTCCAGGTGTCATTTTGTCTAAATCCAGCTTGTTTTGTGTTCATTGTTGTTTGATATGAGGTGTTCATATATTTTAAAGAGATGTCATAGGATTGATATTAGCCTGAAGTTCTTTGGGCCAGAGGGATACTTTTCTGGCTTCAATAGATCTATTGGATGGGCTTGGCACATTAATTTATGTATTCTAAGGGTTGATAGGCAATTGATAAAAAGACATAATACCCATAAAGTAGTTGCGCAACCAAAGTGCTTGATTTGCTCTCTGATTTTTGTCATGAAGTCCAAATGCTTTGCCACTCTTCAAATGAATTATTGTGGTATTGAATTAATCTATTACTGTATGGTATGCCGAAATGATATTCTTCCACATCAAAGGAAAGGAAGAAATATTCCTTTCAAAATATTGTACCTAGTTAATCTGTATTCAGCCTGTTGTTATGGTTTTTTGTTCTTTGTAAAGGCTATGCCTGTTGTTACGGCGACACTGTTTAAGTTTTATGTAAACCAATATGATGTGCAAACGGATGCCAGTATATAAAAATGTTAAAATAAATAAATAAATCAGTTTAACTTCTCATTAATATTTTAAGCTATATATATATTCAGAACTTTTTTACTGAGCAGAAGCTGGTGTGTCACCTGCTATTTCTTCAGGTTTTTATTCAACTTACAAATGGTCAACCATGTTTTCCCATAAATATGAGCCATATCTATTCCTTTGATCAATTTTTCAATTTCCTTTTGGAGCTTGTTAGTTAGGGACATCCCTGCTGCATTAGTGTCTTCCAAGAAAGGATCTTTTTGATATATAGGTTGTTTTTTTGTTTCCAGCTGCTATCATTTGAATGAACCCAGATGTGTTCTCAGTTTTGCACCCTAGAGGGTATTATACAGTTCGTTCATGGAGAAGTCATAATTCTCTAAGATTAGGTCAATGTGAGTAACCTTTCTAGCAGGTTCTTCAGGGAAACCTCTCCAATTTACTTTCCTGAAATTTAAGCATATCTCCTTTGGTACCAGATTTGGAGTTATGGTTGCAGTGGCATAGATTGGAGTTGGTCTGTGTTGTGTGTGTGAATGAGTTTCAACATACTTTTTTACCCCTATTTTGTAATCAACAAAGGTAAGGTCTGGATTGTACTTCTCCATTAAGAGCTACAAGACAGAAAAAAGAGAAATGTATGCAAACCTTTCATGCAGTTGGCTATTGTATGTAGGATACAGGACTATAGTAGGTCTAATCAGGTCCCACATTTTGAAATGAAAATAATTACATTTTCTATCAGATAACAAAAGAACCACAAATATAAGATTCCATTTATTTGTACTTCAAAGGTTCCATAAGGAGTTATAATTGGAAAATTCCATTCTGTCAATAGGACATTGTTATGCTGAAAAAATCTGGAGAACCTGTTAACCCAGTATTATTGGACAGGCATAAATAAATGTGTCAAAAACTACTGTGCATCATGCATCAAATGCCAAATGGTTGTCTCCAACAGAGAGGCGGACGGCCATTTAAAACCATTACCAATTATAAAGCCCCATTTGGATAGATTTAGATATTCATGGTGGAGCTCATGAAGACAAGCACTTCAGCATTCTGGTGCATTTTATTATTGTGAACTATGTCACTTAGAACTTAGGGACAGTTACTGTGTGGCCAGTATCAGCCAAAGCTATAGTCTCTGAGCTGAGAATAGTTTTTATTCAGTTGGGATTCCCTAAAGAGATATTAACAGATCAGAGCACTAATTTTATGTCTAAGCTAATGCAAGAAATGTGTGCATTGTTGAATATCATTAAGGACATCTGTATATTATACCCAGACAGATGGAGTGGTGGAATAGCTTAATAAAACACTGAAAAACGTGCTTAGGAAATTTATAGATACAGTATGATACCTGAGATTGGGTTAAATTATGTGGTACTCCACAGGCTTTCCCTCTCTGAGATTCTTTTTGGATGTCAACATCCTGAAAATTCTAGATATAATAAAAGAGATGTGGGAAAGATAATCAGAAAATATACAGAATTTTATAAACTAAGTTTTCAGGATAAGAGAGTGGTGTGGAGAAAATGTCTATGGATAGTCCGGTTAAGGTTCCCAGAAACAACAATTCTGGTATGATAAAGATGCTATGGCATGGGAATATTGGTCAGGTAGGATAGTGCTAAGCATAGACAGTAAATTATTGTCAAATGGCAGGGGCCTTTTATGATTGTTTGTAAAGTGGGCCTTCATATCTAGGAGGTTCAGTAGCCTTGAAGATGTAAGGAGTCCCAAATTTATCATATTAACCTCCTTAATTCTTGGCAGCCATAACATTATTTGTATTTTCAAAAAGTATGCAAATAGATCCGGGGCCAAAGTCTCAGATAATCCTTGCATTATTGGAAGACCAGCTCACCTCTAAACCAAGGCAATAAAGTTGATAACTGGCAGGTCAGATGTCACCTAATAACCCATCATATAAAAGCCATGAAAATTTACAGGAAAAAAAAAGCCATAAACACCATGAAAGATTACAAAAGTTAGACAAATGTTATACTGTCTCTCTGAAAAAGTCAGAGAGAAGAAATCTAAGTTTGAAAATACTTGGTGCAGTCTAATATTATTGCTTCCAAAGCCAAAAAGGTAAATTAGATTTCCATTGATTTCAGAAACTCAATGCAATATCTAAATTTGATGCATAGCTGATGTCAAGGGTAGATGAACTGATTGATCTTCTAAGGAATGACAAGAACATAAGTACATTAGATGCAATGAGGCAAATGATTTTGTCCAAAGAATCAAGGGACAATATTTCCTTTGCAACTCCTTGTGAGCTGTATCATTTTCTCACCTTTTCCTTTAAATTGCATGGGCTCCTACAACCTTTTAGAGATTCATGAACTGGGTCCAATGGCCAATATACAGCTGCATACCTAGATGACTTAGGGCCTCATTTTCCAAAGCTATCGCAGGCTTGCGCTGTTAGCGCAAGCCTGCGATAACTAGCAAACGTAGCGCAGGCCTGCGCTACTGAAATCGGGGCAAGTCGGCCCCGGAAGAGGAGGAGTCGGGGGCGTCACAGGGGGCCAACTCCGTGAGGACGGCGCGCCGAGCGGAAAGGTAAGGCCCTTTTCGCTCGCTATTTCGCGCCCAATAACTACACCTTCTATGGTGTAGTTATTGGGCGTGATGCCGGCAGCGATCATACCGTGGCGGTTCGATCGCTGCCGGCTAGCACAGGACCACCCCAGAGTAGTTCAATTTTCTAAAGTATCGCAGGCCTGCGATACTTTAGAAAATGAGGCCCTTAGTCATCTATAACTTTGAATGAGTATCACTTAGAGATAATGAGAGTAGTGTTACAGTTTCTGAGGGATAAGGAGTTGAAAGGTAATGCAGCAAAATGTGCTTTAGAGAAGGTGGAAGTAAAATGTCTGGGTTATTCACTCAGAAATGGCTGGATTAAGTTCCTAATTATTAAAATCTAGCCATATTAGAATAGACTCAAAGACCTAAGTCTAAACAGCCTAGAAGATTGGAGAGATGGAGGATTTAATATAGATGTTTAAATACCTGAATGATATCAATAATGCATGAGAATCAAACTTTTTACTCCGAGAAGGAAGCTGTAGAACTAGAGGTTATGATATGAAACTCCAAGGCGGAATACTCAGGAGCAACATCTGGAAATATTTTTTCATGGAAAGGGTGTAGACACATGGAGGTCCATATTCAAAAGCCATTTAGACGGTGTTATTGTTTGTAAGGATTTTGGGTGGACCCCTGGACTCTGTGGCAGATGACCATGCCCAAGGGGGAAGGTCTGTGAGGGGCCACAGGTCAGGCTCATCTTAGGACACACACACACAGTTTAGATCTTTTATTAGACAGTGATGGTGAACCACCAGAGGTGGCAGTAGTGAGCTGGAATATAGCCCGGCTGGGCTTGTAGTCCCTTAGGCTCTGGAACAGCGATCCCACAATGGCTGTGCTGTAGTGGAGAGAAACTGATATCGTGAGCAGCAGTGAATGTAGAGTTCAGGATTAGAACCTCGTTGGTAATGTACTCACGCAGCAGTCTCTCAGTATGGAGCACAGGAGCTGAAGTAAAGGCAGGCCCTCAAGAAGCGAGTACCTGGTTCCAGGGAACAGCTCTGAGAGAGATAGATGGTAACTCACAGATGGTATAGGCAGCGGTGTCTTCCAGGCAGAAGTGAAGTCCAGGTAGCGAGTCCAGGAACATGGGCCCTCGAGGAGCGAGTACCGGTTCCAGACAGCGACCTGAAAGAGAAAAGAGAGAGAGGCCCCCGAGGAGCGGGTACCCCAATAGAGTAGTCCAAGTAGAGGCAGAGTAGCTAGGTTCGGAGAGCGAAATCTCATCCGAAGGAGTTCCAACCCTTGCTAACTCGTAAGCTAGGAATTGTGTAGGCTATTTGTATCCTGGATGCATGACGTCATAACAGGGGGACGCCCTGAGGTTCGCGCCACTGAAGGTACTTGAAGCAGGGCTGCATGGCACGCGCACCCCTAGGTAGCTGAACAGCATGGCGGGAGGCAGCACCCAAGCTGGTCCGGGGACGCCGGAGAGGACGGCAGGAAGACGCCGCGGCAGCCAAACATCCATCAACCACAGGAAGAGTCGCCAAAGAGATAAGGAGGGCGGAGTGTAGACTTCGGGCAGCGACGGTCGCAACAGATGGATAACGTAATAGTTATCTGACTAAATGGGTTACCCAGCTATATTTAACCCTTATCCAGCTAAATTCTAGCTGGGTAACTGGGGCATTCCATGGACTGGCAAGAAGCATTCCAAGGAGGAGCAGAGCTAGCCTCGTAAATTAAGTGGCTTAGTCAGGCTGTAGGGCTATCCTAAGGTAGCCAGTTAGACATAACTGGATAACTTTAAGATAGTTGATATATTCAGCAGTGTGACCGTACCGCTGAATATACCCTGCTAGTTAGCTGAATATGTTTATCTGGCTAACTTTGGGAAAGCCTACAGCCTGACCAGAGTTAGCCGCATAAGTTAAGCGGCTACCTCTGAATATGTTTATCTGGCTAACTTGCCGAGTCACACAGCAGCTGAAAACAGACCCCGTGGAATACTCTCCAGGAAGTGGTGGTGAAGACAAGAACAGTTATGGAATTTAAAAGGGTATGAGATAAGCCCAGGGAATTCCTAATGGCTAGAAGTTGGAAATGAGGAAATGGGATAACCTCCTGTGGTAAGTTTTGGCATAAAATTTCTACACAGGGTAACCTACATGTGTCTGTGGTTGCAATCTTAAACACCTTCCTGGGCAAACTGGATAGACCATTTTGGGTTTTATCTGCCATCATTTACTATGTTGCTATGGTATTATGTTATTATCTTCTCTGCTTCCTTATACTGCAGTTACTGGCATAGTTTTCATCTGACTAATGACACTGGGGAGATGATCATATCCTGTAACTCTGTAGAAAGCTGGGTAGTCTGCTGTCTGACAGAAGTGAGGAGTATAGCATTTATGGCATGTGATGACAATGCCACTTATCTACTTGGTGCCCTACAAAATGACACTCCAGATGCATGACAACTCATCCGCATTCCAAACTCAGTAGGAATTTTCCTGGGAAATAGTATGCCATATGCTTCTTTCTTTTCCCTACTCCAAAGAACATTTCTACAATATGCACTGCTCTCTGCATTTGCTTCCACTCGACAATGTACAGGAACAACACCCTACCTGCATGCATATATGATAACATGACACTCGTGGTAGGCACTGCATAGTGACTAACTGTGACACCCACTTCCAAAATGTTCCTCCATTTTGCACTCTGTAGGGCTTCTCTTCACTTTGCAAAACCAACAGTGACAGAGTCCACAACCATCTTAGATTTTAACACACTGCATTTGCCATGAAAGTCACTAAAGCACAAAATAGTCTAGAATTTGATTTCACACCTGAAGCCCCATATTTTTGGAGCCATTTTTATAACCTATACTCCCCTATCTTCAACAGAGCTTGCACGTTCACCTAGTGGTAGGCCATAAGTGTTACGGGAGCACTAGGAGAGAGGTCCCCTTAAAGGTGAGTGTGCCCTTGGACCCTGACACAGCCCTAGAAGAATCCAAGGCAGCGCCGAGGGTAGGTGTGGCACATCCAAGTATAGGAGGAAACGGACCGACGGACCCTCGGCCGGACCTGCATGCCTCTGGAACCAACTATGAATTGTTGGTAATGAACAGTCCTCCGACCGTTCCCAGCCCTTTTGGACCTGCCACTGGGATGGCAAAAGGCAGCAGGCCGGACTCAGGGCTAGAGCAGACGAAGGTTCGGAAACTGTAGATGAAGACAAAAGTCCAGGTATTCAAGAACAAGGTTCAAGGTATTCGGACATAGGCATGGTCCCACAGGGCCCCCTACACAGCCCACCGACATGGGTGGACCCAATGGGCTGGTCACGGACCACCCTGTTCTACACCTGCATGAGCGGGACAGCGCAGGAAGGGAACGAGGTACTGAAGAATCAGGAGCAAGGTACTGCACACCGGCAGTCAGGACCGAGGTACTGCACACTGGCAGTCAGGAAAGAGGTACTGCACACAAACATCAGGAAACATCAGGAGCAGGCGAGACACAGGACATGGAGCTCCAACAACAAACAAAGGACCTGATGGCGCGCTGGAAGGCAGGAACCTCCAGGAGCAAAGTAACTCCGATGCAAGGCAATCCATGAGTGCTGGAGAAAAGCTTTTATACCCAGGAGCAGGCAACTGCCTGGGAGGAGTCCAGATGGGCCATACCTCTCTGGCCCTACAAGAGTGGAGAGGAGCCGCGGGCCCGCCCCTAGGAGAAGGGCGTGGCCCACACCAGAGCATCCAGGCTGCAGTGGAATAGGCCTCGAGTAGGCCCTGCTGACACTGAAGGCCTCCCAGGCTGTGGAGCAAGATCCAGACGATTACTCAGGCGAGACCCCGGCTTCGGGGCGGCCTCCAGAGAAGGTGAGAGGCCTCCCGTGGCACAGCTATGGGAGGAATCATAACAATAAGGGTTCTGTCTCTTGTTGATTCCACTGCACTTAACACGCTTGTATAACATAGATACATTTCTTTTAAGTCCAAACCAACTTGTTTATTTTCACACAAACATATAACCACTGTATCTTACTTGCAAGGATTAGTTGTTTCACATCAAGATATTCAAATCCTGAACAGTCAGTGCACCACAGGTGATAACATTAATTCTTGTGCTCTTCACTGTCAGATGCAGGCATTCAGTTCTCAATAACTGAGGTCCCCATTACTGAATAAATGCAAACCGCTGGTAACTCACTGAAGAATGGTTTATTGCAAGCCACAAAAAGGAGAAAAGATCCAGATGATATTGTTGGCATATTTCTTCCAGTAGCTTACACAAGTTCCACAAGGAACTGGATCCGCTAGAGCTGCATGATGAGTGCTCTTTTCAGATCACAAATTCTTTGCAGAAAGACTCTCCAAAGCTAAAGCATGCTCAGAACAAAATACAAAGATCAGATCATCAGCAAACTCTCATAGGAGTGCCGAAATGATCCATCTCAATTATGGATTACACTTAAGCCACACCCCTAGGCTTAAATCTCCACTGTCTTTACAAAACAAAAGGTAAAAACCTTTGCAGGAAGCCCTCCCCATTCCCTGGACCCTCCTCATGCTTATCCCATAAACCTGGAGTGCCTTCAGAGGGCAGGAGTGATCCCTGCCATCTTTCAACATGACACTGCTTGACCTTAGGCTTCCCTAGGCACTGCACAATCTGCTCATGTTTTAACTACTTTGAATAAGTTTATGTCATCTGCAAATTTCATCACCTGACTCACTGCTTTCTTTCTAGATTGTTAATGAATAAATTGACATTATTAATTCTATTTGCAGGGTGATAATCATATTATATATCATCTGAACAATAATACAAAGGATCCAGTTGTCTCTGATTGAGGTCTAAGTAACTGTAAGGGAAAAAAGAGCCAGGGCTGATCCTGAAGTGGGATCTTCTCCATTGGGGGGAGCTAGAGGTCTGCCTCTGAGCCATAGAGTGGCTCTCTTCATTTGCAGCCAAGTAAGCTGAGAAAATGTGCATACCTGCTTTCAGCCCAGATCTGAAACTCCACCCCAAGGACTCAAATTGGTCCTCAGAGGTTTATAAGGGATCCAGTGTTCTCAGCAACTCAAGGGATCCAGGGAGTAGAGCAATGCTGTGGATCCCAGAGGAAATGCTATACCTTGTCTAGAATCTTTGATCCCACCTCTTGTCTCTTCTCATATAACTGGGATCTAGAACTGGTGTATCTTGTGCCTAGTATCCACATGAGTACTGTACCTTGTATTGGGGAAATCTGATGAAAGTTTATCTTGAATTGCAGAACAGCAGGAGCAGCCTATGTGGTATTTTGTGTTTGATTTACATAGCGAAAAACCCTTGGTAGAATTTAGGAATAAAACATCAGAGTTATACCTTCCTTGCCACCCCCCCAACCCACCACCACCACCACCAGTGTCTCATGCCTTTCCAAGCCCTAGTCTGACAGATTTGCCAGGAGTCCCCTTCTGCTATCAGAGCAAAACAAGCCAGTACTTGTGCAGACTGTGGAGCATCTTGCCTTGTCTTGTCAGTGATGGACCCTATGCTGGAGGGGGCCACTGAAGCCAGCACTGATGCCACGCTGAACCCCTACATTTGAGAGGTGAGCTCCAGCCAGTGCCAAACTATGCTGGATAAGCCTGCTCCTGCTCAGGAACTGTGCCAGACTTTAATCTAGCTCCTAAATGTGGCTGATGAACAGAGCAATAATTAAAGTGTATGGAAGGAGCTATAACTGGTTGAGCAATAGCAGTAAATAAAGTATATTGAAGGTGCTAAGCTAGGTTGTTAGGCAAGGTACACAGCAGAATCACTCTCATATTTTTGTTCTTTTCTGTTTTAGTTTTAGTTTAGCTGATGTGTATTATGATTTCAGTGATTCTGAATTGGGAAGAGCGATTCATAAATGTTTTTTATTAAAATAAATACATAAATAATTCATTGCTAATCCAGTAGCTTACTTCGACTCTGGATTCTAATCCAGCTCCTAATCATGTTCTGGACCTTGCTTCTGATGCTGGTACTGTGTCCACTTCTGACTCTGTGCCAGACCTTGCTCCAGCTCTAGATTTCAAGCTGTTCCTTGACCCTTTGCAGATTACTGATGTTGGTCTAACCTCTGTTCCAGAGCCAGCTTCTGACCCATGTACAGACTCCACACTGGACCCTGCTTTTCAGCCAGACTCCATGCCTTTTGAGTTTGCCAGCTTACCCAGAAGCCAGTGTTAAAGCTGAGTTAGACCTTATGGCTGAGGGAGCCACACCAGCCAGCACCAAAGCTATGCTGCCCAAGCTAGATCCTGACCCTGTTTCCAAGCTGGACTTTGACTCTGTGGTGAATGATTCCTGATCCTAGTGCAGCTTCATATCTAGCTCCTGACCCAGACCCTATGCCTGGTCAGTTTGCTGCCCCAGCAAGTGCTGAAACTGCACTGGACCCTACTCTTAAGGGAGGTGCTATCCCTAGCACTGACACCAAGTGGCACTTTGCCCTTGACTCTGAGCAGGATCTTGACTGTGATTTTGTCTTTGTGCCTTGCAATGCATTGATGCACATGTTTGCTTGAAGTGATTCCAGTTAGAGACTGTGTTGTCTAGACCAAACCTTATCTTGTGAGGGCAGTAGTCTTAGGTGGTTGACCTTAGATCCCAATGGTTCTTTGGCATTCCCAAAGGTCACCCCTAGGAAAGTAGGGAGGAGGGAGAGTGATGTGATGGAAAAAAGAACCAGACCTGGTCCTGAATTGGGGTCTTCCTCATCAGAGGGCTGAAGCTCTGTTTTTGAACCACAGGTTGGGTCTCTTCACTTGCAGCCAAGTAAGTCGAGAAGGCTTGCAAACTTGCTTTCAGCCCAGCTCTGAAACATCACTCCTGGGGACTCGGACTGATCCTCAGGGGTTCATAAGGGATTATTGGAGCTGTCCAGTGATTCTGGCAACTCAAGGGCTCCAGAGATGAAAACTCAACACCTTGTCTAGAATCCTTGAACCAGGCATTTGTCTCTGGTCCTATACTTTGGTTACAGAATTGGTATACCTAGTGCCTAGTATCCATGTGAGTACTGTTCTTTGTATTGTGGAAACCTTATCTTCAGCTATTGTATACTGCAGATTATTGATATCAGCCGAGGATGCTCTGCTTTGGATCTGATTTACATGGTGGAGTAAACTTCTTTGAATTTAAGAATAACACATCTGAGTTAATTTGCTTTGGAATTGTGTCCCTTGTCTTGGAATCCATAATGTGAAAGTAACCTATATGTAACTTTTCATTTGTAGGGTATCACCATCCAAGTACTGCCAGGCACTGACCTACTTGATGTGATGTTTGGGGCATGAATTCCAGTTTTGGAGACAGGCTTAACCTGTAGGGTCCTAAAGAGAATTGCTCTTCAAAAATAAACAGTTCACACTCAGAGTTTTGTTCAAAATAAAAAATTAATTACTGATCAAAAAATATATACAAAAGAATGTACAAATTCGAAAGCATAAAATAGCCCATTAAATAAATTCCACAAGCATCAAGAATGAAAGTACATTTTTTCATCCTGTGTAAGTCACACTCAAAACACTGGATTCCCAGGGTATTTCCAAACAAGGTTTCTATCTCTCCCAATGGAATACTAAGCAATCCTCCTCTTCTTCCCAAAGTTACTCACAGATAACAGACTTGACCAGAACAATCCTCTCCTTGATGTCTAAAGTTGTATCTTCCTGGGTTAGCCCATTACATCCAGAAAGGAACACATTTCCTGTGAATTTGATGGAGTCCAAGGAAGGGTGCAGCCCCTTAGTTGCCTCTCCAGACACCCTCCATGATGTCTCTCCCTTTTCCCTAAAAATCATGGCGTCCCTTTTATTTAAAAATAGATTTTATCTTTATGTTGTGATTTCACCTGCTATGCAGCCTAATTTTACCCTGACCATGATGCCTCCCCACCAGCAGAGATTTCCTCAAAGCTCCATCCTATGCAGTCCCCATCAGCATTTCATGATTCATCAAGCTCAGCCTGTGGTACAGACTCCTAGCCTCCAGGAGCCCTCAATGTGCTTGGCCACCTGCCTTGTGAAGCTCCTCCTTCCTGCCTGTACCACACCCAGACTCCAGCCCTACATAACCCTGTCTTACCAAACCCAAGATGCTTTCATATCAAGTTGCCTTTGGCTCTTGTCCTAGCCACTATTGCCTTGTCACCTATCTGGGTCTATTCTTGTCTTGCCTTGTGGCTATCCAGCCTTCTTGCTCCTGGTCTTGCTGTGTGGCCATCTGGCCTTCTCACTCCTTGTCTTGCCTTGTGGCCATCCAGCTTTCTGCTTCTAGCCTTACCTTGCCTTGATGCCTAAGGGCCTTCTTGCACTTTGCCTTGCTCTGTGTCCTGTCTAGGCCTTCCCCTGACTTCTGGCTTATCTAGGCCTTGCCTAGCTCTGTGGCCTATCTAGACCTCTTCTTGCCTTAACCTCAGGGCCTAACCTTGTCTAGCCTTTACAGGCTTCCTGTATCATTGCTTGGGCTTATGTGTTCCATGTTCTGTCTTATCCTTGTCTCATCCTGTTCTGTCCTGTCTTAGTCTATTCCTATCCAAACCACAATTCCAGCCTTACTTGCACACTGTTCCTGTCCAAGCCTCAATTCTAGCCTTACCTGCACACTGTTCCTTTCCAAACCTCAGTTCCAGCTTTACATACATGCTGTTCCTGTCCTAGCCTCATTTCCAGTCTTGCCTGCACTCTGTTCCTGCTATACCTTTGTTCCAGACTTACCTGCACTCTGTTATGTCTAGCCTTGCCCCAATCTTACCAGCCTGTCCCAGTCTTTTTCCAGCATTACCCACCTATCCAAGTCTTGCTCCAGACTTACCATGTTAGCCTGCCACTGCAGAGACCTTCAGGCCCCCAGAACCCAAGGACACAACCTGCTGCAGAGGGGGCTGGTTAGGCGGAAGTCCAGTTCTAGCTTTGCCCTGCTGTCTTGTGCCATTCCAAGGGTGGTGTTCCTTACACTCAGCCTGGACTGGAGCCATAATACTCTGTGACCCACTCTGTGGGGTATGGACTCTTCTGTCACACTGACTTTCATTATACCCTTATGGAATTCCTCTTACCAGAATGTTCTTAATTAAATCTATAGGGGAAAACCCTATTTCTCTCCACATATAAATGTCAGCTTTTCTTGAGAAGTACTCCTGTTGTGGAATCATTAAATATTCAAGGGTTGTGAGGGCCCTAATGACACTAGATTATTAGGAGTCCTTAATAAAATGATAATATCTGAAAGTAAACCATAAACTGATCACTAATGTTACCAGCTGAACAAGATTAAACTTTGAAGAAAAAATCAAAAGATTGTATGTGGGTAAAAATGCAGTTCAGTGATTACTCTCACTTGCTGTTGGCAAAAGTCCATGTGCTATGGAACATGTGGACAAGATTAAGGTCGGGAGAGGGAAAGCACACACAATGATTGCATTTTCAGATCGCCACGCATACTTTCTGGCACATACTTTTGTGCCTGCTTCAATGCAAGTACAAAGTACACAGCTACTTTCTACCCATGTGCTAAATCTCATTTTCAAAGGGAAACTCTCGGAGAGTACTACTCTTTGTTGTGCTAGTTGTGGACCCTTGGCCCGAGATGGGGTTGATGCTACCCGTAGGGCAAGCCCCACTGGTCCTCACCGTCAGGAGGCAGAGCAGGCCGGGAGATGGATGCTGACTGGAGCTTCGCCAATACCAGCCCTCTTTCCCCGCAGGTTGAGCCCTTGGGTGCCGGGGCTAGCTGGTCATAGGCGGGCCTCCATCAGACGACTCCCAGTGGAAGATGTAGCAGGTATCCAGGGACCAGCAGAGGTATCGGAGGAATTGAGGCAGGTCCGAATGAGGCAGGGATCCAGAGACCCGGGTGGCAAGGACGGGTCAGGAACAAGGTTAGGTGACGCTCGGGCAGTAGAAGGCCGAAGCCTAACAAGGCCAAGTCCAAGGAGATACCAGAGGCAAGGTCAGGAACAGGCTGGAGTCGGGCTAGGCAGCAGAACTAGGCAAGGTACAGCGAAGCAAGGGTCAAGGCAGGTAATCAGTCCAGAGCGTAGTCCAATGAAGCAAGGGTCAAAGCCAAAAATAAGTCTTGAGAGTGGTCCAATGAAGCAAGGGTCAAAGCCAGTAATCAGTCCAAGGCAAAGGCTAGGTAGGGACCAGGAATAGAGTCAGGAACAGGGACCAGGAACGAAGACAGGAACAAGGACAAGCAACGAAGCACATGACTAGCGTGGAGACCTGTTGCCAAGGAAAGGAATGAGTGGCGAGCCCTGCCTTAAGTAGCAGGGCCTGATGATGTCATCATACGGGGCCGCGGGTTAGTTTCCCGCCGTGGTCCCTTTAAAGGCCGGCAAGGCATGCGCGCCTAAGAAGAGGCAGGACGCTGGGCGGTGGCATCTCGCCGTGGCACACTTGGGGAGACCTGCTGGGAGCCGGGGAGGTCCACAGAGGAGCCAGGAGCACCTGAGGAGTTAACGGGGGTGCAGCAGGCAGCTGCCTATCGCTGCCAGTGAGGATGGACTAGGTCCGGGAGCCAGGTGCCGGAGGTGACTAGGTCCGGGCGCGGGCCTGCCGTGGCCAGGACATGCAACACTCTTGACTTTTTCCTATTTCATTTCAAATGAATACACATCCCTATATAACAGGAGAAAACATCCCTGGGTAGATGTGGATGAAGGCTCAGATCCCAACTTTGGTTCTGACTGAGCTGGAAATACAAAGGTGCTAGAGGAAACTGCTGGGTACTGAAAATAGGTTTTCTCATTAATGAATGGGTATTATACAATATGTGCTTAGATATTGGCACACACATTAAGCAAAGTCAAAAGAGGATAGTCAATTTGGATCAATTAGGTTGTTTTTAAAGAGTCATTACTCCACAGGTAATGCAAGGTTTTAATGTAATATACTATACAAAGCTAAAGAGGTGGATTTTCCAGTTGTAGAAGTTTAATTAGATGCTGAGAAGGTTTTCAAACAGGTAGCGGGAGAGTTTTTATTTCAGGTTTTAGACTGGCTCATAAGAGACAACTTTTCAAAATGATTAGGGGCACTGAACTCAATACAAATTACAGTAATCCTAGCAAAAAAGAAAAATCAGAAAACAGTGAGTCTTGATTGTGACTGACCTGCCTTTATTTCAGATGCAGATTCATATACATTTATTAACATGAGGATTGTACATGTATTGCCACAGTAATGTACAGAATGATTAAAATAAAAGAGTAAGGAAGGATAGTGTTGCGTCGAAGGTGGACCCTTGGGTCGAGGTGGGGTTGATGCAACCCATAGGTAAGGACCTAAGGGTCCTCACAGTCGGCAGGTGAAGTGGGCTGATAGACAGAGGCCACTGGAGCTTCACCAATACCAGCCCTTGTTCCCCGCGGGTTGATCCTTTGGGTGCCGGGGGCCGGCAGGACTTAAGTGGGCCTCTGTGTGTAGTTGAAGTAAGAGTTGGTTCAGCCCAGAGACAGCAGGTGAGAGATGGTACAGTCTTACTATGGACTGGGTAATGTCCTGGAAACTCGGGCGCCAATAGAACAGATGCAGACAGAGGGCGCTCGAGCAAAAGCAGGCCGAAGCCTGAAGAAACCATGTCCAGGGAGTAAGCTAGAGAGGCATCCAAGGGCAGCCTTGAGTCAGGGCTGGCAGCAATCCGAAGGCAGTGGCAAGTAAGGCTGAGAGCTGATCATGGAGATAGTCGAGAGTGTAGTCAGGCAAGGAAGAAGTCAAATCACAGAGATGATCAAAAGCATAGTCAGGCAAAGGTGAGTTCTGGGACTGGAGATAGGCAATAGCGTAGTCAGATGAAATAGAGGTCTGGGTCTGGAGATAGGCAATAGCGTAGTCGGATGAAGCAGAGGTCTAGGTCTGGAGATAGGCAGTAGCATAGTCAGGCGAAGCAGAGGTGTGGGTCTGGAGATAGGCAGTAGCGTAGTCAGACGAAGCAGAGGTCTGGGTCCAGAGCGAATCAATGGCGAAGTCAGGCAAAGCAAAGTCAAAGTCCGAGTAGTCAATCCGAGGAATGAAGTGTTGCGATCCCGGTCGCCAGGCTGGCGACCGGGCCCTTACCTCCATGCCGGGGGTCCCAGGTCCGCCGCGCTCCGCTGCAGTTTCGGGCCTGGTCGGCCGCGTGGCAGCGGCGTCTCCCTCGTGGAGACGCCGTCGAGCCCGATTCTGACTCCTCCCCCCTGCCGGGTACGCGCGCGTGCGCGCGAAGAGGTGGCTCTTGAAGGTCCAGCACCTGGAAGTGCTGAACCGCCCCCTTTCTGACGTCGGAGCTCGGCTGGGTATTTAAGGCAGCCTCAGTCTCTGTTACCTTGCCTTGCAACGAGGTCGCTCCTGTGAGTACTTAGTTGCGTTCCTGGATTCAGCTTGCTTCTTTCCTGCTTGTTCCGCTGCTTGTTCCTGCTTGTTCCTGAGTTTGCTCCTGTGGTCCTTGCCTTGTTCCGTTCCTGCTTGTTCCAGTTCCCGCTCCATTGAATCCACTCCTGCTTGACTCCTCTCGTCTGCCGCCAGCCTCAACCCTCGGATTCCTGCTTGACTCTTCTCGTCTGCCGCCAGCCTTGACCCTCGGATTCCTGCTTGACTCTTCTCGTCTGCCGCCAGCCTCGACCCTCGGATTCCTGCCTGACTCTTCTCGTCTGCCGCCAGCCTTGACCCTCGGACTTCTGCTCGACTCTTCTCGTCCTCAGCCAGCCTTGAACACCGGCTCTCCTAAGTCCCAGCGACCCGGACCCCTACGGGCTCCTCCTGGGGGGGTCTCGGGTTTCCAGGGCGAAGACTCTCTACTCCACGCCAGATCCGTACCGCCTCCCGGCTCTCTTTCCACCGTCTGGACTCCATCGTTCAGACAGCCGGGCCAAGGGTTCACTAAACAGACTCTCTCACAACAGTTTGCAAGGCCATGGATCCGGCGGAGACTCCCGGTCTACAGGCCATTCCGGCAATGGCCCAAAGAATCCAGCAGCAGCAGCAATGTATAGAAGTTTTGGCTGCCACTGTGGATCGACTGGCAAGTCGCTTGGATGCTCAACCTGTGGACGTAGTGGTACCACCTCCGCCTCCAGCCGCTGTACCTCACTCGTCCGTACAGACCCAACTTCCGGCTCCCACGCGTTACTCGGGGGACGCCAAAACTTGTAGGGCCTTCTTGAATCAGTGCTTCATTCGCTTTACTTTGCTACCGGGACAATTTCCTTCCGATGCGGTCAAAGTGGCCTACATTTTGTCCCTGTTGGACGGAAAGGCCATGATATGGGCCTCGCCTCTATGGGAACACCAAGATGCCTTACTCCAGAATCTGCAAAGCTTCGTGGATCATTTCAAACAAACCTTTGATGAACCAGCATGACAGACTACCGCTACTACGGAAATTCTACAGTTAAGACAAGGGTCTCGCTCGTTAGCAGACTACGCTATTGAATTTCGCACTCTGGCCATGGAGCTGGGGTGGCAAGACGACTGTTTGCGAGGCATATTCTTGGAGGGCCTCGCAAGTCATATCAAGGACGAACTGATGACACGGGATATTCCCACTACTCTGAATGAGGTGATAGATTTGGCCGGGAGAATCGATCGGCGGCTGCAACAGCGTGCTAAGGAGGGCCGTCCGCCTCGACGACCGGTTTCCTTGGCGCCAACCTTTTCAAGGTCTCTCTCCTCACCTCACAAGCCACAGTCTACTCCCACTCACAATTCTTCTGAGGAACCCATGCAAATTAGGCGAATGCCGTTAACCAAAGAAGAGAGAAGACGACGGCGCACTCTAGGATTATGCTTGTACTGTGGTACCAAGGGTCACTTGCTGGCTCAGTGCCCCGCAAGGCCGGAAAACGCTTGAACCTAGGGAAGAGGGAGGAGACCTCTCTAGGTTGCCTTAATCCTGCTCCTCAATGTACGGTACCTGTTACCCTGCAGTACTCAGGAGGTTCCTTTCAGACTCTAGCCTTTATCGATTCCGGAGCTGGGGGAAACTTTATTTTAAAGGACTTGGTATGTCAACTGGGGCTTCCTACTATACCCCGGAAGCCTCCACTCCGAGTCACCTCTATCCAAGGAACTCCATTGTCAGGAGACATCTCGGAGGTCACGGAACCTATCACACTTCAGACCGGGATACTCCATACCGAAAGACTCTCTTTCATGCTGCTAGAGAAATCTGTGCACCCAATAGTACTCGGTCTTCCTTGGCTGCAACTGCATGCTCCAATTATTCACTGGGACTCTCTCCAAATCACTCAGTGGAGCTCCTATTGCTTCCAGAACTGTTTGGAATCGCCTCTGAAATCTACTCTTCCGCTCTGTCAAACTCTTTTGGAACTACCAGCTCAGTATCAAAGCTTTGCGGACGTATTCTCTAAACAGAAGGCAGAACTTCTTCCAGCTCATCGTCCGTTCGATTGTGCCATTGATCTACTTCCAGATTCAATCCCTCCGCGAGGCAGGGTTTACCCCCTGTCTATACCTGAGACGCAAGCGATGTCGGAATATGTGTCTGAAAATCTAGCCAAGGGCTTTATTCGGCCATCTCACTCCCCAGCGGGGGCGGGGTTTTTCTTTGTGGCCAAAAAAGACGGTACCCTCAGGCCATGTATTGATTACCGAGGGTTGAATACTATCACTAAGAAGGATCGCTATCCGCTTCCTCTCATTCCTGAATTTTTGGACAGACTTCAGGGTGCTAAAGTTTTCACAAAACTTGACTTACGTGGAGCCTACAACCTCGTCCGGATTCGTCCCGGGGACGAGTGGAAGACAGCTTTCAACACCCGGGACGGTCATTATGAATATCTTGTAATGCCGTTCGGATTATGTAACGCTCCAGCTGTCTTCCAAAACTTAATGAATGAGGTACTGCGAGAAATGCTCCACTCATTTGTCATCGTTTATCTCGACGATGTTTTGATATACTCTCCAGACCTCGTCTCTCATCGCCGTCACGTCAAACGCGTCTTGCACGCATTAAGAGACAATAATTTATATGCCAAACTCGAAAAGTGTCTGTTTGAGTGCGAGACACTTCCTTTCTTGGGATACATTATTTCTTCGTCTGGCTTTCAAATGGACCCGGAGAAGGTTGCAGCTATCACTAATTGGCCTCAACCAGTGGGTTTAAAGGTCCTGCAGCGATTTCTCGGTTTTGCCAACTTTTACAGACACTTTATTCCACACTATTACCAAAAGGTGGCTCCTCTCACGGCACTCACCCGCAAGGGCGCCAACACTCACGCTTGGTCTGCTTCAGCTTGCCTCGCCTTTGAAGAGTTAAAAAAGGCCTTTTTACAGGACTCTTGTTTGCGCCATCCAGATCCACAGCGCCCTTTCATTGTTGAGGTTGACGCCTCCACTTTGGCAGTAGGGGCCGTTCTCAGTCAACACGATGCTTCTGGCAAGTTGATGCCTTGCTCTTACTTTTCAAGGAAATTCTCTCCAGCGGAGTACAATTACGGCATCGGCGACAAAGAACTCCTTGCTATTAAGCTCGCTTTCGAAGAATGGAGACAATGGCTTGAGGGAGCCAACCATCCGGTGACCGTGTATACTGATCATAAAAATTTGCAATACTTGGCTCAGGCTCAACGATTGAACCCTCGCCAAGCAAGGTGGTCATTGTTCTTCAGTCGCTTCAATTTCATTCTTAAGTATCGCCCCGCTGACAAGAATGTTCGAGCAGATGCTCTATCTCGCAATTCCCAGCCTGAGGAGGAGGAGCCTCTGCAGCACATTGTGGATCCCGCAAGTATTCAATTAAATCTCACTCCGCTAGACACTTCTTCTAAGACTCCTGTGCCTTTAAGACTTCGTAGGAAAGTTCTATGTTGGGGTCATGATTCTTTAACTGGTGGGCATGCAGGAGTACAAAGAACACTGGACCTTATAGCCCGCTTTTATTGGTGGCCTGGACTACGAAGGGATGTCTCTCTCTATGTTAGCTCCTGTCCTATCTGCGCACTACAGAAACCATTAACTGGTCCCCGAAGAGGCTTGTTACAACCATTACCAGTTCCTATGGAACCGTGGACACATATTGCTACAGACTTTCTGGTAGAACTTCCACCTTCTCAAGGCAAGACTGTGGTCTGGGTCACTGTGGACCGGTTTTCTAAAATGGCCCACTTTGTGCCCTTACCCAAACTTCCCTCCGCCATGGAATTGGCTTTGTTGTTTGTTCATCATATATTCCGCATTCATGGTCTACCTATGGATATAGTTTCCGACCGGGGACCCCAGTTCACCGCTAGATATTGGAGAGCCTTATGCAAAAAATTCAAGGTACAATTAAGTTTCTCTACTGCATTTCACCCGCAAAGTAATGGCCAAACAGAAAGCATGAACCGTTCCTTGAAGTCGTTCCTGAGAACGTTTATCAATCACAAGCAAGACAATTGGGTGGATCTTCTACCTTGGGTGGAATTCGCCTACAACAATCAAGTGCACACCGCAACTGGAAGATCCCCCTTCCAAATTGTATACGGCAAGCAGCTCAAACCACCCTTGCCGCTACCGGTACCGGTCTCATCGCCCGCCGCTCAGGCAGTTGCGGATCAACTGGGTAAGCTTTGGGATTCTACACAGCACCGGCTCCAAAGGGTGGCACTCTCATCTAAGCGGTTTGCCGATCGCCATCGAACAGCAGCATCACAGTTCCTCCCAGGGGACAAAGTCTGGCTCAGTACTAAACACCTTCATCTCCGACAACCCTCGAGGAAGTTGGCACCCAAGTTCTGCGGACCTTTCCGCGTTGCGGAGAGAGTGGGCATGGTATCTTACCGATTACGATTACCCTCTTCTCTGCGTATCCACAACGTTTTTCACGTTTCTCTACTGAAGCCAGTTATACTTTCTAAATTTCACCCTAGGCCACAGGACTCTTTTCCAGCGCCCACAGCAGAAGATCCCACCTTTCAAGTACGTGAGGTATTGGACACTCGTTTTGTGAACAGACGTTGGGAATATTTGCTAGCATGGGAGGGGTGTGGCAACGAGGACAATACTTGGGAGCCAGCTCGTAACATCTTAGATAAGTCTCTTCTGCGTCAGTTCCACCTGGACCATCCTGACAAGCCTGGGCCTTTAAAGAGGGGGCCTAAAAGGGGGGGTACTGTTGCGATCCCGGTCGCCAGGCTGGCGACCGGGCCCTTACCTCCATGCCGGGGGTCCCGGGTCCGCCGCGCTCCGCTGCAGTTTCGGGCCTGGTCGGCCGCGTGGCAGCGGCATCTCCCTCGTGGAGACGCCGTCGAGCCCGATTCTGACTCCTCCCCCCTGCCGGGTACGCGCGCGCGAAGGGGTGGCTCTTGAAGGTCCAGCACCTGGAAGTGCTGAACCGCCCCCTTTCTGACGTCGGAGCTCGGCTGGGTATTTAAGGCAGCCTCAGTCTCTGTTACCTTGCCTTGCAACGAGGTCGCTCCTGTGAGTACTTAGTTGCGTTCCTGGATTCAGCTTGCTTCTTTCCTGCTTGTTCCTGCTTGTTCCTGTGTTTGCTCCTGTGGTCCTTGCCTTGTTCCGTTCCTGCTTGTTCCAGTTCCCGCTCCGTTGAATCCACTCCTGCTTGACTCCTCTCGTCTGCCGCCAGCCTCAACCCTCGGATTCCTGCTTGACTCTTCTCGTCTGCCGCCAGCCTTGACCCTCGGATTCCTGCTTGACTCTTCTCGTCTGCCGCCAGCCTCGACCCTCGGATTCCTGCCTGACTCTTCTCGTCTGCCGCCAGCCTTGACCCTCGGACTTCTGCTCGACTCTTCTCATCCTCAGCCAGCCTTGAACACCGGCTCTCCTAAGTCCCAGCGACCCGGACCCCTATGGGCTCCTCCTGGGGGGGTCTCGGGTTTCCAGGGCGAAGACTCTCTACTCCACGCAAGATCCGTACCGCCTCCCGGCTCTCTTTCCACCGTCTGGACTCCATCGTTCAGACAGCCGGGCCAAGGGTTCACTAAACAGACTCTCTCACATGAAGCTAGGTAGGAACGAGGAGACAGGAACCAGGAACAACGAGGAACAGGAACATAGGGATGAGACGAATCTCTAGGAGGCAACGGATACTCAACCAGCAAGGAGACCTGTTGCAAAGGCAACGCTAGAAAGCAGAGCCTGAGCTTAAATACTGTAGCTAATTTGATGTCATCATCTGGGGCCGTGGCTAGGTTCCCACCACGGTCCCTACTTAAGGATTAATGGTCCGAGCGCACGCGCCTAGGGAGGGGCACGGCATGAGTAGTAGCATCTCTCCTCGGGCCACGCGGAGAGGCCCGACGAGAAGTGGTAACAGGACCGGGAATTCTGGGGACTGTGGCAGAGCCAGAGGCACCAGGGAAGGCCTGAGGACGAAGCTGATGGCCCACCGCCGCCAGCGAGGAAGAACCAGAAATGTGGAGTCTCTGTAGAAAGGTAAGGGGGCCGTGCCGTGGGTCTGCCGCGGACAGCACGCGTAACAAATAGTAACAAATTACAAAATAATAAGTGAAGTTACAGGTTACAGAAAGTATAGTACTAGGGACATGTCTCAGGTTTTCATGCTGTCCCATATTGTCCCCAAGGCTGGATTTAGAGTGAATGGTGTACCTCTCCTCAACTGATAGCACCCTCCTCCAGTCTTCTCTTCAGCTGCCAAGGGATGGGATCTCCCATGGCCATGTGATTCTAGTCATTGGCAATGGCCAGGCAAGGCCTGTCTTCAGCCGTGGTGGGATGGAATCTACTGCATCATTAGTTATGGCGGGGTGGAAGTTTTGCTGCTATAGCTGTTGTTTTTCCTCTTTCCCCAGGATTATACAGTATTTTTCTGATCATTCTTATGTAGGAAGTCTGATTTTCTCTGAAAGCTTTGGGAAGTATGCACCTCTGATATCATTGGGGTTTATTCACAGCACAGGAGGACATTTCTGTTTTCTGGTATTGCATTGCATACAGAGTCTGGCTTCTTGGAGTTTCCAGTTTAGTGTTTGCCTGCGTCTTTCTATTTCTAGTTTGTAGTTATTTGTCTGTCTATTTTCCATTTGTGGCCAAGGTAAGATATTCTGGTTGAGTGAATTTTCTGTGTAGGCATCTGTAGCAGTCTATCTTGTTTTGCTTTGCAATTTGCACGCCTAATATGAGGCATTGCAGCCTTTCCATAGACTGAGTTGTTGAGTTCCAGGTGTTAGTGATGGATTGTTATGGCAGATTTGCTACATAGGTATTGGGTGTGTTTTTTTCCCAGGGTTTTCTGTTATTTCAGTGTCCAGAAAGGAAAAAGTAATGTGGACATGGGGAAGACTCTCGTGGCCAAAACAAAAGTTAGGGATTGTTGGAAGCTGCAGTTCAACTTCTGTGTTAAAAGTAAGTAGTTGAGGAGAGTCAGGTGATGTGGTGACCTGTGCTAGATGTGTTTAACCCAGCTCCAGGTGACAGCCCCTGAATCTTCCACCCCATCAGACATCCGACTACTTCAAACGCTAAAAAACTGCTCAGTAAGTGCTGCATATGAATATCGATCGTTATATGAATAAATCACCCACTACAATGCCTGCCAAAGTGGCTAAAAAAGATAAAGACAAACCGAAGGCCTCCTACGACAAAATGGCCGCTAGTACCGAAAAAGCTGTAGTGGGCCTAACGGAGGACTCGGCGATTGCGGCTTTAACCACAACCATAACTACAGCAGTTAATACAGCACTTTCAACTAAACTTGATAAAATTTCAGAGCAAATCAACAACCTGCAATCTGCCTTCATAGAGCTCCCTCCCAGAATTGACGCTTTGGAACTACGAGTGTCCGCGGTAGAGGAGGAAGCCTTAGCAGCAGAACACAAACTACATAAGTTGGAGCAACTGGTTCAGAGCCACGAAGAAAAGGTAGACGAGCTAGAAAAACGCTTGCACCGAAATAATTTACGTTTTATTGGCATACCGGAGTCGATTCCTGAGACCTGGCAGATCAACTTACCTAATGGCTCCCAGAAGCCCTAGGCCTTTCAGAACACCTTGGATCCCTCAAAATAGAAAGAGCTCACTGTTTGGGTAATCGCTGTCAACACAACCAGAGGCCTCGAATCGTGATAGTCCGCCTCTGCCTCCAGCACTTCAGCTTGGTTCCAGTTCTAAGGGTCCACATCAGCCCGCAACAGCAACATTCTGTTACAACTTTAAATTGAGTGAATTCTCCCGCTCCAAACTATTTGAGTGGGGATTGGCTATAAATATTTCAAATAAATAAAATAAACAAATAAACCTCTCTACAATATATAATCAACTGCAATATTTCCACAGTCTATTTTTATCTGCACTGAAGATGCATCATTTTCAAAAGCCTGTGTCTCCTCCAAACGACGGTATAGAAAAGATTTAAAATAAATAAAAATAAATAACTAAAGCAGGTAACTGTGTTTATCTGTTTCAAAAAAATTACAAGTTGCCCTCTAAAAGCTTTGATGTCTACTTTAAGTATTAATTTAGGTAATGACAAACTTGCAAAAAATGTAAAAAAAAATTCCATATTGTCCACATCACACCAATTTTTTTGATTTTGAACATAGCAAAGGTGTATTAGCATCCGGCAACATAAAACTACTGGCTGTACATACTGTATCACTAACCTCATTTACTTATCAAAAGCCTCATGCTGAATTCTTTGCATGAAATCCATATTCCCTTGTATTGCTAAGAAGGCTAATTGGCGAGGCTATTGGCCATGAGACCTCTGATCAGTTCATACAGCGAGCTGCTCTTCACCTCGCCCAGGAGGGATGTCATTTAACTTGCAGCACAAAGTCTAAGCTTATTGGTTCAACTATTTGTTTTTCCATATCTAACTTACTAAATGCTTTAGAATTTGACAACCAATCTTTCATGTATCTGGGTGGGCAAGCAATATTACACTTCTGAAAGCCAGATTTAGGGGCTCCACTAATTCTAATGTTAGATCTTCTCTGTCTGTTCTCTAAATCATCTTGCCTTTCTTTTACGTTGCTTGTCATATTTTTCAGAGTTTTCATCTTAAAAAAAACTGGCTGTGGAATCTGTTTGCTCCCCTAATATTTAATTATTTCATTTTGAGTGACTCGATCCATGAGGTCTCTAAGATTACATTTCAGGTCTGCCACAATTCTGGGTAAATTAGATCTAATTAGTTTCAGTTTAGCCATAAGAAAGATGGTGTTCACTTCAGTGACTGCCAAATCCATCTCTTGCTTAGAGTTATCATGAGTACCTCTGCTATATTTGGCCAAGGTGAACACATTTGAAAGTTTAGATATCATAATTCAGCTCTCACTGTATTCCTTCACACTCTCCAGCAAGGAAGAAGCAGGGATATAATTATGTTATATGCAAATAATTTCACAGCTATCAAGGATGAGATAAATTCCCTTTGGTGCAAATGCACCATAAGAATGTCAATTCAGGCTTTTAGCATAGTTCATGGAGAGAAAGAAAGAAAATAGGAGAACATGATACTTCCAGTTTCCCTCTTAACTCTCTATAGTACTTGTCATGAAAAGCAGGCTGCCCATCCCTCTTTTCTATGTATCCAAAGGGGAGCTCATCCAAAATGAAATATTTTAGTAATATTATTCCATATTTAAGACAATCTAAGAAAAAGAGATAAGGATAGCTCCTTTCTAGCAGATTCTTGATGCAGGTATCCTATTCTGTAGGATTACAAGTTGCTCAGGCAATTCAATCTATGCACATGTTTAGTTCTTAGATAAATCTGTGACTTTGTAATTCTTAATGCATCTTTTAGTTTATTACTGCTTTGTACTGCTGTCCTGTTCCTTGCCAATAAGAACATAAGGAATTGCCATACTGGGGAGTCAGACCAAGGGTCCATCAAGCCGAGCATCCTGTTTCCATCAGTGTCCAATCCAGGCTACAAGTACCTGGCAAGTACCCATAAACTAAGTCTATCCCATGCTACTGATGCCAGTAATAGCAGTGGCTATTTTCTAAGTGAACTTCATTAATAGCAGGTAATTGACTTCTCCTCCAAGAACTTATCCAAACCTTTTTTAAATCCATCTACACTAACTGCACTAACCACATCTCCTGGCAACAAATTCCAGTGTTTAATTGTGCGTTAAGTGAAAAAGAATTTTCTTTGATTAGTTTTAAATGTGCTACATGCTAACTTCATGAAATGCTAACTTCATGAAATGCCCCCTAGTCCTTCTATTATCCAAAAGTGTAACTAACCGATTCACAAGTACCTGTTCTAGACCTCTGATGATTTTAAAGACCTCTATCATATCCTCCCTAGATCATCTCTTCTCCAGGCTGAACAGCCCTAACCTCTTTAGTCTTTCCTCATAGGAGAATTGTAAAGGTAGTTTACAAGCTCCCTCCAACATTTTAGGATTCAAGTTTCTCTAATCCAGTTCAGATGATCCATTTTAAAGTCCCATAAAATGTACTTTTGTCCAAATGAATAGAAAGTACTTCTTATTTCCCAGCTGATAGCATAGTGGTTATCACTAAATGAGTGCCAATGGTCTTCTCTAAAATCTAACGTCTCCTCCTCCTAGGAATGAATGAGGATTCATTTCTTCAGTGACCTTCAAAGGTGGATGGGTCCCTCAGGTCTCCTACTCTCCTTTTAGATGGTAACTGTGAGTCCCTGGGCTCTTGGGAACTGAGACATAAGGTAAAAAATAAACCAATTTCCAAACATTAAACCAAACTGAGGAAAGAAGGGTGGCTAGAATTTCTTAACAACAGGGTTATGTGCTCTCTGATTGGGGTTCTCATAATCAAATGTGCTGTGGAAGTTTGCAGGAGTTGCAATGCATGCAAACTGACCTTTGGAAGCTCAATATAAATAATAACCACTGGAATAAAGAGAGAACCTTGGGAAAAGTTGAATTACTGTGGGGTTCCCTGGAAAATCCTAAAAGAATTTCTATGTACATTGGCGTAATATACAGACTTATAGCAGAAATACAGATGATTAGGGATGTGCAGTCAGAAAGTATTTGTTGCATTCGGGATACGAATTCGTCATGGGGCATATTCGTTGCATTCAGACGTATTCCGCCCCGATACGTTGATACGTGCATTCGTTTTCCGTTTCCCATTAAAGTCAATGGAAGGATTTGCAGCCTATTTTTGGCTGCAGAATTGGGGTTTTATTATCAATTTTGATGAAACTTCTGGGGATCAATCATCAAAACAACAAAAGAGCTCCAAGGTACTTAGACTGTGGCAAAGTGGCACCAAAGTAGCATGAATAGCCTAAGGCACTGTAAAGATGCAAAGGCGTACCAGAAGTGGCAAGAGTGCTTTAACAGAGGCACAAAGCAGCAGCGAGAGTGTCAAAAACACACCGCAGCTTCAAAAGAGAGCACCGATAACAGATGCATGAACCCTCGAAGGCAGCACGACAGCAAAGTGGCAAGACAAGTGGTATTGACATCCTACAGCACAATGAAGGGGGAACATAGCAAGCAGAAAGACTAGCACCAACACACTGAGGAACCATGATAGTGGCAAGAACACCACAAGGAGTTGAGTGAGTCATCTGGTATATGGCAGCAAGCCAGAGTGGCAGAAAGTTGTAGGGGCAAGACAGGCTGGCAGAGCCGAGGTAGTCAGGTCGCTGTGGTTTGATAAGGGAAAGACAAAGAGGCAAGACAAGACGAGGCTCAGCATGTGGCGGGACTGTCAACAGGGCATACTGTGCACCCGACCCATCTTGAAACAGGGACCAGGGAGTCTAACACGAGTGCTAGGACCTGAAACATGATGAACTATGCCTGCATGGGGTGGAGCATCTGCGGGTGCCGATTTTGGTTGTAGTAGCAAATATTCAAACAGAGCCCCGGGGAGAGTTCCCTTTCCTATGAGCAGGAAAGGGCTCCCTAGAATGGGTTCACCCCTAGAGTAGGGTGTTTCCATTGGTGTCCAGTGAGCTCTCGCTGGTCTTTTAAAATCCGGTGGACGTAGCTGATATACAAATGAAAGTTTTAAAGGCCGAGATTGAGGAGGGTGAATGTGAACAACGGTTCAACATGGTATATACAGGCAGGCTACAACCGGGGAGAGCCCCCTTTCCTTTGCGCAGGAAAGGGCTCCCTAGAATGGGTTCGCCCCTAAAGTGGGGGGGTTTCCATTGGCGTCCAGTGAGCTCTCCCTGGTCTTCTACAATCCGGTGGAGTTAGCAGATATACAAATGAGAATTGTCAAGGCCGAGGTGGAGGAGGTTACCATGTAAACAGCGGTTCAACATGGGTCAGAAGATAGATACAGGCTAGCTACACCCTGGGAGAGTTCCCTTTCCTTTGCGCAGGAAAGGGCTCCCTAGAATGGGTTCGCCCCTAAACAGCAGTTCAACATGGGTCAGAGAATAGATACAGGCAGGCTACACCCTTTGCGCAGGAAAGGGCTCCCTAGAATGGGTTCGCCCCTAAACAGCAGTTCAACATGGGTCAGAGAATAGATACAGGCAGGCTACACCCTTTGCGCAGGAAAGGGATCCCTAGAATGGGTTTGCCCCTAAAGTGGGGTGTTTCCATTGGCCTCCAGTGAGCTCTCCCTGGTCTTCTACAATCCGGTGGAGTTAGCAGATATACAAAGAGAATTGTCAAGGCCGAGGCAGAGGAAGTTACCATGTAAACAGCGGGTTCAACATGGGTCAGAGAGTAGATACAGGCAGGCTACACCCGGGGAGAGTTCCCTTACCTTTGCACAGGAAAGGGCTCCCTAGAATGGGTTCACCCCTAAACAGCGGTTCAACATCTGTGTGAGAATATCCTTGACAAAAGACAGGGAGGCTGGAAAGCAGTCAGAATATTGATTGGCATAGAAAGAGGCTGATTTCAAAATGGAAGAAACGACCGTAGGTAAAACATTAATAAAAAGGACTTCATCAAGTGAAGTAAAATCCCAAATGCCAGCTGTTGTGTTAGTAGAAACAGCGGCTTTGAAGAACTTTACTATTCCAAAGCTAAGAAGCAGTACTAATACAGTGTGCTTGGCACCTTGCAACACAGATAGAAAAGAGTACATAAGATGAATTATACTTTAGAAGAATCAAGATTTGATATGTGCTATCATCTGCACTCTTCCTGGCATTTTGGTGATATGAAACTTGAATATACAAACAAGAATTGTCAAGGACGAGGCGGAGGAGGTTACCATGTAAACAAACAGCGGTTCAACATGGGTCAGAGGGTAGATACAGGCTGGCTACACCCGGGGAGAGTTCCCTTTTCTTTGCGCAGGAAAGGGCTCCCTAGAATGGGTTCGCCCCTAGAGTGGGGTGTTTCCGTTGGCGTCCAGTGAGCTATCACTGGTCTTTTACAATCTGGTGGACGTAGCTGATATACAAATGAGAGTTTTCAAGGTTGAGGCGGAGAAGGGTGCATGTGAACAGCGGTTCAACATGGGTCAACAGGTACTAAGAGATAGGCTACAATACTGGGGAGAGTTCCCTTTCCTATGAGTAGGAAAGGGCTTCCTTGGAATGGGTTGGCCCCTAGAGTGGAGCACGAGCCTTCAAAGCGTGGTGACCTGGAGCAGGGTCTTACTGTGAGCATGGTCTCACTGTGTTTGCCACAGTCTAAGTACCTTGAAGATCTTTTCTTGTTCTGAACATGGGTCAACAGGTACTAAGAGATAGGCTGCAACACTGGGGAGAGTTCCCTTTCTTTGAGCAGGAAAGGGCTTCCTTGGAATGGGTTGGCCCCTAGAATGCATAATGGTACAAATTGATAGGATTTAAGCATTTGCAAACAGATCATGACTTCATAAGCAAGATGGAGGAAGTTCTCTTCTCTACCCTGAAACTAAAGAAAACTGTTTGTTTTATTTAAGGATCCATGCTGTGAAGGATTACTAGTTTTAATTGCCAGAGACTGAGATTTCCCTTTGCAACGAGGATTCAGCTGTTAGGACTGGACATGCCTGGACAAACAAGCACAGCATTCCAGGACAGAGGTCAAACACTTGTAGGAACGTAAGGCCTGGACGGGACAGGCACAGCTGTCAAGGACAGAGGTCAAGCCCATGTAGGGATATGACCTGGACGAACAGGGACAGCAATCTTGTAGGGACATAAGGCCTGGACAAACAGGCACAGCAGTCGAGGACAGAGTCAATCCCACTTGGGGACATAAGACCTGGACAGACAGGCACAGCAATCGAGGTCAAACACTTGTAGGAATTGCAGGAAGACCTTGTGAGACTGGAAAATTGGGCATCAAAATGGCAGATTAAATTTAATGTGGATAAGTGCAAGGAGATGCATATAGGGAAAAATAACCCATGCTATAGTTACACAATGTTAGGTTCCATATTAGGTGCTACAACCAAGAAAGAGATCTAGGCATCATAGTGGATAACACATTGAAATCGTCGGTTCAGTGGGCTGCGGCAGTCAAAAAAGCAAACAGGATGTTGGGAATTATCACCGATAAGAGACAATCGTACTGTAGGGCGAGTTCCCTTTTACACGGGGATCACAGATTGTGGCGAGCATGTATATGCGGTCTTGTCTTAAAGGCCTTAATCTTTCTTTAAAACGGAAAATCTCATAATGCCTCTGTATCGCTCTATGGTGAGACCGCACCTTGAATACTGTGTACAATTCTGGTTTCCGCATCTCAAAAAAGATATAATTGCGATGGAGAAGGTACAGAGAAGGGCTAACAAAATGATAAGGGGAATGGAACAGCTCCCCTATGAGGAAAGACTAAAGAGGTTAGGACTTTTCAGCTTGGAGAAGAGATGGCTGAGGGGGATATGTCATGAGAGGTGTAGAATGGGTAGATGTGAATCGGTTATTTACTCTTTCGGATAATAGAAAGACTAGGGGGCACTCCATGAAGTTAGCATGTGGCACATTAAAAAATAATCAGAGAAAGTTCTGTTTTACTCAACGCACAATTAAACTCTGGGATTTGTTGCCAGAGGATGTGGTTAGTGTAATTAGTGTAGCTGTGTTTAAAAAAGGATTGGATAAGTTCTTGGAGGAGAAGTCCATTACTCATTATTAATTAAGTTGACTTAGAAAATAGCCACTGCTATTACTAGCAACGGTAACATGGAATAGACTTAGTTTTTGCGTACTTACCAGGTTCTTATGGCCTGGATTGGCCACTGTTGGAAACAGGATGCTGGGCTTGATGGACCCTTGGTCTAACCCAGTATGGCATGTTCTTATGTTCTAAGGGACATAGGGCCTGGATGAACAGGCACAGCAGTCGAGGACAGGGTCAATCCCACCTAGGGACATAAGGCCTGGATGGACAGGCACAGCAATTGAGGTCAAACACTTATAGGGACATAGGGCCTGGATAAACAGGCACATCAGTAGAGAACAGAGTCAATCTCACCTAGGGACATAAGGCCTGGACAGACAGACAAAGCAATTGAGGTCAAACCTTTGTAGGAACACAAGACCTGGACGAACAGGCACAGCAGTCGAGGACAGAGTCAATCCCATGTAGGGACATAAGGCCTGGATGGACAGGCACAGCAATTTGTTTTTTTTCTTAATTTATTTATATTCTTATTTTCAAACGTTTCCAGCACTTCATAGTTGATTACACTCAGGTACTGAAGGTATTTCCCTATCCCCAGAGGGCTTGTAGGAACATAAGGCCTGGACAGACAGGCAAAGCAATCGAGGTCACATCCTTGTAGGGACATAAGGCCTGGATGGACAGGCACAGCAATCAAGGACAGAGGTCAAGCCCACGTATGGACATAAGTAGTTGCCAGCCCTCCAGCATCTGTCTCATGCATGCTAGAATATTGGCTGCGGTATGGGCCTGGTCTGTCAGGTGGTTGTGCAGTAAAGCCCACCTCTACCCTGATACTTGTTCAGTAATAGAGCTGCTGGCTGCCCCTGCCTCAGCAAGGTCCCACCAGTGTGCTGTCAGGGAGAGGGAAGAGTGTGTAGTGAACGGTCAGGCACAGCGTTACAGTTCAGGCCCTTGTAGGGACGTATGGCCTGGTGGACAGTGGACAGACGGGCACAGAGTTAGAGGTCAGGCCCTTATAGGGATGTACGAACTTGACAGTGGATGGTCAGGCACAGTGTTTGAGGTCAGGTACATGTGCTGCAGTGCTTATATTATCTGGAGCATAGGAGGCACTTGGAGCTGCTGCAAGGCTTTCAATTGCTTTTATTCATCTTGCCATTCACAGGGAAAATTTGGAAACCCTAGCAAAGGCAGGTTTACTTTCAAAAACACTAGCATTTCCATCAACTCTGGTGCCAGCCTTGAGCAGTGAGGGCTCATGATATCCTTTGTTGGTTGGTGGACATAACAGATATTGCTGAGCCACTTTGGCTAGGTGTGGCCAGACAGTGGACTTGTGTGCCTAATATGCTAGCGGATCTGTCTGCATGTTCTCTATTGGCTCTGAGAGATACCATGTCACTGACAGCTGTGCTGGTGTCTCCTTTGCTTGGGCAGGCTGAGAGTCAGTCATGCCAGCTGCTTTCTCTCTCGCCCGTCGCACAACAGATGAATCTTTATGGGCAACATGCCTTTGGCGTTCTGAAGTGGAGGAGGAGGTACTATCTGTCGCTCACACAGTGCTGCTCCTGCTTGGGATAGAAGCACAACTCTCTGAAGTGTCCGCTGTTTCCACCTCTGCTTCACGCCTAATCGGTCTCTGCCTATGGCGCTTCTGTTCATGGACATAAGTAGTTGCCAGCCCTCCAGCATCTGTCTGATGCATGCTAGAATATTGGCTGTGGTATGGGCCTGGTCCGTCAGATGGGTGTGCACTAAAGCCCACCTCCACCCTGATACTTGTTCAGTAATAGAGCTGCTGGCTGCCCCTGCCTCAGACTGTCCCAATAATAAAGTTCAGTCTGTTAAACTACCCTCTGCCCACTGAAGCCCAGTGCACAGAGAGACTGAGTGACTTGAATTAAACAAACTCAGTTTAAAAAAGCTGGAATTTTTGGCACAGCAGGAAAATGGATGTACATATACCTCTCCCAGCCACAACACCCTAACGGTGCTTGCTTGCAGCTTCTCTCCCTGGCACAGCGTCTCAGTCAGATCACCTAAATAATAAACTGCTTCAAACAAACACAAACAGGGCTAGCTGGCACAGACACTGCAGCCAAATAAAGAATAATTCACTTTTTTTCTTTCCTAACTAGCTAAAATTGCTCTCTGTGCAGCCTCCTTCCACAAAGCCCACCTCCCCACACCACCCCTGTAAAGAAAGTGCATGGCACGCCTCGTGCTGATGTATATATAGTGCTGGCTCAGCAGTAAAATCCTAAGAGAGAGCTGAATGACAGCGCGATTGGCTGCATTCAGTGCATTTCACAAAATGTCAGTGCTGATACGCTGCATTCCGGTCACAGTGACTCACAGGAAAGGGTCGGACAGGTTGGCATGGATACCAGAATGCAGGGTATGAGCGCTGACATTTTGTGAAATCATTGCAAATGGCGGCAAAAAAAAGCATGCGCTGCGCAACACATTAAACAGATAAGTTATATTCGTGGGGAGTCGCGATGCGTTTTGCCTCCCCATGTATATAATGGAAAGTGCAATATACATTGCGGATCACCGATACGGCGAAAATGAATGCACACCCCTACAGATGATGCAGACATAAGAGGCATCACCAGGATAACATGAAAAAGGGAGGTCTCACTTGTAGGCCATTTCAGTTTACTTGATGTGAACTGGAGTCTTCCTACTGGAACATCAACTAGTAATAGAGAAAACATGTGTTGCATTCATGGACCCTAAGGGCTGAGGCAGGATTGGCCACCATCAGCAGGTGGTCCTAGATGAAGCAAAGACCCAGCTGGAACTTTGCCTATACCAGCCCTTGTTCCCCTTGGGCTGAGCTTTTCGATGCTAGGGCCGGCAGGTCTTAGGTGACATCTCTGCTAATGGCAGAAGTGGATGTCCTTGAATAGCAGGGCTATGGGCAGGCACAGGTCAGATGAGTCCAAAGTCTGAGCAATGGTCAGAGGCAGGTGGTGGTTAAGCGTGTCTAGTACCAGGCAGAAGTTGGTGGAAGGCAGCGGTCAAGTGTATCCAAGATCATGCCGAGGTCAAACCAGGTATCCATCTGAGTGGAGAGAAGGAGCGAATAAGCTAGGCGGGCAGGCAGGCAAGGTGAAGAACAAGAGGACAACAAGAAAGGAGGTGAGGACTGAAGACAAGACACTGGAACCAAAGACAAGACTTATATCATAATCCTCTCCTCTCAGTGGGAACACTGAGAGGAGAGTATCACCGTGCTGGTGGCTGGAAAGAATCAGTAAGTACTGCTTGGAGAAATTTTTTTTAAGTATTGGGGAGAACTAAACTATTGGGGTATATTCTTTAGTATGTTCATTTGTTTTGTTTCAAATAGGTAATCAGAAAGTCAGGCAGCATACAGAACTTTGCGCAGCATGAAATGATCCTGTAGCAAGGACCTGCTCTCCTGGTGGTGCATTGTCCTCTTGCACTGAGGATGTGTTTCCCAGGGCTTCTGCCAAGGAGGGAAGGGTCAGGTCAGACATCATAGTTGGTAATTCGATTATTAGGAATGTAGATAGCTGGGTGGCTGGTGGGCGTGAGGATCACCTGGTAACAAGCCTACCTGGTGTGAAGGTGGTGGAGCTCAAGCATCACTTAGATAGGATTTTAGACAGTGCTGGGGAGAAGCCAGCTTGTCGTGGTACATGTGGGCACCAAAGAAATAGGAAAATATGGGAAAGAAGTTCTGGAAGCCAAATTTAGGCTCTTAGGTAGAACGCTGAAATCCAGAACCTCCAGGATAGCATTCTCTGAAATGTTCCACACGCAGGTCCCCTGAGGCAGAGCTACGGAGTCTCAATGTGTGGATGAGACAATGGTGCAAGAAAGAGGGATTCAGTTTTGTAAGAAACTAGGGAACCTTTTGGTGAAGGGGGACTCTTTTCCAAAGGGATGTGCTCCACCTTAACCTTGGTAGAACCAGGCTGCTGGCGCTCATTTTTAAAAAGGAGAAAGAACAGCTTTTAAACTAGAACAAAGGGAAAGCCAACAGTTGCTCAGCAGCAGCACATGGTTCGGAGGGAGATATCTTCAAAGGATTCTAATGAAGCATTAGAGTTAGGGGATCCCAACAGAGAGGTTCCACTAATAACAAAAGTAGTCCAAGTGCCTGTAATTAAAAACTCACCTGAGTTAAAAGATTCCAATTTACCCCTGACAACTAAAAAGCAGAATACTAATACAAACAAAAAACACACTTTGAAATGTTTGTATGTTATTCCCAGAAGTATAAGAAGTAAGATGGAGAATTAGAATGTATAGCAGTGAATGATGACATAGACTTAAATGGCATATCAGAGACATGGTGGATAGAGGATAACCAAAGGGATAGTGCTATACCAGGGTATAAATTATATCGCAATGACAGAGAGGAGATCTTGGTGGCAGAGTGGCACTTTATGTCTGAGATGGCATAGAGTCCAACAGGATAAAGATCCTGCATGAGACTAAATGTACAACTGAATCTTTTTGGGTAGAAATCCCTTGTGTGTTGGGAAAGAGTATAGTGATAGGAATATACTACCATCCACCTGGCCAAAATGGTGAGACAGACAGTGAAATGCTAAGAGAAATTAGGGAAGCTAACCAAACTGGTAGTGCAGTAATAATGGGAGATTTCAATTACCCCAATATTGACTGGGTAAGTGAAATATCAGGGCATGCTAGAGAGATAAAGTTCCTAGATGGAATAAAAGACAGTTTTATGGAGCAATTGGTACAGGAACTGATGAGAGGGAACATTTTTAGATCTAATTCTCAGTGCAGCACAGGATTTGGTGAGAAAGGTAACAGTGGTGGGGCTGCTTGCAATAGTGATCATAATATGATCAAATTTGAATTAATGAATGACTGAAGGGGGACAGTATGTAAATCCATGGCTCTAGCACTAAACCTTCAAAAGGGAAACTTTGATAAAATGAGAAAAAAAGTTAGAAAAAAACTGAAAGGTGCATCTGCAAAGGTAAAAAGTGTGCAACTGGCATGGACATTGTTAAAAAATACCATCCTAGAAGCACAGCAAGATTTATTCCATGTATTAAGAAAGATGGAAGAAAGGCAAAACAATTACTGGCATGGTTAAAAGGTGAGGTGAAAGAGGCTATTTTAGCCAAAAAATATTAATTCAAAAATTGGAAGAAGAAAATAGGATAAGCATAAGCATTGGCAATTTAAATGTAAGACATTGATAAGACAGGCTAAGAGAAAAATTGAAAAGAAGTTGGCCATAAGGCAAAAACTTGCAATAAAAACTTTTTAAAATATATCCAAAGCAGAAAGCCTGCAAGGGAGTCAGTTGAACCGTTGGATGATAAAGGGGTTAAAGGGACACTTAGAGAAAATAAGGCCATCGCAGAAAGATTAAACAATTTCTTTGCTTCAGTGTTTACTGAAGAGTATGTTGGAGAGATACCTGTTCTGGAGAAGGTTTCATGGGTGATGATTCTGATCAACTGAACCAATTCACAGTGAACCTGGAAAATGTGGTAGGCCTGATTGACAAACTGAAGAGTAGTAAATCTCCTGGACCGGCTTGTATATACCCCAGGGTTCTGAAAGGTCTAAAAAACTAAATTTCAGAACTATTAGTTAAAATTTGTAACCTATCATTAAAATCTTCCGATGTACCTGGAAGATGGCCAATGTAACCCAATATTTAAAAAGGTATCTAGAGTTGATCTGGGAAACTATAGACCAGTGAGCCTGACTTCAGAGCTGGGAAAAATCGTGAAAACTGTTATAAATAATAAAATCACAAAACATTAAGATAAACATGGTTTGCTGGGACACAGCCAAGGAAAGTCGTACCTCACAAATCTACTACATTTTTTTGAAGGAGTGACTAAACATGTGGATAAAGGTAAACTGGAAGATGTGGTATGCTTGGATTTCCAGAAGGCATTCAACAAAGACCCGCATGAGAGGCTTCTAAGAAAACTAAAACGTCATGAGATAGGAGGCAATGTCGTTCTGAGGATTGCAAGTTGGTTAAAAGTCAGGAAACAGAGAGTAGGATTAAATGGTCTGTTTTCACAGTGGAAAAGGTAAACAGTGGAGTACCTCAGGGATTTGTACTTCGACCGGTGCTTTTTAATATATTTATAAATGATCTTGAAAGGTGAACGACGAGTAAGGTGATCAAATTTGCAGATGACTCAAAATCATGCAGATTAGTTAAATCCCAAGCGGATTGTGATGAATTGCAGGAGGACCTTGTGATACTGGAAGACTGGGCATCCAAATGGTAGATGAAGTTTACCGTGCACAAGTGCAAAGTAATGCATATAGGGAAAAATAACTTATGCTGTAGTTCAGAGCTTTCCAAACTGTGTGTCGGGACACGTTAGTGTGTCGCCTGCAGTGTGCAGGTGTGTCGCGCAAGCCCGGTCAACTCTGATGCGAGTTTGGGCTTTTTTTTTTTCTAGAGATTCACTTTTTTTTTTTCAGTTTATGGGTTGCTTATTATTGGGTGATTTTTGCTGTCAATCGCGTTTTTTTGGGGGGCTTGGTGGGTGGAACGAGCCCAGCCATCCTTGCATTGGCTGCTGCTGCCAATGAGGCCTGGCCATGAGGAGTACTGACTGCAAGCAGCAGTGTCTGGTGATCATGGAAGGGAGTGAAGCACTTAACTGGCAACAATCAAAAAGACGAGGTACATGAGTGTGGGGGCCAGACATGTGCTGGGGAGAGAGAGATGAGTGAGTGGGGGGCAAACGTGCTGGGGGGACAGACATGTGCTTGAGGGGGAGAGATATGAGTGTGTGGGGGCCAGACATGTGCTGGGGGGAGGAGAGAGATGAGTGTGTGGGAGACAGACAATTTGTTTTATTATTGTTTCTCATAAATTATAACAATAACATGAATCTTGGAATATATATTTTTAATATAAATTTAAGGTTTTCATGAGATAGGTTGTGTCGTGAAACATTTTATTTATGTATATATTTAAGGAAACATACATAAATTGTCGAAATATGTTTCTTTCATTTAACCTTTAACCTCTGGTTTACTAGTAGACTGAATTACCGTGTCGTGAAATTATGTTTGTCTAAAAAGTGTGTCACCAACATGAAAAGTTTGGAAAGCTCTGCTGTAGTTACTCAATGATAGGTTCTACCTTAGGAGTATTCAGCCAGGAAAGAGATATAGGCGAAATTGTCAGCCCAGTGTGGTCTGGCAATCAAAAAAGCAAACAGAATGTTAGGAATTATTAGGAATGGAATGAAAATAAAATGGAGGATGTCATAATGCCTCTGTATCGCTCCATGGTGAGACCACACCTTGAATACTGTGTGCAATTCTGGTCACCGCATCTCAAAAAGGAGATAGCTGCACTGGAGAAAGTGCAGAGAAGGGCAACCAAAATGATATGGGGCATGGAATGGCTGCCCTATGAGGAAAAGCTAAAGAAGTTAGAGCTGTTCAGTTTGGAGAAGAGATGACTGAGGGAGGATATTATAGAAGTCTACAAAATCATGAAAGGACTTGAAAAGATTAATATAAATCAGTTATTTACTCTCTCAGATAATAGAAGGACCACGGGGCACTCCATGAAGTTAGCAAGTAGCTCATTTAAAACAAATCAAAGAAATTCCTTTTCACTCAGCACATAGTTAAACTCTGGAATTTATTGCCAGGGGATTTGGTTTCAGCAGTAGGTGTTACTGGGTTTAAAAAAGGTTTGGATAAGTTCCTAGAGGTTAAATCCATAAACTGCTATTACGGTAATTAATAGGGATGTGCAGAAGGAAAAAATTCATTTTGATTCAGTTTTCATTTCGCCGAGACCTAAATTTGTTGCATTAGTTTCAGGAAAGGGCTTCCTGGAATGGGTTGGCCCCTAGAGTGGAGCATGAGCTTTCAATCGTGGCGAGTCAAAGTGTAGGAGGTTTCCATGTGAATAGCGGTTCCACATGGGTCAGAGGGTGCTAAGAAATTGGCTGGCTACACCCGGGGAGAGTCCCCTTTCCTTTGTGCAGGAAAGGGCTCCATAGAATGGGTTGGCCCCTAGCATGTGGTGGTTCCATTGGCATCTAATGAATATCCAGAAGCTATTAACTGTACTTATGCACTTCAGCTGAAGACAAAGGAAATTGAAGAGCTCTCAGAAATAAGAAAACCGCTACTCAAATCCAAATCTACAATATCTACAATATCAACCTATATTGACTTTGTAGTTTACACAGTGCCTCTGTAAACTATGGGAACACAGAGGATGAACTAGAGTACAACTTCCTCCAGTTTTCTATAGCACCAGAAACATTCATGTTGGCACCTAAGAAATATCTAGGAAAAATGGCCCGTATTATGAAGGTCATGAAAACTATTGAGCATATGAAATATCCAAGCTGGACAGACAGGCACAGCATTAGAGGTCAAGCCCTTGTAGGGGCATAAAGCATGGATGAACAGGCACAGCATTAGAGATCAAGCCCTTGTAGGGATGTAAGGCCTGGATGGACAGGCACAGCATTTGAGGTCAGGCCCTAGTAAATACCCAGAAGCTATTATCTGTACTTAATACTTATGCACTTCAGCTGATGACAAAGGAACTTGAAGAGCTCTCAGAAATAAGAAAACCGCTACTCAAGTCCAAATCTACAATATCAACCTATGTTGACTTTGTAGTTTATACAGTGCCTCTTCTAGTACTAGAAACATTAATGTTGGCACCTAAGAAACATCTAGGGAAAATGGCCCATATTATGAAGGTCATGAAAACTATTGAGCATATGAAATATCCAAGCTCCAACCGTCTGAAGTCAGCTTTTTATGTTCTTACATTCCAAATGTTGCAAAACAGGAAAAAGAATATTCTGGAAAGAAGTAATGCACAAATACATGAAACTGAAATTAGAAATACTAGAACTAAATTCAGACAGGCACAGCGTTTGAGGTCAGGCTCTTGGAGGGATATACGGCCTGGACAGTGGACAAACTGGCACAGCATTTCAGGTCAGCTACATGTGCTGATATTATCTGGAGCATAGGAGGCAGTTGGAGCTGCTGCAAGACTTTCAATTGCTTCTATTCATCTTGTCATTCACAGGGAAAATTTGGAAACCAAAGCAAAGGCATGTTTATTTTCAAAAACACTAGCATTTCCATCAACTCTGGTGCCAGCCTTGAGCGGTAAGGGCTCATGATATCTCTTGTCATTGAAAATACACGTTCACTGGGCACACTGGTTGGTGGACATAACAGATATCGCTGAGCCACTTTGGCTAGGTGTAGCCAGTGGACTTGGCTAGGTGTAGCGAGTGGACTTGTGTGCCCAATATGCCAGTGGATCTGTCTGCATGTCCTCTGTGGGCTCTGAGAGATACCATGTCACTGACATTTGTGCTGGTGTCTCCTTTGCTTGGGTGGGCTGAGAGTCACTCATGCCAGCTGCTTTCTGTCTAGCCGGTAGCAGAACAGATGATTCTTTATGGGCAACATGGCTTTTGCGTACTGAAGTGGAGGAGGAAGTACCAGCTGTTGCTGATAGAGTGTTGCTCCTGCTTGGGTTAGCAGAACTCTCTGAAGTGCCTGCTGTTTCCTTCTCTGCTTCATGCCTAATCTGTCTCTGGCTATGGCACTCCTGTTCACGGACTTTTAGTAACAGCAGGTCCTTCACAAATGTGAGACAATTGGACTGTAAGGCGAGTTTCCCTTTCACACAAGGATCACAGACTGTGGCAAGCATGTATGTCTGATCTTCTGTTAAAGGCCTTAATCTATCTTGCACCTGCTTCTGAAAAAAGTCCACACAATGCAGCACCTCTGCTGTTATTCCCTCTTCCTGTTTAAAGCCCTCCAAATTTTCCTCCAGAAAATTAACTATGGGGATGATGTCAGCCAAAGTGGCACTTCTGGAACTCAGCTCCTCCATGGCATCCTTGAAGGGCTGCAGGATTTTTACCAGCTGACTCATGACTAACCAATCTTGATGCCCTAGGGGATTCTGCACACCTATGTCCATTGCTGCAGAAAGTTCATGAAGGGGTGTCTACTGCTCCACTAACCTCTGCAGCATCATATAGGTGGAATTCCACAGGATGGAAATGTGTTGAATGAGACGCTTGTGAGGCATCTCCAAATCAGTCTGCTTTTGTCGAATAACCTGCCCTGCCTTCAGTCTTCTGTGGAAGTGCGCTGTTATGTTCCTGCACTTGTGTATTAACGTATGCAGGTATTCATTCTCTTAGTGATTGGACTCCAACCCCAGAGCTGACTTCATTACCAGGTGCAGAATGTGTGCAAAACATCGGATGTTCTGAAAGTGCCCTTCAGATATTGCCTTTAACATGTTTGCACTATTGACTGTGACAAAGAAGCAAATTCTTGAAACCTGAAGATTCCTGTCTCACTGATGTAGCTGCCAGCCTGCCAGCATCTGTCTGATGCATGCTAGAACATTGGCTGAGGTATGGGCCTTGTCCATCAGGTAGGTGTGCAGTAAAGCCTAGGGGTGTGCATTCGGATTGACCGCATTAGTGAAACGCAACTCATTTTTTTTTTTAACTTAAAAAATTGATACGACATAAACGATCGGATTTCCCACATATCGAACATAGATATGTTCGATATGTGGGAAATCGCGATTGTTGAGCCAAAATAAAAATATAAACCCCCTCACCCTCCTTAATCCCCCCCCCCCCCCGACTTACCACAACTCCCTGGTGATGGAGCGGAGTGAGGACGCCATTTCTGCAATCCTTGGCGAGAAGCATGTGACGTCGGCGGCACGTCGAGTGACGCCGGCGTCACGTGATTCCCGGCTCGTTCGCAGCCGAACGAGCCGTCCGGCGCGAACTCGCCGGGAATCACGTGGCGCCGCGTCACTCAGACGCGACGTCACGTGATTCCCGGCAAGTTCGCGCCGGACGGCTCGTTCGGCCCAAAAAGAACTTTTGGCCAGCTTGGGGGGGGTCAGGAGGCCCCCCCAAGCTGGCCAAAAGTTCTTTTTGGGCCGAACGAGCCGTCCGGTGCAAACTCGCCGGGAATCACGTGACGCCGCGTCACTCGACGTGCCACCGACGTCACATGCTTCTCGCCAAGGATTGCAGAAATGACGTCCTCACTCCTCGCTCGATCACCAGGGAGTTGTGGTAAGTCTGGGGGGGGGGTTAAGGAGGGTGACGGGGTTTAAATTTTTTTTTTGCACATATGTACATATACCCAACTCATTGGATTTTTTTTATGTCCATATTGGCCGCAAGTGGGACCCCCTTTCGGACATAAAAAATATGAACATAAAATTTTGCTCTGCACATCCCTAGTAAAGCCCACCTCCACCCTGATACTTGTTCATTAATAGAGCTGCTTCGTGCCCCTGCCTCAACCAGGTCCCACCAGAGTGCTTTCAGGGAGAGGTAAGAGTGTGTAGCATTCATGGTGGTCCAGATATTGCAGGTGAAATGCACACTCCTCTCTGCCTTAGCTAGCAGCGCTTGGATGCGACTGTAATACTGGCTGTACAGGCTGGGGATGGCCTTTCTGCTAACTGTGGTTCTGGAGGGGATTTTGTAATTTTGAACTAAGACCTTCAGCAAATGCTTGAAAAGCACATTCTCCACTATCTGCAAGGGCTGGTCATCAAGAGCAATCATTTCCCCGATGCGCCTGGTTACAACTTTTGAGGCTGCCTTCCTCCTACCCCGGGATAGCGTTACCGAACACCACCCCATTTCCTCCATGGTGGGTTGTCACTTCTGCCACATGGCAGGGGGCTGCTGGCCTGACACATGACTGCTAGAAGGGACTGAGGGCCTGGGGTGACTCTGCTCCTTTTCAACCACTTTATGCTGCCTGGAAAAAGTGATCCCTTGACTGGTACTGCCACCATCCCCAGATGGCAGTACTGTTGGTTGTTGCTTCTGCATATGATGCATCATGCCAAAATTAGTTAGATGTCCCATTTGCTTGCCTCTGCTAATAGCCCTGGCACAGTAATTACACTGAGGAAAATGTGGGTCCTCCATCACTTTAAAGTGGCTCCAGATCGCAGATGTCTTTTGTGATCCCTTCCCTATAGACTTTGGGGTAGATGCTGGCATTGGAGCTGAAATAGTGGGTGCACCCTGAGAAGCAATGCCAGGGGCATCAGTCATACTCTGTGCCTGCGCTGACTGCTTTTTCTCCTCCTCATCATCAGTTTCATCTCTCCCCTGCAGCACTGAAGTGGAGGCTAAGACAGGACTAACTAATCCTCCTAAACCTTCTTCAGCTATTACTTCTTCCATTTCTGATGATGAGAATTTCACAGAAGATGAGTCTTCATCGTAATCAGAAGCAAACAGTGCCAGCACTACATTTTCAACGCTAAGTCGAGTCTGCTTTCGCACTGCTGCTTTTGGGTGTCACCATTTTGTCTTGTATGACTCAGCCTTCCCTTCCCTCATCTCCAAAGCTACATAGTCAGAAACAGGTGGTGGTGATGCATCATATTTCAATTTCATTTTTTCCCGGATGGAACTGCCTGCCCCTCCAGAGATTTTAGATTGTAACAGGTCCCTTTTTAACTTTAATGGGGGACTGGCACTGCCTTTTGAAGTGCCTCCTCTGCCAGTCCAAATCACTTGACCACGTCTAGCTTTCCCTGACATAATGGATTTAATGTCACTGCCTACTAGGGATTTCAATTAAAATAATTATTTCCAAAAGAGGCCCACTGGGCATTTGGCTTCAGAGAGCACCCCTGTCCCAATATACATGAGTCTGCAAAATTGCCCACAGGCCCATGAGGCAGTGCCTGGATGTACACTTCTACTGGGACCGCTGTATGTGCACACTCCAAGCTTGTAAGTATAAAAGAGGCCTACTGGGGATTTAGCTTCAGAGAGCACCCCTGTCCCAATATACATGAGTCTGCAAAACTGCCCACAGGTCCATGAGGCAGTGCCTGGATGTACACTTCTACTGGGACCGCTGTATGTGCACACTCCAAGCTTGTAAGTATAAAAGAGGCCCACTGGGTATTTGGCTTCAGAGAGCACCCCTGTCCCAATATATGTGAGTCTGCAAAGCTGCCCAGTACCCACTAATGCCCAGTGCACTGCCTTCTTGGCTTAAAAGTGGACTGCTGTCCCAATATATGTAATTCTGCAAAACAGCCCAGTGCCCACTTATGCCCAGTGCACTGCCTTCTTGGCTTAAAAGTGGAGTGAGTCTGCAAAACTGCCCAGTGCCCACTAATGCCCAGTGCACTGCCTTCTTGGCTTAAAAGTGGACTGCTGTCCCAATATATGTGAGTCTGCACAACTGCCCAGTGCCCACTAATGCCCAGTGCACTGCCTTCTTGGCTTAAAAGAGCACAATTAAAAAAACTGCAGTTAAATAAAAAGCCTGGCTTGCACAGCAGCAAAAACAATGAAATATCTTTTTCAATTGCAATTCTATCAAACTAGCTAGAAATTGAATATATCTCCCACCCACAACACCCAAATCTTGCTTGCAACCTACCCCAGGGGGTAAAATAAGCAGAAAAATGCCAATGCTAGCAGCTTCTCTCAGTGGCACAGACAGAGAGACCATCTCAGATCAATAAAAAAAAGTGTGATAAAAAAGAAACATGGCTAGCTGGCACTGCAGCCAAATCGAATAAATATATTTTTCAATGGAAAATTATATCAAAGTAGCTAGCAATTGAATACAGATATGAGACACTCAGACTAGCTCTGAGTAAAACCACCATCCCTGGACCACCTCCCCAGACCATCCCCGCAAAGAAAGTGCATGGCACCGCATGCTTAAGGTATAAATACTGCTGTGTCATCAGGAATAGCATCACAGAGCACTGAGAGCAGCGATTGGCTGCATTAGAAAAATGCTTAGCTCTGATAGGTTGCATTCTCGTCTCCTTGCCAACCTGTCTGACCCACTCTATGACAGGGCTGTGAGGTCACTTATGACTCACAGGAAAGGGCTGGTTTTTGCTATGGATACTCCCACATGGCCTTCTCCTATTTCAAATGGCTGCTAAGAAATCACTGCGAGCCAAAAGAATGAAACTAATATGATATGTTGTATTTGTGGGGGATCGCGATGCGTTTCGCTAACCCACGAATACAACGAATAGGGACGTATGCATTGCGGATTGCCCGTGCGTTGAAAACAAATGCACATCCCTAGTAATTAATAAGCTACAGTAGATTGTGATCTATCTTAATGTTTGGTTACTTGCCAGATTCATGTGACTTGGATTGGCCACTGTTGGAAACAGAATACTGGGCTTGATGGACACTTGGTCTGACTCAGTATGGCATTTCTTATGTTCTTATGGTCTTATGCAAGTGGAGACAAGGCTGAAGACAAGACACTTGAAGCAACTCGCTCTACAGAACAGTAAGGGGACATGTTGCTGAGGTGCTGAATGCAGATGTGAGTGAGCCCTTTATAGGGCTTTGACATGACATTATCTTCTGGTGTCACAGGCTTTTCCTGCTACTGGCTCTTTAAGAGGACAGAGGTCCAGTGTGCACATGCCTAGGAAGCAGGGATTCAGCTGGAACTGGCGGCGTTTGGCTGCATGGAAGTTGGCGATATCCTGCTGTGTCGAAGTGCAGCGGACCACGGCTTGGGGCGTGGCAGGGGGCCTCCAGCCAAGGAGGCGAGTGTGGCAAACTGCAGCCTGCAACCCACTAAACATGAAACTATGGGATACCATACAAGAGGAATTCTGCAAGCCAGAAGAGTTCAGTTGAGGAGAGGCTATTTTGGATCTCGTACTGATTAAAACTATAGAGCATTTATTTGTTTTATATTATTCTTCATGATACTTTTTTGTAATATTTTGAAGCTTTTTATATTGTAATTTTGTTGATTATTGAATTTGTTTTGCCATATGCCTTCTTCTGACTGTAGTCTGTAAAATGTGGAATACATGTACACTATTAAATTAGCCTGATTGGAATGTTCCTCTTGATACTGAAGGAACTCCGAAAAGTGTTGACTGCACCCCTCACAACTGTTCAGCTTATCCTAGAAGACAAGGGCAGATACTGAGAGACTGGAGGAAATTGGATATAATCTTGCTACACAAAAGTGAGAGCAAGAAGAGGAAGATAACTATAAACTCATTATCTGAGCTTCAGCAGTTGGCAAAAGGAAAACTGTGCTGCAGTTTGAAACAAGTAAATTGCAGGATGCCAGACAACCTGGTTTCACAAGGGGATAGAAGCACTGTAATATTTGACAGGCTTCAATAAATTATGGGAAGATGAAGTTTAACAAAGAAAAGGAATTTCAAGGAGAAGGGATCATGATTTGAACTTGCAAGATGGAAACATGAGAAAAATACTTCACCGAGAAGGTTCTAGCTGCTTGAAATAGCCTACCAGCAGAGGTGGTGGAAACTAGTTCTGTGAGAGAATTCAAGTGAGGACAGTGGTAGGAACAGGTTTGAGATACTTCAGTATTTTAAACAAATCACCTTCACGTCCTTGAGTGCAGAGGAAAAGGGAGAGTTGATAAAGGGAAAGCAAGGAGCAGTACAGACCACACTTGGGAAAGGTGCCTGAATGCTGGTTTATTATTAGATAAGGCAATAATAAAAAACATCCCCTGGTTTATGATGCATTGTAGGTACAAATAAATAACTTCAATCAAAGCTGCAAATAATTATGGCTAAGATAAAGCTTAAATTCAATCCACTTTTCCAGTACAGGTCAGTTCCACAATCATTTCTCTTCATGGACAAGCACAGTCAATACTTGAGACACAACTTTTAATTACAATATTAGCACAGGGGTTCACGATGTTATATCATATAACATCAATAAAGGAGGAGTGCAAAAGAGCACATCAGCTAAAAGTATATACAAGGCAAGGAGGATGGTGTGAGCAAAAATCATCAAATGCCCACAAAACGTAATGGACGCGCAAATGCTCCTGTAGAGCAGCCATAAGGAGTTTAAAAATGTTTAAAAATATACTAAATTAAAATAGTGCAAACTAATTTTCAATTTATTATGAAAAATATCCAAGGAAAGCAAGAGTATTAATGAATAGTCCTACAAATTAATTTTTAAACCTGGTTTTGAAAGTATTGTGTGGTTTTCAACCATAAAATCAAAATAGATGCTAAGGGGCAGATTTAAAAACCTGTGCGCGGGCGCAGATTTGTTCGCACAACCTGGCACAAACAAATCTATGCCCGATTTTATAACATGTGCACGCAGCCGCGCGCATGTTATAAAAGGGTCGGCGCGCGCAAGGGGGTGCACAATTATGCAACTTGTGTGCACCGAGCCGCACAGCCTGCCTCCATTCCCTCCCGTCCCCCTGCACCTTTCCCTCCCTTCTCCTCCCTTCCCCTCCCTAGCCCGCCCCCAGCCCTACCTAGAACTCCCCCTTACCTTTGTTGAAGAAGTTAATGCTGCCTCCTGGCAGGCTAACTTATGCGGGCCGGCCGATGGCCGGCCCGCAATCCCGGGCACAGCAACAAATGGCCACTGTGCCTGGAGGCTCAGGCCCCGCCCTGCCCCCGGACCACCCAGGACCGCCCACTCCCCGCCCCTTTTTGCAAGCCTTGGGACATCGTGCGTCCCGGGGCTTGAGCGCACCGCCGAGCCTATGCGTAATGTACCCGTGTAACCCTTTCAAAATCTGACCCTAAGTGTAATGAATCCAACTTTATTTCATTAATGAAATATTAAGTATGGTTTGTTCGCTGCTGGGCAAAGTTATTTTCTTATTTGTTTAGATATATCAGCATTCGATATGCCCGATCATACGATAATGATGTCTAGGCTAGCTGATTTTGGTATTTGTGGCATAGTATGTAATTAGTTTAAAAAAGGTTTGAATAAGTTCCTGGAGGAGAAGTCCATTATCTGCTATTAATCAAGTTGTCTTAGAGAATAGCCACTGCTATTACTGGCATCAGTAGCATGGGATCTACTTAGTGTTTGGGTACTTGCCAGGTACTTGTAGCCTGGATTGACTACTGTTGGAAACAGGATGCTGGGCTTGATGGACCCTTGGTCTGACCCAGTATAGCAATTTCTTATGTTCTTATGTAATATAAAAGTCATTTGAAGTATTGCTGACAAAGATCACTTGTTGCCATGGGAGAAATATTTAATCTCGACCCCGGCATGAGCTGTGTTTCAAGGTGAAGCTTTATCAAGGAGAAGCAAACATAAAGCAAGATTGGTAGCAGTCTATAAGGCTTATAAACTGCTACCAATTTTGCCTGTATGTTTGCCTCTCCTGCAGGTCGCAGGAAAGCTAGATTGGAACCAACAGGCTAGAACTCCCCAGTAATCAACTGATCGATACCAATGGGTTGACAACAGCTGGGTTTCATCCTGCATGGTCACAAGGATCTATGTGACTAGATGTCCAGGCAAGGGCCTCACTAGTTTTCTGGTAACTGTCTTACTAATTTTGGTAATTTTATAACAAAGCTTGATGGCAAAACATGGGCTGGAGGATTGGGTGCAGGATTAAGTATATTCATCTACCTAGGATGACAGAGAATAAAACAGGGAAACAAAAAAACTAACTTGAATACTGAGTGATATCCTAAAAGTGGTCAAACTTCTACAGCTGGCATCTGGGATATATCCTTAACAGTGTTGATACAAATAACTGGGCAGACTGTCAACCTTTATGTTACTAATTATCATAAACTGTGTCTGTTTTTAATTTTGACTGCACTCTAATATATTTTATTGACTAAGTTTTTCAAAAACCCACTTACATAGGTAAAGTACATAGTTACATGTGTAAAACTCACATGTAAATGCTGTTTACAAGCAGGCCCTATGTGATTATTGCACATGATTTGATTTAGCATGTGCTTTTTTGAATTACTGCTAACTAAAAAAAAATAATCAAAATTTGTGTATTGTTTTAGATTTCTCAGTAAAAAGGACATGAAACAATATAGACAATGTTGTTTCAAATGAAAGCACATCCTAATAAAAGTATGCGCACAGTTCCACAACTGATGTGTTTTTACTCACATTGTACTGGAGGTATTGTTATGACTTCACCTGCTACGCTGCCTCATCATACCTGACTATGATGCCTTCCTGCCAGCAGAGGTCTCCTCAGAGCTCCATTCCATACTATCCACGTCAGCTTTTCATTGTTCATCCAATTCAGCCTGTGGTGCAGCCTCTTAGCCACTAGGAGTCATCGGTGAACCTTATCTCCAGCCTTGCCAATCTCCTCCTCATCCTTGCCTACACCACACCCAAACCTTCACATCAAGTCTGACTTGGTTTCTTGCCCTGACCCCTTGCCTTGCGGCCTCTGGGCCATTTTGCTCCTTGCTTTAGTCTTGTGGCCTTCTCAGGCCTTCTACCTTGACTCAGCCTTAGCCTTGTGGCCTTCTCAGGCCTTCTGCTTTGCCTCAGCCTTAGTCTTATGGCCTTCTCAGGCCTTCAGTCTAGCTTATCTCTGTGGCCTTCTCAGGCCTGCTGCCTACCCTATGGCCTCCAGGCCTCCTAGTATCCTCTTGTCTAGCTAGCCTACAGTCTTTTGTGTTCAGTATTCCTTGTTCATGTGTCCTGTCCTTGTCTTGCTCAGCCTGTGTCCTGCCCTGTGTCTGTCCTTGAATCAAGCCCCAGTTCCAGTCCTTGCTTGCATGCAAACCCAGGCCAGTTCCAATCCTTATCTGTACTCTGTTATCATATCAGCTCCTGCCCTTGCCAGCACTCTCCAAGATGTACCAGTGCCATAGCCAAGCTTTACTGGCCCCCAGATTCCAAGGGCTCAACCTGCGGGGGAGGGGGCTGGCTAGGCGAAAGACCAGCCCTAGTCCTGACCTGCCATCTCATGGCACTCCCCGAGTAATGTTCCCTCAATCCAGACCAGTCAACCCTAACAGGCATTCCCAGGACAGAGTTAAGACAAAGGAGAAAACTACACAATAGTTCTAAATTTTGAAAACTATGCATGTGTCTTGTCCTGTTTTCAAAGTAAAAGTCTGTGCATAGTTCTATTTTGAAAATTGCTGGAAAGATCGCAGGTAAAAATAGCCTCAGACTTTGAAGCTAAGTGGATAATAGGAAAATTGCCCCTAAATGAAATGAAAAGGGATGGAGTCTTGGGATGGTAACATTTACTTCAGAATTTCACCAATCAATGCCATTTATGTGACTTACCAGAACAATATCAGTACCAATAGCATACACCCGTCAATCAGATCAATCATTTCTGGCATGCACAACCCTCCCCCTCCAACAAAGAAAACAAAATCTAGCAGAAGGAGTTCAAAGTACAGCAGTACCAGCTGCTGCAGAAGGAGAAATTATTTTTCTTACAGCTTCATTGCTAAATCACTTTACAATGGCAAGTGAAAAAGTGCATGGAGAAATAGAAAAGTAGGATTGTGCAGATGGAAGTTTTGTTTCAGTTTATTTATTTTGTAGGTCACAATGATTTGTTTGGTTCATTTCAAACAAACAAACACAATTTCTTTATTTTAATTATTTGTTCATTTGTTTTCCTTTGAAGTCAATGGGGGGAAGCAACACAACCTATTTTGGACTCCCAAATTGGGGTTTTCTAATCATTGCTAATGAAACTTGCGTGTAGAAATCATCATAAGGGTGAATGCACTACAATGCATTAAGACTGTGTCAACCTGGCACCAAAAGTGACATCAATAGCCCCAGGACTCACAATAGGGCTATGACAGCAGTCCTCCAAGGCAGCAGCAGAGGAGCAAAAATGCAGGAAGAGTGGACAGAGAACCCCAATGCTCCAAATCTGGGACAAAGTGCATAACAGTGGTATGAACACCCCAAGGAGGCATGAGAGGGGAAAAGTGACACTGAGTGTGGCAATGACCAACACAAGGCACCATGAAGGAGGAAGGAAGGTCAAAGCAGCTTATAAAATGGCATGAAAACTCCAAAGCAGCCACCCACAATGGGAAGAACACCCCAAGGATCCAAATGAGGGGCAAAGGGCACCAACCAAATTAATAGGGGTGTGCATTCGTTCCCTATGAATTGGGAATCCACAATGTATAGGGCCCTATTGGTTGTATTCGTGGGGAAGCGAAATGTATCGCGATTCCTCACGAACACAACAAATCTTCGTCGAATTATTCAGCCGCCTAAAAGAGTCAATTTAAACAAACCCCCACCCTCCTGACCCACCCAAGACTTACCAAAACTACTTGGTGGTCCAGTGGGGGGTCTAGGAGCCAACCCCTGCACTCACACCCTCGGCTGCCGGTTTCAAAATGGCACCGATAGCCTTTGACCTACTATGTCACAGGGGCTACCGGTGCCATTGGTGAGCCCCTTTCACATGGCCATCGGCACCATCTTGTGCTCCTACCATGTGACAGGGGCTGACCATGTTGGTGCCAGGTCAGCCCCTATGTCCATATTGACCCCCCCTTTCGACTTATGGACTTATGAACATAAACTTTTTGTCTGCACAAGGTTAGACACAGGCCTGTCTTTGGCCTAGACTTGGGCCTATGTGATGGGTCACAGTCTCTGGCTGGAGGTCAGTATGAGCTCTAGGCCTAGGCTTAGGACTGGGCCTTGGCCACAGAACTCAGCTTTGGGTCTGGGCCCTGGCCCATTTTTTCTTTCACAATGAAGTTAATAGAGTCTAATCTCATTGATTTTATTGTAAAACAAAAAAAGCAAATGAAATGAAGGAACAAATATTTTTTTTTTCATAACAAATGAACTTGACAAATGACTGTCATCTACAAAACATTGAACAAACCAAATCAAACTTTTACCCTGCACATCCATAGATGTTAATAGTAGGTGTAAATTAGAAGTAATGACAGCAGTATACAGAGTGAGACAGTATGGGAGATTGAGCAGTGTTTCCCTGACTGGAAGTACAAAGTCACACTGCCTTTTGCAAAACAGGTTTAACTTTTATTTATAATATCAATACAGCTCAGCGCTGGATTGCCTACATTAGCAGTATTCACTTAAATACAGGGTTTGTAGATGGCCTTGACTCTGAACAGTATAGGCTCACTCCCTTCTAGTTTAGACAGAATGCTTTATAGGAGCTGCCAATCCTGGAGACGTGGGGGTCTCCTGAACCTAGATGGGCTTACACTCTTAGGTTCTGGTCCTGCTCTCAGGCCTCTCCCTGCCCCAGCAGAGTCCCGACCACAGATCTCTCTTCCTCTGTAGTGTTTAAGGTGGACAAGGTATCTATCCTGGTCCTGCACATGCAACAAGAAGGAAAGCAGGGTTACTCTATTACAACAGAAATACAGAGTGGCATTAAAACTTTCTAAGTCATATAGAGTGGGGAATCACAAAACTCCCAGAGGCTTCAAAATGCCCAATGTGCAGAGTGTGAATGGAGTATTTAAAAAGGCAGAGGGGCATCAAACCTCCTGTGCAGGCAGTGGATCACAAGCAGCACAGCTGCATCAAAACCCCCAAAGTGCACAGATTGTGAGTGGGGTAATTCAGACAGAACAGAGGCATCAAAACTCACAAAATATTGAGTGCAGGTAGGGTATTGCAAACAGCAGAAAGGCATCAAAACCCCCAAGGCTCAACATTCGGGCTGGGTATTACAAACAGCACAGAAACATCAAAATTCCAAATGCAACATGAGAGGGGCAAAGGGAACCAACAATATTTGTATGAATAGCCCAAAGCCGAGAAGGCACGAAGAGAGCAGCAAAGGTAGCACCAACAATGGTATGACTTTCCCAATGCACCACAATGAGGTAAAATGATAACAGTAATGGCAGTCATTCTCCAAGGCACCATGAGACAGCCAGGAATAGGCTGGTCAGAAACAGTGGCAGACTTAGAGTCAGAAAAGAAGTCGGGTAGAAGAAGAAACTTGGAGACAAGGAGTTATTAGCTGGATGAGAATATTTAGGGGAAGAAGAAATACATTGGGCAAAACTAAAAGCAGATACCATAAGGGCAACTAATCTTTTTGTTAGGATGGTAAATAAAGGGAAGAGGAAAAAGGGACCATTGTGGCTTTTTAAAGAAGCAGCTGAAAAGATAAGGGAGAAAAGGTTAGCATTCATAAACTTCAAGAGATCACCGAAAGAAAAAGACAGGTGACAAAATCTGAAAAAAGCTGGGAAAGTATTTAGGAATGTGAAACTTCAAATAAAAGAAAAAATAGCAAATACAATAAAACAGGGGGAGGGGGGCAAGACTTTTTTTGAAATATGTTAGTGATAGAAGACGTGCAAAAGTGGCATTGTGAGGCTCAAAGTGAAGGGAAGGAATATGTAGAGGCTGATAAGGAAAAAGCAAAATTGCTTAACAAATATTTCTGTTCAGTGTTTATTGTGTAAGGGCCTCGATCAGGACCATATCAATCAAACACAAATACGATTGGAAGTGAGGTAAACCTCAATCAAATTTCAAAACAGTGTGTTTGTGAAGAGCTAACTAAACTTAAAGTAGATAAGGGGATGGGGCTGAATGGGATACATGCAAGGGTATTAAGGGAACATAGAGATGTCCTGGCAGCTCCGCTGGTTGACCTTTTCAATGCTTCCTTAGAGTATGGAGTAGTTCTAGAGGAATGGAAAAGGCAGATATGGTTCCTATTTATAAAAGTGGAAGTAAGGAGGGTAGATTCAGGAGTAATCTTAGGAAATATTTTTTTTATAGAGAGGGTGGTGGATGCATAGAACAGCCTCACAGTTGAGGTGGTGAAGACAAAAACATTATCTGAATGCAAGAAAGCATGGGATAAATACAGGGGATCTCTAAGGAAGTGATGAGAATTATAATGATAAATTAATTGGATGGTTGGGCAGATTGGAAGGGCCATGTGGTCTTTTTCTGCCGTCATGTTTCTATGTTTTTATAAACAAAGGAGAATCAGGGTGGGAAAACTAGGGCAGGATCCAAAAGATGTACAACAAAAAAGACAAAGAACTAGAAAAAAGGTAAGTTGGGAGGAGAAACCTGTAGTTTTTTTCTTTATTTACATTTTATTTTGATGCGAAAACACTCCAATATAATCAAGAAAGAAGCAGAGTAGAAGAACTAGGCTGGGATCCCAGCACAAAAAAGCATGGAGGCATCCACAGCTCTAAGATATAGTGTCAGGGGCATGGAAGCTAGGCATAGTGGCAGTATGACTCCCAAATCATAGTGTCAGAAGTATAGCAACAAGGCAGATTGCTAGCAAGATCCCTAGGGTGCATCATCAGTGGCATGGATGGCAGCAAGGAAAAGTGGCCGGCAAGACCCCCTATAAGGTAGATCAGAGATATCATAGTAAGACAGAATGATAGCAACAAGGCAGATTGCTAGCAAGATCCCTAGGGTGCATCATCAGTGGCATGGGTGGAAGCAAGGAAAAGGGGCCAGCAAGAACCCCAAGATGGTTTACTAGGGATTTAGCAGCAAGGAATAATGTCAGCAAGATGCCCAAGATGGTTTATCAGGGGTATGGAAGAAAGGCAGAGTGGCAGCAAGACCCCCACGGTGGTGCATCAGAGGTCTGACAGTGAAGTAGTGTGCCAGTAAGTCCCCCAATGGTATAGCATCAGGGTCATTCAAGGCAGCAAGTCAGAGTATCAGGAAGAACCCTAAGGTGTAGCATCAAAGGTAGCAAGACAGAGTATCAGCAAGACTCCCAAGGAGGTACTTCAAAGAGAAGACAGCAAAGCATTGTGGCATCAGTGCCATAGGCAAGGCACAGTGTTAGCAACATCCCCAAGGTGGTACATCAGGAGTATGGCTGCAAGGCAGAGTGCCAGTAAGACCCCCAGTGTGTAGTAACAGGGGCATGGATGCCAGGAAGGCATTGTGGAAGCAGAATCACAATATAGTACATCAGGGGTATGGTAGCAAGGCAGAGTGCCAGCAAAAACCCCAGAGTATAGCAAGTTCCCCCAGGGTGTAGCATCACAGGCAGGTTCAGCAGCAATTCAGAGTAGAAGCAAGATCCCCAAGGTTTAGCATCAGGAACATGGATGGTAGTAATTCAGAATGGCAGCAAGACCTCCAAGGTGTAGCATCATGCGTATGGCAGCAAGGCATAGCAGCAATAAGACCTAAAAGGCACAGTGGCAGCAAGATCTCCAAGGTGTCAATCACATGGAAATTCTAGGAAATCCAGCTAAGGCAGATTGATTTTCATAAAGATCAACCTTTCCATCAACTCTCATGCCAGCCTTGAACAATTAAGGTTTACAATAGCATCTGATATGTTAATCACACCACAGAAGTCAAATTCCTCTCCCAATATATAACAATCAAATATGGAGAGGGAAAAATATATATTCCCGAAAATATTAAAATACTTATTCAATATATGTAAATAAAGAGAAAGGTATCATACAGTCAAAGTGCCTATTAGTGTCAATCCACCGTCTCCCGCCCACACAGGGCCTCAGACGGTATCAGCTCTTATGCCACTATGAATTATAATCACATACCCACTCTCTTATACATGTATATTTTTTGATTTTTTTATATGTAATTCCTTTATTATCAAATAAATACAATGCTATAGATATATCTCTGTCATAGCACTAATGTCTTAGTTCAAAAATTCCCAAAAAATAGATACTTAGCTCAATCAATAGCGTATTGATATAATATTTTGCTGATACTGTATCATTTCAATGAATCATAAGTTGTTCCCAACACAGACCATGTTTCGGCTAAATTAGCCTTCATCAGGGGATTTTCTTTTGTTCAAACATTATCAACTCGCCACGAACTCTTCATATCTCCACTTCTTTCTCTGGAACAAAACTGTTCTCAAAACCGGGTATTCTTGCCGACACAAATTTAACAATGGCACCAAAACGCTCATTGTTAAATTTGTGTCGGCAAGAATACCCGGTTTTGAGAACAGTTTTGTTCCGGAGAAAGGTGTGGAGATATGAAGAGTTTGTGGCGAGTTGATAATGTTTGAACAAAAGAAAATCCCCTGATGAAGGCTAATTTAGCCGAAACATGGTCCATGTTGGGAACAACTTATGATTCATTGAAATGATACAGTATCAGCAAAATATTATATCGATATGCCATTGATTGAGCTAAGTATCTATTTTTTGGGAATTTTTGAACTAAGACATTAGTGCTATGACAGAGATATATCTATAAAAAAAAAAAAAACTACCAATAAGCACCAAATTAACTTTAGAAGGATTTCTAAACGCTATTGAGAAACCACCAATTGAATCCTTCGTGATCAATTTATCAAATCAATATGTAAATTCCTGATCTCAATTGAGTAAAGCAATTTGAACGGCTATTAACTAATATGTTTTTAAAAAAAACCTTTTAGGAAAGAGAGGAACGTTTCATATATGATTATCATAGATCCCCACAGGGGTAATATGATTGTGATTATAATCATAAACGGACCTCCTCCATCCAGTGATGAACACCAAGTGAAAATCTTTCAAAAGTGTATTTTTAAAAAAATTGTCCTTGTTAGTAATGGTGAGTAAAATCACTCTATCAATAATGAACTGAAATGTGAATGTCCCGGCAAAATTGTAATGATCCCAACAAAGGGTATAGATGATTTCAAGCGCTTGTAAACAACCTCGCTAGGCATAAGGAGTTATATCTGAAGGCTTAATAACTAAGCTCATTCAACATCCCGACTTATCTGATAGTCTTGATGGGTGACCGACGCAGCCACGTTTCAGGTCCGTTCAAGGACCTTTCATCAGGGATATTGTCCTCCTTAGATGTGTAGTCGGTGAGTGTTGAGCCATTACATGCGATTCAGATCACGTTGTTTATGCTATTATGTGTACCTGTCCCAAGGTATACATCAGAAGAACCACCAGGAAAATTAGAATACGCTTGAATGAGCATAAATCCAAATTAAATACAGAGACTTTGACAGCTCCCATCATTCCACACTGTGTTCAGCAAAGCCACGCTTTCACAGATTTAAAATGGACAATTTTGGATCAAGTGTTGACATCTCCCCGTGGGGGTGATCGGATTAGACAGATTATGAAGAAGTCTCTGATGCTCCACTAACCTCTGCAGCATCAGATAGCTGGAATTCCACTGGGTGTCAACATCTTGAATAAGACACTTATGAACCATCCCAAATTCTTCCTGGCTTCTCACAGAGAAGCTGCTACCCTTCTCGCTACAACGAAAATTCCATGTTGGTTCAGCCCAGAGACAGTAGTCGATAGGTGGCATAGTCCTACTCTGGACTGGGTATGGTACTGGAACTTGGGCACCAATGGAACAGAGAATAGCTGGAGGCGCTCGAGCAAAGATAGGCCAAAGCCTGATAAGTCAACGTCTAGGGAATAGGCTAGGAGAGGCGTCAATGACAAGCTTGGAGCAGGGCCAACGGCAAGCGGAGGTCGTGGAAAGCAATGTAGAATTCTGAACGCAGAGACGTCTATGGCATAGTCAATCAAGGTGATGGTCTGATCACGGAGAAATCAGGCGTAGTCAGGCATAGCAGAGGTCCGGGTCCGGAGATAGGCTGAAGCGTAGTCAAACAAAGCAAAGTCGATATCCGTAGAGTCAGTCCAACACATAGACAGGGAAGGAATGATGAAGACAGGAACCGGGAACATCGAAGGTCAAGAACAAGGAATAGAGAGGATTCTCTATCAGCAACGAGTACTCGAAGTATGAAGATACCTGTTACAAAGGCCATCCCAGCCAGGCTGCCGCCTTCCCTAAGGTCCATAAATTCACATATGTGCACATAATATAGACCCAGTGACAGAAAACTCACAACGACTCCTCCTGATGACATCAGCCCTATCAAACTATTTAAGGAAAGGTCCCGCATTATTGCCTCATATCAGCAACAGGTCTTCTGCCTAGAGCAGTGCGTGTTGCTCCTGTGTTCCTGTTTGCTTCTGTGTTCCTGTTTCCTTGTTCTTGTGTTCCTGTCCTTTGCCTTGCCTAGCCTGTCTCATTCAGCCTTGCCTTGTCCAGCCTGTTTTGTCTAGTCTTGTCCTGCCCTGCCTGTATTGTCCAGTGTATCTTGTGTGTCTTTCTCCATCCTTGGCCTGACTTCCTGATATTGACCTCTTGCTTTGGATCTGACCACATTTGATGCCTCCTGGACCTAATTTCTTGTTTTGGACCTGACCATGTTTGCCTGCCACCTGGATATGACCTCTTGCCTTGCACCTGATTAAGCTTGCTTGCTGGCTGCCCTGACCCTTAGCCTGTCCCAGTATCTTCAGCCTGCTGCCTGTCATGCCCTTGGATTCTTGCTTTCTATACCACCTTTGTAACCCACCTAAGTCTTGCTGGCTGCCAGAACCAAAGGGCTCAACTTGCAGGGAAGGCAGCTGGTTTAGGTGAAGATCCAGCCTGTCCTGCATCAGGGCACGTTTGCCAGCTGTTGACATAGGCTTCATAGGTTTGCCTACGAGCCGTATCAACTACGCCTCAGCATAAAGATCTCATACCCATGCCAGTCATTATATTTGTTTAGCCATTGCCCCTTTCATCCATCTTTCATGGAGCGGACCATGATATTCATCCCTATCTCCGTCCCAATCTACTCTGTGCCCTGCATCTCCCTCTTTTTTTTCTATTACACTTCATACCCTACATCCCCCTCTTTCTCACCTTAATTCTTGCCCTACATCTATCTCTTTATCTCCCCTACAGCTTTCCATAGATCTCCACTTTTTATAACCCTCCAATACTTGTCCTACATTCCTGTTTCAATACCACCCTCTGTTTAACCTACATTCCCCTTTCTCTCCTCCACTCACTCCTTGTCCTGCAACCTCCTATTTCCCCCTCTATTCCATGTCCAGCAGCATCCTTTCTTCCTTTCCAACCACCCATTGCCCAATAGCACCCTCTCGTCTCTACTACTCTTTCCCTGTCTTGTAGTGCCCCCTCTCTCCTCCTCCTCACCCCCTACACAACAGCAGTTCCTTTTCCCCTCACCCCTGCTCAGTCAGCTTTCTCTCTAAATACCTGCTCAGCAACTGCAAAGCCAGCCCACTTTGACAAAAATCCTGCCCTAAACTCCTCCCCCTTTTCAAAATTAGCATCGCACCATGCGTTATGCTGCTTTTTGCATGTGAAAACGCTTTAACGCATGCAAAATGACCATAATGCAAGTTTGAAAATAACCCCCTTAGTGAGATAATGCCAAATATTGGTGTCTATCTGGCTAATTTATTTGGAGAAGTGATGCAGCTCCTGGAACACCTTCAGGTTATCTGCTAAGTTTTAGCTAACTGACTACTTGGCTGGATATCTCAGAGGCATTTAGTGCATAGGAAATTTCAAACCCGGCTAAGCACTGAACTTAGACAAACAAGCTGAACAACTTCAGAGCATTCTTATCTGCTTTGGTAAGATTTCAAAATATTCTCTGTTTTCTTCTCTCTAGGTGAGTTATATCTCTTAACACCAATGGTGAAAAGTAAGGATATATGAGTCCAGAGGTTCTAAGAGAACTTATTACCACTGAAAAATGCAATGGCTGAAGCAGTTGTATTGAAAAATATAATTTCAACTGCAATGATCTGATGAATTGCTGAAAATCAACCTGATACTGCAAAGAATCATGATAAACTGATAACTATTTTATATAGGAACTTAACTGATCGCAACCCTTTTTGCATTTTCAAAATTGTCATTCAGGAAGTTTGAAATTGTGGTTACTTTACAGCCAGTTCATACACCTATGATATCTGTGCACAGACATCATTGACTATAAAAGACGTATATCTTTTGGGTAACTGATGTTTACAGCCGATATCACTGTGTCAAAACTGCAGTATTAGCAAAAATTAGTGTTATTCTGACTCACTTGTGTTTTGCAGTACATGATTTTGGTGACCAAGATCTTGGCGATCATGAAGTGATGCAATTTCATGATGTTTTTGTTGAATCATCTAGGATTGCCTTTTTGAGTGGAAGAAATCTGAGACTAGCTGTAGTCTGCACTGAGATCTCATTCTCTGACTGAGAATTTGATGGGGGCACCAGTTTATTGTAGGGATGTGTGCAGGCAAAAAGTTTTCATTGCGTACGTGATCCGTATTCGTGGGGGGTCAATTCCGTTTCATGCGGAAGTATGGAGAATTCAATAAGTTGTTGATCTGTAAATACGTTACTACTAAATTAACTACAACCCTCCACCCTCCTGACCCCCCAAGACTTACCAAAACTCCCTGGTGGTCCAGCGGTGGGGTCCGGGAACTCACTCAGACCCTCGGTGCTAGTTTCATCACAGCGCCGATAGCCTTTGTCACAGGGGCTACCGTGCCATTGGTCAGCCCCGTCACATGGCCATCGGCGCATCTTGTGCTCCTACCATGTGACAGGGGCTGACCAATGGCACCGGTAGCCCCTGTGACATAGTATGGGCAAAGGCTATCGGCGCCATTTTGAGTCCTGGCGTCGGACGGCAGGCCGCTCCAGGACCCCCGTTGGACCCACAGGGACTTTTGGCCAGCTTGGGGGGGGGGCCTCCTGACCCCCACAAGACTTGCCAAAAGTCCAGCGGGGGTCCGGGAGCGACCTCCTTTCAAGGTAAGAGAGGTAAGTCACCTAATTATTGAATATTGTCTTGTCAATTCACATAAGTTTAAAGACCTGTGTGTGACTATGATTGAACGAGTCGAGAATGATTGGGAGAGGCAGCTTGCTTGATTATAATAATGCTGGATCTTCCAGCTGAATATTGTGGGGACCATATTCAGCCGCTGAGCTGCCGCTGCTATTGGACATATCGTCGGCTTTCTCGGAGGTGAGTCAGGGAGCCTTGACTTTGTCACGGAGGCAGGGGGCCCTGATTTTTCTTCCGCGAAGACAGCTTTGAATATTGTTGAACTGAATCCTTCTGTTAAGGGGGCCTCCGGAGCCGTTGCTCCTATATCTTTGGCCCTGATATTGGCCCCCTCCAGATGGCCTAGCTGAAGGTGTTCTTCAGAGTCAAGGTGATGTGGAGAACGTCCCAGTTGTTAAGTTTGGTCTGAGTAAATCCCCCGTGATTACCTTAGAAGCTGTTTGGAATTCTTTAGTGACTTTGGAAACTTCTATTTCATCTCTAAGGTTGTTTTGGATAGAAATAATCGAGTTCTTCTTAATTCAAATTCATTTTCATCCCAGGGAATTAAGCTTGTGGCACTGGATGGATACTCGGCTTACTTGATTGGAAAGAATTCAGCAAAAATTCAGCAAAATCTGGTTCAATCAGACCAGATATACTCCAGAAAGTTTGAGAATATTGAAAATTCCTTGTGATCCCTCAATCTGAGAATATGAAGTTCTCCTGTTATTAAATTGATTTCTCCTGCAGATTTGTTTAGAAAGTATATTCCCAATGCTGCGATGCCTGTTACAATTAAGGCTTATTACTTACACCAACCAGAAGAAGCCCTAGGCGAGAATTTACCCCAGGATACTGCTTTGGACCTTACGAATATTCTTGAAAACTCGCAATCTACAGATATCTCGCAAAGAGGAACTCTTTTGGTGTCTTTTGCTTTTGCTTCGACCGAAATAACATCTTAGATTTTACCTTCAAAATTGTTCTTCATTATATTATGGTCAAAAGATACGGATATATCCTGACCTTACTAGAGCTACCCAACTTCATAGGAAAAAATTTCTCTCAATGCGCTCTGAGGTATTGTCTAAGGGGGGGGGGGGGGGGTCAATTTGTTTTGCAATATCCCTGTAAGTATTCTATTCGACATCTTGTTGTTAATTATATATATTTTTTTAAACCAACTCAACTCTGGTCTTTCTTAGATTTGCACCCTTAGTAGTCGCTCTAATCGTCCAGCTTTATTCAAAATGACACTGGTGTTTGTCTTCTCAACATGCTTTTTACTTAATTTCTTGGTGTTATACATTTGCTTATTTTTCTCTTGTATGCCCCTCCCCCATTTTCCTTTTATTATATGAGGATGCTTGAATTTTCTTTGCTTATTTTTATGGCACTGTTTATAATCCCTGCTGTATGCCTCATGTTACTGTACAAGGTATTCTTGTCTTTATTTTGAAATGCATAATAAAACAAAAAAATTGTGTGCACATGTGGGCATGGCCAGGCTATTTTATAATGAGCATGCATATGTGCCGTGTATCTGGACGTGCCCTAACGCACATGCTCCAAGATGTGCCTGCATCTCAGTTTGAAAGTCACCGTCCAACAGTTTAACTTATTTTTTCTTATATTTTGCAATATTAATTTACTAGATCACTTTTAAGTAAAGTTTGTTTTTGGTTTTACTTCAGTAGAGTAATGATTTGAATCTTTCCTTTTCTCTCAGTCCCATTATTTGGGTTTAGTATTTTTCTTTTTTAGAGGGTATCAAGGTACATAGCATGGATATCCAGGTTTTACCAAATGGAGGCACTGATGTTCTTATCCTGATAAGTGAACAAGATTTCCATGCATACTGTACCCCAACTAGTCCCAACTCCCAGGATCTCTGTTACCACAAGGACACCAGAAGCTCACCCAGGCCAAAAAACAGAAGTTGGACACATGCCTGCACCTGGATAGCTTGAGCAGGAAAAAAAGAACAACTTTTATTATAGAATTTAGAATTGAAGAAGAAAGAAAATCTTTGAAAACTGGAAACATTTATACATTGTTTACAAAATCGTACAAGGCTGAGCCATCGACTTGACATAAATCTTAAAGGAAAAGATTAACAGAAGGCAAAAGTAAAACACTCCCTATGACAATTAAGGCATCTACACCAGGGAATAAATAAGAAAAAACATATTACATTTTGTAGCAAATCTTAAAGACTTCCCATTATGATACAAGCTGAGAAAATGTCTCTTGTGGGAGAATATTCCCTCACCCTTCTCATATTCCTTGAAACAATGATTGGTTCTGTTTTTCATCCTCTGTAATGTTAAATAGTTTTAACATGGCACAGACACCAAGAACTAATATTTACCAGAGCCATCCTTCATTATACCTCTGAACTGTAGCTCCCAGTGGTGCTTTGCAATGCTTAAACCACATGTATTTTTTTTATTGGAGGGGGGAGGGGTGGAGGTTGTTTATTCTAAGGCTCTAGAAGACTGAATTGTGGAGGTTGTTTATTCTAAGGCTCTAGAAGACTGAATTGTATCAGTAATAGGTGGAAAATGCATATCTATATACAAAACCTCCTAGGAATTCAAAAAAATAAATATGAAGAAAACAAACAGTTATTCTAAAACTGATTTTAACAATCTCTCTTGTGCAATAGGATACCCTACATTTTTCAAGATGTGGGAATCTAGGACTGGATTAATGAGAGCAGCAACCTGTATATATCATTGTTTCCCAACCCAGTCCTGGAGGCATACCTAACTGGACTGGTTTTCTAGATAGTCATCATGAATATGCATAAAATGGATTTGTATACACCGGGTTTCCAATGTATGCAAATCTCTCTCATGCCTATTTGCTATGGATATCCTGAAAACTAAACTGGTAAGATATGCCTCCAGGAGAGGATTGGGAACCACTGCTATATTTGACTTGGGGGTATGTCCAACCTTGAGCAATTTCATACTTTATACTGAGAATGTTAGTATGTAAATGAGATCCATGCCCCATTGTGCAGCTATATAGGAAATGAAAAAAATAATGTTGAAATGACTACCTTTTCTATTAGTGATTTGAGTCCTGTGTGGCAGCTCATGTGTGGAATATCTGCTGTTTCTTATTCAAGAATAAATAATGAGATTAATGGGCATGAGGTACTGAGATGGATTCTGGCAAGGCCTGGGCACGAAGACCTAATTTTATAGCCATTGAGCTGCCAAGTCTTGACAAGAAAACTACTTTTGAACAATGCCAGTTATTTTCTGCATGAAGTTTCAAAGGCATATCCTTGCTGGGATGGAAGTTATCCAAACCAGTTTTCAGAATGCAGAAGAAAAAAAAATAAAATGTGTCATCAGTATAGGGAGGGAAGTAGAAAGCATGTGTGAAGTGCCAGACAGAGGCACCAGTGTGTAGTGCGGTACACCTTGTTTAATGCAATGCTTAGTAACAATATAAAAATGCTGTAAGGAAGTGATTGTCACTCGCACAACGAGACCAGCATAAACGATCATTAGACAAAATTAATTCTGGTCTGTAGGGATAGTGTTTCCCTGAAATCCTCATCAGGTTTTACATCTCACAGCTAAAAACAAATATAGGATTAACTGAAATATAGCAGGAGGAACATTTTTGAAAGAATCTAGGCATCTAACTAAGGAGTTAGGCATCTAGAAAAAAGGCTGTGTGTAGAACCACTAGCAATGGTTGTATACTTTCACAACGTGGCTAGATTTAACAGCTTTCCAACAGGCTGATTCAGTAAAGTCTGCGGGAGAGCGGACGAATGCCCGCTCTCCTGGCGTGCGCACCGGCCATTTGCCGGTGCGCACAATTCAGTATTCAAATTAGGTGGTGCGGTAGAAACAGGCAAAAGGAGGCGCTAGGGACCCTAACGCGTCCCTAGCGCGTCCCTAGCGCCTCCTTTTAGCCCGGAGCAGCGGCTGTCAGCGGGTTTGACGGCCGACACTCAATTTTGCCGGCGTCGGTTCTTGAGCCCGTTGACAGCCACGGGCTCAGAAACCGGACGCCGGCAAAATTGAGCGACCGGTTTTCAGCTCAACAGTCGCCGGCCCATTTTACATTTTTTTTTCTTTTTTTTTAACTTTTTTTACTCTTCGGGGCCTCCGACTTAATATAGCCATGATATTAAGTCGGAGTGTGCACAGAAAAGCAGTTTTTACTGCTTTTCTATGCACTTTCCCGGTGCTGGCAGAAACTAGCACCTACCTTTGGGTAGGCGCTAATTTCAGTAAGTAAAATGTGCGGCTTGGCTGCACATTTTACTTACTGGATCCCGCGCGTATACCTAATAGGGCCATCAACATGCATTTGCATGTTGAGGGCGCTATTAGGTGCCGCGGGTTGGACGCGCGTTTTCCTCCCCTTACTGAATAAGGGGTAAGGGAAAACGCACGTCCAAGGGCAGGTTAACAGTGTGCTCCGTCGGAGCGCACTGTACTGTATCGGCCTGTTAGTAGGAAATGCAGGAAAGTGTGTGTGTGTGTGTGTGTGTGTGTGTGTGTGTGTGGGGGGGGGGGGAGGTTCTTTCAGGGAAGAAAAATACACACAAATAATATCTCTTTGAAAATTGGCTGAAGATACACAGATACAAAAGTACCGGTTTACTTGGCCGCTCGGCTGCTTCATGAAATTTGTCCCCTGTATGTTCCATTTTTGATTTGGTCAAGTAAAGTGTCAATGCCAAATCTTTCTAATCACTGTGGAGTCAATGCATCCACTTTGAGGCTGGGAAGGAGGCTAAAGTGAATACTTATCGGGGCCAGCTAGTAAATGAAACGTTTTGCAATTCACTCCAGGAAGAGGGCCTGTTCCAATAAAGGCAAATTACAGACAAATGAGCATATGATGAAAGAAATCATATCCTCTGTACTCCAAGCCATGGAATTCATTAACTGCTTCATTTCTCCATGCTTGAATCTCGTTATCCCTTTTTCAGTATGTAAAGCTGCTTGGCTGATTTCAGTAATATCTAGAATTGAAAGGGGAAATCACACCAAACACATACCTCATTTGTAAGGGTGTGCGGAAAAAAAATGTGTTTGTTTTTCAGAGTTCTTGTTTTTAAAAAATTTTGTCATTTCATTTTAACATGCACTCAATTGTTTTAGCGTACGTTAACATGATTTAATATGCAATAAAATAGATTCAATGCACTACAACTTTAGCAAACATTAAAAACAGTGAACATTAAATGAAAGAAAACAATTAACAGCACATCCCTACTCATTTGCATATTCTCTTAAATACTTATTCACCTTAACACCATAGCATTCAATAGGGAAAAAAGCAGCAAATGAACACTTCTCAATACCATTTATTATAGTTGTAATCTTTCTCTGGTATGCCCCAGAGACTAGTGAACTTCTATATTTTAAACCCAAACTAATAGTACTCCCAAGGAATGTTCTGAGCAACCTGTAAAGAGAGATGTTCAATATTCAGTATCAGTAAGAGTTGAGTCAGCAAGTGCTAAGAGAAGCTGAGTCTGAGGAATAGAGAATTTCCTGGAAAATTGGTAGAGAAAGAATGCCAGACTTCCTGTGAAGCTGTTAGATCCTGGGAGGAATATGAGATCCCAGCTATAGGTGATGTCCATTCAGGACATGTAATGGAACTGTGAGTAGTAAAAGGGATCCTCCTACAGAATAAAATAGGGAAAATGGACTCCTCTTATAGTAAAGAGGAGAATAATGCCAATATCCCAAGGAAGTGAAGAATAATCAATACACTTAAAAGCTCTTGTACTTTTCTCAGAGAAGTTAACTAGAAGTGGAGGAAGACACCCAAGGAATTTCTCAGTTTGAACTGTGAATGTTGAGCCAAAATGCTTAGCACAGAAAATTAACTGTATATATTCTTTTCTCCTGTAAAAAGCAGCATGCAAATAAAGTCAAACAGGTGTTGGAAGCAGAACTTATTAACTGTTTGTAGTTATTCCAGGATGTAACCCTGTGAAATTGTGCTATCATGGAGAGGACCGATCATCGTTAACATTGAGTGTTTTCACACAGGGTCCACTACAAGATCTGATAGTTCATGGAATAAACTTTATGACTGTTCCGGATAAACCACAGACTACACAGTTATATAGCAATAAAATAAAAAACAAAAAACTGCAAATGATTTGACAAGCTGCAGAGCACCAGACGTTGCTGGCATGCAATTCCAGTATATGTGAAACAACCACAAATGTACTTCTTCACTTCCACATCACCTGTAGTCTGCATTCTTCTGTCTCTGCATCACCAACACTCATGGCAGCAGAGGAGAGAAGCTGTCTTTATTCGACCCACTTCTGCAATCATCTTCGTATCTTCTGCAACAGTGGTTCTCAACAGGTGTGTAGGGATACACTGGGGTGTTGTGAGGTCCTGCAGGGCCAACAGAAGGCTGCTCTTTCCTTACCAGCCCGGGTGGGAGTTGGTTGATTTCTCCTTTATCAGGCTGACAGGAGTCTTCTCTTACTTCCTTCTCCTCTTTAAGGCCCAGTGGGAGGCTGTCTTCCTTTACCCGGATCAGAGCAAGTCATTGGCAACTCCTGCTCTTCTGAACCCATAGGACACCAATTTTATCTTCCCTTGGTAGACCTGGATGCTGATGCTTTCTTCACTAGGTGGGAGGGTGGGGGAAAAGGAGGTTGGGGAGGTTGGGCAAGGAGAGGTGGAGAAGAGAGGGAGTGTGAAGGCTGCAGAGCAGGAAGGGGTGGGGAAATAGGGTAGGAATAGCTGGGAAGGAAGGGAAGGGAGAGGAAGGAGGCAGGGAGAGTTGACAAGGGGAGAGAAGCAGCACAGTGAAGAGGATGTGTGGTGTGTTGGGAATGCTGGGCAGGGATGTGACTATGAGGGAATGATTGAAACACAGTAACTGGGAAATGTGAGGGATGATGGAGGAGGAGGAGGGACCTGGTGCAAGAGCTATAATATGACAGTTTGGGAATGTGTATTTCTTCTGTCTTTGGACTTTGCTAAGTGTAGGAGAAAATGTATTTTTGTTTCTAGTTCTCCAGGTTTGATTTGCTTGCAGAGTGGTTTTTTGGGGTTTCCATCACCACATTTGTAATTTGAGTTTTATTATTCAATAGTTGGTAAAAGTCAGTTCTGTTTGTGTGACAGAGTCAGTGTGTCAAGCAGGTAGGCAACATCTGTCAGGTGTGTTCTGACAGAAAGAGAGGTTGAGAACCACTGCCTTGGGGAGTGTGGGGAAAGGAAGATATGATCCCTATTGCAGATTTACTTGTATGTGCTTTGCACCTGTTCCTTTCTGTGCTGTCTGTGAAGAATCCTTAGCACAGGACTTATATTTTTTCTTTCAGCCTTGGTAGAAAAGGCTGATTCTTTGACCTGAAAGCTGGATGAGGAAAGGGAGACCTCCAGAAGAAGAAGGGGGACAACCTCACCATTATGCATTTACAAATATCACCAACCCAATTCTTGCCCCCTCCTTCATGCCCCCATCCCCAGAAAGGGGCAGAAAAAAAGAATGCCATTTTATTTTTTAAGTAAAATTGTACTTTTTTGGCTACTTTTGCTAAACGTGATGGTTTTCTTTTGCTGTATTGGTGTGTGCCTGTAGGAGTCCTGGGTGTGAATGTCTTACAGAGAGGGCAGGTGCTTGTAGAATGCACTTGAGAGAGTGATAGTGAGAAAGAAGTATGAATAAAGCGAAGCAGGGCTAGAGAGGAGGACTAATGTGTGGCTCATGGGTTAACATGCTTGAGCAGGAGGTTGTGGCAACAAATGCTACTTGGAAAAAGATAAGCACTGTGAGTGGATGGGATAGGGTAGGACTATTTGCTCCAAAGTGTCAGGAAAGACACAGAGAAGCAAAAAAACTAAAACACCAGGGTGGAAATCAAAGTAAGAAAAAACAACTCAAGATGAAATCCCAAATGCAGCCTAAACCTAACGTAAGAGACCATTATAAATAAGGGTTAAAAACTTCCTCTAAATAGAGATGTGGTTCGGGCTTTGTTTTCGGCCCGCCCTTTCTTCAGCTGCTAAGAAGCAGCACAACAAATAAACTGTTCCTCTTCACAGTTCTCCCTAGAGACTGTTTTTTCCCTCTATGCTTTGCTTTAGAGGGATCCCACGTATGTGGCACTTGTGCAGTCAGTGGCGTGGTTATAGCCAGAGGAATGCACACAGGAACTCTGGCTGTGTTTAAAGTGCTCTTTATTTACAGTGATCTTAAAGGCACACAAGTGGCAGCAGACAATAGAACGGACTCCTTAACTCAGGCAGCCTCTAAGCTTTAAGTACAAGCAGTTTGCCAACCTTACAAATAAGTCCTCAGTCAGTACGCTGGGACTCTGTCAGCTCCCAGGGGCCTGTCTAACATGTCTAGGCCTTCAGGGTTTATGCTCAGGGGTTTGACTCCTCCCTCCTCCCAGGATACCTTGGGGAGCCCAAGCTTAAGGAGGACCAGGTGGGATATCTGAGCCCGGTCCTTTAAGGTAGATTGAGGGAGTCACCTATACACTCCCTTACATGGCCTCATTGGACTGCCTTTAGTTCCCTGGGTTGGAGGTTACATGTAATATGATATACTGTGGAAACTAGTGTCTACTAAGGAAAGGAGAATTAATGTCGGGTGTGAGAAGAAATTGTTTCCACTTTGTGCGCTTAGAGCTATTGAAGTGAAGATTGGGGAAAGATTTTGTAAGCAATTCTCTTAATCAAAGGGAAAGATGTATATACTATAGGGATGTGCTTCGGCCGAACCTTTCAGTTTGGCCTTCCATTAGCACACACTAATGGGGAGTTATTGTGCACTAACCCTGTTATTGTGCATTAAACCCCAAACGGACCTTTTCTGAAATTTTGGGAAAAATTCCTTCGGATTTCAGACTTCACGATCCAGGACGAATGCACATCCCTAATATACTATAATTGATGAGGAATTGGTACATTGACTTTTCTTGTAATTTTGTAACTATTGCAGCCTAGCTGTGGAAACGTTATGTACTCTGATCAAATCATTTTGTAGACTCTGACTGCTAGTGGTAAACAGCAGAAAATGAAAGTTTGGCTGGTTGGAATATATCTATGCAGTGAGTCCCTATTTTCTGGATATTGTGAGTTTTGGGGGGCAGTGAGGAGATATCAATCAGAGAGAGTTATAGAAGGGATTCACCTAAAACTGAGATCCCTATCAAGCTGAGGATGTTTTGCTCCTGCTTGGTCTCCTGGCCCAGGTCCACTACTCTATCTGCTTAACCCAAATTGTCCTGAACCCTATCGAGAGACTGGCACTCAGCTGCCAGACCCTCTTACATTGTATGTGCCCTGTCTAGGTGGGGTTACATAAAAATGAAGCAACCCAGGATAACTAAGAGAAATAAAGACAGCATGAGCCATAGTATCAAAGGACAGATAGAGCTAAGGAAATAATGAAAGTGAGAACTTTCTGGCAATAAGGAGAGTATTTGTGAGACCATAAAGTAGTGAATCTAGAAGTGCACATTCTGAACGGAATAAAGAGCTAAGAAAGTATAGCTTTGTCTAATATTTTAGAAAGGAGGAAGTGAGATTGGGTGACAGAGGATGAAAGATGAATGAGAAATAGCATGCATATCTTGGAATCACAAAAAGAAACTTCTGCACTCCCAATTTGTATACTTGTAGAGATTTAATGAAGTATTCTTTCATACGGTGCCCGCCAGAGAATGACTTTCTTCCAAATAATAATCAGATTTATTGAAGCTTAATTGGAAATAACAATGCATAACAGCAAACATGACAAAGTCAGTAAAAAAAAACAAAACACAATACAAGGGAGGAAAAAAGAACAATCACCTTCAACTAGCATGTGCCTTCTAGTTTTTAAAGAGAAAAACTGAATACAGAATTTCCTGCTGCACTAACATCTCTACACATGGTAGCATACACACTAGATTACTTAACCTCTACTGCATATTCATGCTGACTAATTATTAAACAGTGCACTCTAGTGATCATTAGCAAACTTGGCAACTACTCTTCATGTTACTATCTGCTTTAGGCTTGCAGGCTGCTCTTTAGTAATCATTTTTAAAGCTGGCATATGAGATTCATTGTTTATGACAAAAGCCATTTAGATTAACTCAAAAGTTATCTGTCTAAATATCAAATGTGGCATATTCAGCCACTTATCTGGCTAATTTATAGCTGGATAATTAGTTATTCAGTTATAATTTAGCCGGATAAAAAAGAGGCATTCTGGGAAGGGGCTGAGATATCCTGCTAGCTTGGTTGAATATCGGGTATATCTGGCTAGGTTAGTTGGATAACCTTAGGCCTACTTTAAAGCAGATCTAACAATAATTGGTCTTGTGTGGCTGGATTACTCCATACTTACCCAGGTATCTTTAAAAGATATCCAGCTAAGCAGTATTGTTGGAGAAGAAGAAAAATAAACAAAGGTGCCAATGGCTTGATTCTTCCCCTCCTGATCCCTAAATTTTGTATATGGGTCTCTTAGACCAAGAACACCTTACTCCCAAACCTCTCCTTAAATTTGTAATACTCATGTTGTAGGCAGGACACTACCCTACCGCCATTCCCAGTAACATAGATCTGAATGCAGTTTCCCAATCCTTCCCACCCATCTACAGTGTTAGTAGTCCTGCCCAAACTTCTCACCCCATCCCTCCAGACCTTCCCATCTCAGCACTGTATAAAAAAAAAAAACACCTTGCTGGGAGTGAGGTGTTGCATGCCCTGTCCGGGTTTGGCCCGCGCATGAGCCTGCTCAACTCTCCAACTCCTCTGCAGGTCCCGGGTCGGCCTCTCCAGCAGCAGCCGCAAGCTCCTCTAGGCCTTGGCGCCCCACAGAGGCGATCGCCGGGCCTTCCTCAAGTGCACCAGACCTCACGGCGGGGCTCAGCATCCTCCGTGATGTCAGCCCCGCTCCTAGGTGCGCGCGGACCGCCCAGTCCCTTATAGGGCCAGGGGGCGGGTCCAAGCTCCGCGGTGCACCCTGATTGAACGCAGTACAAGACATGCCTGCCTGCACTTCCTTGCCTTGGCAATCAGGTCGACGCTATGTGTGTACTAGTTTGCCTCCGTGTCTCATCGCCTGTTCCATCCTATTCCAGTCTTGTTCCAGTGTCCTCCTGTTCCAGCGTCTTCCTGTTCCTGCATTCTCCCAGGTAGTACCTCTTGGACTGATTCTCTGGTACTGACCTCTGCCTGTCTTGACTACGTTGATTGCTGCCCGGATACTGACCTCTGCCTGCTTCCTTGACCCCGTCTGATCACTGGAACTTGACCTCTGCTTTGGCTGACTACTCTCGGACTGACCTTTGGAACTTGACCTCTGCTTTGGCTGACTACTATAGGACTAATCCTTGGAACTTGACCTCTGCTAGTACTGACCACTCCTCCTTGATTCTGGCCTTGCTCCTAGCCTTGTCATCGTGGACACTGTTCTGGCCTTCCTTGATGCCTCAGGCCTCCAGTCTAGACATCGACCATGCACCCTTGATCCTGATGGGCACACCTTTGAATTTCCTTTCTGGGAGTCCCTACAAGGCCCACCTAAGTCCAAGTGACCCGGGTCCCCAAGGGCTCTACCCAGGGGGACTGTGGGCTTCCAGTGGTGAAGCTCCAGTTAGCCTCTGTCTCCTCCTGTGCTCCACCTCCTGGTGGCAGGTGCTTCCTGGGTCCGACCAGGGAGCTGCCCTACATTGCTCCAGGACAAGGGTCTACCTCCAAGTGCAACAGGTTGCCAAGGCCATGGACTCGGCGGAGTCTCCCGCCTCCTGGGCCCTACCGGGTTTGGCCGCAACTGTCCAGGAGCATCGATGAGCCTTGGAATCACTGGCCTCTTCGGTTGAAAAGCTTTGTTCCCAGTTGTGAGATATAGCTCTGGCCAATCCCATAGGCCTGTCAGCCTCCCTGCTACCCAGAGCATCATTGGCTCTCCCAGCACCTCCTTGATTCAACAGGGATCCACGTCTCTGTCGAGGCTTTCTCAATCAGTGCTTCATGCAATTTGCACTGCAACCCTCCTTGTTCCTGAAGGAGACCACAAAAGTGACCTTCATCCTTTCCGCTTAGAAGGAAAGGCTCTAGCATGGGCTTCTCCATTGTGGGAATGCTCTGACCCCATGCTCTCCCAGCTATCAGAGTTCATCACCGTCTTCAAGCAGACCTTCGGAGACCCGGGGACATCAAGCAGTAGCCAGCCATAACGTCCTCCATCTCCGTCAAGGGTCAAAAACCCTCTTCGAGTATGCAGTGAAATTCAAGAACCATGTAACAGAGCTCAGGTAGAAAGAGGATTGTCTGCAAACCATTTTCCTAGATGGTCTCTCCAGCACTCTCAAAGATAAAGTCACCATCCATGAGACTTCCACGTCTCTAGAGGACCTGATCTCCCTCACCGGGAAGATCGACCACCGACTCCGGCAATGGTCCCTAGAATTAATGGCCTCCCAATCTCCTACTTCACGCTAAATGCGTGCCGAACGTCCTCCATCCAAGGCTTCATCGGCACCACCACCTCCTGCTGAAGAACCTATGCAGGTTAACCATGGGCGATTGTCTCCAACCGAATGCCTTCATTGGAGGAAAGAAGGTCTCTGCATTTACTGTGGTGCCTCCGAACATCTTCAGCAGTCCTGCCTGGTTCAACCGGGAAACTGCAATGCCTGAGCCCGGCAGGGGTCCCGAGCTTGGGTGCTACTGTCACCAGCCCCCAACTTCTAATTCCATTCTCCCATGGCATCGAGTCTCGCACCTTCGTCACCACTGCCCTTGTCGACACAGGGGCAAGTGGCAGCTTCATCATGGATGACATCGTCAAGCTCCTGAACATCCCTCTACATCCTCTAGAGGTGTGTCTTCACATTGTGTCCATCCAAGGGGAACACCTTTCAGGACTCATCACCCACTGAACGGTGACTGTACGCCTCACCATGGGCACTCTCCTCGAGGAGGAGATGTCCTTCTATGTGCTGAAACGCTCTACACATCCAGTCATCCTGGGGCTGCCCTGGCTCCAGGTCCACGGACCTCAATTTGATTGGCATTCCCTGCAGTTGGTGCAATGGGGTTCCAAATGCCAGAAGACCTGTCTACAAGTATCTCCAGTGGTAATTGTCTTAAAGTCCACCACCCTTACCAGGTTGCCAACCCAGTATGCTGAGTTTGAGGACTTTTCTGGAAGCAAAAGGCAGACACATTACCTCCATTGTGCAAGCTGAATTTCCCTATAGAGCTTCTGCCGGGCACAACATCTCCCAAGGGTAGAACCTATCCATTGTCTCGTCCAGAAATCCTAGCCTGTCCAAGTATATTAAAGAAAACCTCGAAAAAGGGTTCATTAGACCCTCTGACTCTCATGCAGGAGCATGTTTTTTCTTCATTAAGAAAAAAGACGGAGGACTACATCCTTGTATTGATTATAGAGATCTTAGCGCCATAACCCGAAAACACCAGTACCCCGTTGCCCCTATCAGCGAGCTGTTTGACCGCCTCCAAGTGGCTCGGATCTTTACCAAGTTGGATCTGAGGGGTGCGTACAATCTTGTACGTATCCAACCGGAAGATATTTGGAAGACCGCATTCAGTACTAGGGATGGTCACTATGAATACATCGTGATGCTCTTCAGCCTATGTAATGCCCCCGCTGACTTTCAACATCTTATGAACGAAATTCTCTGAGATATCCTATATTCCACTGTAGTCGTATACCTGGACGACATCCTAATTTTCTTGAAAGATCTAGAATCACATCGTGATCATGTCAAGACTGTACTTCAACGCCTGAGAGAAAACCACCTCTACTCCAAACTAGAAAAATGCATCTTCGAGCAAAACCGCTTACTCTTCCTGGGTATATCATCTCCGATCGAGGATTTTTCATGGATCCATAAAAACTTCAAGGCATCCGAGACTGGTCCCAGCCAATTGGTCTCTGTGCTTTGCAACGCTTCCTTAGTTTTATGAACTGTTATAGAAGCTTTATTGCTAATTACTCTACTCTCGGACTGACCTTTGGAACTTGACCTCTGCTTTGGCTGACTACTCTTGGACTGATCCTTGGAACTTGACCTCTGTAGTACTGACCATGCCTCCTTGATTCTGGCTTTGCTCCTAGCCTTGTCATCGCAGACACTGTTCTGGCCTTCCTTGATCCCTCAGGCCTCCAGTCTAGACATCGACCACGCACCCTTGATCCTGGTGGGCCCACCTTTGAACTTCCTTTCTGGGAGACCCTGCAAGGCCCACCTAAGTCCAAGTGGCCCGGGTCCCCAAGGGCTCCACCCGGGGGGACTGTGGGCTTCCAGTGGTGAAGCTCCAGCTAGTCTCTGTCTCCTCCTGTGCTCCGCCTCCTGGTGGCAGGTACTTCCTGGGTCCGACCAGGGAGCCGCTCTATGCTGCTCTAGGACAAGGGTCTTCCTCCAAGCGCAACATCACCTCCCTGCTGCCAGTGATCCAGTGCTGCATCTGTCTTCTTCTAGCACTGGAAGTGTAAACTACCTGTAGTTTAAAGATATGCAGGTAAGTAGGGAGTTATCTGGCCACACAAGACTGGTTAACTTTAGACCTATAACAAAGAAAAAATGTGTGGCTGAAAAAATTAATAAAGCACTGTTCAATACATAAGTCCCCAAATTTTATTTGATTAGAGGCAACAAAGAGACTTTTTGAAGTACAAAACACTTATTAATCAAGGAACCCCAACATGGCCATGTTTCACATCCCAGCTGCGACAGGAGGACCAATGAACTCTTATCGTCTGCAAAACAGGAATGTTTTATAAGTATTGAACAGTAGGCTAACACGGAAACAAACTAAGTTCAGAAGTATAATGCAAACGGGAGGAACATACCAAGCGTAGTAAGTTCAATAATTATCAAGATATCATGATCCTTAAATACAGAAACAGACTAAAATGGGGGAAGGGGGGAGAGAAAAAGGGAAGAAGGGGGGGGGAGGAAGGGAGGGAATTATTGTGCTAGCAATAAAGATAGAGAAACAGTTACTAGTATACAATTTATGTGGACATGGTAAAGAGAACTATATAAACCAAGCATAGAGGGGGAGGGGAGGAGAAAGGGATGAGAAAAGAGGGGGGGGGGAGGGGAGATCAGGAAAAAATAAAAATGGAAAAAATGTTTCCTGATCCCCCTTCCTCCCCCTTTTTTCCCCTTCCCATTCTCCTTCCCCCCCTCCTCCTCTATGCTTGATTGAATGGCTGGAACTGTACATATATGAGGAGAAGGAAGAGGCCCGGGCCACCTTGCGAGCCGGTAAGTTCACCTCACCTGTAAATGTCAAGTCTGCTATAGATGTACACAGTTTTTGGCATAAGATGCTCACATTGAGAGATTGATGAATTGATGCAAAGTGCACATCTGATGCCAAACATTATATGTGTACTTCTTAGCATTTATGCTTATGACTTCTTCTTTGTTTCCTCAGCTCTTGCTGGGGAAACTGCCGGTCCCAGCCGTCAAGCCCCCATGACCAGCAGCGCAGCTCCAGGGACCAGCAGTGCCGGTGTGATTTAACAACTTTGAATACTTTTGTATCATCAGCAAATGTGATCACCTCATTCGTCGTTTCCATATCTAGGTCATTTATAAATATGTTAAAAAGCAGCAGTCCTATTATAGATCCCTGGTATACTCCACTATTCACCTTTCTCCACAGAGAAAATTGGACATTTAGCTCTACTCTCTTTTAACCAGATCTCAATCCACAACAGAACATTGCCTCCTATCCCATGACGTTTTAATTTCCTTGTGAGTGCCTCGTGATGTATTTTGTCAAATATTTTCTGAAAATCCAAATACACTATATCAACTGGCTCATCTTTATCCACGTTTATTCATGCCTAGAAAAAAGAATAGCAAATTGATGAGGTAAGACTTCCCTTGGCTAAATCCATGTTGGCTTTGTACCATTAAACTATGCCTACCTATATGTTCAGTAATTTTGTTCTTTAGAATACTTTCAACCATTTTTCCTGGCGTGGAGGTCAGTCTCACCAGTCTGTAGTTTCCCGGATCAACTCGGAATCCTTTTTAAAACCCAACATTAAATTGGCCACCCTCCAATCTTCAGGTGCCATAGCTAATTTTAAGGATAGTTTACAGATTACCAACAGTAGGTTTGCAATTTCATTTTTCAGTTCTTTTAGCATTCTGGGATGTATACCATCTGATCTGGTTGATTTGCTACACTTTAGTTTGTCAATTTGCCCTAATAAATCTTCCAGGTTTACTGAGATTTGTTTCATTTCCTCTGAGTCATCACCTTTAAATATCACTTCTAACATGGGTATCTGCCTTACATCTTCCTCAGTAAAGTCCGAAGCAAAGAATTAATTCAATTTCTCCAGTTTGGTCATGTCTTCACCTTAACCCTTTTACCCCTCGATCATCTAATGGTCCAATTGACTCCCTTGAACACTTTTTGTTTCAATTGAACCTGAAAAAGGTTTTATTATGAGTTCTTGCTTCCACAGCAAGCTTCTTTTCAAATTCTGTCTTTGCCTTCCTTATCAATACTTTGCATCTAACTTTCCAGTGCTTATGCTGTTTCCTGTTTTCTTCATTTGGATCCCTTTTACATTTTTTGAAGGGTATTCTTTTGGCTAGAATAGCCTCTCTCACCTTACCTTTTAACCATGCCAGCAGTCATTTGGATTTCTTTCCACCTTTTTGTAATGCATGGAATACATTTGATTTGGACTTCTAAGATGGTATTTGATAACAACATCCATGCTTGATGTAAACTCTTGTCCTTTACAGCTGCTCCTATACTATGGTAAAGTTTAGTTATTTTTCACATGGGACTTCAATTTAAAATTAAATCAGTAAATTATTTATTTAAATATTTATTTAAATAAATTATTTAAATATCAGTGCTACCGTCTGATGTCTGCTTGAAGCCCATTGAGGGCAAGAGGCAAATGTCCATTACTGACAGGCATGACTTTGCTACCACTGCAGCAGAATAGTTCATGACCAGGCCAGCTATTATGATTGTGGCCAGATATCTAAGGGCATGGAAAATGAAGGAACTGTGTAAGCCTATTAGAAGCTGCAGTCGCTCCTGTTCCCAGAATGCAACATTGTCTGCCTCCCTGGGAATGGAGTTGAGAAGAACAGGCCAAATCTTCAAATGTGTCGAAGAAAAAGAGGTGCCACTCTACAGAATCACCAGTGTGAAAAAAACATCAAGGCTTGCTGTCAATGCATCGACCCTTGATGCATGGTGCATTGGTGCTGTCAACATAGAAGGCCCTGGTACTGTCAATGCGCTGAGTCCCACAATATGAAATGCATCGATACTCAACGACATTGGTTATCAGACCAACACATCTTGCTGCAGTGCTTCCAATGCAGCTATAGCTGACCTTCTGAGAATTTTGTCAGGAGCAGAAAGGGACATGACTTCCCTATTCCCACCAGTTACCTGAGCATTTATACTAGCAAAATTAATTGAACAAGGGCTACCTCTGGAGATACCAGAACCTATATACTCTCTGGCACCTTTTACTTCTAATCACCCTCCAATTTAAATTTTGAAGAGCCCAGAAAATGTACAGGATTCTGTTCTAGTATCAGAAGAGAATGTTCCACCACCCATGCCAAGATAGAGGGCATATCAATCTTTCAACCAAATAGTGGAGTTCATAAAGGATTTCTTTAGCTCTTTAGTGGCTAAGGATAAGGCGGGTTCCTTCCAACCTCTTTTTTTAAGGATATCAAATTTAATCCCATGGGAAACAATCCAAGTATGCCCAGTTCATATGGATATTCCTTCAGAACCACCATGAGGCAGTTCTAGCTCACAGCATTCACTTAAAATTGCCCCCTAAGACCTACGCACAGTTCCTGGCATGCACACATGGACGCACTGACTTTATAATATGCATGTGCTGGCATGCGCATGTTATAAAATCTGATGGCCATGCACACATATGTGTCAGATTTTAAAATCCAATTAAGGAGCGGACTGGGAGGGAACTTCCCTAACCCTATCCCTATCCTTCCTACCTTTTCTCCTTTCCTCCCCAACCCCTAACCTAACCTTACCTAGCCCCAAATTTTGTATTTTAATACTTACTGCTCCTCTGGAGCAGAAGTATCTTCCATGCGCCAGCTGGCTGCCGGCCCGAACTTCCCTAGGACAGCGGCTAATGGCGCTGTCCGGCCTGCCCCCCAGCCTACCCAGACCACATCCCCTGAGCTGCCCTTTGCAGCAGGCCCGGCACTTTGGCAAATAATGGGGTTATGCACGTGGCCAGGCCCATTGTAAAATGTGCGCAGCTTGCGCAAGGCCCAGCCACATGTGTAACCTCCGAAATTTGCACGTGTGGCCCTTTAAAATTGGGCCATTACAGCGGAGTCCAGCTAGTCAGGTGGTGTGTACTAGAATAAACCCTTCCAAAGCAACTAGGATTTCCTCCTCAGTCACCTTCTTCATCATTGTGGCCCTGGGTTAATGTTCCCTCACCTCCAAGCTCTAAAGACAGTTTGACTAGACTACCCTCCAACCCCCTTTGGAGCTTCCAGAACAATCATCTCCACCAGAAGACCTTGTCTACTCCAGATTTCTAGATAAGCTGGGAAAATGCTTGGAGTAAATCTATGGAAGAACAAGGGCCATTATGTAAAGGTCTTCAGCCTCCTTCAGATTGCAGAGACACCTACAGATCCATCAGTTAGCCCAATCCATGATATCCTGTAAGAATTATAAATAAGAATGTGAGAAGATCCTATTTTCTGTGCCACAGTAGCAAGGAAACTGAATCTCAAATATATGTAGAAATTCTCAGGATTTGGAATATTACAATTACAGCATCAACCAGTTTTGATAGAATCAGACCTTAAAAGAGCAAAGAAAACAAGGATATACTCAAATATTCCACCAGGGAAGGATCCCAGGTTACTAAACAATTTCAGTTAAAAGGTGTATCAAAGATCCACGCTTATGCATGGATTTTCACTCACCAATTTTACATTGTTCAATATATGCACAATTGTATATAAAATCTAAAGCCTTTCCTTCCATCCAATGAAGAAAAATCTGCATACCTTTAGCCACATTTGGTTGCTGAAGAGTATATGCACTATCTTTTTGATCTATTTACGAAGAGGTCTATATTCAGAAACAGTCTGGAGGTATATTCACTAGTTCAACTGCACTATTAGAACATAAGAACATAAGAAATTGCCATACTGGGCCAGACCAAGGGTCCATCTAGCCCAGAATCCTGTTTCCAATAGTGGCCAAACCAGGCTACAAGAACTTGGCAAGTACCCAAACAATAAGAAGATCCCTTGCTACTGATGCCAGTAGTAGCAAAGGCCATTCCCTAAGTCAACTTGATTAATAGAAGTTAATGGACTCCTCCAAGAACTTATCCAAACCTTTTTTAAACCTAGCTACACTAACTCCATTAACCACATCCTCTAGCAACAAATCCCAGAGCTTAATTGTGCATTGAGTGAAAAAGAATTTTCTCCAATTAGTTTTAAATGTGGTACTTGCTAACTTCATAGAGTGCCCTCTAGCCCTTCTATTATCCTAAAGTGTAAATAACCGATTTACTTCTACCCGTTCTAGACTTCTCATGATTTTAAACACCTCTATCATATTCCCCCTCGGCCGTCTCTTCTCCAAGCTGAATAGCCCTAACCTCTTTAGCCTTTCCTGTTAGGGAAGCTGTTCCATCCACTTTATCATTTTGGTCATCCTTCTCTGTACCTTCCCCAGTGCAACTATATCTTTGTGAAGTTGCGGTGACCAGAACTGTACACAGTACTCAAGGTGCGGTCTCACCATAAAGCGATACAGGGGCATTATGACATTTTCCATTTTATTCACTATTACCTCACTAATAATTCCTAACATTCTGTTTGCTTTTTTGACTGCTGCAATACACTGAGCCAATGATTTTATGATGCCTAAATCTCTTTCCTGGGTATAGCATGAGTTATTTTTCCTTATATGCATCACCTTGCACTTATCCACATTAAATTTCATCTGACATTTCATCTGACATTCATATGGTATATGCCCAATTTTCCAGTCTTACAAGGTCCTCTTGCAATTTATCACAATCCGCTTGTGATTTAATTACACTGAATAATTTTGTATCATCTGCAAATTGAATTACCTCACTCGTCATCTTCCTTTCCAGATCATTTATAAATATATTGAAAAGCACGGTTCCCAATACAGATCCTTGAGGCACTCCACTGCCCACACCCTTCAACTGAGAAAATTGTCCATTTAATCCTACTCTCTGTTTCCTGTCTTTTAACCAGTTTGTAATCCACGAATGTACATCTCCACCTATCACATGACTTTTTACTTCTCTTAGAAGCCTCTCATGAGGAACTTTGTCAAACGCCTTCTGAAAATCCTATTATACTACATCTACTGGTTCACCTTTATCTACATGTTTATTAACCCTTCAAATAAGTGAAACAGATTTGTGAGGCAAGACTTGCCTTGGGTAAAGCCATGCTGACTTTGTTCCATTAAACTATGCCTTTCTATATTTTCTGTGATTTTGATCTTTAGAATAATTTCCACTATATTTCCTGGCACTGAAGTCAGGCTAACTGGTCTGTAGTTTCATGGATAGCCCCTGAAACCCTTTTTAAATATTGGGGTTACATTAGCCACCCTCCAATCTTCAGGTACAATGAATGATTGTAATGATAGTTTACAAATTTGTACTAACAGATCTGAAATTTCATATTTATAGAAACATAGAAGCATAGAAATAACGGCAGAAGAAGACCAAACGACCCATCCAGTCTGCCCAGCTGTTACGGCTATGGCTGCTGTGCAACCGCCTCACCACCAGGGGTCCCTCTAGAGCTGGATCTCCTGACAGGCCCAGTCCATCTCCCTTCTCCTCTCTATGTTCTGGGCTGTCCCTTATAACCCTGCCTGACAGTTCCCTCAGTGCTTCGGCATCGAGCTCGCCTGGGCTCCCTGCTCTAGCCTGCCCTGCTTACTGTGTGTGGCCTACGGGCCTTCTGTGTGTGTGTGTGTGTGTGGCCTACAGGCCTTCTGACTTGCCTTGCCCTGCTTACTGTGTGTGGCCTACGGGCCTTCTGTGTGTGTGTGTGGCCTACGGGCCTTCTGACCTGCCTTGCCCTGCTTACTGTGTGTGGCCTACGGGCCTTCTGTGTGTGTGTGGCCTACGGGCCTTCTGACCTGCCTTGCCCTGCTTACTGTGTGTGGCCTACGGGCCTTCTGTGTGTGTGTGGCCTACGGGCCTTCTGACCTGCCTTGCCCTGCTTACTGTGTGTGGCCTACGGGCCTTCTGTGCGTGTGTGTGGCCCACGGGCCTTCTGACCTGCCTTGCCCTGCTTACTGTGTGTGGCCTACGGGCCTTCTGTGCGTGTGTGTGGCCTACGGGCCTTCTGACCTGCCTTGCCCTGCTTACTGTGTGTGGCCTATGGGCCTTCTGTGTGTGTGTCGCCTACGGGCCTTCTGTGTGTGTGTGGCCTACGGGCCTTCTGACCTGCCTTGCTCTGCCGCCTGCCCTGACCCAGCCTGGACCCAGACACTGCTACTTGCCGCCTGCCCTGACCCAGCCTAGACCCAGACATTGCTACTTGCCGCCTGCCCTGACCCAGCCTGGACCCAGACACTGCTACTTGCCGCCTGCCCTGACCCAGCCTGAACCCAGACACTGCTACTTGCCGCCTGCCCTGACCCAGCCTGGAACCAGACACTGTTTCTAGCTTCCTGTCTCTCTCCACCTGGAGCCACCCTGCTGGGTGGTGTTCATGACTCCTGACCGGAGCCCAAGCGTAACACCAGCAAGCTTTCACACTTTTTTTTCTCATACTTATCTGTTACTCTTGGCCGTTAGTAACCTTTTGGTTCTATTTCCCTTCCTCCCCCACCATTAATGTAGAGAGCAGTGTTGGAACTGCATCTAAGTGAAATAGCTTAATTAGTTAGGGGTATTAATCGCCACAGTAAGCAAGCTACACCCATGCTTATTTGTTTACCCAGACTATGTAATTTAGACCTTGGTTGTTGTCTGTATAGATCCCCTTTTCTTCATTCCCCCTGCCGTTGAAGCAGAGAGTTACGCTGGATATGCATTGAAAGTGAAGAATCAGTCTTTCTCCCCTGCCGTTGAAGCAGAGAGCTACGTTGGATATGCATTGAAAGTGAAGTATCAGTCTTTCTCCCCTGCCATTGAAGCAGAGAGCTACGCTGGATATGCATGAAGTATCAGTCTTTCTTCCCTGCCATTGAAGCAGAGAGCTACGCTGGATATGCATGAAGTATCAGTCTTTCTTCCCTACCACTGAAGCAGAGAGCTATGCTTGATATGCATTGAAAGTGAAGTATCAGGCTTATTTGGTTTGGGGTAGTAACTGCCGAAAGCAAGCTACTCCCTGGTTTTTTGTGAATGCAAATCCTTTTTTCCACATTTCCTTTTGCCATTGAAGCTTAGAGCAATGTTGGAGTCACAGTAACCGTGTGTATGTTTATTGAATAAGGGTATTATCTCCAGGTAGTAGCAGTCATTCCTTCAGAACACTGGGGTTTATACCATCCAGTCCAGGTGATTTACTACGCTTCAGTTTGTCAATCAGGTGGACCACATCTTCTAGGTTTACTGTGATTTGGTTCAGTCTATCTGAATCATTACACATGAAAACCTTCTCTGGAACGGGTATCTCTCCAACATCCTTTTCAGTAAATACCGAAGCAAAGAAAATTTAATTTTTCTATAATGGCCTTATCTTCTCTAAGTGCCCCTTTAACCCCTCGATCATCTAATGGTCCAACTGTCTCCCTTGCAGGCTTTCTGCTTTGGATATGTTTAAAGTTTATATGAGTTTTTGCCTCTACGACCAACTTCTTTTCAAATTCTCTTTTAGTCTGCCTTATCAATGTCTTACATTTAACTTGCCAATGCTTATGCTTTACCCTGTCTTCTTCTGTTGGATCCTTCTTCAAATGTTTGAATGAAGATCTTTTGGCTAAAATAGTCTCTTTCACCTCATCTTTTAACCATGCCGGTAATCGTTTTACCTTCCTTCCACCTTTCTTAATGTGTGGAATACATCTGGACTGTGCTTCTAGAATGGTATTTTTTAACAATGTACACACCTCTTGCACATTTTTTACCTTTGTAGCTGCTCCTTTCAGTTTTTTTCAAACTATTTTTCTCATTTTTTCAAAGTTCCCTTTTGAAAGTTTAGCACTAGAGCCTTGGATTTGCTTACTGTCCCCCTTCTAGTCATTAATTCCAATTTGATCATATTATGATCACTATTGCCAAGCAGCCCCACCACCAGTACCTCTCTCACCAAATCCTGTGCTCCACTAAGAATTAGATCTAAAATTGCTCCCTCTCTCACCAGTTCTGGAACCAATTGCTCCATAAAACTGTCACTTATTCCATCCAGGAACTTTATCTCTCTAGCATGTCTTGATGTTACATTTACCCAGTCAATATTGGGGTAATTGAAATCTCCCATTATTACTGCACTACCTGTTTGATTAGCTTCCCTAATTTCTCTTAGCATTTCACTGTCCACCTCACCATCTTGGCCAGGTGGATGGTAGTATACTCCTATCACTATACTCTTCCCCAACACAAAAGAGATATCTACTCATAAAGATTTGATTGTGCATTTAGTCTCATGCAGAATATTTATCCTGTTGGACTCTATGCCATCCCAGACATAAAGTGCCACCCCGCCTCACAGATGCTCCTCTCTGTCACTGCGATATTATTTGTATCCTGGTATAGCACTGTCCCATTGGTTATCCTACTTCCACCATGTCTCTGAGTTGCCTATTAAGTATATGTCATCATTCACTGCTATACATTCTAATTCTCCCCTCTTACTTCTTAGACTTCAGGCATTAGCATACAAATATTTCAAAGTGTGTTTTTTTTTTTGTTTGTATTTTCATTCTGCTTTTTAATTGATAGAAATGGGGATTTTGTTTAGCTCAGGTGAGTTTTTAATTACAGACAATTTGACTACTTTTCATATTATTGGAACCTCACTGTTGGGATGCCCTAATTAAAATGCATCATTAGTATCCTTTGAAGATACCTCTCTTCGAACCATGCGCTGTTGAATGACTGTCAGCTTTCTCCTTTGATCTAGTTTAAAAGCTGCTCTATCTCCTTTTTAAAGGTTAGCGCCAGCAGTCTGGTTTCACCCTGGTTAAGGTGGAGCCCATCCCTTTGGAAAAGACTCCCTCCCTTCCCCAAAAGGTTCCCCAGTTCCTTACAAAACTGAATCCCTCTTCCTTGCACCATTGTCTCATCCATGCATTGAGACTCCGGAGCTCTGCCTACCTCTGGGAACCTGCGTGTGGAACAGGGAGCATTTCAGAGAATGCTACCCTGGAGGTTCTGGATTTCAGCTCTCTACCTGAGCCTAAATTTGGCTTCCAGAACCTACCTCTCACATTTTCCTATGTCATTGGTGCCCACATGTATCACAACAGCTGGCTGCTCCCAAGCACTGTCTAAAATCCTATCTAGGTGATGCGTGAGGTCCAAAACCTTTGCACCGGGTTGGCATGTTACCAGGCGATCCTCATGCCCAACACCCACACAGCTTTCTACATTCCTAATAATCTAATCACCAAATATGACGACCGACCTAACCCTTCCCTCCTGGGCAGTAACCCTGGGAGACAGATCCTCAGTGCAAAAAGACAATGCACCACCTGGAGAGTAGGTCCTTGCTACAGGATCCTTTCCTGCTGCACCAGGTTGATGCTCTCTGATCATGAGACCTTCTTCCTCCAAGGCAGCACCAGGGCTGCCAGTCTGAAGTTGGCCTTGGCTACTATGTCCCTGAAGGTCTCATCTATATACTTCTCTGTCTGCCTCAGCTCCTTTGGGTCTTCCACTCTAGCCTCCAGAGATTGGATTCATTCTCTGAGAGCCAGGAGCTCTTTGCATTGGATGCACACGTACAACTTCTCACTGGCGGGTAAAAAATCATACATGTGACACTCGATGCAAAAGACTGGGAGGCCCCCCTCTTGCTGCTGGACTGCTGCCTTCATCTCAAATTTGTTCAGTTCTTAGTTCAGTTTTAGGTTGCTATGGGAGTAGGAATGTGTCTAATTAGCATCCTTTAAATGTATTAGTGTATTTACTATTGAGTAGATTTTATAAACTTGCGTGCGGACGTCCATGTGTGCACGCAACACATGGACACGCACACATGTTATAAAATTGGGGGTCCGCGCACGCAAGTTGGTGCACATTAGTACAACTTGTGTGCACTGACGTCTGCGGCCTTCCCCTGTTCCATCCCAGGCTGCTCCGAAATCGGACCCCCCTCGACATCTGTCTTACCTTCTGCGCTTGCCTTGGGGCAGGCGCAGGTTATGCACGCTAGCACCCTGCTGGCACGCGATCCCCTAGCACAGCAGCAAATGGGCGCTGTGCCGGTAGCATCTGACCCTCACAACCCCACCCCCTGGACCTCCCCACCCCCGCCTCTTTTCCAAAGCCCCAGGACATACTCATGTCCCTGGGCTTTACGCATGTGCCAGGCCTTTTTTAAATAGGTCCAGTGCGCGTAAGGCCTCCTATGCATGTAAATCCACTGGATTTACATGTGTAGGCCTTTTAAAATCTGGGCCTATATGTCTGGTAGTGGCCTACAGGGGAATGATCAAACTCTCAATAAGGTGTAGGGAATTCATGAAGTGACGTTAAAAGGCTGATTTTTTTTTCTACAAGCACACTATCTTCTGCTTATTAGCTGCCTTACTGACTATTTAAAAATAAACACCCTGACTTCTACTTATTAGCTGCCTTACTACCTATTAAAAGCAGAAACACACAAACACACTAAATAATATACCCCAATAGTTTACTTCTCCCCAATACTTTTAAAAAAATTTCTCAAGCAAAACTTACTGATTCCTTTCAGCCACCAGCAAAGTGATCCTCTCCTCTCAGTGCTCCCACTGGCCTCACCCCTGTCCTTTTGGACCCAGGATCCAGGAAATGCTTAAGTACAGGCTGAGATGGATTTTAAACAGAGGGAAAGACTCTGGCTCCACATTCCAGCCAGGCCCCAGAGCTGAGCCCGGCTTGGAGCTAGGTCTTTCAAGCTGGGCCCGGCTTGGGGTTATGCCCTGTAACTGGGCCCAGCTCTAGTCCAGACCCCAGCTGGATCATCTCTAGGACAGACTAGATTCATTTTCTGGCACCAGGAGGCCTATCCTGGGCAGCTGGAGGGCCGTGTTTTTTCTGTATTAAAAATGCCACAATATGGAAATACCTCAAAATTTTCAGATATTTTTGTAGAAGGCTATTTTTGGTTCTTCCCATTTGAAATGAACTGAAAATAGCACTATTCATTGCATTTTTGGTGTTTGTTAGAAACAAATGCACATCCCTGTTATTCTCATATGACCAGACTAGAGCTCTAGGTGACTCCCTGCAAGTCTCTTAGCTAGAGAAGCCACAGCACCACAGGTGCTGGGTATTTGTAATAATCGGCTGCATCCCGCTCAAAACCCGCACTGATAATCCACGCATAAAAGCAAGTGAGTAAGTGAACAGGTCTCCCTATTAAGTAAAAGTATGACCCTGGAAAGTATTTTTAAATATTTCCAATAACTGTGCTGCAGAAAACAGGGCAAATGTTTTCATGGGTGATAATTCCAACAATCTTGCCGCTCTTCTGGCCATGCATCTGCCCATCCAGGGAAGCACCTACCTCAGATGCCTTGAAAAGTGCTTTGTTAAGCTGGCCTTTCTGAAGTCAAGATAGGTGTTCAGCCAGGCGCCTATCAGGCTGCTCATGTTCTTCTATTTGTGGAAGAAAGATCTGCATGATCAGGTGCCCAGAAAGGCACCTAACTTACCTTGCCATTTGGGCACTCAGATAGGTGCCTAGTTGCTCACAAATCTGCATGATCAGGTGCTCAGAAAGGTGCCTAGCTAACCTTGCTGTTTGGGTGCTGAGTTAGGTGCTTAGTTGCTCGCAATCTGCATGATTGGGCACCCAGAAAGGCGCCTAGCTAATCTTGCTGCTCAGGCGCTCTTCTGGCTGTGTATGTGGTTGCTCAGGCACTGAGCTACGCACTTAGCTGGTCGTAAATCTGGCCGCTCAGACGTTGAGAAAAGCGCCTAGGGAAGAACCTACCTAAGCTGGCCATTCTGACACCCAGAAATGTGCCTAGTTAGCTGGCCACTTGGACACTGAGATAGGCACTCTGCTAGGTGTTTTTCTGGATACTCGAATGCAGACATAGACCCCCCCTCCCCCCCCCCCGAGTTGGTGCTGACACTTAACTCGTGCCCTGACCATGGTGGTAAAATACCCGCATTAAAAAACCTGCTCTAGCATTAGCGCAGTTCTCTTCGTTGCCTATGATTAGCTAATCTTCTCCTTTGCATGCCGTTAGCATGCATTCACACAGGAAAAACCGTGGGTCTGGTTTGCGCATCTGTACATACTTTTTTCCCATGCAGAAATCCTTATTGCATCCCCATATAGGGCTTTGGGGCAGGAAAACATGTACGTGTGCACACGAACCCATGGCAGCTTCAATGCACCTTATTACATTGGCCCCTATGGGACTTAGCCAGAGAAACTGGGTTTTGAATTTCCTGCTGCTCTGACAGCCTCTGATTTATCTGCCTTTCTATTTAGCTGGAAAAGTTGGAGGCATTCTGAGAGAGGTCCATGGTGCAGTTAAGTTAGCTGAATAACTTATGTAGCTAACTTTAGCCAGATAATTTAGCTGGCTAATAGGGAGATTTACTAAGCCTCAATAGTTTATCGCAAGAGAGGCCAAATTCTGTGGGGGGAGGGCCAACCATGTGGCCTAGATCTGGTCCTTGGACGTTGCCTCTGTCACGTGACACGAGCAAGGTCAGATCAATGCTATTTAGAAAAATTGTATTGACGGGTCCGGAGCTAGGGGGCGCTCTGGGCCTCCACTGACTATCAATGACTTCTTTTAGAAGTACAGGGATTAGGGGGGAGAAGTAGGGGTCCATCTGCCTCCCCAGACCACCAGGGTCTGGAGAAGTTCACGTTAGTACTTTAGCCAAGTTTGTAAATATCTTTCAAAGTTAGAGGAGAGGGGAGTGGAAGCGATAAAATGCTAAAATTGTTTTCATTTATCTTTATTTTATTTTTTCATGTTTCAAAAAGAAACATTTGACATGATCAGTAAAGCAGCAATTCTAGGAAGATTATCATCATGCGGTCCAACCAATGTGATTTGTTCCAACCAAGCTAATTATCTCAGAATTTTGATTAGAAATTTGGCAATGGGAACAGTGAGGAGCCGGTGAATATGAGAGACATATAATTGATGAACTATGGAGGGCATGCTACCACCGAGGATTAGGTGCTTTGTCAAATTTATTAGAATATTGAATTGTGGAACCTTCCAAGAATAGTGGGAAAAAAAAGACCAAATGCAAAATACACTCAATAAACAGATGATCATAGTTTTTATAGAAGTGACTATCTTACTTTAGATCAAAATGGTATAGAGAATATCCATATAAACTCCAAACACCCTAGCATGTAACACTATTATTTTATTCATTTCATACAGAACAGGGGTAACAAATTTCAGAGAAAAAGCTTAATGAATTGTGAATTAAAACATGAAAGTCACTCAAGCAGATCCCCTGGGGTGAAAAATTAACCCTTTTCTTTGGCTAAATCTAAGTCATAAAAAAATGGTCCATTCCAAGGCTGGACATGGCTGAGGGGGAGGGAAAATGCATGCATAGATTTGATTTTTAAATCTATATGCATATTTTCAAACATTCAGTTGACCCATTAGTATTGCAAGTGCAAGGTCTGAGGGTACTTTTGTGCATGTGTACCATGTAGCTAATATCCAGAGCGAAACTACCTTTGAAATGTACTACAAGGTATGAAAGTACAAAAATACCCATGGAGCTTATACCTGTGAGGGTCACTCTAAATCAGGTGTGCACAAACAGGTTTTCAGGTTGTCTCCCCACCCAGACAGTCAGGTTTTCAGGATGTCCCTAATGAATATGCATGAGAAATATTTGCATACATAGGAAGTAGTGCATGTAAATACATCTCATGCATATTCATTAAAGATAGCTTGAAAGTCCAACTGATTTCAGAGGGCCCAAAGGACCTCTTTAAGCACCCCTGCTCTAAATTGCCCCTAAGGAGGGTAATTTTATAACAACCCATGTAACTTATGTGTTGTCAAAGCACATAAAGGTACACCAGTTTTCAAAGTGAGTTTATGCACCTAAATTGGCTTTGAAAATTATTGCTACAGATACTGAGAAATTAACCAGCACAGTTACACCTGCTCTTTGCAAGGTGTTAACTTATGCAGGCTAATTTATGCACAGGAAATGTAACTTTTAGACTGGCGCTCAAGTGCACATCTGCGTGCATTCATTAGCTCACAGCCAGGGATCTGGCTATTTTAAAACATACGTGTGTATATGTGCGCATGTTATAAAATACTCTGGCTGCGTGCACATGTGCACTCAATTTTATGTGGGCGCGCATTTGTGTGTGCAAATTCCGCTTCTACCACATAAGTGGAGGGGGTGGAAGGGGCAGCTTTTCGGGGGTTATGCGCGTATCTTACGCGCGTATGCCTTTGAAAATCTGCCCCATTTTGTCATATGACACAAGTCTCTGAAAACTAGTTCTGTTCTAAAAGTCATTCACACACATACATTCATACTTGTAAACACAGCTACACAATACATTTTGAAAATTGCATTAACTGTGAAAACATGTAAGTATTGAAGATACAAAAGTAAGAGCTCAAAATAGAACTATTTAAGAAGACAAGACTATTGAGTCACTTCATTGAATATAACAATGTTTCAATAAAAAAACCAATGTGATTGGACAACAAATAAACAATATGGCAAATTGTAACAAAAACGTTTAACCATTGAAACCTGTTTTTCAATGTTACAAAAAAAAACTCAATACAGCTGATAGAATGTACCCCATGCCTCAATATTTCAAGTTGATGAATGACTGTCCGCTGTTAAACTGATTTGTGACATCCAGTGCGCGCCATTGCACGTAAATATTTACCTGCAAATTTCAGGTTAAAATCCCAAAACACCCTTGCTCCATCCAGATGATGCCATGCCCCTCCCCTTTTTAAAAAAGTTTTCATTTGTGCGTGCAGAGGCATTTATGTGCATATCCGGGCGGCTTTTAAAATCCACTCGGCACGCTCCGGTCCTGACATATTTGCGCATCCCCTGAGTGATGTAAGCGTCGGACTTTTAAAACAACCTTTAAAATCAAGAAGTATGTGCGAAAAATCTCAGCTGCAGCTAAACTCCTTCCCCAGAACATCTCTTTGTATGCGCACAAACGTATGTGTGAAATCAGGTTACATGCACTCACAATCCCCACACTATTTTATAGCAAGCCCTTTATGTGCACAAACCTGTTTTCTATGCACATAAATAGCACTGAAAACTACCCGCAAAATGTTTAACTGATACACGGTGAGCCCTTCAGCTTGATATGTATTTGTCAGACATTATGCAGTCGTAGTGAGTGCAGTATCTTTAAAACTCTGATGATGGATGCATTTGTTCATGCATCAGCTGACCTGCTTGTGCCCTTTCCTCCACTTTGCAGGTCTTATTCCTTGGCTTCTTTACGTGTGGCCCAAAGATATTTTGGTTTTTTTTATATTTTAACATATGCTTTGCACCTTGCAATGTGGTCCCATCCGCTGTTCACTAAATTTCAGGATCTTTTTTGGTGAGGCTAGGCAGAGGTATGTTTCAGTATCATTCTTTCATCCCTCCTCATGAATAATTTAGAGGTCATGAGAAAAGGGGGAATCTTATTTCAATTTGTGTTTGTTCTAACTGTTGATTGGATAATAAATGTTTGGTAGAGCCGATGTATATTCTCCTTCTTCTCCTCCTCCTCCTTCCATCCTAAATAGTAACTATCTGGACTAGTGTCATTGATGGGTTCTGAATTCTTTTGTTAAAAAGGCACAAGCAGATGTTGAAAGGGTCCCATGGGCACTAGTGGGTTCCAAATAGATTAGCAGTAAGGCAGTAAGGCACACAAGAAACATATCCAATAACATCCAAGGGTAAAAATACAAGCAGCAATTTATTAAGCTAATTATAGACACAGCTGAATTAAAAACAGAAAAAAAGTGTGCCAGAAATAAAAGGCCGTGCTGCAGACACAGTGGCACATTGTTCTAGGCATTCCCTATTGCCTTCCCTTGGTGGGAAATCCCTCAAACCTTAAATTGCATAGGCATTGCAAAAACACTTGTCCTTTGAACAGGTGAATCTGGTTATTTAGGTTTTTTTTTTTCTTAGGTGGAATCTCTTTTCAAGAAGCAAAATACAAAAGAAGGAAGGGAATCGGAAAACATAAAAACAAAATAAAGAACCCAGGAAAAATCAAGGCTACATCATAAGAGTCCTAGTGCATGGCAAAGTTAACTGTTCCATCTTCACTACTCTTGCTGGAGAATCACTGCTAAATCCAGGATAACCCTGGGCACAGCACAGTCTGACCCCCTCTAAAGGGCCAGAACTCTAAAACTTTAACATTTGATTTCTTGAAGAATATGCACTTTCCTCTAGGATAAGAAATATAATTTGTTTTCTGAATGAAATTTCCAAATATTTCAAGAATTAAACTTTGCTTTTCAGTATGGCATAGGATTGCAAGGCTTACCTCATCTGTCTATTCCTGATTTAATATCAAAAATCCTAACTGATCTCAAGCTTTACCCTCACATTTAGGCATTTTCTGTGCTGATCCCATGCTTTTTGAAGTTTGTTACTGTTTTGCCCTCCTCGATTTCCATTGCAAGGGTCTTCCATATATCTACCAATCATCTATCAAGGCACATACTAGGGATGTGCAGAGCAAAAGTTTATGTTCATAAGTCCATAAGTCGAAAGGGGGTCCCATTTGCGGTCAATATGGACATATGGAGAATTCCATAAGTTGAGTCTATGTCCATACGTGCAAATAAAAATTTAAACCCCTCACCCTCCTTAATCCCCCCCCCAAGACTTACCAAAACTCCCTGGTGGTCCAGCGAGGTCAGGACGCCATTTCTGACCTCCTTTGCAAGGAGCACGTGACGTCGGCGTCACGTCGGAGTGACTCGGCGTCACGTGGTTCCCCGCGGGTTCGCTCCGGGACCCTCATTCGACCCAAAAGGAACTTTTGGCCAGCTTGGGGGGGGCCTCCTGACACCCCCAAGCTGGCCAAAAGTTCCTTTTGGGTCGAACGAGGGTCCCGGAGCGAACCAGCGGGGAATCACGTGACGCCGCGTCACTCCGACGTGGCGCCGACGTCACGTGCTCCTCGCAAAGGAGTTCAGAAATGGCAGAAATGGCATCCTGACTCCTCGCTGGACCACCAGGGAGTTGTGGTAAGTCTTTGGGGGGGGATTAAGGAAGGTGAGGGGTTTAAATTTTTATTTTGGATCAACAATCGCGATTTCCAACGTATTCAACATAGCTATGTTGAATAAGTTGGAAATCCGATCGTTTTCGCCTCATCACTTTTTTAAGTTAAAAAAAAAAAGTAGCGTTTTACATTTAAGTTCAAAACGAATGCACACCCCTAGCACAAACCATTATAAAATGAAATCCCTCTTCCCCAACTTCTTCCCATCTCTTTCTCTTAGACTTTCGCTAAGGGTGTGCTTTTACATTGTTTTGTTTTGTTTACCCTTGTGCATTATATCTTTGAGACATTTGAATATCATCTATTTTAGATATATAGATATATATATAGATATATATATAGATAGATAGATCTTTTAGTTTAATTTCATAGGTCTTATTATGTAGATTTTCCCTATTGTATCCTTGTTTCAAAAGAGAATTATAAGAAATATGTGGAGGAAATCTGTTACGGACTTGACAGAACCCAGATTCAGAAAAACTAAATTAAATAATGCAGTATCATAAATTATTTTTAATAGGGGTAAGGCTTCATCTAGCACATTTGGGAAAAACATCATATACTAATGCTTCTAGTATAATCACCAGTTTTATACTCCCTCTTTTTTTTATTTTCAATAGGTGAGAAATAGTTCCAGTGGAAAACTTAAAAAAATATATCTTGTGATCCTCTTCAAAGAATAAGTATAATAAATCAATGCATTGGATACAGACAAGAGCACCTGACCTGAGTCACGTTTCACCAGACTTGGCTGCATCAGGGTATGCTCCTGAAATGAAAAATTGTATAAACATACAGTATAGAAACATCATATCTTATATATGAAGAGTTCTTAGCACATCAATCATATTCCTCTTAGGGATGGCAGAACAAAAAATTAATTTTCGTTCATTCATTCATTTTGTTGGGACTCATATTTGTTTCATTAGTTTCAATACAATTTTTTTTTATTTATTTATTTGTTTCATTAGTTCCATTCATTTTCTATTAAAACATATGGGAGAATTATTACAGTCTATAATAGGCCCTAGAACAGTGAATTTTATATCAATTATAATGAAACTTGGTAGAAGAAATCATGAAAAAGGGAAAGAGCCACATGGTACTTTAGAAAATGACAAAGTGGCATAAAAAAAGAGGTATAAAGTAGAGATGTGATTTGGCTGAACCTTTTGGTTTGGCCTTCGTTATCGGCCTGCTGCGGGAAATTTTGTTTCCCGTGGTTTGGGCTGATTTTTTTTCGTCCCAAACAAAAACAAATCCCTACCCCAACCCTTAAGATTTAATTAATTACAATACCCCACCCTCCCAACCCCCTAAAAACTTGCCTAAAATCCCTGGTGGTCCAGCGGGGGACCCGGGAGCGATCTCCCGCTCTCGGGTAGTCGGCTGCCAGTAAACAAAATGGCACCTGTGGCCCTTTGCCCTTACCATGTGAAAGGGGCTATCGGTGCCATTGGCACATTGCTCCAATGGACAGCTGACACCATCTTAAAAAATGTTGCAGGCCATCCATTGCTCCTACCATGTGACAGGGCCTGGCCAATGGCACCGATAGCCCCTGTCACATGGTAGGGGCAAAGGGCCATTGGTGCCATTTTGATTAGTGGCGGCCAACAGCCCTAGAGGGGAAGATCGCTCCTGGGACCCCGCTGGACCACCAGGGACTTTTGGTAAGCCTTGGGGGGGGGGGGGTTTCGTGACGGTGGAGGGGTTGCAATTAATGAAATTTGAAGGGTTAGGGTGGGTTTAGGTTTTTTTTTTATGTGCCCTTTCTCCCCCCCCCCAAAAAAAAAAACAAACGATAAGAAAAGCACACAAAATTTTGTGGGTTTTCCTATCATTTCGGCGACCCCCCGAAATGCAACAAAATAGGAAATATCATCTATATTTCCTATTTCTTCACAAACAAATGCACATTCCTAGTACAAAGTAGCCTAAGGCTCCACAAAGGGGTGCAGGGCTTACGGGATGGCAGGCATTCTCCAATGCAATGGTAGTGAAACACAGAAGTAGTAACAGGAGGAAGAATACCTCAAGGTTTAGAAAGAGGATGACTACCCAGCAATAGTGTCATGAACAGTTGATGGTGTCACGAGAGGCAAACTGACAACAAAAGTGTCATCAGGACCCTAAGGCAACATGAAGGGGGAAAGAAGCAGAAAATGTGGCAGAAAAAAATCTTAAGGTTCAGATAAGATGGTGCCGGCCGTCCATTGATCCTACCATGTGACAGGGGCCAACCAATGGCACCGGTAACCCCTGTCACATGATAAGGGCAAAGGGCCACTGGCGCCATTTTGATTCCTGGCAGGCCTGACAGCCCGAGAGTGGAAGATCACTCCTGGGACCCCCATTGGACTATCAGGGCTTTCAGTAAGCCTGAGGGGGGGATCGGGATGGTGGGGGGAGGGGGTTGTAATTAAGTAAATTTGAAGAGCTGGGTTGGGTTTGGCTTTTTTTTAAATAAATGTGCCACTCCCTCCTGCACTAACCCAAAAACAAATTTTTCCCGAATTTCGGGAAAAATCTGTTTCGGGATTCTGATCTCCTGAATCCCGAAGAATTAGGTAATTTCATTGAAATTGCCTAATTCATTCTAAACGAATGCACATCCCTAATACAGACAATCATAGAGAGGGCAGAAGATTCTTCCTGTCAAAGTATAGCTGCGCTTGGCTAATTCACCAGTCCAATAGGATATGTTTGTGTTATGGAGTAAGCCATACATGTCATAGCTAAGTAGTAGGTAGGTACACAAATGCACAGTATAGAGGAATTGCTAGTGGGCCATGAAATCAGTTATGGTTTATGAAGCGGTACCACGAGTGTGAAAAGAATGGATAGCCGTGGCAAGAGCAAGAAATGGCAAGGTGAATACCATAGATGAAGAATGGTCTTAAAATTCTGAGGAGTGTTTCAGTAAGTTTGTAATGCAATCTATGGCTAGGGCCTCTGAGGTAATAGTTTGAACAAAGCATGTCATAGCTGTAAGAAACAGGCCTCAGTGGTTAGAGTTAGAAAATGGCTTGCCATAGGTGTAAGTGAAGGCCTCAGTGGTTAAGGTTTGAACATGGCATGCCATAGCTGTAAGTGACAGGCCTCATAGGTAATGGTTGGAACACGGCATGCTGTACCTATAAGTGTCAGGCTTCAGTGTTAAAGATTGGAAGATGGCATGCTGTAGCTGTAAATGATATGCCTCAGTGTTAATGGTTGGAATCTGGCTTGCTGTAGCTGTAACTAACAGGCCTCATTGATAATGGTTGCAACATGTCATGCTGTAGCTGTAAGTGATAGGCCTCATGGGTAAGATTGGAACATGGCATGCCGTAGCTATAAGTGACAGGCCTCATTGGTAATATTTAGAAAAAGGCATGCCATAACTGTGACAGCCCTAATTGGTAATGGTTGGAACATGGCATGCCATAGCAGTAAGTGACAGGCTTCCTTGGGAATGGTTGGAATATGGCAGGCTATATCTATAAATGACATGCCTCAGTGTCAATGTTTGGATCATGGCATGCCGTAGCTGTAAGTGACAGGCCTTAGTGGTAATTTTTGGAACATGGCATGCTGTAGCTGTAAGTGAAAGGCCTCAGTGATTAGTAGGGATGTGAATCAGGCTTTGGACAATTGAAAATATCGTACGATATTTTCAAAATCGTCAGAAATTGGGGGCTCCCCCAAAACGATAGGAAAACCTCATGAAATTGTTCGTGGGGGTTCTCTTATCATTTGGGGGGAGGGTGGGAAAAACGGCACACAAAAATAACCCCTAAACCCACCCTGACCCTTTAAAACTAATCCCTTAGCTTCCCCACCCTCCCGACCCCCCCAAAAAAAACTTTTTGCAGGTACCTGGTGGTCCAGTGGGGGTCCCGGGAGCGATCTCCCGCTCCCGGGCCGTCGGCTGCCACTAATCAAAATGGCGCCGATGGCCCTTTGCCCTTACCATGTGACAGGGTATCTGTGCCATTTGTTTAGCCCCTGTCACATGGAGGGAGCACTGGATGGCCGGCGCCATCTTTAAAAATGGCGCAGGCCATCCAGTGCTCCTACCATGTGACAGGGGCCGGCCAATGGCATGGATACCCTGTCACATGGTAAGGGCAAAGGCCATCGGCGCCATTTTTATTAGTGGCAGCCGACGGCCCGAGAGCGGGAGATTGCTCCCGGGACCCCCACTAGACCACCAGGTACCTGTAAAAAGTTTTTTGGGGGGTCAGAAGGGTGGGGGAAGCTAAGGGATTAGTTTTAAAGGGTCGGGGTGGGTTTTTTGTTTATCAGCTCGGGCGCAGCTGATAAACAAAACCGCGATCGGGCCGGACAAAAAAAAAACCCGATGTGAATCGGAACCGGAATCAGAACCGATTCCGGTTCCGATTCACATCTCTAGTGATTAGGGTTTGAAAATTCCATGCCATAGCTGTAAGTGACAGGACAAGCCTCAGTGATTAGGATTAAAGGAAGCCAGGATGATAAAGAATAAGTTATTCTTAAGTGTTGACGTTTAGTGGTGACAATGTTAGGTTCCATATTAGGTGCCACCACCCAAGAAAGAGATCTAGGCGTCATAGTGGATAACACATTGAAATCGGCGGTTAAGTGTGCTGCGGCAGTCAAAAAAGCAAACAGAATGTTGGGAATTATTAGAAAGGGAATGGTGAATAAAACGGAAAATGTCATAATGCCTCTGTATTGCTCCATGGTGAAACCGCACCTTGAATACTGTGTACAATTCTGGTCGCCGCATCTCAAAAAAGATATAATTGCAATGGAGAAGGTACAGAGAAGGGCGACCAAAATGATAAGGGGAATGGAAGAGTTCCCCTATGAGGAAAGACTAAAGAGGTTAGGACTTTTCAGCTTGGAGAAGAGACAGCTGAGGGGAGATATGATAGAGATATTTAAAATCATGAGAGGTCTAGAATGGGTAGATGTGAATCTGTTATTTACGCTTTCAGATAATAGAAAGGCTAGGGGGCACTCCATGAATTTAGCATGTGGCACATTTAAAACTTGTCGGAGAAAGTTTTTTTTTCACTCAACGCACAATTAAACTCTGGAATTTGTTGCCAGAGGATGTGGTTAGTGCAGTTAGTGTAGCTGGGTTCAAAAAAGGATTGGATAAGTTCTTGGAGGAGAAGTCCATTACCTGCTATTAATTAAGTTGACTTAGAAAATAGCCACTGCTATTACTAGCAACAGTAACATGGAATAGACTTAGTGTTTGGGTACTTGCCAGGTTCTTATGGCCTGGATTGGCCACTGTTGGAAACAGGATGCTGGGCTTGATGGACCCTTGGTCTGACCCAGCATGTCATGTTCTTATGTTCTTATCTCAGTGGAGGCATGCCCCTGTGGTATTTGTCAAACAGCACACTGAGGCCTGATTCATCTGACCTCCCCTGCCTGCTTTGCCTCAACATCTCTTTGGTGCTAAGAAGGCAGGGGAAGTCAGTGGAGTAATGCCTCAGTGGTGTACCTGGCAAACATCACCCCTGTGGCCTGATTCCACTGACCTCCCTTGCCTGTTTATCCTGAACAACTGTTTGGGGTGAGGCAGGCAGGTGAAGACAGTGGAGTCATGTTTCAGTGGTGGCATTTGGAGGAAGGAGACAGAGGATATTAATGGTGTCATGTCTCATAGGCAGGGTTTGTTAATAGGAGGCAGAGAAACTCAGTCAGGGCTCAGAGGTAACATTTTTACAAATACAAACATTCGGGAGAGACTGGGTGCTAAGCCTAGAGGGAAAATGATGGGTTAGAACTGGTGTTCTATGACGATTTTGCCATGCTTAAGGAATATGGTGTATGTGTGTAGGGGGGGGGGGAGGGTGGGGAGGGGGATGGGTTTCAAATGTGTTCAACTGTTTTCTATTGTTTTGTTTTATTGTAAAAACTGTAATAAAGAAAGAATTAAAAAAAAAAAAAGGAAGCAGAGGATCTCAGCGAAGTCATGCCTCTGAAAAGAAGGCAGAGGAACTCAGCGGAATCATACTTCTGAGGTAGTGATTATTAAAATAAGGCAGAGGAACTCAGCAGAGTCATGCCTCTGAGTTAGCATTTGTTAAAAGGAGGCAGAGGAAATTAATGGAGTCATGGCTTAGTGGTATTTGGCAAACACCACCTCTGAGGCCTGATTCCACTGTCCTCCTCTGCCTGCTTTGCCTCAACAACTGTTTGGAGATGAAATAGGTCATTGGAATCAGGTATCAGGAGAGGGAGGGTGCTTTTACCCCACTGAGGAATGACTCCCCTGTTTCCCCTTGCCTGCTTCTCCTCAACAACTATTTGGGGTAAAGCAGGCAGGGGAAATCAGTGGAGTCATGCCACAGTGGTAGTATTTGGCAAATACTACCACTGTGTGTGTGTTGGCAAATACTACCCCTGAGACCTGATTCCACTGGCTTCCCCTGCCTGCTTCTCCTCAACAACTGTTTGGGGTGAAGCAGGCAGGTGAAGTCAATGGAGTCATGCCTCAGAGGTGGAAGTTGGCGAAAAGGATGCAGAGGAACCCAGCAGAGTCATGCCTTGCAGGTGGAGTTCCTCTGCTTCCTAATCCCTAAAATCTACCTCTGAGGAATACATTTGCTGAGTTCCTCTTCCTCCTATCCCTCCAAATCTACCTCCAAGGTATGAAAACGCTGAGCTCCTTTGACTCCTTTTCCTTAAATGCTTGCAGCCCCATATGACTCGCACCCAGTGGTGCACCAAGGGTCTCCAGCACCCAGGGGCCAATGCATTTGTGTGCCTCTCCAGCATCGCCCCCTTAATCCTTCTTGTACTAATGCTTAAGGTCACAAAAAATCTGTGGCGTCTCTAGACAGAAGAATTTGGGGGGGGGGGGGGGAGCCAAAATGACATTTCTTCATCACACCCACCTCTATAGCATGGATCCTGCTTTAAAATTGGTTATAAAAAAAGAATTAATAAAAAAGTCCAAAGGGTCTTCTGCATAATTTTAAAAAGCTGGCCAGTTTCACACTATAAAATTATTTGATAGCCATATAGAATTAGTTGAATGAGGCTATGAGTGAAGTCTGGAATTTATAGGAAGGAACAGAATGTCAATACAAATCCTGCATCTTCAGTTCTCTAACTCTGTGCATCCACTGAAATTCCCCCAAACAATGGAGCTTGGATGTTTCCCTTACAGCTCATCATACTAAAAGATATTTTCAAATTCTGGTGTCACCTCACAGTAACAGCAGCACAAACACATTCCACTGCCAGGCACATTGTGAACTAACACAAAACCCCGCAAAAAAGACACTCAAAATCTATACTGCAATCCCATCGTAACATAACAGTGAAAACACCAAGGACTCAAACAACAATAACTCTACCTTTGAAAAAGCAAGGGTAAATATTACACTGGGTCCTAGAATACCAATACACCACCTACTGAGGAAACAAAACAAACCCGATTGCTAATGATCCCTATACAGACACTATATGCAAGCAGAATCTCTCATCATGGTCACACACACAGAGCAGAGACAGACCTCTCATCAAATACAGAATAAAGCCACATAAAGTATAAACAAAAATGTGCAGACAAAAACTGAACTGTAAAATGCATCACGCCAGACTCTATACAGTGTAACAATGGAAAAACAAAAATTTCACCATTCCTTGTGAAACAAATCAATAATATAAAGATATATAAATCATTAATCATAATTATAAAACCATACAAAAGATAATTTCAAAACAGCTGATGAATAGAATATCCAATAATTAAAGATTAATACAAATTTTGAAAGCTTTACCAAACACCAATAAAATATTTCAGACACATCACATACTACCCAATAATTAAAATGGTAGTCAATCAAGAAAAATGAACTTAAAAAGCCACCTTTACTTACCCTCTCCAGCAGTTCTCCTACTTTCCCTTGCAGGCCATACCAGAAGCAGCAGTAGCTGCTGAAGCTGTCCTCACAGTCCTCTTCCTTAGGGCCCACAACCAGCCTCTTCTCTCTCTCTCTCACACACACACACACAAGTCACACCCTCAGGACCAGTTTCTGTCTCTCACACATCACTCATCTCCCCAACCAGTCTCTCTCTCTCTCTCTCTCCCACACACATACCAGTCACCTCTCTGGCCAGTCTCTCTCAATCACACAATGCTCTCGCTCTCTCTTACTAACACACAGGCTTTCAATCACACACATGCTCTCTCTATTTCACTTACACACAAGCTCTCAATCACACACGTTCTATCTCACTTACAAACAGGCTCAATCACACACATGCCCTCTCTCACAGCCACAAGCCAGCTAAAAACATGCTCCATCTCTCTCGCACACACACACTGACACACACAAGCACCCTCCCTGACTCACATATACACCACACACATACAGAAGCACTCTCCCTGTCTCACATACACATTACACTCACAGAAGCACCTTGCTTTCAGACTTACAGCATTTTTCACTAGGGGGGTGTCGGGAGGGTGACACTGGCGGGGCGAGTCGGGAGCTGGCTACCTGCCGCGGCGCCCCCTAAATCTCGGCGCTTGGTCTCCATCTAGGCGAGCGAAGGCTGGCAGAATTTTGAAAGGGCACTTTTTGCCCTTTCAAAATTCTGCTGCCTGCCACGGCGCCCCCTAAGTCTCGGCGCCCTAGGCACAGGCCTAGCTCGCCTAGTGGTTCTGCCGGCCCTGCCTTGACCATATTAAAGCCATTGTCATTGATAAAGAAACCTGCATTGAAAACTTTGGCTCTCTGATCCAGCTGCCAGCCCTCCAGCATTTTTCAAATTGCTGCTAAAATATTGGCAGAGGTATGAGAACCGTACATGAGAAGAGCGTGCAGCAAAGCCCACCTCCTGTTGCTCCAACCCCTGTGGAGCTGCTGCCTGCCCCTATCATGGTCGGGTCCCACCAGTGTGCCATCAGAGAGAGGAACACCTGAGACCCATGTTCTCAACAACCTGCAAGGGCTGATCATCTAAAGCAATCATCTCTCCAATCACCTTTCTTGATGCCTGGCTCTCTCAGGAACTTAGCTTGTCATGTATGCATGGCCCTCTATATGTGGAGCGGGTCCACAGGTTAGTGCCTAAAGGAGCAAACCACGATAGACCCCGGGTGGTGATTGCAAAAATATTCAATTTCGCCCATAAAAAAGAAATTTTACAAACCCTGTGGTCTGGGAAATCTTTGGCCCACGAAAACAAAAAATCCTGTTTTTTCAGGACCTCTCCGCGATTTTGCCAGTGCAACGCTTTTGGGGTCACATTGTGAATTATGTCACAGATCTTTTGGGCATTTCCCTCCCTTTCTCTCTGAAAGTATTGTTATTTGACTGCATTCCTCCCTTACTGGTTTGAGGACCGGGGTCTCGCTTACTTATCAAAAAGGTGAGTGTGGTGGGGAAGCAGTTAATTCTGCTCTTCTGGAAAGGACGTGGTACACCCTCATTTTGGATGTGGAGGAACTATTTATATTGTATGATGCAGATGGAAAGTTTGGCGCCCGGATTTCTCCTCTTCACAGATGCAGATTTTTATCAATTTGGGATAATTACATACAAGCGTTGCAAGCAACATCAATCCAGGAGTTTGATTTTGAATGACTGCGTCTGGCTTCATGGGTTTGATTGTTAACACAGCACTGTTCTGGATTCATTATAAGCAGAATAAGGGGGGGGGGATTAAGGGTTCCCAATGTTCATCAAAATTGTCATATTTGGGATTGCATCAGAAATCATACATCCTGAGTCATGTTGTTTCATGCCAATAAAGAATTGTTGGAACTAAATAGCTAGTCAGAGGGCAGGCAAAATAACCAGGAGTTTGTGTGTTTGTTTTTCCCTCCCTGCCACCCCTGTTTCACCCTCCCCTAGCTCATCCTTTAATTTATAAGCAGGTAACACTTTCTCACTAAAAAACACAAACAAACAAAAATTGGCCTTTTAACTTACATTGAGAAATTCCTCACGCATTCTCAAGAGTTTAATCAATCCCTTGTAGATCACTACCAGATACTGAATACATTAATACATTTAAAGGACCCTAATTCTACACATTCCTACTCCCAAAACAATCTAAACTTAACTAGGATCTGAACTAATTTAAGATAAAGGCAGCAGTTCAGTAGCAAGAGGGGGTCCTTCCAGCTTTTTGCATCGAGTGTCACATATATGATTTTTTACTCACTGGTGAGAAGTTGTATGTGTGGACATGGTCAAAGAGCTCCTGTCTCCGATCTCTGGAGATTAGAGTGGCAGGCCTGGAGGAGCTGAGGCAGACAGAGTGATATATAGATGAGACCTTCAGGGACATAGTAACCAAGTCCCAACTCAAATCTGGCAGCCCTGGTGCTGTCTTGGAGGAGGAAGTTCTCCTGATTGGAAAGAATTAACCTGGTGCAGCAGGAAATGATCCTATAACAAGGACCTGCACTCCAGGTGGGGCATTGTCCTCTCGCACTGAGGATATGTCTCCCAGGGCTACTTCCCAGGAAGGAAGGGTTAGATCAGCCATCATAGTTGGTGATTCGATTCTTAGGAATGTAGGGGGCTGGTAGGTGTGAGGATCACCTGGTAACATGCCAACTTGGTGCAAAGGTCGCAGACCTCATGCATCACCTAGATAGGATTTTAGACAGAGCTGGGGAGGAGCCGGCTGTCATGGTACATGTGGGCACCAATGACATAGGAAAATGTGGGAGCAAGGTTCTGGAAGCCAAATTTAGGATGTTAGGTGGAAAGCTGAAATCCAGAACCTCCAGGGTAGCTTTCTCTGCAATGCTCCCTGTTCCACGCGCAGGTGCCCAGAGACAGACAGAGCTCCAGAGTCTCAATGCATGGATGAGATGATGGTGCAAGGAAGAGGGATTCAGTTTTGTAAGAAACTGGGGAACCTTTTGGGGAAGAGGGAGTCTTTTTCCAAAGGGATGGGCTCCACCTTAACCAGGGTGAAGCCAGGCTGCCAGCACTAAACTTTAAAAAGGAGATAAAACAGCTTTTAAGCTAAATCTAAGGGCAATGTTGACATTCACTCAGTAGTGCTTGGTTCAGAACAAGGTATCTGTGAAGGAAACTAAAGAAGCATTAGAGTTAGGGCATTCCAACAGAGAGATTCCACCAATAATAAGAAATGTACTCCAAGTGCCTATAATTAAAGAATCACCTGAGCTAAAAGATTCCAATTTATCCCTGTCAATTGAAAAGCAGGTTGTTAACACAAACAAAAAACACACTTTGAATTGTTTGTATGGTAATGCTAGAAGTGTAAGAAGTAAGATGGGAGAATTAGAATGTATAGCAGTGAATGATGACATAGACTTTATTGGCATCTCAGAGACATGGTGGAAAGAGGATAACCAATGGGATAGTGCTATACTGGGGTACAAATTATATCACAATGATAGAGAGGAGCAACTTATTGGCAGGGTGGCACTTTATATCCAGGGCATAGAGTCCAACAGGATAAAGATCCTGCAAGAGACTAACTGGTAAATTTTCAAAAGGTTGCGCACGATAAAGAATGGGGTTATGCGTGTGGCCGGCCTTGTGCACGCTGCGCGCATCTTCAAAGGGGCCCGGCCTTGCGTGTAACCTCCATTACATGCCGAAGTGCCGAGCCCAGATAAAGGGGCAGTCCTGGGAGGTGGAGAGGGGCAGGGAGGGAGGGATGGGGCTTGAGGCGGCTGGTTCAACGGCCATTTTCCACTGTACTGGAGAAGGGAAGGTGGTACGTGCAAGTTGCTACTGCTTTGTTGGAGCAGTAAGCAAGAAAACAAAAAAATATAGAGGCAGGAGAAATGGTTTAGGGGGTGAAGAGGAGGAGAGGAGGAGAGGGGAAGGGGAAGGGAGGTTAGGGTAGGGGGTTGGGATGTTCCCTCCCAGGCCGCTCCTTCATTGGATTATAAAATCCGGCACACATGTGTGCGCGACCCACCAATTTTATAACACGTGCGTCCATGTGTGTGCGCTAGGAAGTGCATGCATATTTATTAACCTCTACCCCTAAATGCACAATCAAATTTTTATGGGAAGAAATCCCTTGTGCGTTGGGGAAGAGTATAGCGATAGTTGTATACTACTGTCCACCTGGCCAAAATGATGAGATGGACAGTGAAATGCAAAGAGAAATTAGGGAAGCTAACCAAACTGGTAGTGCAGTAATAATGGGAGACTTCAATTAGCACAAAATTATTATCATAGAGAGTCAATACAGTAACCCAGAAAACAACTGGAAACAATGAGGGAAACAAAAAAAATATATATATAAAATAAAAAAGCCTAAGTGACGGTGTCAGCAAGCCTGACGTTGTGATTTCTAAAAAAGAACCTAACCGGCCTTCTAATCAATCACCATCACTTTCAAAAGGAAAAAATTTTATTATCTAAAAAATATTTTTTATCATATATTTTTTAGTCTTTTTATAAAAATCAACTCTAATCCATAAGAGAAGTATAGCCACTTAGCTAGTAGTCTCTTTGTAAAAGGATAAATGCAGCCCTATACGGCCAGTGTTTCACAATACACGCTTCCTCAGGGGCATATGAAATTGCTATAACAAGAGTCCTTGCCTAAAAACATCAGACAAAAGTACATTTAATAGAATGTTGTAAACAGAAAAAAGGAAAAATCACTTATCTTAACCGGAGGCTACCGTTTCCAAATGGACACAGCGTCTCTACTGTCTTCTTTAGTGGGAAGAGGAAATGAGGCTGACATGAACATCTCATTAAATGCCCAAAGGCATGGATGTCATATGATAATGTCACTAAAATGCAAATTACATATCTGCTGGTATAGTCAAAATCAATAGGAAAACACAACAGTATTATTAGAGATTCTTCATCTTAAAAAAACATGTAAGTCAAGATATGTGTTGAGACCCTTAGGACTGACAGTGCCCAGTCTGTAGATCCAACGTTGTTCAGATTTTAAAAGCTGTAGTTCGCGATCACCACCACGCCAATGTTCAGGTATGTGGTCAATCGCACAGAAGCATAGGTCCTCAAACTGGTGTTCACAGGAAATGCAATGTGCTACCAACGATTCATCAACTCGGGAGTTCTTAATATTGGATCGATGTTCGATCATTCGGATCTTCAACAGGCGTTTGGTCTTTCCAATATATAATAGATCACAAGGACAATGGATCAAGTAAATGACCATCGTAGACAAACAAGATGTTATATATTTTAGAACGATTGTATAATCTGTGTTCAAAACAATTTTGTCATTTATTGACATTGAAACTGCACACACTGAACAGTTATTACAGGGTTGATGAGACCCCCTTATGTCATTGTCCTCAATTGAAGAGTTATAGAAATTGGAGTGGACCAACAAATTCTTTAAATTGGACACGCGGGAAAAAGTAATTCATGGAGGAGACTGGAATACTTCTTGCATTTGTAACACATGCCAATTGTTGAGAAAGGATTGATGGATCATGTAAGCTTTTGATGAAAATGGAAGAATGCATGTGTAAACTGGAGAATCCTCAACAGAAAGCAGATGGAACAGCCACTCTCAGTGGGCAAATTTTGCTTGTAGGTAGGCTTTTCGAATACATGAGCAAGGATATCCTTGCTGTAAGAAAAGTTCAGAGAGATTTTTTGCTTGCATTTCAAAATCAGCAAGGGTAGTGCAAAGATGTCTCAGACGGATAAATTGACTCACAGGAAGGTTAGACTTAAAAGTCCATGGATGAGCACTTTCAAAATGCAGGTATATATTCGAGCAAACTGTTTTCCAAAAAATGGAGGTATAAAACCTTCATCTGTCATGGTGATCTGAATATCCAGAAAAGAGATCGAAGTACATTGAATCTCTGCAGAAAATTTCAGGTAAGGATTACAAGTATTTAGCCAATCCAAGAACAACTTAATGGTGGTGGGGTCGCTTGGCAATAGTGATCATAATATGATCAAATTAGATTTAATGACTAGAAGAGGAACAGTGTGCAAATCCACGGCTCTCGTGCTAAACTTTCAAAAGGGAAACTTTGATAAAATGAGAAAAATTGTTAGAAAAAAAACTGAAAGGAGCAGCTACAAAAGTAAAAAATGTCCAAGAGGCATGGTCATTGTTAAAAAATACCATTCTAGAAGCACAGTTCAGATGTATTCCACACATTAAGAAAGGTGGAAAGAAGGCAAAACGATTACCGGCATGGTTAAAACGGGAGGTGAAAGAAGCTATTTTAGCCAAAATATCTTCATTCAAAAATTGGAAGAAGGATCCAACAGAAGAAAATAGGATAAAGCATAAACGTTGGCAAGTTAAATGTAAGACATTGATAAGACAGGCTAAGAGAGAATTTGAAAAGAAGTTGGCTGTAGGGGCAAAATCTTACAGTAAAAGTTTTTTTAAATATATCCGAAGCAGAAAGCCTGTGAAGGAGTCAGTTGGACCATTAGATGACAGAGGGGTTAAAGGGACACTTAGAGAAGATAAGGCCATCGCAGAAAGATTAAATGATTTCTTTGCTTCGGTGTTTACTGAAGAGGATGTTGGGAAGGTACCCGTAATTGGAGAAGGTTTTCATGGGTAATGATTCAGATGGACTGAATCAAATCACGGTGAACCTAGAAGATGTGGTGGACCTGATTGACAAACTGAAGAGTAGTAAATCACCTGGACCAGATGGTATACACCCCAGAGCTCTGAAGGAACTAAAAAATGAAATTTCAGACCTATTAGTACAAATTTGTAACCTATCATTAAAATCATCCATTGTACCTGAAGACTGGAGGATAGCAAATGTAACCCCGATATTTAAAAAGGGCTCCATGGGGGATCCGGGAAACTATAGAACATCCCTATTAATTTTTAAGAAGCAAGCAAAGACAATACAGTGATCATCTTCCCAACTCCTTTGTTGAATCTCTTTTAACTGATTTTAGTACCTTATTAGTTCAAAAAACATTTCTTGTACAGAATCTTTTACAGCATCTTGTATAAGCATCTTGTACAACTGTATAAATGTTGAAATAAATGCATGCCTCGTGATGTCATCAGCTCACAAATAACTTTGCATTTCTCCAGTCCACTAACTGACTTGCCTCTGTTACTATCAGTGTCTGTAAGACATGTTTGAAGTCTGCTGTACAATCTTGACAAGAAAAGTAGCATGAGTCATTTTAGTCTTCATTGACTCGGTCCTCTATTGTGTTTTAAGTGCCTCAAAGTAACAAGGCAACAGAGTGTGCAGTAATGCAGCTATTAGACATATGCCCCACGTGTGCTGGGAGGCATGAAGCAAAGCCCAGAATGTGCAATAATTTCAGTGTAACTACACTTCGCTGAAATACATTTTGGCTCTATAATGCACCAAAAGAAATGCCATCAATTAAAATGTGCTTCAATCTTAAAATAATGCTTTCTGGTAACCATTTGTTATTGTTTGCTCCAGAACTATATGTTTGCATCATTTGCAGGGAAGCAAAATTGTGTTCTGTAATGTCATTGCACATTATGAATGCTTCTTCACCATAAGTTTGTGTATTGTTAATTACAGTATATACATGATGAAAAAAATATGAATCATACAGGTCCGTATTCAGTAAGCTGGCCACTGTATCCATTTTCCAGGTAATGATAGCTAGATAACTTTAACCGAATATTCAGCTGGACAAGTCTCCTGCTGAACATACTTAGCTAAATTTACCTGGATAAAATTATGTAGGTAACTCTGCCAGCATACTGAATATGAATCTCAACTTAACGTGGCTGATTTATTACTGAAAATCAGCACTAACCAGCTAAGTACAGACCCTGCAGCATGAAGCTTGGAGCCCCAGTCCCCCTCCTCCTTTTCTTGCTGACATTATAAAATGAAGAATTGCTCTACTGACCCCCTTTAATCCCTGTACAAATAGTAAAAGCGCTCCACTGCCCCTCCCCCTATCCAGCCAATACACATTAAAAAAAAAAGAAACAATGCTGCTTGGCCTACTCAGTTGATCCCCATACAAATAGTAAATGTGCACTGCTGCCTTGTCCTTCTCCAACTCACCCCATCCCCTGCTTCACATCCCCAGGCTCCAAACTTGCTCTTTACCTCTGAAAGTTGCCCTGAAGCTGAGGAGAGGAAGAGAGATTGAGCCCCTCTGCATCCTGCATCACTCTGACCTCCATCACGGGGAAATTAGTGGAGTCACTACTAAAGCACAGGAAAGCAAATTTCAGGATCCAAGGTTGCATGATTTTATCAAAGGGAAATCACATCAAACAAATCTGATCAATTTCTTTAACAAGGAGGTGGATATTTAAAAGCCATTTAGATGGATAGCTCCCAAGTTATCTGTCTAAATGGCAAATGTAGCATTTTCAGACACTTATCCAGCTAAATTATAGTCGGGTACTTATCCAAATATAATTTAGCCAGATAAAAAAGGACATGGCAAATGTTACCTGGCCTTACGTGGCCGGATAATTTGCTACTTAACCGGATATCTTGAAAAGAAACCCTGCTAAGTAGTGCTGTCCTTAACCAAAGCAATGAAAGATTCAGAGGGCTAATCCTCCCCTCCCAAAGCTTAATGCAAAGGCCCTCAGGCCATATTCACTCCCCCCCCCCCAAATCTCTATTATGCCGGCCCCATTCCAGCCCCATAACAAGGAATCATGGGGTGCCTACCCCCAACACTCTGACCCTCCCCAGTACCCTTCCATACCTTTTAGATCTGAGCAAGGAGCAGGAACCCGCTTCCCCACTCCTGGTACCTCCAGCGCTGCTCGGACAGAGAAAGTGGTGAACGCTGAAAGCGTAAACTTCAATGTAAGCTGCCCTGGAGAATGTCATTCTTAATTCTTTCAAAGAACAAGAATTGCATACACAAAGGGACCTAGTCTCAAGGATCAACTTTTCCCTGCTTTTTTTTTTTTAACAGGACAATTTTCCTAAGATGACTCTTCATAGGTCATCAAAAATGTGGTCATTGTAACAAAAAAAGGTTTATCCATTAAAATTCTTGACCACTTATGTCAGCACACATCTAGTTTATGCAGTTAAATGTCCTTCTGACAAGCTTTACATTGGGAAAATAACACATCAGCTAAAGATCAGCATCTCCAAACATCGGAGTTGCTTGAAAATGCAGAGGACAGAAGGGCCTTTAGTTAAAAACTGCATTTCCGGTAATCATAATTTGAAAATTTTATCTTTTGTGTCATTGATCAGATATTCAAACATCAGAGAAAGGGAAACCTGAATTTGGAACAGCAGACGTGAAAAGAAGTGGATTTAAAAATTCAACATTGTTGAAATTTTGGACTTAATACAGAGAATGATTGGCATAATTTTTTAAAAGACTTGGTTAGGTTTCCAGCTGGCTGCTTGAATTTGATAAGAGATTAAATAATATATCACCGTGTTAGCATAGCGTTATGTGATTGGTCAGTTTGATATCCTTTTTCCCATTTGCAAGCTGTTTTATGGGTATATACCGTAAGTTGATGGCGCTCCAGGACACCATACTTTTGACTTTAAAATGGCAATATGATGAATGCAAGATGAACTAGGGATGTACAATGCAAGATGTACAATGCAAGATGAACTAGGGATGTACATTCATTTAAAACAAATGGCCTAACCATGACAAATTTACTATATTCATAAAAACATAAGATATGCCATACTGGGTCCGACCAAGCGTCCATCAAGATCAGCATCCTGTTTCCAACAGTGGCAAATCCAAGTCACAAGTAGCTGGCAAGTACCCAAACATTAAATAGATCTCAAGCTACTATTGTTTATTAAATTAATAGCAGTGAATGGATTTTTCCTCTAGGAACTTATCCAAACCTTTTATAAACCCAGTTACAGTAATTGCTGTAACAACATCTTTTGATAACAAATTCTAGAGCTTAACTATGCACTGAGGGGTAGATTTTCAGAGCCCTGCTCGCCTAAATCCGCCCAAAACCGGGCGGATTTAGGCGAGCAGGGCCCTGCGCGCCGGGAAGCCTATTTTACATAGGCCTCCCGGCGCGCGCAGAGCCCCGGGACTCGCGTAAGTCCCGGGGTTCTCGGAGGGGGGCGTGTCGGGGGGCGGGCCCGGTCGTCGCGGCGTTCCGGGGGCGTGTCGGCAGCGTTTTGGGGGCGGGTACGGGGGCGTGGCTATGGCCCGGGGGCGTGGCCGCGCCCTCCGTACCCGCCCCCAGGTCGCGGCCCGGCGCGCAGCAGGCCCGCTGGCGCGCGGGGATTTACGTCTCCCTCCGGGAGGCGTAAATCCCCCGACAAAGGTAAGGGGGGGGTGTAGACAGGGCCGGGCGGGTGGGTTAGGTAGGGGAAGGGAGGGTAAGGTGAGGGGAGGGCAAAGGAAAGTTCCCTCCGAGGCCGCTCCGATTTCGGAGCGGCCTTGGAGGGAACGGGGGGAGGCAGCGCGGCTCGGCGCGCGCAGGCTATACAAAATCGATAGCCTTGCGCGCGCTGATCCAGGATTTTAGTGGATACGCGCGGCTCCGCGCGTATCTACTAAAATCCAGCGTACTTTTGTTTGCGCCTGGAGCGCAAACAAAAGTAGGCTATTCGCGCTCGTCTGAAAATCTACCCCTGAGTGAAAAAGAATTTTCATCAATTTGTTTTACATGAGCTACTTCCTAACTTATGGAGTGCCCTCTAGTCATTCTATTATCTGAGAGAGTACATAACTGATTACATTAACCTGTTCAAGTCCTTCATGATTTTGTAGACCTCAATCATATCCCCCCTTATTCATCTCTTCTCCAAACTGAACAGCCCTAACTTCTTTAGCTTTCCTTCATAGGGGAGCCATTTCATGCCCCATACCATTTTGGTCACCCTTCTCTGCACTTTCTCTGTGCAACTTTATATTTTTTGAGATGTGACAACCAGAATTGCACACAGTATTCAAGGTGTAGTCTCACCATGGAGTGATACAGAGGCATTATGACATCCACTGTTTATTTGCCATTCCCTTCCTAATAATTTTAAACATTCTGTTTACTTTTTTGACCACCAAGCACACTGAGCCAATGATTTCAATGTATTATCTACTATGATGCCTAGATCTCTTTCCTGAGTGGAACTCCTAAGATAGAACCTAACATTGTGTAACCATAGCATGGGTTTTTTTTCCCTATATGCATCACCTTGCACTTATCCACATTAAATTTCATCTGCCATTTGTAAGCCCAATCTTCCAGTTTTGCAAGGTCTTCCTGCAATTTATTACAATCCACTTGAGATTTAACTACTCTGCATAAGTTTGTGTCATCCACAAATTTGATCACCTCACTTGTCGTACTCCTTTCCAAATCATTTATAAATATACAAGCCGTTAAGCCCGTTAAAATGGGCTACATCCCTCTGTCTCTCACCTCCCCCTCTTTCTCTCTCCCCTCACTCTTCACCACCCCCTCCCTCACCCACTCCTCCCCACCCTCCCTCTCCTATCACTCAGTCCCTCCCTCCCACTCAGTCTCACTCACTCCCTCCCCCCTCTCTCCCTCCCTCTCACTCACTCAGTCCCACTCACTCTCATTCAGTCCCCACTCCCTCCGTCCTCTCCCTCAGTCCCACTCCCTCCCTCCCTCTCTCTCCCTCAGTCCCACTCCCTCCCTCAGTCCCTCCCCCTCACTCCCTCCCTCCCTCCCCCTCAGTCACTCCCTCCCTCCCTCCCACTCAGTCACTCCCTCCCCCCTCCCTCTCACTCACTCCCCCCTCCCTCTCACTCACTCAGTCCCACTCACTCTCCCTCAGTCCCACTCCCTCCCTCTCTCTCCCAGTCCCACTCCCTCCCTCAGTCCCCCCTCTCCCTCTCACTCAGTCCCACTCCCTCCCTCTCACTCAGTCCCTCCCTCTCACTCAGTCACTCCCTCCCACTCTCTCTCTCCGTCCCTCCCTCCCACTCAGTCCGTCCCTCCCTCTCTCTCTCTTCTCCCTCCCTCGCTACCGGCCGCTACCGCCGTCGCTACCGCCGTCGCCGCCCGCTGCCGGTACCGCCGCCGCTCGCTACCGCCGTCGCCGCCCGCTGCCGGTACCGCCGACACCGCCATTTTTTTTTCTTTCTGAAGCTGCCTCAGAGCGACGTGCTCGCCCGCACATGCGCGGTAGAGCTGGTCTCTACTGCGCATTTGCGGGCCGTCGGTCACAGGCCATTTATAAGGTAGATTAAAAAGCACCGATCCAAGTAGAAATCCCTGAGGCACTCCACTGTTTACCTTTTTCCACTGTGAAAACAGACCATTTAATCCTACTCTCTGTTTACTGTATTTTAACCAGTTTGTAATCCACAAAAAAAACATCGCCCCCCTATCCCATGACTTTTTAGTTTTCTTAGAAGCCTCTCATGAGGGACTTTGTCAAAAGCCTTCTGAAAATCCAAATACACTACATCTACCAATTCACATTTGACCACATGTTTATTCACCCCTTCAAAAAATGTATTAGATTTGTGAGGGAAGACTTCCCTTGGGTAAATCCATGCTGGCTGTGTCCCATTAAACCATGTCTATCTAAATGTTTTGTGATTTTATTCTTTATAACAGTTTCCACGATTTTTCCCAAGACTGAAGTCAGGCTCACCAGTCCATAGTTTCCTGGATCACCCCTGGAGCTCTTTTTAAATATCAGGGTTACTTTGGCCACGTTCCAGTATATAGGTACAATGGATTATTTTAATGACAGGTTATAAATTAATTAAACTCTGTAGCTGTACCTTTCAGTTTTTTTTAAACTATTTTCCTCATTTTATCAAAGTTTCCCTTTTGAAAGTTTAGTGATAGAGACATGGATTTACTTACTGTCCCCTTTCTTGGCATTAATTCAAAATTGATCATATTATGATCACTATTGCCAAGTGGCACCACCACCATTACCTCTTTCTCCAAATCCTGTGCTCCACTGAGAATTAGATCTAAAATTGCTCCGTCTCTTGTCTGTTCCTAAACCAATTTTCTCTCGCATGCCCTGATATTTCACTTACCCAGTCAATATTGGGGTAATTGAAGTCTGAAATCACTTCCAAGTGATTTCCTCTCACAATTACTACAATTGCACTAAAGGAGAATTTCTTTGCATTTAATCGGAGGTTTTATCAGCAGATTCGAGGTACTGCTATGGGGGCCACCATGGCCCCTGGCCAACCTATATATGGACAGAAATGATACATTGATGATGTGTTTGTTCTCTGGAGAGGTGATAATGACAGCTTTAAGAACATAAGAAAATGCCATACTGGGTCAGACCAAGGGTCCATCAAGCCTAGCATCCTGTTTCCATCAGTGGCCAATCCAGGCCATAAAAACCTGGCAAGTACCCAAAAACTAAGTCTATTCCATGTAACCATTGCTAATGGCAGTGGCTATTCTCTAAGTGGACTTAATAGCAGGTAATGGACTTCTCCTCCAAGAACTTATCCAATCCTTTTTTAAACACAGCTATACTAACTGCACTAACTACATCCTCTGGCAACAAATTTCAGAGTTTAATTGTGCGTTGAGTAAAAAAGAACTTTCTCCGATTAGTTTTAAATGTGCCCCATGCTAACTTCATGGAGTGCCCCCTAGTCTTTCTATTATCCGAAAGAGTAAATAACCGATTCACATCTACCTGTTCTAGACCTCTCATGATTTTAAACACCTCTATCATATCCCCCCTCAGCCGTCTCTTCTCCAAGCTGAAAGTCCTAACCTCTTTAGTCTTTCCTCATAGGGGAGCTGTTCCATTCCCTTTATCATTTTGGTAGCCCTTCTCTATACCTTCTCCATCGCAATTATATCTTTGTGGAGATGCGGCGACCAGAATTGTACACAGTATTCAAGGTGCGGTCTCACCATGGAGCGATTCAGAGGCATTATGATATTTTCTGTTTTATATACCATTCCCTTTCTAATAATTCCCAACATTCTGTTTGCTTTTTTGACTGCCGCAGCACACTGAACCGACGATTTCAATGTTTTATCCACTATGTTGCAGATCTTAGTATCATCCGCAAATAGACAAACTTTACCTTCCATATTTTCCTCAATGTCGCTCACAAAGATATTGAACAGGATGAGTCCCAGCACCTATCCTTGTGGCAGTCTGCTTAACACCGTTCTCTCTTCAGAGTAGGTTCCATTTGCTATCAAATGCTGTCGTCTATCTGTCAACCAGTTTGTAATCCATGCCACCATCTTAGTGCTTACTACCAAGCTTCTCATTTTATTCACAAGCCTCCTATACAGGACCGTATCAAAAGCTTTGCTAAAATCCAAGTAGCCCACACTGAGCACTCTTCCTCAATCTAATTCGTTAGTCACCCAATCAAAAAAATAAATTTGATTTGCCTGACAGGACGTTCCCTTAGTGAATCCATACTGCCTCAGGTCCAGCAATCCTCCTGACTGTAGACAGATCACTGTTCTTTCCTTCAGCAGAGTCTCCATTAATATTCCCATGACCAAGGTGAGGCTAACTGGCCTGTAGTTTCCAGCCTCCTCTCTGCTTCCACTCTTGTGAAGAGGGACCATCACACTCTTCTCCAATCACTCAGCACCACTCTCGTTTACAGAGATTTATTGAATATGTCATGCAGCGGACTCACCAGCACATCTCTGAGCTCCCTCAGTATTCTGGGATGAACCTCATCAGGCCCCATGGCTTTGTCCACTTTTAGTTTTCCTAGCTCTTCCCATACATTCTCTTCTGTAAACGGAATTTCATCTATTCCATCCCCATTCACTGACTTGTAAACTATCTACGGTTCTTCTCCAGGATCTTCTTTAGTGAACATCAAACTGAAGTATTTGTTTAATATTTCTGTCATTTGTTCATCTCTCTCCACACATTAATCCTCTTCACCTTTCAATGTTACTATACCACTTCAGACCTTTCTCCTTTCTCTAATGCAGCAGTTCTCAACCTGGGGGTCGCGACCCCGGCGGGGGTCGAACGACCAGTACAACACAGGGGTCGCCTAAAGCAGGGTCCCCAACCACCGGTACCGGGCCGTTGGGGTTTTTTGCCGGTCCGCGGCTATTTTTTCTGCCAGTCGCGTTTTTTTGGGCTTGTTGGGCGGGACTTGTGCTCTGAATCAGGGCGGACTGTAACAGAGCACAAGTTGGGCGGGACTTGTGCTCTGTTACAGTGATTGGCTGCTGCTGCTGCGATGAAGCCTGTCCATAGCAGGCGCACCCTATCCCTATATTGCAGCAGTAAGCCAATCAGAGCAGGAGCTGCAAGCCTTGTTGATGCATACGTCAGGAGCACATTTTGTGGGCAGACCCAGCCAGCACAGCATCGCACGTGGGCGGAACGGGAAGACCAGCAGCACAGCGTTGGAGAAAAACAGCAAAGGAATCCAGAGTGTGCAGCTACAGCCAGGTATCAGGAGGGAAGGAGTTAGTATGTTGGGAGAGGGTAATGAGTGTGTGGGGGCCGGGGATGTACTGGGGGGAATGAGTGTGTGGGGGCCGGGGATGTACTGGGGGGAATGAGTGTGTGGGGGGCCAGAAATGTGCTTGGAGAGGGTTAGGGAGGTGGGAATGAGTGTGTGGGGCCAGAGATGTGCTGGGAGGGGGGGGGGGGGGAATGAGAGTGTGTGGGGCCAGAGATGTGCTGGGAGGGGGGGGGGGGATGAGAGTGTGTGGGGCCAGAGATGTGCTGGGGGGGGGGAATGAGAGTGTGGGGGGCCAGAAATGTGCTCGGAGAGGGTTAGGGAGGTGGGAATGAGTGTGTGGGGCCAGAGATGTGCTGGGGGGGGGGGAATGAGAGTGTGTGGGGCCAGAGATGTGCTGGGGGGGGGGGAATGAGAGTGTGTGGGGCCAGAGATGTGCTGGGGGGGGGGGGGAATGAGAGTGTGTGGGGCCAGAGATGTGCTGGGGGGGGGATTGAGAGTGTGTGGGGCCAGAGATGTGCTGGGGGGGGGGAATGAGAGTGTGTGGGGCCAGAGATGTGCTGGGGGGGGGGGGGGGAATGAGAGTGTGTGGGGCCAGAGATGTGCTGGGGGGGGGAATGAGAGTGTGTGGGGCCAGAGATGTGCTGGGAGGGGGGGGGAATGAGAGTGTGGGGGGGCCAGAGATGTGCTGGGAGGGGGGGGAATGAGAGTGTGGGGGGCCAGAGATGTGCTGGGAGGGGGGGAATGAGAGTGTGGGGGGCCAGAGATGTGCTGGGAGGGGGGGGGAATGAGAGTGTGGGGGGCCAGAGATGTGCTGGGAGGGGGGGAATGAGAGTGTGGGGGGGCCAGAGATTTGCTTGGAGGGGGCTAGGGAGAGGGGGTATGAGTATGTGAGGGCATTAACTGCTATAAAAAAATAAAATGTTTCAATCTCATGTGTTTTGGGCTTGTTTTTTTGGAAAAAAGTGCTTGTTCGTTCATGAAAACCTGGCAACACTGCCGGAGCCGCACGGGCAGGAAGGAGGAGGCGCTTCAGCTGCGTGCAGAAGAGGAGCAGCGGGCCGGGAAGACTAGGGCCGCTGCAGAGCCCATCCTGTGGCAACCCGTAAAGAAGAGGCCCAGAGGTAAGAGAGAGGTGTGTGCGAGTATGAGATGAGTTGAGAGACTGTGTGTGTTTGCAGAGACAGCATGTGAGAGCCTCTGTGTGTGTGAAAGAGACAGCATGTAAGAGTGAGAGCCTGTGCTTGAGCAAGGCAGCATGTGGGGGTGTGAGAGAGCCTGTGTGTGAGACTCAGACAGCCTGTGCCAGTGAGAGCCTGTGTATGTGTGTGTGAGAGAGAAATGCATGTGAGAATGAGAACCTGACTGTGTGTTTGAGGGAAGAAGACAGGTGGAGAGAAAAGAAATAGAAAAAAAGGCAATATTAAAGGAAATGGCAAAAAATTAGAAAGGGAAGCAGATGTAAAAAAAAAACATTTTATTTTTTTATAGCAGTTAATGCCCTCACATACTCATACCCCTTCCCCACCCCCCTACAAGCAAATCTCTGGCCCCCACACTCTTTCCCCCCTCCCTAACCCCTCCTAGCACATCTCTGGTCCCCACACTCTCATTCCCCCCCCCTCTGTAACCCCTCCGAGCACATCTATGGCTCCACACACACTGATTCCCCCCTCCCTAACCCCTCCTAGCACATCTCTGGCCCCCACATACTCATTCCTCTCTCCTCAGCCCCCTCCAAGCACATCTCTGTCCCCTCACACACATTCCCACCTCTCTAACCCCTCCGAGCACATCTCTGGCCCCCCACACGCTGATTCCCTCCTCCCAGCACATCTCTGGTCACCACACTCTTATTCCCCCCCTCCGTAACCCCTCCGAGCACATCTCTGGCCCCCCACATGCTGATTCCCTCCTCCCAGCACATCTCTGGTCACCACACACTCATTCCCCCTCCCTACATCCTAATTCCTCCCCTCCTGCTACCTGGCTGTAGCTGCACACTCTGGATTCCTTTGCTGTTGCGCTCCAATGCCGTGCTGCTCTTCCCGTTCCGCCCACGTGAGATGCTGTGCCGTGCTGGCTAGGTCTGCCCACAAAATGTGCTCCTGACGTGTGCATCATCAAGGCTTGCAGCTCCTGCTCTGATTGGCTTACTGCTGCAATATAGGGATAGGGTGTGCCTGCTATGGACAGGCTTCATCGCAGCAGCCAATCACTGTAACATGATTCAGAGCACAAGTCCCGCCCAACAAGCCCAAAAAAAACACGACTGGCAGAAAAAATAGCCCAATTAAAAGCAACCCGCGAATCAGAAAAAAAAAACCGCGAATGACTACAAGAAGAAGCCCAATCTCGCGGTAAATAAGCGAGGTTGGCAACACTGGTGCCAATAGCAGCAATCAGTGCCTCCCCAATAGCCACGTGGCAGCAGTGACAGTAATTAGATTAATTGTTTGACTCAGCTGGAGGTGACAAAGTATGAAGTGGGATGTGAAATCAGCTTGATCTGGTGGAGAATTAGGATTGCTGTTACACATGAACTGTATTTGGCAAACATTATTAAAGGGAGCCAGGATAATCAATTGAAGGCTGCAGCTGAGGACTGATTCATTATGACTCATGTAGAAATTAGTGCATTTTCCAGATTAGTCTGCATAACACAATTCTCAACATTCAGCATTATTTCTGCTGCATAGACTTTTATCTGAGAGGCTCTGAGGTTGTGAGGGAGCCAGTAAGAGTGAGAGCATGAGTGTGTATGAGAAAATCCAGGGGAGTAAGAGTGTGTGTGAGTGGGGGGGGGGGAGAGTGTCTTACACCCTGAGAGTGTATCAGTGTCTGTGAGAGTGAGAGGTTATGGTGGGTATAAGAGCATGAATGTGTAAGTATGTGACAGTGTATGTGTGAGAGGGAATGGACATGTGAGTGTATGTGTGAGAGAGAGAGGATAACCTCCTAATCCTCGACAATATCAGGGTGACTGGAAATCAAGAGCTCCCATGTATGGACAGCAGGGGCTTTTTAAAATCCTTATTAGTTTAATTATTGTGTGTTATTTGATATATGTGCTGTTTTGAAATATTATTGGTGTGTGGGAAATTATAAAAATGTATATGATTTTAATTAATAGAAATTCTATTTATCAGTAATTTTAAAATATTCTTTTATTAGTATGGTTTTACTATTATAACTGATGCTTTATGTTTCTTAATTTTATTGTTTTATGAGGAATGGTGGTTCTGTTTATAAATGTCATAATAAATAAGTATGCACTAAAATCCAACCCCATCCATAACCCCGCCCCCATATGACCAAAGCCCCACCCTCACCCCGCCCTCGACCTGAGAGGGCGGGGCAAGGGCGGGGCAAGGGTGGGGCAAGGGGTCACCGCAACATGAGGAACTGTATTTCGGGGTCACGGCATTAGAAAGGTTGAGAACCACTGCTCTAATGTATCTGAAAAATGTTTTGTCACCTCACTTTACTTCTTTGGCAATCCTTTCTTCCACCTGACTTTTTGATTTCTTGATTACTTTCTTTGTCTTCCTCAGTTTCACCAGATATTCTTCCTAGTGTTCCTCTTTTTGGGATCCTTTATATTTCTTGAATGCTGTTCTTTTTTCTTTTATTTTTTCTGCCACCTCTTTTGAGAACCAGATAAACTTTCTTATTTCTCTTGCTTTTGTTTACTTTTCTAGCATATAGATTTTTTGCCTTTGTAATTGCTCCTTTTAGTTTGGCCCACTGTTCCACCTCTTTGATTTTCTCCCAGTCTTCTAGTTGTACCTCCAGCTACTTCCCCATTTCAACAAAGTCTGTATCTTTGAAATTCAAAATTCGGGTCTTCGTGTGACTTCTCTGTATCCTATTTGTGATATCAAACTATACCGTTTGATAATCACTGGTGCTGGGGTGGGCACCCACCCGGGGCATTAGAGACATTATCCCCATTAGTGAGCTCTAAGTCAAGTATAGCTCCCTCCCTCGAGGGGTTCCATTACCATTTGTTTGAACAGAGCACCTTGCAGGGAATCTACTAACTCTCTATTTCTGGTAGATGCTGCAGAAGGGATTCTCTAGTCTATGTCTGGCAGATTAACATTTCCAACAATTAACACTTCACCCTCCTTTCCCACCTTTTGGATATCTTCACCCAGATCTCTGTTTAGTTCTTCTGAGTCAGAGGCCTGTAAACAACTCCAGTAAAAATGGATGCTCCATCATCATTTTTTAGGATGGCCCATAATGCTTCTTCTCTAAACTACATTCCTTGCAGTTCAGTTGCTTTGATATTGTTTTTGACATAAAGAGATACTCCTCCCCCTTTTCTGTCCTCTCTGTCCTTCCTTAACAAGTTATAGCCTGGTATGGCCGTATCCTAATCATGAGAATCCGTGAACCATGTCTCTATAACAGCAACAGTGTCCAAGTCAACATCTACCACTAGGCTTGCAGATCTGGTATCTTATTGCCCAGACTGCGAGCATGTGTGCTCCTAGCTTTCCAGCTTCTCTCCTTCAGGTTACTGCTCTTCTTGGACTTCTTTTGTGTCTTATACAGCTGATTTTTGTTATCCCCTTCACCCATTTCCTTGAGATTTGGTGGGGTGACATTCCAATTTCCTTCTGCCACCCCTGTCATCTAGTTGAAATGCCTTATGGCATATGATTTGAATTTATCTCTTAGATCTTTTTCCTGCCATAGACAGATGTAAGTCATCTTTGACATAGAGCCTTTTACTGTTCCATACATGGCCCCAGCCTCCGATGTATCCAAATCTTTGTTCCTTATACCAAGTTTGAGCCATGCATTGATGTTATCTATGTGGTTTAGCCTCGCTTTCCACTTTCCATGAACAGGTAACACTTCTGAAAAGGCAATAGTCTTCACCACGTGACTAATCTGCTTTGCCAGAGTCTGGAAATCTCTTTGTACCACTTGGATGTTGTTTCTAGCAAGGTCATTGGTTCCCAGATGGATGACAATATCAACTTCAGAGTCCTTACTTTCTTTTTGGATTGCATTGACTATCTGAATAGCATTTCTACCAGCCGATGATCCTGGAAGGCTTTTAACTATAGAATTTCCCTCAAAAGAGTTCCTATATTAGTGCCTCTGAGTCACCCAGCACAAAGAGTTTTTTCTTAGTTGTATAATTTAATTTCTGTGTGCATTGAGTTTCTTCTTTCAGATACTACTTCAATCTCCATCGCTAGACCTTCTTCGTTATTTAAGGCAGAGAAGGCATTTTGTACTTATGTCACTTGAGAGAATGTGTGTCTCTGCCTCACAGGTCTTATTCTTCCAGAGCCCATTGTAATCCATTTGTTCTTAGTTTCCTGTATTATCTCTGTAAGGGGGGGGGGGGGCATATGGATTGCACAATTGTGAAAAATGGGTATCTTTGGGTCACAGGTCTTATTCTAACTGAACCCACAGATAACCACTTTTTTTCCTGGGCTTTTGAATTTTCTGTGGTAATGGGGAAACAATTCATGAATTCTGTAAAGTGGGTGAGGATTTTTTGGTAGTTGCTGATACTTTATTGCAGCTAATTCAGCTTTAAGGTGAGCCAACTCCTTTTTCAGGGCAAAGAGTTCTGAAAAAATGGGGCAAGCCCTAAGTTTCCAGATGATTTGCCTCAAGATAAAGGCTCCACAATTGTTATATTGGATAGTCCTCATTATGCTTATTTGATTTGATAAAGAACACCTAAAGAATTACCAGATTAGCAAATTATCTTGTTGCCAATTATGGAAAACCGATGTGATATCTCAGATCGAATGTTGGTATTCTGGTCAGACTATATTAGTAGAAAAACCCTGGAGTGGGTAGGTAGAGAGATAGGGTGGGAGGGAGTTAAACATTTGGTATTAGCAATGGGATAGTACCAGGACTCAAGCTGGGCTTCAGTGTCAGACCTAGGCCTAGGCCTGTGCTTTAGTGATAGGACCTGGCCTTGGGCCAAGCCCTAGCATTGGGCCTAGGCCTCAACCATTTTTTCTTTTACAATGAAATCAATGGAGGATATGGATTGCTTTCCCCCATTGACTTCAATGTAAAACAAAAAAACAAATGAAATGAACAAACAAAAAACATTTGAGCAAACCTGACAAGTGACTTGACTTATGAAATGAATGAACAAACCAAACATATTTTTTGAGGCTGCATACCACTAAAAATTAATATTATTTTTTGTCATCATTACTCCTTTTACTAGGTAACATGTTGTTAGATCCAAACTTTCAAGGCTTTGATCTCTCCTTCATCTAGCAAAGAAAAAGGAAAAGAACTTAAACCAAATTAATGCACTTTAAAACATTCATTAGGCTAATAAAAGTATTATTCATCACAATTATTGTTTCTGATTGATTTAGCAAGTCAGTTTTGGTGCACTAACAAAGCTTTCCCTTTCTCCTTTCAAATACAACACCTATATTATATAAATAGAGCAGATTTCATATCATATTGCATAGTTACAAAGTCCATGGGTACTTTTTACCTGTGGACTTCATACCAGTTCTCAAACGGAAAGTTTGATCACATTTTCCCTTTTAAAAGTTATTCCAGAATAAAGTACTTGTAGAGATCTGCACCTTCTTTCTCTTTGGGTACTTTTTCCCTTTAAAACAACATGCATAGAATTGAAAATCTAATCAATGTGCATCATTTCCCTCTTCTGACCTAACTATACCCCCAAGCCCATGTACTTTTTGCTTGGGTAAAAATGTGTGCAGTATTGATCCATGCATAACTCTTTTACCCAGGTAAAGGGTAAGCAATAAAATAGCAGGGATAGCTAACTTGCCTATTTCTTGACTCCATTGTTTTTCATTTAGTATGATTCTCAGGTCTCCATTTTATAGTGCCCTGAAATATTTATCATATTCATCCCATTGTTTTGGGAATAACAGTTACCTATCTATTGTTGTGGTTCCAGCTCCTGTTTTAAAAATCTCCTGCCAGGTCCTCTCATCAGCTGTTCATAGTATATTCATACACTACATGCATCAGTGTGACATAGGAGGTTCTGATAGAGGCTCATGCATTCACATTTAATTAGATTTTTAACTGAAGGGATTATTGTCGTTCAAAAACTGTAAACATTAACATCTTAAAAATGAAATAAAATCATAAAACAAACAGGAGGATCTTAATGGTGGTTGACAACTGAATTATCTAAAAAATATATATCAACAATATTGCTTTTAATGCATAAAAGGCCATACATGTGACCAATGGTCATTGATCCCAGAAGCCCCAGAGGCTCCATATCCCTTACCTCTGAATTTATGATTGTTGCAAATTCCTCGGGCCAGTTCACCCACTGCTGCTTCCTCCTCCCTCTGGCCCACATGGGCCAATTAAGTTGCCACTGCTTCCTCCTACCTTGTACCTGCATGTGCTGATTCCACCACCACTGCATCCTTCTTTGTTTGGCCTATTCAGACTAGTTTAGCTATCACCTCCTGACATGTGGCACTCAGAGATATCTGGAATGTGTCAAGAAAACTGGTAACTGTCAAAATACACAGGTACATCATGCTGACTGGCAATCAATCATCAGTACAACATATATATATATATATATATATAATCTATGTGTTGTTCATACCCCACGTCCCCATCCCTGCGGCCATTATCACAGTGTCCATGGGGTCTGGCTTCATTATGGAATACTGAGATGGAAAGGGTACTTAATTGTACTTAACCAGAGTGAATCCCTCAGTTTAGGAATCATAAGTGAATGCCATGGTTTACAGAGATCTCCTTGCTTTGAAGCAGGAAGCTAGATGGCAGGAAAGATCGGGTTTGATTTACTTGGTGATAGACAGAGATGTAAAAGCAGAAACATTGCAACCTCATCCGACTCAAACAAAACATTGTTCAGAATAGTGAACAATCTGGAAAAATTTAAGCTTGTGGAGATCCCCACTTCAGTCAGTGAGATCCATTATAAATATATGCATTTTGTTTTATTCATAAAAACGTGAATTTTAAAAGCCAGGCTTACATGCGCAAAAATCAGGAGATGTGCACGCATGTAAGGCATGTGCCTGTCCACCCAATTTTATAAAGTGGGGGGATGCATGTGCATGTGCCTATGCGTACACATCTTGCATCAAAGACAAAAAGGGTGTGGTATAGGCAGGGCATGGGTGCTCTGGGGTGAAGCCAAGAGAAGTGCGCTCAAGTACTTACGTACCTGGGTGCTCGCCCAGGTCCAGTGCTGCGTAACTTTACTTCTGCTATACAAGAGGTGTAAATTTAAAAAAAAGGCATCCCTGACTGGTTAAACTACTGTGGGGAATGCAGGCTAAAGAACCAGGGGGGTTTGAAGGCCCTAACTCTAGGCTGGGAGAGCTGGTGGACGAACTGGTAAAAAAGATCATGGTGTGGACGTGCACGTGTTATAAACTCCCTCCCCCCATGTGCGGCTTACACCTGACTTTAGGCGGCTGTGCACACCCACTTGCAAAACTGGGCATACACAGACACGCGCCCAGGCTATTTTATAACATATGTGCGTATGCGTGCTTATGTTATAAAATTGCCGCGACCCTGGGAACCTGCTAATGCACACACAGTAGTGTGCACCCTCACACCCCTTTGAAAGTTACCATCAAAGTGTCCCAGATATGGGCTGAATTGGGATTTATGACTTTTATCCCTCTTGGAGTCTCTATAAACAGTCCTGGAGAATTATGTGTAAGCTAATGGCTTATTACATTGTTTTTTTCCCCTGCTTAGCTAAGGTAATTTAAGTAACAAATGGCCCCTGGCCACTTCTTTTAGACTTAGGAAATGCCAAATGATATAGGGAGCAGATGTTCCTTCAAAATGCACAGAACATATAATTAACACTTGTCTATGATGGCCAGTACACTTCCTTGAAGTTCATGAAAAATAGACTTGCTACTAGCAAAAGGTCATATTGAATTAAAGCCAGAGCTATGCCATTCACTGGTCAAAAATGCCCTCATGAGGGAAGCTCAGTAAACTACAATGCCCTCATGAGGGAAGCTCAGTAGCGGGGAGGATAATATAAGTAATTTTATCTTGATACTCTAGATTTGAATTGCCCTATGGGAAGCTTTTGCATCCGAGCTTAGCCAATAATAGGCAAGGGACTATATACTAATGTACAGGGCTAGTGGGAAGCATTAGTCAAGCTAGGTGGCTGCCTAGGATGCCGGAAGTGGGAAGGGTGCCACGGGCACCACGGTCGATTTGAGGGCACGGCACGGCACGATGCATACATTGGTGAGATCTCAGAGAGAGAGAGAAAGAGAGAGAGAGAGATCACATGATAGGGTGACGTCACCGCCTAGAGCAGCTGAACATCCTTGTACCGGTACTGCTAATATATATAAAGGTGGCTCTGCCTTTATTTCAGACAAACAGAGGGAGGGAGGGAGATTGTCATGAGGTAAGAAGTTTTACCTATAGCTTGGCTGTATACTAGAAAAATAATGTTGAAAAGGAGTTTAATTTTAATTTTTTTTTTTTTGCTAAAGGGAGCCTGTCATTTGGGTGCTCCTGTATTCAGTCAGCTGAAACAAACATAGCCTTTATGTTGTTATTTTAGCAAAAGTAATTACAATGATTTTTTTTAGATACATTTTATTTTGTTTATTTCCCAGTTAGCCTTACAGTTCTAGGATAGTTGCTTACATGCTATTAGGATAATTTAGTTTCAGAGAAAACTCTGAAGATTTATTGTGATTTTATTCAAAATAAAGAGGGATTGTTTATTTGATTTTGAAATTGTAAATAAACATGTGGAAGAGGTGAGCCGGTTGATATAGTGCATTTGGATTCTCTTAAGTTATCAGACAAAGCCCCTCATGAGAGAAATTGGGAAGTCATGGGATCGGAGGTAGTGTCCTATTGTGGATTGGTAACTTGATAAAAGACAGGAAACAGGGCAGGATTAAATGGTCAGTTTTCCATAGGGAGAAAGGTCATTAGTGGAGTGTCCCATGGGTCTGTAGTGGGATCTGTGCTATTTAGTATATTCATGAATGATCTAGAAAAAGAGCGATGAGTGAGGTGACCAAATTTGCAGATGGCACAAAATTGTTTTGAGTCATTAAAATGGAAATGAATTGTGAAGAACCACAGAAGGACCTTGTGAAACTAGAGACTGGGTTTGTAAATGGCAGATGCAATTTAATGTGGACAAGTGCAAAGTAATGCACATAGGAAAAAATAATCCTACTTAAAGGTACACAGTGCTAGATTCTGTGTTTGGAATCACCACCCAGGAAAAACACCTTGGAGTTTATGTGGATAATACCTTGAAATCTTTGACTCACTGGGGCCAATGCTATAAAAAACGTGCAAACAAATTGTGTTCTTTAGGTATGCACGCGGTTTTAACACGCATACAGGTTTTCGCCGGCACCATGGATGCAATATTTAAATTAATCTGAAATTAAGGTTTGGCAACTATAATACAATTGTTGAAGTACAAAAATTGATATTTAAAACGAATAATGCATATTTGATATCGCTTTGCTCCCCCATTGTGCCTGTGATGTCAGCAAGCACATCATAATCCTATCAGGAGCAGGGTATATCAATTGCTGCAATGAGGCAAACTTCCCCCTTTGTGTCGAGTTCGATTGGACCTTTACTGGCTACAGACTGGTGTTGCGGTCTCTATCGCTTCCCTCCGCTTAGGGCTCAACCCTGCCTACCTCCGCTTCAGGAATCACCGCATTCCGCCCCCTCTGGACCCCGGGGGCTTTTCTCACTCCACGTGGCAGCCGCCATTACGTGCCTGCTTCTCGTCCGTCTCACACGCGTGCGAGGACGCCCGTCTCGAGTGCTCAACTCCCGGAAGCTTGGCCCCGCCCGTGCTGCTGATGTCACGCCCAAGCCCAGATATAACCGGCGCTCAAACTCTCTCTCATTGCCTTGCAACAAGGTTCACAACGCCATAGTTGTTCTTAGTTGCGTTCCTGGTGATCTCCACGTTTCCTGCTTCTGACTCCGGTTTGCTTCCGACTCCGCTTCAGCCTGCTGCCTGCCTCTGACCCCGGTTTGCCTCTGACTCCGCTTCAGCCTGCTGCCTGCCTCTGACTCCGGTTTGCTTCTGACTCCGCTTCAGCCTGCTGCCTGCCTCTGACTCCGGTTTGCTTCTGACTCCGCTTTAGCCTGCTGCCTGCCTCTGACTCCGGTTTGCTTCCGACTCCGCTTCAGCCTGCAGCCAGCATCTGACCCCGGCCTGCTTCCGCTTCAGCCTACAGCCTGCTTCAGCCTCCGGTTTGCTACAGACTCTGCTTCAGCCTACAGTCTGCTTCAGCCTCCAGTTTGCTACAGACTCCGCTTCAGCCTACAGCCTGCTTCAGCCTCCGGTTTGCTACAGACTCTGCTTCAGCCTACAGCCTGCTTCAGCCTCTGGTTTGCTACAGACTCCGCTGCCGCCCGCTGCCCTGTCTTCAGCCGGCCCTCGGCCCTGTACAGCCGGTCCCCTGCTTCCCGGGTACCTTGGACTTCCTATCCTTCCTGTTTGCTCTGGTCCCGGCCTAAGCCTATCTCAGCCCCTGGACTCTCTGCCTTTACTCCAAGTCCCGAGGTCCCAGTGCCCTACGGGCCCCTCCCGGGGGGTTCCTGGTTCCCGGGTGAACAACTCCTGCCTGTGGCTCCGCCTCCCGGCTTACCCTGTCACCCTAGGTAGGCCGGCCCAAGGGTCCACTACCTCGCCAGCAGTGTCCGACTGCAACAACTGGTCCCTTGAATTCACATGACTTGAGCTTCATCGAGATTTGAGCTTCATCGAGATTCATTTCATCTCTTCATTGCCTTCATTTTGCAAAGGTAAGAACTGGTTGTTTTCTACTTATATAAACACTTTTTATATTTTATATATAAATATATATATATATATATATATATATATATATATATATATATATATATATATACGTCCTTAAATACAGCATTTGAGGATAGAGCATGTTAAGGATCAATGTCCAAAAAAGGGGGGGGGGGGTCACAAAATAATTTATAATGGGCATGCTAAGGGTATTGGAAACATGTGTACAGTGGGGGCAAACGTTTTCATAAGATATGTGTTCCTGAAAGCTGCTCGTGTAAAATTATTTATTTTATTCGACATGTACTAAGGATTTTTGTCGACGTCCTATTCCTGTATGTCTGGCTCACATTGTTATCAAAATTGCATTGTAGATCAATGTCTCATGCTTGAATATTTATAGTACTGGAGGCAGCCACTCCAGGCACCTACATTCTTATCCACTTTTCGAAAGTCTGTTAACTTCTTAAAGGATTCTTGATCCGTATTTGCCGGTGATTTCTGGCATTAAAACCCTTTTTTTATTATTATTATTTTGGGGTAGCAATCTGGGAGGCCTTTCTCTCTCTGTCTCTGTCCATGCTCTCTGGGGTCCTATGTTTCTTTGTCCTTGTTGTAGTTTTTTCATCCACGTTGAGAAATTCCTTGCTTTCAGGCCCCTAGAAATCCATTTTGCGGTGCCTAGTTAAGAACGTCTGTTAGCTTAAGTATGCTCAATCCGTGTACGCTGGTGATTCTTTTTTGGCGCCATCAAAGTCCACCTTTTTTTTTTTGTGGTAGCAATCTGGGAAGACTTTCTCTTTCTGTCCATGCTCTCTGGGGGGGCCTGTGTCTCTTTCTTTTTCTATCTGTCCATGCTCTCTGGGAGGCCTGTGTCTCTTTCTTTTTCTGTCTGTCCATGCTTTCTGGGTGTACTGTGTCTCTTTCTTTTTCTGTCTGCCCATGCTTTCTCATAGCCTTTTCTCTCTCTGTACCTGTCCGATCTGTTTTCTCATGTATCATTGCTGTTCTTTAAATTGCCACTAACTGGAGTACAATACTTTTATTTCCTGTCTCTGTTTCGGCAGTGAGTAACTGACATGGAGAACAATGGTCGAAACGTTGGTGGTCAAGTGGATAGACATCAGAATGGCAATGAAAGAAAAAGAAGCTTGCATGCAGATGAAGAACAGGCTGGCCCTAGTGGTGTCCAACCTCCACAGAAGCATGTGCATGATGTGCGCTTCTCTGATGTGGAGAAGGAGCAGCTCTGCTGGAGTGTCTTTGAAAACTACAGGGCCCTGACCAGAAAGCAAATCTGGAAGTGGATTGCTCGAGAGGTCAGTCTCCAGGGGGTCAAGACCAGGGATGTGAAGCAGATCCAGCACCGCTGGCATGATGCAGGGAGGTGAAGCAGAAAGGTGCCAAAATTGCGGCTTCACGGAAACGGATAGGTGGTGTACCTGCTTGTAGTCTGCAATTGACTCCCCTGGAGGAGCTGGTCCTCCCCACACTGTGCCCAGAGGCACTTGACGGAGTGACTGCACCTGACGGCTGTGACTCAGGGTGATCAGAAGGTACAATTTTTGAAATGACTACCATGTTTGCATTGTTTGTTTCTTTGTATGTGTTTGGGCGCGCGAACTAACTAATTATTGACTGTTTTGTCCATTCCTGCAGCTGCTGTGTCAAATGTGAGAAGAAACAATATGGATGAGGGTGTGGAAGGTGATTCAGACTCTCCTTCCATGCCTGAATTCATGTTCCCTGACATCACCAATGAGAACCCTCTCACTGAGACTCGAAGAGATGCAGCCCAAACAACTTTGGACGCTGACCCTGCAGGAGGACACCCTTCTGAAGGACGCCCCTGAAACACAGCTCGAAGAAACTACAGGGGCTCTGGTAGAGCAGCAAGAGAATGAGGTTGGCATGCCCATCATCTGCCTGGATGAGCTTGCCAACAACATGATGATCAACCTAATTAAACATCAGTAAAGTCACAACTCTGCTGTTGCAGAGGGGTGAACCAGAGTCCAATCGGTTCTCCAGCAGATGCAGCGAGAGTAGAGTTCCAAAACAACATCACCGCACTGGTAGGAAGACTGGTTCTGGCCGTGGAGGCCTTAAGCCAAGTCTTCACATGAGCAACACCACAGTGACAGTTTTATTTATGTTTTCTCAATAAATTAGTTCCCTGTGTTTCAAAGGCTGCAATGTCTCTCGTTTTTACAGTGTTTTCAAAATGTATATTTTTTACCTTCTTATGATTTATTAGAGTATGATTAAACGTTTCCCTAAAGGTAGGAAGCTTGCTTATAAAAACACTGGCGATAATGGCACAAACTCAGATTTTCTTCCCTTTTCTCATCTCTTCCCCCAATCCCTAGACATCGCCACCTAAACACCCCTACCCCTTGCCTGGTATCTTTATCTACTCTCTCCCTTTTTCCCACCTGACTGTGAAATTACCCTTGTCATCATCCTCTCCTCTAATCTCTTCCCACTCTATCATATTTTTGCCCTTGCACATTACAGGGACAGCACTGGAGGCCCGTGCTGGTCATAATACTGGAGAGCCAACAGGACAAGCATCAAATGTTGAAATCTTAATTATTATTGTGATATTAAAAAACAAAACTATTTACAATATTTATATATAAATGCACAGGAGAGGGGTAGGGATAGAGGACAGGGGTTGTTAAGGTATCCCTGGGGGACGAGAAGGAGCATCACTGGTGGAGCAGCGGGGGCCCACTTGGCTGGAGCTGGGACAGGACCATCAGCGATCCAGTTCCTGCCATGGTTGATAGAAGCTCAATCATCTGCTGCTGGCCATGTACCAGCTCTGCCAAATTGGCCCTCACATATACCAGGAGTCCTTGCATTGTGTCCATCCTGCAGTCCAGCTGACCGAGGAGTGCTAGAATAGCATCCAGGCATGCCTGGATTGAAGAAGTCCTTCCCTGATGGCTCATGTGATATCATATATAGAAGGTGTGGATGACCATCATAAGTGTCTTGTCACTGGCTATATTAATAAAGCCTATATTGACACTAAGACCTGGTATTTGTGGTGCAGCAGGCTAGAAATGATATAGCCTTAGAGCACAATATCCAGATTAATCATCGGTCATTCCTCACCACTGACTTTGTACAGGCTCTAAATCGCTTTAGCTATGGTGAACATGAGATATCCCAGTATGCAACATGAGATATCCTAATATGCAAAAGAAACTAGATCAAGTGACCTCTTGACTTACCAACCATGATACCTCCTCTGTATCTCCTAGACGTGTGCATCCATTTTCCACATATTTGTAATCTGCAACTTATTTTTTGCTATCTGTTAAATACGTGGGGAGGCGAAACGCATCACGACTCCCCATGTATTAAACAGATTTCTGTTTTATTCGGCCTAAATAAAAATTTAAACCCCCCCACCCTCCTGACCCTCCCAAGACTTACCAAAACTCCTTGGTGGTCCAGTGGTGGGGTCCGGGAACTCACTCAGACCCTCGGTGCTAGTTTCATCATGGCGCCGATAGCCTTTGTCACAGGGGCTACCGGTGCCATTGGTCAGCCCCTGTCACATGGCCATCGGTGCCATCTTGTGCTCCTACCATGTGGCAGGGGCTGACCAATGGCACCGGTAGCCCCTGTGACATAGTATGGGCAAAGGCTATCGGCGCCATTTTGAGTCCTGTGTCGGACGGCAGGTCACTCCGGGACCCCCGTTGGACCCACAGGGACTTTTGGCCAGCTTGGGGGGGCCTCCTGACCCCCACAAGACTTGCCAAAAGTCCAGCGGGGGTCCGGGAGCGACCTCCTTTCATGCCGGCCGTCCGATCCCAATACTCAAAATGGCGCTGATCACCTTTACCCTCACTATGATGGCGATTGGCACCATTTTGAGACTCAAAATCGCCGTCCCGCCAATACTCAAAATGGCGCCGATCGCCGTCATAGTGAGGGCAAAGGCGATCGGCGCCATTTTGAGTATTGGGATCGGACGGCCAGTGTGCAAGGAGGTCGCTCCCGGACCCCCGCTGGACTTTTGGCAAGTCTTGTGGGGTCAGGAGGCCCCCCCCAAGCTGGCCAAAAGTCCCTGTGGGTCCAACGGGGGTCCCGGAGCGACCTGCCGTCCGACACAGGACTCAAAATGGCGCCGATAGCCTTTGCCCATACTATGTCACAGGGGCTACCGTGTGAATTCTCCATACTTCCGCATGAAACAGAATTGACCCCCCACGAATACGTATCACGTATGCAACGAAAACTTTTTGCCTGCACATCCCTAGTATCTCTTCCCAAAACTAATGAATAGAAAGGCACTGCCAGAGACAATGAAATAAGTAGCATGAAGTACCCCACATTTCAAACATTCACTAGAATGGTAGAACCCGTTAACCCTGATTTAAAAGCCCTATTTGGAGAAAAACAGTTCTATGAAAAATCTTCAATTGTAATTCATGCATATTGACATTACCGGAAATCTTATAAATTAGAGCATGACCATCTTGCATAATATCCTCGCCCAATTCCACCCCAAAGTCCCCATTCCATATTTTTGCAAATTAGCAAAAATCATAAATGTTTGGCTTTGTTGTAAGAATTTATAAGTATGAGAGATAGATCCCTGATGTGTCTTAAACAACTGGCTAAGCACAGCAAAAAAAGGGCTAGGTAGTTCCCCCTTAGCTTGACATTAAATTTTAACAAAATATGCTTTCATTTGACTGTAAAGAAGAAAATGATTGTTAGTAAAACCTAATTGCTCCTGACATTGTGAAAAATATAACAGTCTTCTCGTAATATTATCCAAAAATTCCTATAAACTCCAATGCAAGTATACCGTAAGAGCATGCTTTGTTTGCAATACTTGGGAAGGAAAATGAGGATTACCTTTTAGAGGCAAAAAATATGACACTGTAGTAGCCAATGACATAGTTTTCCTCAACAATAACCAATCATGCTTCATTAAATTTACCAATATGCAGGGTATTAGTCTTCCCCGTAAATCTCCTTTTTCTGCATGTAAGGACTGAAAGTAGCACAAATTGCTGTTTCCAAAGTTCCCAAAGTTTGACTGCTCAAACAGCCAGTCTCCCAAAAAACACAAATTGGATGCATGATTATATAATTAGAAATTAGGTACTCCCATTCCTCCCCTTATTTTCAGAGCCATCAAAGTACTGTGAGGGAGACTAGCTTTTTTTCCCCATCCAAACAAATTTGGAAAATATTTTCTGTATAAATTGATTATCCTTTAAGTATAAATAAATTGGAAGCATCTGTAACAAATATAGCAATTTTGGAGCCAAAACCATCTTAACCAAAGCAATATGGCCCTGCATTGTCAATGGCAAAGCACTCCAACTTTCCAACTTCTTTTGAAATTGCGTAAGCAGAGGAGGTATATTAATAGAATACCATCTTGAAGGATTCCTGTGAATTTGCAACCCAAAATATTTTATACGATCCCCTGCCCATTTAATGGGAAAATCTTCCCACCATTATTTTATTGTTTTAGAATCATCTAATGCCTCTGTTTTATCAAGATTGAGTCTAAAACCAAAAAGGTTTGCAAGGTGGAAATAATTTGTTAAAGCCGCCAAAATAGAAATTCTTGCTACAGACAGCAGAAGAAGAATGTCATCGCAAACAACAATGTTTTTAACTGAAGATTTCTCACTCTAATTCCCTTTATACCTTCGGAGGACCTTAATTTCAAGACTAGAGGTTCGACTGCCAAAATGAAAAGCAAAGGGAAGTGTGGACAGCCCTGCCTAGTTCCCCTAAAGAAAAAGAATTAGACAATTCACCATTTATCAAAATCCTAGCTGATGGATTAATATATAACAAAGTAATATAATAAAATAATTTTCCCTGAAATCAAAATATTTTGACACTTGGAAAAGAAAAGGCCTTTTCAGCATCACAACTGTCCACTATAGGATCTGATATATGCTTATATCTTCAAGACTCATAAGCTGCATAGATTTTATGAATATTAGCTGTGGATCTCCTCCCATGCACAAAACCCACTTGGTCTTTTGAAATTAAAATTGGCATAAGCAGTTTTATCTGATTCACTAAAATCTTTGCATAAAGCTTAATATCCAGATTTAAGAGAGATATAGACTGGTACGAGAAGGGGAGCAGGCTATCCCTGCCCTGCTTTGCTAATACTACCATTGTAGCTTCTGGCATCATAAGCGGCATCTCTCTTTCATCGCACATGACTTCATACGATCTCCTCAGCATCTCAGGGATCTCTTCTAACAATGATTTTTAAAATGCAGAATCCAACCAGTTAGGCCCTGGGGCCTTGGGGGTACAGAAGTTTTAATTGCTGTACTTATCTCCTGGCATTCAAGAGGTTTATTCAGTATTCGGATGTCCTCCTCAGTCACCTTTGGACCCATAGGGGTTGATTTTAAAAGGATGCGCTGATTTTATAACATGCACAAGGTATTGCATGCATGTTATAAAATCCGATAGCAGCGCGCACATGTGCGCCAGATTTTAAAATCCGTGCACGCATGTGCGGGCGGCCTGCGACTCGCGAGCGTAGGTGAGCGATTTTACAAAGCAACGCGTGGCATTGCAATCAGGCCTCCCCCAGTTCCCTATCAATCCACTCCAATTAAGGAGTGGAAGGGGAGGAAACTTTCCTATACCTTCCTCCCTCTTCTTCTCTCCTCTCTGCCCCATAAATCTACCCCAACTATCCCTAATTTTTTTATTTTAATACATACTACTCTTCTGGAGCAGAAGTAATCTGTGCACGCCGGCCAGCTGCCGGCGTGCACCTCTCCAGGATAGCGGCTAAAGGCTGTACATAAATCCTGGAATTTACATGCATAGCCCTTTTAAAATCCAGGCTATAATGTCCACCATAAAATGTTGCATTATATCAACATCTTTTTCAGGTGGAGAGTATAATTCTTAATAGTATTCTAAAAACAACTTTGCTTTGTCCTCAGTTGAGGAATTCAAACCCCCCCTTTTATCTTTGAGTGCACATATAAATTTAGATTGATCCTAACTCCTTATAACATTAGCAAGTAAACATCCCGATTTATTGCCGAATTGGAATACCTTATGCTTGACATATTGCAAATGGGTAGTAGCTTGATGATGTAACAAATTATTTAATATAAAAAGGATATACTATAAGAAGGACAAGAACACAATAACTAAATGATAACCTTCCAAACATCAAAAAATTACACCATCTAAGTGGCCTTCATAATAGGCACTTCCAGTATAGTTTACCTTCTTTTGCCTTATATATAATAGGGATGTGAATCGGGCTTTGGACGATTGAAAATATCAGACAATATTTTCAAAATCGTCAGAAATCAGGGGCTCCGCCAAAACGATAGGAAAACCCCACGATATTGATCGTGGGGGTTCTCTTATCATTTTAGGGGAGGGCAGGAAAACGGCACACAAAAATAACCCCTAAACCCACCCCGACCCTTTAAAACTAATCCCTTAGCTTCCCCCACCCTCCTGACCCCCCAAAAAAGCTTTATACAGGTACCTGGTGGTCCAGTGGGGGTATCTGGAGCGATCTCCCGCTCCCGGGCTGTCGGCTGCCACTAATCAAAATGGTGCCAATGGCCCTTTGCCCTTACCATGTGACAGGGTATCCGTGCCATTGGCCGGACTCTGTCACATGGTAGGAGCACTGGATGGCTGGCGCCATCTTGTGCTCCTACCATGTGACAGAGGCTGACCAATGGCATCAGTAGCCCCTGTGACATAGTAAGGGCAAAGGCTATCGGTGCCATTTTGAATACTGGCAGCCGACGGTCCGAGTGCAGGAGGTCACTCCCGGACCTTCACTGGACTTTTGGCAAGTCTTGTGGGGGTCAGGAGGGTCCCCCAAGACTTGCCAAAAGTCCCTGGTGGTCCAGCGGGGGTCTGGGAGCGATCTCCTACACTCGGGCCGTCGGCTGCCAGTAATCAAAATAGTGCTGATAGTCTTTGCCCTTACTATGTCACAGGGGCTACCGGTGCCATTGGTCAGCCCCTGTCACATGGTAAGGGCAAAGGGCCATCGGCGCAATTTTGATTAGTGGCAGCCGACGGCCCGGGAGCGGGAGATCGCTCCAGGGACCCCCACTGGACCACCAGGTACCTGTAAAAAGTTTTTTGGGGGGTCGGGAGGGTGGGGGAAGCTAAGGTATTAGTTTTAAAGGGTCGGGGTGGGTTTTTTGTTCATCGGGCGCAGCCGATAAACAAAACTGCAATCGGGCCCGATGAAAAAAAAACCACATGTGAATCGGAACCAGAATCCAAACCGATTCCGGTTCCGATTCACATCTCTAATATATAATCATCAGCCATGAATATACAAAATTTAGTAACTTTTCTGATTATTTTTCACTTTTGCATATAAAACTTATCTTAGTCCAAAGTGCAACATAGACTCCCTGACACGGGTCTGTGTTTCATAACACTTCATCAGGGAGATCTCCTTATATCATGACCAAATCCTTTATCAGATTGTAACCGCACTGAAATGAAATCATCATCAGTGTCATAGCATATAGATAGAAGTGCCCAGAAAATATAAAAGCACAGAAAGGTTCTCTTCACATGCCTCAGATGAAGAAACTTTGAGGTTGGAAGAGAGTTCAGAATCAGCCAACGCTTCATGCACGTTTTTTGCACTCACGTTTAGCAGTTCTTTTCCATCCTGTTGTTCTCCACTTGGATTCCTTTGTGGTTGAGGGGGAGTAGGCTGATTACCTGGAATAAGCGAGGCTTCAGATAGGTCTCGCATAGTGTCCATTGCAGGCTGTCCCTGCTGACTCACGTGGGCATCCATTGGGCCTATTCTGGTTGTGGTGGGCGACGATGTAAAGAATCTCGCTTTCCTTTTTCACCCCATCAATCCTCCAAAAGAGTCCGGTTATGCAATCAAAGCCCAATCAAAACCCAGTCAAAGCCGGTCTAAGCCACACGCGCCTTCGGCATGCACGGCTTAGGCAGCGCGCCGGCGTCGGCTGCGCGCCGGCGTCTCTCAGGTTTTATCCCGGTCACCTGGTGATGACGTAGGTCTCAGGATCAGCTGATCTCAATTGCTGTTTTCCTCCGCTACTCGCCTCTCCCTGCAGCTGGCAATTAGCAGGCGCTTTCGCTCCTGAAGACCGAACCAGGGCGGCTTGATGCCCCTTCACTCCACATCCAGACCCCACCTTGTTGTGACCATTGGTAATACTCAGATTAATTCTGTTGACCCTGCCAATGTGACTCTCTCAGACCTTTGGAGGGTTCTGGTAAAGCTTGACATGAATTTAACTCAAGTCAACTCCTCTCTATCATCGTAAGTGAATGCTAATAGATCATCTATAATGGAACAGGGTAAAAGATTGAGTGCAGCGGAAGTTATGTTTAATGAAGTATCAGAGAAAATTGGTAGCATGCAGAATCTGGAAACTGTGTTAATTAAAGATAATACCTTTTTACATACTGAAATAGAAAATGTGGAAAATTTAATAAGAGTTAAAAACTTAAGATTGGTTAATTTTCCAATGACTAGGTTACTATCTCCAACAGAAATGTTAATTAAATATTTGAAAGAAGTCTTAATGTATGTGGATAAAGAAATTCCAGCTATTTCTAAGATATATTATTTTTCTTCTCGATATAATAAAAATAGTAAGGTGAGTGAAGAAAATAGTATAGGAATTACCACTTTTCTAGAGGAATCTACTGATATTATTAATAATAGAGCAACTCTCTTTGTATCCTTTATGGCTGAAAGAGATAAGGAGTGTATGCTTGAGAAATTCTTTAGGAATAAAGATATTCAATTTTGTGGCCAAAAAATGTATATATTCCCAGATGTTTCAAGAACGACACAGGCTCGTAGAAACCAGTTCTTGATTCTGAAAAGTAAAACCTTTGAAATTGGAGCAACATTTTATTTGAGATATCCTTCAAGATGTTTTATAAACTTCAAGGGAAAGAAATTCAGTTTCAATGAACCGTCACAATTAGAGAACTTCCTGAAAGATAAAACATGTCAGGCGGTTAACCAAGATTCGATCGTTATAGGAGAGGCATTAGAAAATAAAGAAGAAGTTGTCCCTTCACAAGATGTATAATTATGTAAAAGTATATGTATCTGTTTCTGTTGTGATATGGACCCCTCTCATTATTAGATCCAACTTGGAAATATGAGTATATTAAGTTTGAATTGGTTTATGTGGTAAAAGATAATGTATCCAATGTTAGGATTTCTTGATTTGTGAAGTAATATGTTTATGTTGATTGCTTTGAAAATGCTAATAAAGAAATAATTAAAAAAAAAAAAGCACAGAAAAACATCAGTAAAATGTTTTAAAAATCACACAAAAACCATCGCAGAAGTTTCAGGATAAGAGAAATGTTTAGATGACAGCATTACTCTTCTCCACCGTGGCGTCACTCTTGATACCAGAATCACAAGACCAGTAACTGCAAGATGAAGGGTTCTGGGGAAATCCCTTATATATCATTCGCTAAGATATTTATTTCAGAAGGCTTACAGTACAGTGATGTTTCTAACCCATTGCCTTGTTTCAAAACCCAGATATCTAAAAAAAAGTATCCTTTCAGTGCTATGTCATTGTGAACTGGAGATTTTTATCTTGTAAATACAACCAAACAATGAATTGTTGAAGAAGGTCTCTAGATGATACCCATATAAAAAAGATGTTGTTTATATATCTTTATGATTGCAAAATTAACTCCTTATGTACATAATTCAACAGTATTGTGATGACAACATGTGCCCTTTGAGAAGCAGCGGGTTTCAGGCCTAGACGATGAGTGTGCTCGATCGTGAGAGACCCCACCTGCACAGAATTATTTAGCTCCTTCACCAACCATTTCTCCAAGATAGAAGCCAACTCAGAATCAGGAATATTCTCTGAAAATCCCACAAATTGCAAGTTATTTCTTCTGGAGAGGTTTTTGAGCTCATCGATTTTATCCTCCCTTTCTTTTGCCACTTTCTCCAGTGCCATGATGCATCCTTCCATGCTGAGCATGCCAACTTCAACTACTGCGATATGACCTTCTACCATTTCCAAATGACTGCCAAACTCCAAAACTGATCTTTGGAGTTCCGTTATTTGTTCGGAAATACTGTTAAGTCTCCCATAAAGAGCCACAACCACTGCAGTTGTGACCCACATTTCCCATGTATCTTCAACTGTGTCAGTGGGTAAGTCAGCTTTCATGGCCTCCATTTTACCTTCAGGCAGCTTGATTGTATCCTTGTCCTTTCTTGTCGATTTAGTTGTCATTGCCTCTCCAATTACAAATACAAGTTTGCCATATATTAGAGGTAATCAATCTCCCACCAAAACACCAAAGAAGCTGAGTTTTGCACAGGATTTTAATCTTAAAAGAGGGCTCTGTTAAAGAACATCTCATCGAGTCCAACATATCACGTGACCCCCAGGTGGATTCTTTTTATAGAGGGTAAACTCTCATCTTTGGCCCAGACAGTAGTGTGTGATCCTTAGGTCAGAGGTCCCCTTTTAGCACTGCAAAAATCCTACCTGATAGTCCAGTGTCTTCCCAAACAGCCAGCCCTGGATCCTGGTCCCATATTTGTGGAGATCCAGATGGGGTCTCCTTGATCTTACTTGACTCCTTGTAGATATGCTGCAAAGTTGACTCCTCGAGTGGAAAATCTTAGGGTAGGAACCTGCTGATCCAGCCAAGTTCCCAGTGAGGAGAGGTGGCCAAAAAGCCTTCTCACAACAAAAGAGATATACCTTCTTCTACAAAATCTTCCTAGACTGGACTTTTGCTGTCACAGGTGCTTGCCAAATTCATGGGGAGAATGGGCTCACTAGTCTTCAGCCTCTGCACTTTGAATCCAGCCAGTGAGGATGACCTTCATCAAAGGAACAGAATTAAATACAGTCCTTTCTGTGGTAGAGTTATTCCAGTCTTCACACATCTTACACAGCCAAGCCTGTCACAGGTGCTTGCCATGTTCCAGGGGTGAATGGGCTCACTGGTCTTCAGTCAAGGACTGCAAGTTCCAAAAGGATTCAGGCCTAAAGCTTTCCTTACTGAAACGAAATACCTAGAATCCACTGACAGGTTGCACTCAGTGAACCCCCCTTCAAATAGGGAAACTGATGAGGTAGGGAGCCCTCACCAGGGAGGGAGAACATTTCTAAATCTTGACTCTCTGATGTCTACTCTGCACTGTCTCTAGCCACATGTTTTGTCACAAAATGGCTGATTATAAAGGGCATGAGCAAAACATTCTGGCTCTCCTAGGTAGGAGGCGGGCAAGAGGGAATGGATAGCTCAAGATATTGCATCTCTGGAAATGGAACTAGAGCATACAGTGACAGACAACTGGATACCATTTCTAGCGAGTTCATTGATCCCCGGATGGATGATAACATTGATATCAGAGTTATATAGTGGGATTCACAAGGGGACTGGACAAATTCCTGAAGGAAAATTCCATAAGCAGTTATTAGTGAAGTAAACTTGGGAAATCTAGCACTTATCCCAGGGAGTGACCCCCGCTGGACCCCCAGGGATTATTGGCAAGCCTTGGGGAGGTCAAGAGCCCCCTCCTGACCCCCCAAGGCTTGCCAATAATCCCTGGGGGTCCAGCGGGGGTCCGAAAGCGATTTCGTTGTCGGCTGCCAGTAATCAAAATGGTGCCGATAGCCTTTGCCCATACTATGTCACAGAGGCTTTCGGCGCCATTGGTCAGCTCCAGTCACATGACAGGAGCACAATATGGCGCCGATGGCCATGTGACAGGGGCTGACCAATGGCGCCGGTAGCCCCTGTGACATGGTAGTTCAGAGGCTATTCGGCACCATTTTAAAGAGCACGGCTTGCAGTAGGGATGTGAATCGTGTCCTCGATCGTCTTAACGATCGATTTCGGCTGGGAGGGGGAGGGAATCGTATTGTTGCCATTTGGGGGGGTAAAATATCGTGAAAAATCGTGAAAAATCGTGAAAAATCTAAAAATCTAAAAATCGCAAAACCGGCACATTAAAACCCCCTAAAACCCACCCCCGACCCTTTAAATTAAATCCCCCACCCTCCCGAACCCCCCCCCAAATGAGTTAAATAACCTGCGGGTCCAGCGGCGGTCCGGAACGGCAGCGGTCCGGAACGGGCTCCTGCTCCTGAATCTTGTTGTCTTCAGCCGGCGCCATTTTCCAAAATGGCGCTGAAAAATGGCGGCGGCCATAGACGAACACGATTGGACGGCAGGAGGTCCTTCCGGACCCCCGCTGGACTTTTGGCAAGTCTCGTGGGGGTCAGGAGGCCCCCCACAAGCTGGCCAAAAGTTCCTGGAGGTCCAGCGGGGGTCAGGGAGCGATTTCCCGCCGCGAATCGTTTTCGTACGGAAAATGGCACTGGCAGGAGATCGACTGCAGGAGGTCGTTCAGCGAGGGTTCCGGCGCCTCGCTGAACGACCTCCTGCAGTCGATCTCCTGCCGGCGCCATTTTCCGTACGAAAACGATTCGCGGCGGGAAATCGCTCCCTGACCCCCGCTGGACCTCCAGGAACTTTTGGCCAGCTTGTGGGGGGCCTCCTGACCCCCACGAGACTTGCCAAAAGTCCAGCGGGGGTCCGGAAGGACCTCCTGCCGTCCAATCGTGTTCGTCTATGGCCGCCGCCATTTTTCGGCGCCATTTTGGAAAATGGCGCCGGCTGAAGACAACAAGATTCAGGAGCAGGAGCCCGTTCCGGACCGCTGCCGTTCCGGACCGCCGCTGGACCCGCAGGTTATTTAACTCATTTGGGGGGGGGTTCGGGAGGGTGGGGGATTTAATTTAAAGGGTCGGGGGTGGGTTTTAGGGGGTTTTAGTGTGCCGGCTCACGATTCTAACGATTTATAACGATAAATCGTTAGAATCTCTATTGTATTGTGTTCCATAACGGTTTAAGACGATATTAAAATTATCGGACGATAATTTTAATCGTCCTAAAACGATTCACATCCCTAGCTTGCAGTAGCACGGGCACGGAGGGCAAATGGAACCCAGGACCCCGCTGGACCACCAGGGATGTACTTAGTAAGTCTTGGGGAGGGATCGGGATCAGGGGGGGGGGTGTTGTATTATAGTTTATTTAAATGTTTGGGGTGGGTTTTAATTTAAAAAAAAAGTGTCCCTCTCCCCATGCAAACCCGAAAAACGAAATTTCCCCGAAAGTCGGGGAAAATTCTTTTCGGTTTTCGGGGCCTCCGAAACCACAACAAGTTAGGAAATTTCGTTGAACTCGGGCGAAAAACGAACCACATCTCTACAAATCTATGCCTGTGCACACCTTTTAAAATTTGGCCCTTAGTGTGCAGTAATACCAATTAGTGTGCACTGTTTCTCTAGCTAATGAACTCCTCATGAATTGATACTCTTTAATTTTTAAGTAGCATTTTTTTAGTGCGCACTAACATTAGTTACAGTGCACTACTACATACTTAGTGTGCTGTAAGTTCTATTAGGGCGCACTAACTAACAGTGTGCACAAACTAACCTGTTAGTACTCACTAACGGGCCTTAATACGCATTAACATCTAGCTAGTGTGCACTATCTCGTTCATTGTACTACGCACTAATGCGGAGATGGTGCTCACTAACTGGTTATTAGTGTGCAGTAAGGCCCATTAATGCACACTAATGCACTTCATTGAAAATTGCCGAAGAAAATAAACGAACCGCGGGAAACAGAAATTTCCCGCGGAGCGCCCGATCCGAAGCCCGAACTGAAATGTTTAAACGAAGCACATCTCTAATTTTTAATGTTTTTTGAATGCCTATATATTTTGCTTTACTATAATACCCTAGAGTATAATAGTCTAAATGTATTATGTAAATGTGAAGGCACTGATTTTATTTATATTGCTTAAAATAATAATATTTTGTGTGTGTATGTGTGTGTGTGTGGTGGTGGTGGTTGTGGTGGGGGATTATTTCATTTTTTTCAGTTCCGGCCTCTACTCCCATCCTTGAGAGAACCTTTAGTAGGGTTGTCATGTTACTTATGCCCATTCTAAATCACACAGTTGAAAGTGGAGGTATTTATGTGGTCTCTCCCATAGGCGAGTTTACATATGCGAGTATACCCATATTAAACCCATGCTTCCTTGTTTGCAACCAGTTCAAGATTTGAAAGTGGTAAAATATATATTGGCTACTAAATACAAAAGCTTATTATTATTTAAAATATTGTGTTTAAGGCTTTGGAAGGCTTTGACTTGGTTTATCTCAGGGAGAGGATGCAATTATATGTGCGTGAGTGTGCCTTGATCTCCCACGAAGACGGATTGCTGATGATTCCATTATATAAGAAAGCAAGCCATGAGGTTGTACAAAGGAGAGCTTTTTCCTATGTGGTGCCATATTTATGGAACAGGCTCCCACATGAAATTAGATCAATTCATGATTTGCTGCCTTATTGGAGGCAATTAAAGATCTGGATATTCCAAACTGCATTTGACTTTCAAAACTGAGTTCTTTCTGTCCTATGTATATGATTTGTAGTACAGCTGGCAATATGAAAGAAGTTTTAGGGAATTGGGGAGGTTGATGTGGACTTTTTATAAGTGGAACGGAGGTTCCTAATATTTAATAAGGTCTCTAATAAAGAAATGGACAGAAATATAAAAACATAAGAATGGTCAAGCTAAATCACATCAGACCAATGGCCCATCTAGCCAAGCATCCTTTCTTTGACTGTGGTCTCAGAATCATCATTTGAAAACCAGACTTCATCTAAATGTTCTCTGTAGATCTATAAAAGTGTGAAGCCACTTGACCTCCACCCAATCTCTAATATATGTTTATGACCCTGTCTTCCATGACTGCATCCAGAACCCTCTTGAACTCTGCTGTGCTGCTTGCTGTGATTACATTTGGTAGCAGCAGATTTCACAGTTTAACTACCTGATGATAAGAAATACTTTCTTGTATTCATCTTGAAACTGCTTGCATACTGGTCCTAGTATTTTTGGGAAGATTGCTTGTAGTTTGTTCTTTTCCATTCATGATCTTCTAGACCTTTGTAACCCTGGCTAGGGTCAACAAGCAGTTTTCTGGAGGATTCCTGCTCTCAATGTTCATCTAAAGGACAGAGAAGGTTCTGCTACTGTAAAGCTTTGCAGATTTCAAGATTCTTTCTGATAAAGGAGGGATTTGGAAGGATGGCAGATGGTGTTGAGTGATGGGGGAAGCGGGAGAGAAGTTGAATTGTATTCAGTGCCAGATTTGAGATCATAGAAAGCCAATCAGAATGATTTTTGACCTAGGATCCAAGGGATTGGTGCAAGGTGAAGTTAAATTGAGGATTGTTTTTTCAACAAAAATGTAGACCTGAGGGCCTTGGAGTTGAAGTAGATTTCTTGTCTCTCCACCAAAGAAGAATTTTAATACTGAGGATTTCATTTTTTGAAATAATTGGACTGTATCCATTTATTGTTTGAGTGAATTATTCTTCAAGAGTTAGAACTGAACTTGGTCTTTCAATAAAATTCTATTTTTTTAGAACCAAATAATCTGTTTGTACTCAGTGGTTTGTTTTTTTTTTGGTAAGTTTCCCCTTGGGCATCCTAGAAGATTATAATATACCACTGGTGATGCGTGGTAGACTGAAATCATTCCCAGGGCTGCAGCAGCATTACTCACCACCTCTGCATCTGAAAGGGACTCCTGAGGAAAAAAGGGTAATACCTCTAGCTTGACCTCACTAAATCTTCTCTTTTCCAAGCTAAAAAGCCCTAACATTTTTAGCCTTTCTTCATATCAGAGGTGTAATAGTCCACTCACCATTCTGGTTGCTCTTCTCTGTACCCTCTCAAACTCTGCCACATCCTTTTTGGGATGAGGCAATCAGAATTGTATGCAATACTCCAGGCTAACGAGAAGATATTGTTGCAATACTCCAGGCTAACGAGAAGATATTGTTGGGGATCCGTAGATGGGAACACTAGGGAGCGCTCCCAATCCCCGGGAGAAGTGCGCCCTTGGGCCCCAGCGAACCTGGAGAGGAGCTCCAAGGAAGCACTGAGGCAGGTGAGGCAATGTCCCGTCTGGGCTGGGACTGGAAGCCCAGGCACCCACCAACTTGCATAGCCTTGGTGAGGCAAAACATGCAAGGTTGGTCTCTGAGTGGTCCTCCGACCACTCCAAGCCCTTTCAGACCTGCCACAGGGAACAGCAAATGTGGAAGGCTGGACTGGAGACAATGGTGAATGGAGACTCTGAGATTGAAGACTCAGACATGGAACTTGGAACGTAGACGAGGAAACAATAAAGTCCCTCAGGCACCCTACACAGCCCGTGGGCTGGTCACAGACCACACTGGAAACTCAGATGAGAAACGTGGACACAGAGGGGGGTAAGCAAGGCCCTCAGGCACCCTACACAGCTGGACAGCTGGTCGTGGACCATGAGGAGAACGGGACATACCCAGAACATCCGGAGTCGGAACAGGATACAGGCGAAGATAAAACTTGGAACTTGGAACTTAGAACTCGGATTAAAAGCAAGGAATCTCCAGAGGCATGGGTTATTCAGGACCTGGAGCATCAGGACTGGGAAACATCTCAGAACTTGGAACATGGAACATCTTGGGACTTGGAACATCTCAGGACTTGGACTCACAGAACATCTCAGGACTGGAGCACGGACATCAAGACAAGGACGACATGAAACAGAGTACCTTGCGGAAGTGAGAAAGGACATCACTGAAGACTCCTGGACCGGAAGCTGGAACAGATGATCCAGGAGCAGTCCAGCTAGGAACTGACTCCTTGCAAAGGCAAAGCTGGAATAGTTGAAAGGCCCTTAAATAGGGCTGACAATGAAACTATGCCCTGGGAGGAGTTCAGGTGGGGTCAGAGGGACCACTCCCTACTGGCCCTTTAAATCCAGGAGGAAGACACGGCCGCACCCCCTAGGCAAAGGGGGCAGGACCCTGGACTGCAGCATGCCTACCGCTGACATGCTGAGGAGACGGAGCAGGGCTGGGCCACAGAGCAGGCCCGACGAATGAGGTGGCTCCCCTTTCACAGAAGGAGGGACTGGAGGCAGCTTCCTGCTGCAAGAGAGTCCAAGGAGTGCGGCCTCTGGGCCGCAAAGCAATATGGCTGTGGCGGTGGCTTCCAAGCCACGAAGACGGCCTGGTCGCGGCGTCCTGCCGCGGGAGAGCATGGCGGCAAGGCCCGCCTTGCAGGAAGGTCCAAAAAAGTAAACCGGAAACCGGTCCAATATTTATTTATTATTTATTTATTTATAACTTTTTTATACCGAGGTTCAGGTAACAGAGTTACTTATCACTCCGGTTTACATTCCAACAGGCAATAAATAATGACAGCAAATGTCTTAAAATGAACAAGGATGAGAACAACTTGGATAAACATAACTAAAAAAATAATGTGTACAGTTAAAAGGAGAAGGACTTGAGGGAATTTCAAGCCGGCTGGGGAGGGAAGTTGATTAGTGGAGGGGGAAAGGGAGACAAGTTACTATGTCTGATTAAAACATGAACATAGGCCCTGGGTAGGGACAGTCTGTGGAAGCTGTGGAAGAATGCCCTGAGAAAAAGTAACCTTCTCCGCGCTGAGGGATCACAGGTTTGGTAGCCCTCGGTCTAACTACTACATCACCCATGTTCCTACTGCCAGCCTCTCTGGAGCAATCCTCTACCTGCTTCACCACCCAGGTTCTAGTGGACTCCGGTGCTGGGGGAAATTTTATCCAGCAAGACCTCGTGGATCAATAACGGATTTTCACATCCCCCTTGACCCCGCCAGTGGCTCTAGCCTCTATCCATGGAAACTTCCTTTCTGAGTTGGTGACTCGGGTTACACATCCGTTGACACTGAGGGTGGGAATGGATCACATCGAGCTCATCACCTTCTACATCCTCCCCAAAACTGTGAGCCCTGAGTATGAATTGTGGCTGGAATAAGGCAAGGCAGAAGCAAGGTAGAGATAGGATACTAGGCTGGGCAGGGCAAGACAAGACCAAACAAAGATAGGACTAGACACGGCAGACAGGACAAATCCAGACAAGGACTAGGCAAGACAAAACACAACAAAGAACATAAAAACCCAAAGGCAGCAAGGCTGGAGGTTCATAGGCTACTAGACTATAGGCCTGAAGGCTCCTAGGTACAGAAAGGAAAGAAGGCCGCAAGGCAAGATACAAGACTAGAGCAGGCCTAGAGGCACAAAGCAAGGCAAGGCCTAGAATAGGCCACAGAGCAAGGAGCAAGGAATGGCCTAGATAGGCCACAAAGCAATGTTCAGGACAAGAGCAGGCCTGAAGACCTCTGGACAGCAGCCATTGCCTCTGTGTCGGAGGATCATGTGCCGGCAGGCTGCCGGTGCGCACAACCTGCGCCTGCCTCCAGGCAGGCACAAAAGGTTTGACAAAGGTCAGGGGGGGTTAGAGTAGGGCTGGGGGGGGGGAGGTTAGGGGAAGGGGTGGGAAGGTTAGGTTTGGAGAAACGGGGGAAGGCACCGTGCCGACCCCTGATTTTATAACTCTGCGCACGCAAGTTATAAAATTGGTCGTACATGTGTGTGTGCCGGGTAGTGCGCGCACATGTACGCCTGCGCGCTGCTTTGAAAATCTACCCCTATATCTTTAAGCCAATCAGATTGTCCAGGGGTGTATTTAGGTATCCTGGTGTTTTGTTTAGATCAAAAGAGCTCTTTACAAATAGAGGCTGTCTCCAGAGCCCTATTCAATTCAGTGATAACAATGAATTAAGTTCCCATTCTGTGGTTTTTTTTTCTTAACAGTAAGGGCTAAGCTATTCACCACTTAACTGTTCTTTAATTCTACTAAAGATTCAAGTTTATAGTTTTTGATGAATCACAACTTATTACATTCGTAAAACAGAGCAATCTACATAACAAACTAATATGAATAGCGAACAATATGAATAACTACCTGCCTGGCTATTGTTTAAAAGATGAGTCTATGAGCTAAGAAGCCTAATCCATTGATGAGCAATATCAACTTTCTCCCTCCCAAAAGAATTATGCATCAATTCTACATTTTATTGTAAAACTTTCAGCACAGTACTGCTCTTCAGAAGGGACATAAAGCAAACATATAAAGGTCAATCTCTACCTCATCCGAATGCTGACTTAATAGGTGTAACTGGAGATGATCTTATCCCTCAAATATTTGTTTTGAGGTGCTTGCGAATGCACATAGTGGCACTGCTTGCCTTAGATATTTATCATACTGTTTCAGAGCAGGACTACCAGACCGAGTTTGCAGGATCTGCTGAGAAACAATAGATTGCCATCTACATATGCAAATTTTAAAAGGGCAATTTTCAAAAGTCATTTATCTGGTTAAGGACTATTTGTCTGGGTCAATAAGGGGGCTGAAAATTGCCCATATCAAAAAGTAGGGTGTGGTGTGGGGATCAATAGTGCACCTATGTGTACCAGCAGAAAAAGCTGATGGAATTAAGAGGCTGGATTAGGTTGGAGGAAGCAACAAACCTGCATTGTTTTGAATTTTCAAAATAAAGCACAACAAATAGAATATCAAAAAACATGTTCAAGGCACAATAAACAACATATTCAGAATCAATATCTTCTCTTCTTCTCTTTCTAAGTGCAAACCTATTCTCCATGCCTGGGTCCAGAGGCTCTCTCCATACCTTTCTCACAGTGCTGACAGTGACCTGGCTTTTATACTTTTTTTCTTGAAGGGCTGTGATTTCTCCTGGTAATTCACAGGTCTCACTAGTTCGAGACACCATGAATTTTTCATTTTTTTTTCCATGATAAAAAGTTCTTGTGCAAATGTTTTCCAGATCATTACCTTAGTACAAAGTACAATATTAGCTATCTTTTTCTTGATATAATTTTGCCATCTTACCTGTAGTAACTGACCAGAATTATTCTACTTTAGTTCACTGGTCACCACATGGTGAGAAGAGAAACCATAAAGCATCTCTGTCAAACTGAATAATCAAAATCTACTCAGTTTCAGATATGTCAAACAAATATATTTCTGGGACACCATGGGGCACCTTTAGGCTAGTGGAAACCACATGGACAAGCTACAAAAAAATAGTAAGAAAAAGTCAGAGATTAAATACGTATAGATTTAATTTCAAGAGATCATATATGTAATATGGGTGTGAACAGAAAAACAAATATTTTTGTTTTATATTTTAAAATTAATTTTTTACTTCATTTGAGGTTTATTTCAGTTTGCTTCATTTATTAGGAACAAACTAAACTACATGCCAAAGTGAAAAGAAAAAAACAGAGAAAAAAGTAAAAGGAAACAAAGGTCTCTTCTCCCATTAAAACCCTCCAGTGCCGCTGACATTTAAAAACTGAAACACTCCCATCTCCAGGACTTCCCCCTCTCCCCAGTTTCCCCATGTCTCCAAAGTTGAAATGGGGTAGGAATGAACCCCCAAAGCATGTGCATATCGATTACATTCTAATAATGCTGGCTGAAGATGTCAAATGACCATGCATCATTTCTACCCAACCACTTTTTAATTATTTTAATGTCAGCACACTAATACAGTGCTCTCGTTTCACTGCGTGCAATGAACAGTGTTCTCCTTTTTTTTTTATTTATCCCAGACAATGTGGTTTATGGTAGTTAAAATTTTCATATTTAAAGGGGTTTATCCATCATTCTTGCCTTGCTAGACAGCTAGTCAGCACAATTTATTTTTAGTAAACTGTTTTCTAAGAAAGTGAGAAAAAGAAAGAATGTTTTGTCAGGGCTGCTGTACTTCTATTGGTAGAACATTTTCTTAATGCTGACACCCAAACTTCACAAAGAAGGTCAAATATATAAAAGCTTATTCTAAACCATGATGGATGATTTGTACTATATATTTTATCTAGGGCACACAAAACAACAACACATTTTTATGTTCTTGAAAGCTTTATCTTACAAGTTAAGAAATGATATGACCATGAAACATTATTTACACTTTTGTATAGTACTTTTTTAACAGTAGTTTATATTATAGGGATGTGCTGAGGCAAAATGTTCATTTGTTTGGTCTACCCCTATCAGGTATGGCATAATTGTCTCCAGTCTCAGTTGATGAACTTTGGCTAAACTTTTAATATCATTATTAAAAAGGTGAGATTGGCCTGTATGAGCCTGGTTCTAGGCTATCTCTTCCCGACTTGTGCAATACCATAATTATCGCATCTGTCATATTATGCTCCATCTCTGGGAACTTCTGGACGTATTGAAATGTGGACCTCAGATAAGGTATCAAGTCACTAGAAAATTGTTTATAGAAATCTACATGATTCCTATCTGGTCCCGGACTTTTACCCAATGGAAGACCCATAATTACCATACAAATCTCTTGTGCTGTAATAGAAGCTGCTAGGTGGTCCACCTATCTTTCTGATACCTGTGGTATCTTGATCTCCTGCAAGTATGACATTACATCTAATATTTGGCCTGTTTCCTGATCTTTGTATTATTCTTCAATGTAAACTTTAAATATGTCATTGAGCTCTTTAAAATTATGTACAGCCCCACCCATTTTCTTTCCAATGCTAGTGATTGAATTCTTGGCCCTTCTTTTCCTTAACATTCTAGCTAACAGTGCTCCAGACTTATTCCCCTGTTCATAGAACTTTTGTCACAAGACCTGTAATGACCATTCTATTCCTGCAACTTGCACCTGTTGAAGTTCATCCCTTGACTGCAAAAATCTATATATCTGCTGTGAACAGCTTGCCTTATGTTGTGCTTCTAAAGACATGATACATCACTCTAATGAAGCCTCCCTCCACTTCTGCACTTTATTTAGGTGGCTCGCAAAACTAAAAATCTTCTCACGATACACTGACTTGAGCACTTCCCATATTATGACCGAGTTCTGCTCCTCCCCTGACTATCTTTTTTCTTACTACTGCTACTACTTGGCTGGGCTGGCCCTATAGAAAATCATATAACCCTGTCAAAGCTATCATTCCCTCCTCTGTCTTTTCCTGTCTGATCTACTGTGGGTTTGGATATCACAAATTAATTTATTTATTGATACTATACTGCCACTGACAGTAATACTCTACTGTGTATAGAAATTAGGGATGTGCAGGCAAAAAGTTTTCGTTGCGTACGTGATACGTATTTGTGGGGGGTCAATTCCATTTCATGCGGAAGTATGGAGAATTCAATAAGTTGTCGATCTGTAAATACGTTACTACTAAATTAACTACAACCCCCCACCCTCCTGACCCCCCCAAGACTTACCAAAACTCCCTGGTGGTCCAGCGGGGAGTCAGGAAGCCATCGCTGCACTCGTTTGCCGGTTTCATCATGGCGCCGATAGCCTGTGTCACAGGGGCTACCGGTGCCATTGGTCAGTGCATATCACATGGTCACCGGCGCCATCTTGTGCTCCTACCATGTGACAGGGGCTGACCAATGGCACCGGTAGCCCCTGTGACATAGTATGGGCAAAGGCTATTGGCGCCATTTTGAGTCCTGGCGTCGGATGGCAGGTCGCTCCAGGACCCCCGTTGGACCCACAGGGACTTTTGGACAGCTTGGGGGGTCTCCTGCCCCCCACAAGACTTGCCAAAAGTCCAGCGGGGGTCCGGGAGCGACCTCCTTGCACGCTGGCCGTCCGATCCCAGTACTCAAAATGGCGCCGATCGCCTTTGCCCTCACTATGACGGCGATCGGCGCTATTTTGAGACTCAAAATCGCCGTCCGATGCCAATACTCAAAATGGCGCCGATCGCCATCATAGTGAGGGCAAAGGCGATCGGCGCCATTTTGAGTATTGGGATCGGCCGGCGTGAAAGGAGGTCGCTCCTGGACCCCCGCTGGACTTTTGGCAAGTCTTGTGGGGGTCAGGAGGGCCCCCCCAAGCTGGCCAAAAGTCCCTGTGGGTCCAACGGGGGTCCCGGAGCGACCTGCCATCCGACGCCAGGACTCAAAATGGCGCAGATCGCCTTTGCCCATACTATGTCACAGGGGCTACCGGTGCCATTGGTCAGCCCCTGTCACATGGTAGGAGCACAAGATGGCGCTGGTGACCATGTGATAGGGACTGACCAATGGCACCGGTAGCCCCTGTGACACAGACTATCGGCGCCGTGATGAAACCGGCAAACGAGTGCAGCAATGGCTTCCTGACTCCCCGCTGGACCACCAGGGAGTTTTGGTAAGTCTTGGGGGGGGGTGGTCAGGAGGGTGGGGGGTTTAAATTTTTATTTAGGAGGCCGAATAAAACAGAAATCTGTTTAATACATGGGGAGTCGCGATGTGTTTCGCCTCCCCATGTATTTAACAGATAGCAAAAAATAAGTTGCGGATTACAAATACGTGGAAAACGGATGCACACCTCTAATAGAAATGTCTGTCTCACATAGACACACACACACACATACAATATATAGTTTATGAGTGTGCTGTGCACACACACAAAAACAATGTTAGAAAGTTAAACATAACCAACAAGGCTGGCAACCTGGCAAGATTCTACTTAATCTTCACTTGTCAGTGTGATAACCTCACTGCACTGCATTAGACAGCCAGACAGAGATAAAAGCACTGCTTCAATTTGTACACTCCTACCCTCCCCCAGTTAACAGAAAAAGCACAGTGCCAATGTGTCTTTCTTTCTGATAGAGTGAACATGACCACTGCAGAAACAGCCCTTTACCAGTGACAAAGCCAACTTTTGAAATTTTTTTTTGAAATTTCAGGGAACTTCTCAAAACCAGATTTGTTTCTACCAACTGCTAGAGAAGAAATGGAGGCTTTCTTGCAAATGTTCAGGTGTTAGTGTCACTTGATCCAGAACATTTATAGGCTAGTTAAAAAGATGCTTCACTGTGATTTGTCTTACAGGTATACCGCCCCACTCAAACAGGTCATCAGGAAATTCTTTAAAAACCAGGAATACAGTTGGCTCTGGTAGAATTAGACCTGTGATGAGGAGACACACAATGTACCAAATGCAAAAAGAACAAGCCTTCTCTAAAATAAAAACTGAAGAAGTTCTTGAGAAAAGCATTGCAGTATTACCAGAAAAGAGAGAGAAAACACAATGCATGCAGTATTTAAAGATCCATAAGCAAAAAAAAAATCTAATTGAGATGGAAAACTCTGTCAACAGTGGCACTACCGCAAAAAGAAATAGTGAAGTGAATAACAAATCTCAACAAATATCTCACAAGGAGTCCAGGAAATGCAATAACCGTAAAGAGAGTACCTGGAAGGCTATGACCACAAATGCTCATAGTTTGGGAAATAAAATCCCAGATCTGCAGGCCCTAATGGCTGAGGCAGAATTGGACATTGTTGCTATCACAGAAACATGGTTCACAGAATCTCATGAATGGGATACAACAATACCAGGCTACAACTTGTTAAGGAAGGACAGAGAGGATAGAAAAGGGGGAGGTGTGGCTCTTTATGTCAGAAACAACATCCAAGCAACTGAGCTACAAGGAAGTTGGGGTATTGAAGAAGCTCTATGGGTCGACCTAAAAAACGATGACGGAGCATCCATTTATATTGGAGTGGTTTACAGGCCTCCAAACCAAAAGGAAGAGCTGGACAGAGATCTGGTTAAAGACATCCATAAGATAGGTAAGAAGGGAGAAGTGGTGATCGTGGGTGACTTTAATATGCCAGATGTAGACTGGAAAATCCCATCTGCAGAAACTAAAAATAGTAGAGCGATAGTGGATGCCATGCAAGTATCTTTGTTCAAACAAATGGTGTTGGAACCCACGAGAGAAGGAGCTATACTCGACTTAGTGCTCACTAATGCAGATAATGTCTCAGATGTCCAGGTGGGCGCCCACCTCAGCAGCAGTGATCATCAAACGGTATGGTTTAATATCACTAAAATAATAGGGAAAAGAACCACAAAGACCCGAGTTTTACAGTTCAAAAACACAGACTTTGAGGAAATGGGGAACTACCTGGAGGAAGAACTTAAAGGATGGGAGAACGAGAGAGATGTGGATCAGCAGTGGACCAATCTAAAAGGAGCAATCACCAAGGCAACTGCTCTATATGTTAGAAATGTAAAGAAAAGCAAAAGAAAACTGAAACCTATCTGGTTCTCAATGGAGGTGGCTGACAAAATTAAAGCTAAAAGAACAGCATTCAAGAAATATAAAGGATCTCAAAGGGAGGAGCACAAAGAAGAATATTTGTATCAACTGAGGGAGACAAAGAAATTAATCAAGTTGGCAAAGAGTCAAGCGGAAGAGAGGATTGCCAAGGAGATAAAAAATGGTGACAAAACATTTTTCAGATACATCAGCGAAAAGAGAAAGGTCCAAAGTGGTATAGTGAAATTGAAAGGTGGTAATGATCAATGTGTAGAGAGAGACGAAGAAATGGCAGAAATATTAAACGAATACTTCAGCTCTGTGTTCACTAAAGAAGACCCTGGAGAAGGACCATCTCTAAACAACAAGAAACTGGAGGGAAGGGGAATAGATGAAAATCCTTTACAGTAGAAAATGTGTGGGAAGAACTAAAGAACCTGAAAGTGGACAAAGCCATGGGGCCTGATGGGATTCATCCAAGGATATTGAGGGAGCTCAGAGATGTTCTGGCGGGTCCGCTGTGTGACCTGTTCAATAGATCCCTAGAAACGGGAGTGGTGCCGAGTGATTGGAGAAGAGCGGTGGTGGTCCCGCTTCACAAGAGTGGGAACAGGGAAGAGGCAGGCAACTACAGACCGGTTAGCCTCACTTCGGTGGTGGGAAAAGTAATGGAGTCACTGCTGAAAGAGAGAATAGTCAACTATCTACAGTCTGGAGAATTGATGGACCAGAGGCAGCATGGATTCACCAGGGGAAGATCCTGTCAGACAAATTTGATTGACTTTTTTGACTGGGTAACCAAGGAATTGGATCAAGGAAGAGCACTAGATGTCATCTACTTGGATTTCAGCAAAGCTTTTGATACGGTTCCGCACAGGAGACTGGTGAATAAAACGAGAAGCTTGGGAGTGAGTGCCGATGTGGTGACCTGGATTGCAAATTGGTTGACGGACAGAAAACAATGTGTGATGGTAAATGGAGCCTTCTCTGAAGAGAGAGCGGTTTTAAGTGGTGTGCCGCAAGGATCGGTGTTGGGACCGGTCCTGTTCAATATCTTTGTGAGCGACATTGCAGACGGGATAGAAGGTAAGGTTTGTCTTTTTGCGGATGACACTAAGATCTGCAACAGAGTGGACACGCCGGAAGGAGTAGAGAGAATGAGACGGGATCTAAGGAAACTGGAAGAGTGGTCGAAGATATGGCAGCTGAGATTCAATGCCAAGAAGTGCAAAGTCATGCATATGGGGAGTGGAAATCCGAATGAACTGTACTCGATGAGGGGGGAAAGGCTGATGAGCACGGAGCAGGAGAGGGACCTTGGGGTGATAGTGTCTAATGATGTGAAGACAGCGAAACAATGCGACAAGGCGATAGCAAAAGCCAGAAGAATGCTGGGCTGCATAGAGAGAGGAATATCAAGTAAGAAAAGGGAAGTGATTATTCCCTTGTACAGGTCCTTGGTGAGGCCTCACCTGGAGTACTGTGTTCAGTTCTGGAGACCGTATCTACAAAAAGACAAAGACAAGATGGAAGCGGTACAGAGAAGGGCGACCAGGAAGGTGGAGGATCTTCATAGGATGACGTACGAGGAGAGATTGAAGAATCTAAATATGTACACCCTGGAGGAGAGGAGGAGCAGAGGTGATATGATACAGACTTTCAGATACTTGAAAGGTTTTAATGATCCAAAAACAACGACAAACCTCTTCCGTAGGAAAATAATCAGCAGAACCAGGGGTCACGATTTGAGGCTCCAGGGAGGAAGATTCAGAACCAATGTCAGGAAGTATTTCTTCACGGAGAGGGTGGTGGATGCCTGGAATGCCCTTCCGGAGGAAGTGGTGAAGACCAGAACTGTGAAAGACTTCAAAGGGGCGTGGGATAAACACTGCGGATCCATAAAGTCAAGAGGCCACCAATGAAGAGTGGGTGACTCGCCAGAATGATGGCTATTGACACAATACCCTTACTAAATAAACATACACATGCTTACTGTGACTCCTACATCACTCTAAGCTTCAACAGCAAGAGGTAATGGAAAAAAGGATTTGCACTCATAAAGAGGGGAGTAGCTGGCTTGTTACGGCGGTTACTACCCCAAACCAAATATGCCTGATACTTCACTTTCAATGCATATACAGCATAGCTCTCTGCTTCAATGACAGGGGAGAAGAATAACTGATACTTCACACATCCAGCAGAGCTCTCTGCTACAACGGCAAAGGAGAAGAAAAAGGGTTCGCACTCAAAATGCGGGGAGTAGCTGGCTTGTTACGGCAGTTACTACCCCAAACCAAATGTGCCTGATACTTCACTTTCCATGCATATCCAGCATGGTTCTCTCCTGCATCGGCATGGGAGAAAGACTGATACATCACGCATTTCCAGCATAGCTCTCTGCTTCAAGGGCAGGGGGAAAAAAAAAAACAAAAAAAAAAAAAACTGATGCTTCACGCATATCCTGCATAGCTTCAACGACAGGGGTGAAGAAAAAAAAAGGATTCGCAATCACAAAGCGAGGAGTAGCTGGCTTGTTACGGCGGTTACTACCCCAACCAAATGTGCCTGATACTTCACTTTCAATGCATATCCAGCATGGCTCTCTGCTTCTACAGCAGGGGAGAAGAAAAAAAAAAAAAAAAAAAAAAAAAAAAACAACAAGAGCTGTACAACATAGTCTAGGTAAAACAAATAAGCATGGGTGTAGCTTGCTTATCGCGGCGGTTACTGCCCCTACTACCCCTAACTAATCAAGCTAGATATTTCACTTGCATGCAGCTCCATCACTGCTCTCTACATTAATGGTGGGGGTGGAAGGGGAATAGAACAAGGAGCTAAGAGTAACAGATAAGAATGAGAGAAAAAATGTGTGAGGCTTGCTGGGCAGACTGGATGGGCCATTCGGTCTTCTTCTGCCGTCATTTCTATGTTTCTATGTTTCTATACGAACATAAGACTTGCCATACTGGGTCAGACCAAGTGTCCAACAGACCCAGTATCCTGTTTCCAACATTGGCTAATTCAGCTCACAAGTATCTGGCAGGATCCCAAGATGTAGATAGATTCCAAGCTGCTTATCCCAAAAATAAGCAGTGGATATCTGCAACTCCACCTTAATGATGGTTGATTGACTTTTCCTACAGGAACATATCTAAACTGTTTTAAAACACAGCTGTTCAGCTTGGAGAAGAGACGGCTGAGGGGGGATATGATAGAGGAGTTGCAGATAAAGGTCTTTAAGATTATGAGAGGTCTTGAATGAGTAGGTTTGACTCGCTTATTTACACTTTTGAATAATAGAAGGACTAGGGGGCATTCCATGAAGTTAGCAAGTAGCACATTTAAGACTAATCGGAGAAAATTCTTTTTCACTCAACGCACAATAAGGCTCTGGAATTTGTTGCCAGAGGATGTGGTTAGTGCAGTTAGGGGCAGATTTTAAAAACTTGCGCGATGCGTGTACTTTTGTTCGCGCAGCAGGTGCGAACAAAAGTACGCTGGATTTTATAAGATACGCACGTAGCCACGTGTATCTTATAAAATCCGGGGTCGGCGCGTGCAAGGGGGTGCACATTGGTGCAACCTGCGCGTGCCGAGCCCAGCGCACGCTGCCTGTTCCCTCCGAGGCCACTCCGATTTCGGAGCGGCCTCAGAGGGAACTTTCTTTCGCCCTCCGCCCACCTTCCCCTCCCTTCCCCTACCTAACCCCCCCCCCCCCCCGGCCCTATCTAAACCCCCCCTTACCTTTGTCGGCAAAGTTACGCCTGTTGAAAGCAGGCGTAACTTTGCGCGCGTCGGCCGGCTGCCCCGCTCCGTGGTCCGGTCCCGGGGGCTGTTCTGGAGGCCACGGCCACGCCCCCGGAACGCCCCCGGGCCGAAACCACGCCCACGTCGCTGCCCCCCGAAACGCCGCGCCCCGCCCCCTAAATGCCGCGTCCCCCCGACACGCCCCCGACAGGAAGCCCCGGGACTTACGCGCATCCCGGGGCTTTACGCGCGCCGGCGGCCTATGCAAAATAGGCGCGCCGGCGCGCAAGGGCCCTGCACGCGTAAATCCGGAAGGATTTACGCGCGTGGGCCTTTGAAAATCCGCCCCTTAGTGTAGCTGGGTTCAAAAAAGGTTTGGATAAGTTCTTGGAGAAGAAGTCTATTAACGGCTATTAATCAAGTTTACTTAGGGAATAGCCACTGCTATTTATTGCATCAGTAGCATGGGATCTTCTTAGTGTTTGGATAATTGCCAGGTTCTTGTGGCTTGGTTTGGCCTCTGTTGGAAACAGGATGCTGGGCTTGATGGACTCTTGGTCTGACCCAGCATGGCAATTTTTTATGTTCTTATGTTCTTATACTAACAGCTTTCACCATATCATCTGGCAATGAATTCCAGAACTCAATTATTCATTGAGTAAAAAAATATTTTCTTTTATTATTTTTATTTATTTATTTAGAAACTTTTATATACCGGCATTAGTGGGTACATCATACCGGTTCACATAATAACTTAAAGCTTGGAAAATACATTTCAACAAGGAGAATGTAACTGGGCGTGGGGGTAAAATAAATAGGCAGTAGGAAGGATAGATAAAACAAGAAAGTCATAACCAGAGAATACAATTTATAATTTACAATGGTAGTCTCCTTAATATAAGGAGAGGGCAGTCCCCTGGAGGGGGGGGACTACGAGAGGAGATGGAAGAGTTATTCTGGGTAAGCATGGTTGAACAGAAGTGTTTTTAGTTTCTTTTTGAATTTAATTGCACACGGTTCAATGCGCATGTGGTCAGGTAGAGAGTTCCATAGAGCCGGACCGGCAATAGAGATAGCACGGTCGCGGGTAGAGGAGAGATGAGCCATTTTCAGGGATTGGACATGTAGGGTGCCTTTGTTGGTAGTTTTAAATGTAGTACCTAGTAGGGGTGTGCATTCGGATTGACCGCATTAGTAAAACGCAACTCATATTTTTTTTTTACTTAAAAAATTGATTCGACATAAACGATCGGATTTCCCACATATCGAACATAGATATGTTCGATATGTGGGAAATCGCGATTGTTGAGCCAAAATAAAAATATAAACCCCCTCACCCTCCTTAATCCCCCCCCCCGACTTACCACAACTCCCTGGTGATGGAGCGAGCAGTGAGGACGCCATTTCTGCAATCCTTGGCGAGAAGCATGTGACGTCGGCGGCACGTCGAGTGACGCGGCGTCACGTGATTCCCGGCTCGTTCGCGCCGGACGGCTCGTTCGGCCCAAAAAGAACTTTTGGCCAGCTTGGGGGGGCCTCCTGACCCCCCCAAGCTGGCCAAAAGTTCTTTTTGGGCCGAACGAGCCGTCCGGCGCGAACGAGCCGGGAATCACGTGACGCCGCGTCACTCGACGTGCCGCCGACGTCACATGCTTCTCGCCAAGGATTGCAGAAATGACGTCCTCACTCCTCGCTCGATCACCAGGGAGTTGTGGTAAGTCTGGGGGGGGGATTAAGGAGGGTGAGGGGGTTTAAATTTTTTTTTTGCACATATGTACATATACCCAACTCATTGGATTTTTTTTATGTCCATATTGGCCGCAAGTGGGACCCCCTTTCGGACATAAAAAATATGAACATAAAATTTTGCTCTGCACATCCCTAGTACCTAGTAACTTCATTCTGTGCTCCCTAGTGTTTGTACTTTTTGAAAGAATAAACAACTGATTGTTTACTTATTACATACCACTCATTATTTTATAAACCTCTGTCATATCTCCCCATCTCCCCTGAGCCATCTCTTCTCCAAGCTGAAGAGTCCTAACTTCTTTATTCTTTCCTCATATGGGAATCGTTCTATCCCCTTAATCATTTTGGTCGCCCTTTTCTGTACCTTTTCTAATTCTGTTATATTATTTGAGATGTGGTGACCAGGACTGCACACAATACTCAAGATGACATTGCACCATGGAGGGATACAGAAGCATTGTGATATTCTCTGCTTTATTCTCCATTCCTAATAATTCCTAGCCTTCTATTATCTTTTTTGCCTGCTGCTGCGCACTGAGCAGAAGATTTCAATGTATTCAGCTATGACACTTAGATCCTTTTCCTGAATGATGACTCCTAATCTGGAACCTTGCATTGTGTAGCTATAATTTGGCTTACTCTTCCTTAAGTGCATCATTTTGCATTTATCCTTATTAAATTTTATTTGCAATTTGCATACCCAGTCTCCCAGATTTGCAAGGTCCTCTTGTAATTTCTCACATTCCTCTGGTGATTTAACAACTTTGAATGATTTTGTGTCATTGGCAAATTTGATCACCTCACTTGTTGTTCCCATTCCCACGTCATTTATAAAATATATTAAAAAGCAGTGGTCCTAGAACACATCCCTGGGGCACTCCACTATTCACCTTTCTCCATTGAGAAAATTTACCAGTTAGTCCTACTCTCTGTTTTCTATCTTTTAACCAGTTGGCAATCCACAGTAGGACACTGCTTCAAATTCCATTACATTTTAATTTCCTAAGAAGTCTCTCATGAGGGACTTTGTCAAATGCTTTCTGGAAACTCAGATGTACTATATCAACTGCCTCATCTTTATCCACATGTTTTTTTATGTGCTCAAAAATATGTAGCAAATTTGCAAGGCAAGACTTCCCTTGGCTAAATCCATGTTGGCTTTGTCCCATTAAACTATGCCTATCTATAGGTTCAATAATGTTTTCTTTATGGTAGTTTCTTCCATTTTTCCTGGAACTCACTGATCTGTAGTTTCCTGGATCATCCCTTGATCCCTTTTTAAAAATTGGTGTTACATTGGCACCCCTCCCGGCTTCAGGTACCATAGACGATGTTAATGATAGTTTACAAATTTCCAATAGCAGGTCTGCAATTTCATTTCTTAGTTATTTCAGAACTCTGGGATGTATGCCATTTGGTCCATATGATTTGCTACTTTTTAGTTTGTCAATTTTCCCTAGTATATATTTGAGGTTTACTGAGATCTGTTTCATTTCCTTCAGATCATCACCTTTGAATTTCCTCTCGGGCATGGGTATCTCTCTTCCTTCTGGTTTGCCTGTCAACTTGTCCTATCTCAGTTCACAGGAGGCTATGATGTTACACAGGTAACAGTTGGTTGCTATAGCTATCTGCACTTGTTTATTTGTTCAGTGTTCATTGCTCACAGCAAAGTCATAGACTTGAATGGGCAATAGACATGTGTTATGATGCTGCTCGTGGTGCTCATCCCATGAGCAGCCTCTCACCTCTGCGCCAGCTGGTGCCCGACAATTCGCTGGCCCGACACCACAGGACATCCTGTTTTTGTGGTGTAAGCCGCCCCAGATCGCCACTGCTGCTCCTCACGGTCCAACATTGTTGTGTGCGGCAGGAGGGGCCACCATTACCTCTTCATGGCAGGAGCCGCTCCTGGGATACGTCTTCACGGCAGGAGTGCCACCACCATAGACTTTTATGGAAATTCAGTTGCTACAGAATTCTATGGCTAGATTACTTACTGGTTCTAGCCGAAGTGTTCCATATAACTCCTGATCTTTATTCTCTACATTGGTTTCCGGTATCCTGGCATATTAAGTTTAAAAATGCACTTTTGGTTTTTAAATAACTACATTTTAATAACATTCCATGGGCAACTTCTATCCTGAAATTGTATGTTCTTCCATAAATACTATGTTCTGCTAACCAGTGTTTCAGTTTATTTAATTGAAGCACATGAATGATCATGCTTCATAATAGGCCCACAACTTTGGAAAGATCTACCAGAAACTTTAAGGTCTTTAACCTGTATCTCTACCTTTAAAAAAGCCTTAAAAATCCACTTTTTTTTAAAGCCTTCAACTAATCTTTATTAGACTTCTAACAGTTTTATTTTATTTTTTTTATTTCATATCATTACATGCTCAGTTGCCCTTGGTTTTATTCTTTATCTTGATCTTATTTTAGTTTTATTTTTTTCTTATACTTTATTTTATATTTTTTACATTTTGTTACTTACTGTTTTATTGATATTTGTTTAAAGAACTCAGTGGTCTCACAGAGGCATATAGTTATTTATGGAAGAGTTTCTAAAACAGTGTTCTTAAGGTATTAATTGGTCTCACCAGGCATCCAATCATTCTTTAAAAAGCCCTAAAACAGCACTTAAAAACAATACTTGTTGTTTATATTTTATTATCATTTGAAGATGACTTACGGTCTTACAGAAGCATTATAGTCTTTTTGTTTGGGATTTTTTATGAATAATTTATTTTGTCTGTTTATATTGTTTTTGCTGCACTTAGTGACTGTCCTTATTTTCATTTTTTTAAATTATGAATGTTTAAATTTGTAATCTACCTCAAATAATTGGATACATGTGGAATATAAATATTTTAAATAAATAAATTGATCTGTGAAGAACTTGCTGTTCCCTTCCAGGCAGATTTTTTTTCTAATGTGATTTTTCAGCAGTTTTCCTGGAAAAGCCAACTACAGTTTTTCTTCTGAGCTTTACCATACTATTATATTTTTTTTATAAGTCTATTTACAAATCTGCTTCACTTTTTTGAAGGAGTTAATAAACATGTAGATAAAGGTGAACTGGTAGATGTAGTATATTTGGATTTTCAGAAGGCATTTGAAAAAGTTCCTCATTGGAGGTTTCTAGGAAAAGTAAAAAGTGATGGGATAGGTGGCGATGTCCTTTCGTGGATAACAAATTGGCTAAAAGACAGGAAACAGAAAGTAGGATTAAATGGACAATTTTCTCATTGGAAGGGAGTGGGCAGTGGAGTGCCTCAGGGATCTGTATTGGGACCCGTACTTTTCAATATATTTATAAATGATCTGGAAATAAATATGACGAGTGAGGTAATCAAATTTGCAGATGATACAAAATTGTTCAGATTTGTTAAATCACAAGCAGATAGTGATAAATTGCAGGAAGACCTTGTGAGACTGGAAAATTGAGCATCCAAATGGCAGATGAAATTTAATGTGGATAAGTGCAAGGTGAATCATATAGGGAAAAATAACCCATGCCATAGTTACACAATGTTAGGTTCCATAATAGAAGCTACCACCCAAGAAAGAGATCTAGGCATCATAGTGGATAACACATTAAAATCATTGGTTCAGTGTGCTACGGCAGTCAAAACAGCAAACAGAATGTTGGGAATTATTAGAAAGGGAATGGTGAATAAAACAGAAAATGTCATAATGCCTCTGTATCGCTCCATGGTGAGACCGTACCTTGAATACTTTGTACAATTCTGGTTGCCGCATCTCAAAAAATATATAGTTGTGATGGAGAAGGTACAGAGAAGGGTGACCAAAATGATAAAGGGAATGGAACAGCTCCCCTATGAGGAAAGACTAAAGAGGTTAGGGCTTTTCAGCTTGGAGAAGAGACGGCTGAGGGGGGATATGATAGAGGTGTTTAAAATCATGAGAGGTCTAGAACAGGTTAAAGTGAATCAGTTATTTACTCTTTCAGATAATAGAAAGACTAGGGGGCACTCCATGAAGTTAGCATGTGGCACATTTAAAACTAATCGGAGAAAGCTCTTTTCCACTCAATGCACAATTAAGCTCTGGAATTAGTTGCCAGAGGATATGGTTAATGCAGTTAGTGTAGCTGTGTTTAAAAAAGGATTGGATAAGTTCATTACCTGCTATTAATTAAGTTGACTTAGAAAATAGCCACTGCTATTATTTATTATATATCACATCGGTTTACATTCAGGTACTCTAGGTATTTCTCTATCCCCAAAGGGCTTACAATCTAAGGCCTGGATTTATCAAAATGTGGTAAGTACTGCATGTGATTGCAAAAGGGGTGTGGTTTATGATAATTACCTATGTGAAGAGCTAAGTTAGTGCACATTGTCAGAATTTGTGATAGGTGTCAGACCTCTTGTATTTCCTGCATATGACTTCTGGGTGGACCATGTTTATTAGTTTTGAGAGAGAGAGAGAGAGAGAGACAGGCCATAATGTCATCCCCTTAGGTAGGTATTTGTATCCCTATGGTAGGCCCACCTAGTAACTCGAGGTGGGGTTTAGGTATGAGTGTAGGGGGTTAGGGGCCACTTTGACATTCTACGTGACACGTCCGAACAGAACAGTGGTCTCTTGTGAAGATCTGATGGCCTTCGGAGTGAGGAAACTCCCTTCAAGATGAGATTTGGGCAATGTTCTCTCAACCTAGCTTGATGGACTCTCTACCTGGGTAACCTGGGCGTTACAGCTGTGCGATAGCTCTTTGCAGACAGGCTAACCCCGCCCACTCTCCGCCCCTAACTCCTCCTATTTTCTGAATTTGCATTGCACCATACAATATGGTGCTATCGCATGCGGTAATGGCCTATCGCATGCGTTAACAGTTCTTTTCGCATGCAATAAGCCCATAACGCATACGAAAACGCCTTATCGCATTTTGATAAATGACCCCCTAAGTTTGTACCTGAGGCAATGGAGGGTAAAGTGACTTGCGCAAAGTCACAAGGAACGACAGCGGGACTTGAACCCTGGTCTGTAGCCCACTGCTCTAATCACTAGGCTGCAACAGTAGCCTGGAATAGACATACTTTTTGGGTAGTTGTCAGGTTCTTATGGCCTGGATTGGCCACTGTTGGAAACAGTATGCTGGGCTTGAAGGATCCTTGGTCTGACCCAGTATGGCATGTTCTTATGTTCTTATAGAAGATGATTTACCTATATTATTTAGATATTAAATGCCTATAAGCTCAAGAAAGTTAAAATTTGCTCAGTGTAACTTAATGGAGATCTTCCCCTCCCCTCTTCCCCCCTACCCCCAACAACTGAACCCTCCCCCCGATGTAACATTACGTTTGTATGCTATCCAAATGATGTTGTATCTAACAAATTGTTGTAAATAAGTTACTCTGTTATCGTTACTCCTCTCTACCTTCTATGCTGCTCTCACTTTTTCCTCTCTCTCTCTCACCCCTCCCCCTACCCCTTTCTCACCTGCTCCCTGTTTTTTGTAATTTCCTCCTTTCTTATTGTAAACCGGCGTGATGTGCCCCACGAACGCCGGTATATTAAAAGCCGTTAAATAAATAAATAAATAAATAAATAAATCAATAAACAAACTGTATAGCCTGTAGCCCTGGAAGAATCTTCTGAATTCCGCTACTGAAGAGAGTTATTAAGAAGAATTTGTTTTCATTGTTTTGGTAACAATTGAGGGTAATTATCAAACAACACACGTAGGGTTAAAGTCTGTGAGTACTTTGTATCACAGATTTTCAAAGTGGATGTAATGGGGTACATATTCAAAAAGCCAGTTAGACACAAAACGGGAAAGATATCCATCTAAATGGCTTAGCCACATTTTTTAAAATGCTTACCTGGCTAAATTCTAGCCTGACAATGAATCTCCCTGGGTAACTCAGGGGAGAGCCTGAGGTGGGAGGTAGGTGTTACAGGGAGGAGCTGAGTTAGCTGGTTAAGGTAACCAGCTATCTCCAATATTCGGAATAAGACGTGCCATAGGGCAGGTGTAAAGTTAGCCAGATACCACATATCCGGCTAACTGTAACTTCTCTGCATATATTTAGCGGTGCGGCTGAATATTTACCCCAATGTGTATAAGTTCATTTTCAAAATTTGTGGTTTGATTGTACCAGTTTCAGATTTACATGCAGAAATTTACAAGAGGTGAGCAGTCTTTGTAAGAATGACATTAAAGGTACTTGCATATAGAACGTATTATAAAGTTTCTAACTATATATATATGTATGTGTATATATACACACTGTATATGTAAATTAGTTTATTAATTTATTTAATTTATATATTTACAGAAAGTGTATGGTCCAATAGGCATATAGGGCCTGTAGCAATGGCCTGCACCTCGCTGCCATCCTTCTCTCTGTTCATGCTTCTTCTTGGTTTTTTTTTAGTGCATAATGAAAAAATAGTCTTGAAGGATGTTCAGTAGCTGGAGCTTGATGAATATGGCCCATTTTGCTATTCTCCATGCCTTTAAGGGATGTCCAGTAGGTGAAAGGAGAGAAGGCTAGATAGAAAGAGTCAGTTGTGACAATTCATGGACTTTACCTTCTTGCAGGTAATGAGATACTTCATGACTCTGAAGGATAGGGCCCCAGTGGCCAAGGAAGGCCTCGGCAGCATCCATAAATGCTGCAGGATAGTTCAGAGGAGGGGCTGTGGAATCAGTAGCAGCCAGAGAGGACCATGATGGGGATGTGGCAGGAGACAAGGAGCACTCCTATTCTTTGTTAGAGGGTGAGCCTTTCCCCACCTACAATGATACACGTATTCCAAAGGTCTTTGGGCAAGATGTCAATGAGGGGGAAGGCAAGATGTCAATGAGAGAGAGAAAAGGAAAAGGCTAGTTTTCCTCGAAGAGTTAATGAAGAGATGTTCTTCACTCCATCCATGAGCTGCATGCTGGTCCAAATTGAATGGTAGACCTGCTTGTAGGCCTAGGGCAGGATATACAGGACCAGAACGAAGAGCTGCTGAAAGAGCTACAGTGTGTAAGACAGGAGCTACAAAGTGTTTGTTGGATGCTGTGGGAGGAATTGCATTCTATGACATCTGTTAGGAGGGTGACGCTGCAGCAGATGCCTTCATACCAGCCATAGGCAGCATGAAATGCTCCTTGGCAGCCGTAGGACCCTTGGCTGCAGCCTCCCCCAGCATTTCCACCACCATCACCACCATGGTTTTAGCCTCCACGTGCTGCAATTCCACCGTCCATTGGGAAGCTCTCTCTGCATGTCCAACACTTTCTATAATGCTTTGCCCTTCTACGACTTCACCAACTCCAAGGATGCCTCCTTTACTATGCTTCCACTACCTCAGAGGTAGGCTCCCTTCCTCTAATATCATAGATATCTCCACTTGTCGCAGTATTCCCTCTTCTGGTACAGAGATGACCTCATCGTGAACATCCATTAAAGAGGTACAGCACACCAATGCTGCCAGACATTCACCTTCTAGTCCACTAAATGTCAGCTCCCAGAAGCTCCTCTCACCTCCAGGGACCTTGTGCAGCTATCACCCCTTATCACATAGCCTTATGTGTCTGTAGCTTCCTAAGGTACAGTCAGTAGTGAATGAACACATCTGCAGAGAAGCAGCAGATGGGCAGTCCAAGGTACCGGAACCACCCCCCCCTAAAGGAGAGGAAGTCACAGGAAAGAATAATCTCTATATAATGCACAAATATCACCTTTCAGCTGTAAATAAATGCACCTTCAACTTTGAAAATGTCTTTGTACCAGAGTGCTCCTTTACTGCTGGTGAGAGTGGCAATGTATCTCCTACAATTCCTTCTCACTCAGGTGTATATCTCCCTCCGCCTCCTTCTCTTTGTTATGTTCTGTGTGTTAAATTAGGCAGTGGGCCCTTGGGTCATGGAAGAGATGACTCCACCCACAGGGAGGAGCCCTGTGAGGACTCACCACGACAGACGGGATCTCAGCAGTGATTGACAACAGAGGCAATAGCTTTATTATGCAGCAAGAATAACCCAAGGAGCGGGTTAATATATTCAGACCATGTTAATAGCCTGCAAGCAGGCTTCTCTGGTAGTGGTCTGCAGAGTGGGGTAATCCGGGAGATACTTCCTCTAGATGAGACTTGTGCTGATGGTCTCTGGTAGTGGTCCGCAGTGCAGGATAGGCCGGAGACTGAAACTGGAAGGTGCACAAGATAATACAGATCTGGTAGTGGCCCACAGTATGGGATAACCCAGGGTGTACCTTCTCTTGATGAAGCTTTGTGCTGGCAATCTCCGGTAGTGGTCCGCAGCACGGTGTAGGCCAGACGCCGGTGGTAATAGTTGCACAAGATGAGGAAGCCAGTTGTAGTGTAGGCACCGAGGAGACCCGTAACAGGAGCACTGGAGGGTTATCCGAGGAACGGTGATGAAGCTCACTAGAAGGAAGGTGAGACAGGTAAAGATGGCTCTCTGAGGAGCGGATAGCCCTAGGTGCAACAAGGCCCCTGAGGAGCGGGTACCTAGATCACCTAGACAGGAACAGCTAAGTCTCAGAGTGGCGGAATTGAGCAGGACAGGAATCCTTGCTAACTCGTAGCTTGGATGGTCAGCTGCGCTTAAGTATTATAAGCGGATGACATCATGAGGTGGGGATGCCCCTGAGGTTCCCGCCATGATGCGTACAAGAAGGGGGCAGGCACGTGTGTGCCCTAGGTTACCCCGGATGCAAGATGGCTGCCGGGAATGCCCACGATCATGGGCATGCCATGGAGGTCGGCATGTGGAAGTGGAGGCGGCCATCCTCCCTAGACTCGGTGCCTTAGGAAGAAAGGAGGTAAGCAACAAAGGTCGCAGCCGTCTGCAACCAACAGGCGCAACACTCTTTCTCCTCCTTTTCATCATTGGGCACTATAAGATGAACATCTTGTCCCTCTGGAGGAGGCAGGCATCAATTATCTGCTAGGTTATGAAGCATGCAGCAGGCTAGAAAGATGTCACAAACTTTTGTTGGGTTGTTGAGAAGACATTCTCCTGATCAGTCCAGTCAGCTGGGCTTGATGGACCCTTGGTCTTCCCCAGCATGGTAATTTCTTATGTTCTTAGAATCATCTTGATTCATGGATTCCTGGACATTTTCTTCATAGGAAGGAACCGCTATATTCCCACTCCTGCCTCTGGTCATTTCCTCTAGAGGTAGAAAACCTTCTACATCCATGGCCTTGGGCCTCTCCCCTTGAAGGGAAGAGTCCTTGCAAGGCCATGCTCCCACTGAGAGTGTCCCCAGGCCAATGAGGCTGGATACTACATCCTGGAGGTCTCTTACTTTGCAATCCTCATTCAGACAGGGCAGGAATAAAAGAGGAAGGATCAATTCCTTACAAAACTAACCTCATTTATACATCCCTCTAAACCCCATTTTACCAATCACACACCAGGAATTCTTAAAGGAACCCACATATTCCATAACCCAACAATATTTAACATGAACATTTGCATTGCTTGCCCTATGAAATGCCATCCAGTGGCCATTTGCTCTAATTACAATTTCAACATTCAAACACATTTGTTCAAGCATGTAAAACATGATAAGTCCCAGGTCTCCCCCATTCAAGCTATCTTGTACCATTGAAAATCAAAAAAGAAGGTCCAATTTGGGGGTCTTCCCATACTACCATACTTGGTGTCTTTTGAAATAAATTGACCAATATGATAAAGGTGAATTCACTTAATTTTTAAATATTTTTTATACATTTCAAAATACTGATACAAGCATAAGTGCTCAAAAATAAAAGGCCTAGTATTCAAAACTAAATATTTATTTAAGTTAGTCAGATAACTTAACCAGATAAATCAGAATATCAGCACTTATCTGGTTAGATAACTGGATAAGTAGTCCCATCCCGAACCATCCATTGTCTGCCCCCACGATATCTGTCTATCTACTTAGCTGGATAAATACTTATCCAGCTAAGTGGCGGCTGCTGATCATAGCCAGATATTCAGAGGCCCCCACTTAGCCAGATAAGTCACTACTTATCCAGTTAAGTAGTGCTAAATATCGATCTCAAATATTGTACTACCTAGACATCATGAGCTAAAAAAAATCACTTAAAAGAAAACTCTTTTAGGGAGCGTAACGTTGTCCACCATCTAAAAGGAGGATCGACATGGAGAGGAAACAAAAGAATTCATAAAATATAATGGAAAAACATATGACAGGCTATAAATAGTAAGGGGCTTTAGTTCAAAATCTGAGTCTGATGGTTCTACTACAGGACCTTCCAATGGTGAGTTATTGAAGCAGATATCACTATCTTTTAATTAAAAATGCCAATAGCTGGGATATATCAAAGAAAACAGAATGTTTCCCCAGAATTTCTCAATACATTTACAGGGGAAACAGAAAATGAAAGAGGCCTCATTAAAAAAATTTGCCTCCTTTTGTGTATTATGAACCACATTTGGAAACATGTTATCTTGCAATTTAAAAAGGTAACAACTCAAAATTTAAAGAAAGTTTGAAGAAACCACTCCTTCTCTTAGTCCAATGCCAGCTGAAAAATCAACGTTACTGGTGATCCAGTCTCCATATCCAACCTCTCTGGAAGCCCTGTCAAATCCAGGTTATCGAGAAGCAGTTGGGATTCCTGACCCTCAGCAACTTTCTTCTTAGCCTGAGAAAGGTAATATAATTTAGAGAGAGGAGGAAATGGCACTGTAGGCACTTTATATATTTCAAGCATGTATTTTTTTAAACATGTTATAGGTGGAAATGGAAAAGAGCTTAGGAAAACTAATCAGGATCTGCTTTCTGAGCATGATGATATTCTTCATGCTCTCAAGCTTGATGTGTACTATTAAATGATCTATAACAATAAAGAATCATTAAAGTTCATCATCTAAGGCAATGTTCTTTTCCATCTCTGATATTTGGATTTAAGTACTGAAGAATTCTAAAACCACCACATTCAATTGGGAAGATAACTGCTGAAATTGTCCAGACAAGGATAATGGTAAAGCAGCTATAGCCACCTAAATCAATTCAAAGTTAAAGATTTCAGGGCATTTAAGAGGTCACACCAACACATGAGAAGATTTCAGACTTACAGGACACAACTCCCGCAAGCTCATTCCAGCAGACTTACAAATTCCATTAGTCCTCAGAAGCTTCTGATCAGCCCCATCCATCTTCTAAAGCTCTTGCACTTTTATCTCTCTTCCTCTGACTCGAGCCGGTTGATCTCCCAGATCTTCAACATGCAGTGAAGCACTTATTTATTTTATTTATTTAAAAATATTTCTATACCGTCTTTTCAAACTAGTTTGATCAAGACGGTTTACAAGAGACAAATTATAAAGGAAAAAGTAACCAGAAATTAAATTTAAATCAAATAAAATAAAAATTATAAAATAAAATAAATTAAAATCAAATTAACAACAGAAGTTAAAAAAGATAATAGAAAGAATAAAAATACATTATATCATTATAATCCCTACTCTTATAAATAAAATATACTAATTTTAACAAAAACAAGTAAAGTTAGAAAAGGAAATAGTAAACCTTGAGGATATAACTCATAAAGAGCATAATCCTAATAGATGTATGATTTCTCCTGATATCATACTGATGTCATCATGGCTTACCCATATTGGGGAGGGGGAAGTAAGGAGACCACATCCTCTCTCACTGCTTGTGTACAGAGAGGCCCTTGCTCCTCAGGGGACAAGACTGCTTCAGGAGAGGATCAGGGCCTCTCCCTCTCCCACACCCTTCTTTTCTTTTTTTCTATTTATTAAATTTTTAACACAATAACACAAGATCACTTGTACTGGTAATTAAGACAAAGATTTTTAATTTATACATCAATGAAATATACAAAATGAAATCTAAATTCCCCCAACAAATGTTGTCTCATTAATTTTAGGAAATAGGGGAGGATAAAATTAACATGAGTGATCATGTCAGGAAATAAAATTGTACATTAAAATCCTGAACTTACACCCCCCAACAAAATTATGCCGATCCTCGCATGGGGACATTAGGAGTTGGAGTCCAAGAATACCTGTAGCTGAGAAGGTTAAAAAATAGACAGTTGGAATTCTGGTGTCTTAATAAACATTTACATGGAAATCTCAAATCAAATTTTGCATCTTTACTTAAGACTTCAGACTGCGTTCTTGAGTTATCCTAGTAATATCGGGGAAGATCCATATTTTTTGACCATAGAATAGCTGGTGACGGTTCCGGAAAAATAATTTCAACACTGAATTTCTCTCAGATAAGAATGCAAAAGTTATTAGCAAAGTAGCTCTGTTCTGAATAATTGTCTCTTGAGACAATTCTAATAGTTCAGAAATGCTTGTAGAAGAAACTGGTTCAGAATCCTTCTGATTTAGGCATAAAGTAAGCCCTCATTATAACTGGAACATCTTCTGGTGGAAATTTAAGGATCTGCACTAAATAGCTCTTAAATAAATCCTTAGGAGGAAGCAACTTTATACAAGGAAAATTCAGTATTCTCAGATTTAAAATCCTTAAAGCATTTTCTACATTTTCCAGTTTTTTAGTAGAAACAATATCTGATTGAACCAATTTATGTTGCACTATTTCCATATTAGAATTTTTTGTATCCAACTCAGTAACTTTAGTAGCCAGTGATCCAGCTTGATTTTCTATAGCCAAAACTCACCAATTACTATCCACAACAACAGCTGTTAGAGAAGTAATAGCCTTCTCTATAGAAATTAAAGTAGTCCAAACAGACTCCAAAGTTATTTCCTTTGGTTTCTCAAATAATAACTTTGGTGACGGACATACCTGCACAATCCCATCTCCTTCACCCATGGGGTTGCTTCCACCTTCAATAGTTTCTGACAATTTTGAGGCAGAAGGCCCATGGAATCCGTTCCAAAAGGATTCACCAATGGAGGAACCAAAAAAGTTTCCCTTCTTGGGGCCTTAAGAATGTCATCATCTCTTAGTCTCAATTCAGGAATATTCTAATTTGATGGAAATGGAGGCAGAGGCACAATTGGTGCGCCGGGGCTTAATGAAATTGCTTCATCCAATGGAGTCGATGATCGCTCGGCGTCCATAGCGGCTCTTCCTTCTGGCATAGAAGTTAGGAGTGCCGTGAAGAAGGTTTCTATCTGAGGTTGTAAATGCTCAGGAATGGGAGAAGAGCTGGAAATCTCCCTCAACTGAGCTTTTCTCTTCGTATGAGACATTTTAGATAAAAGAAAAAAGAGTTATTAGCAAAGAGCCGGAGGAGCACTTCTTTGATGTGCAGGTCAGGCAACGGCCCTCTTTACCCCCCCCCTGCCCCCACTTCCTTCTAATTAAGCCATCTTGCAGCATCAGTCTCAACTCATACAACAAAGCATCAGTCGGGCATGTCAAGGTATTAAGTCAGGCCTCCAGAGGAAACATCTGCGCTGGTAGAAGGAAAATGCATGGTTCTTCGACACGAAACACAAAGTGTCACAGCCCATCAGCCATCTTAATTCACCTTTACAGACATTTTTTTCAGCTGGCATATTTTGAATAACTATCATTCTTTTCTTGGCTAATTGGACTCTGGCATAGTTCACTACATAATGGCACAGTTTTATTTTAATTAATGAACATTGTTTGTTTACAAAGATTAAAAACTGTAAAATAGTAGATAATGCAGAAAAAGAACAGTCTGCCCTGTTATTCTGTCCACACTGTAGATGCAACCCAGCTGCTAGCCACAGAATATAATGGCCTGAAAATGCTCTCTTCTTATCCAGGTCTTTGTTTTTTGTCTTCCTCTTTAGTACTCCACTATCAGGTAGATGAGCATACAAGATTCCCTTTTAGTTCCTGTCCACACACCACATTTCTCATGTCTAATCACAAAGCTCTTTAATGACTAAATAGTAGACGTATTAATGTGGACTTGTCCAAACATCCAGTCTCCTAGGTTCTCTGCATCGCCTACCAGACAGACCAAGCTATATACATTTCTGCTAGGCCTTTTAGTTATTACAGTACTTTCAGTCTGCTAGAAATCCCCAGTTGCTAATTTGATTTTATCATTATAACCGTATCTATTTGCCTTTACTAGTAAGCCTCCTGGTTCCCCTATGTAGCCTGCCAGGCAGACTTGCCAAATGAGGGCACACATTTATGCTAAAACTTGCAGTTATTACAATACTTGCAGTCTGCCAGACAGACCCAGCTATTAGTTGATTTTACTATCACAGACTGTCAGACAAACCTTGCCTTTGTTTCCACTAGGATTTCTAGTATTTCATGCTAACCACGTTGCCATTCATTCTGACAGCCCCAGCACTCATTGTTGAACCAATTAATTGTGCCACTATAAACATCTAAACATGTTATTAGGTCATGCTTTTCCCTATAACTTCACTTTTAGCAATAAAGGATCCTATGTGCTTTAGGGATGTGCATTCGTCTAATTCATGATTGTTCATTAGCCCTGAAAACTGAAGCATATTTTGCTGAAAATTCGGCAAAATCCATATTTTGTGTTAGTGCGCAGTAGCGGAGTTACTGCACACTACATATATGTTGGTGTGCAGTAACTCCATTAGTGCACACTGTCTTTCTAGCTAACGAACTCCTCTGAATTGATACTTTTTAATTTTTAAGTTGCAATTTTTTTTAGTGCACACTAACATTAGTTACAGCGCACTACTACATACTTAGTGCTCTTTAAGTTTTATTAGAGCGCACTAACTAACCTGTTCGTGTACACTAACATGTTAGTACGCACTAATGAGCCTTTATGCGCATTAACATCTAGCTAGTGCGCACTATCTCGTTCAGTGTATTGCGCACTAATGCTGGTTGTTAGTGCTCAGTAAGGCCCATTAGTGTGCACTAACGCACTTCATCAAAAAATGCCAAAAAAAACCCAAAAATGAACTGTAGGAAAATAAAAATTTCTGTAGAGCACCTGACCCAAAGCCCGACCCAAACGCTTAAAATGAATCACATCTCTAATGTGCTTATCCCATGCCATATTAAACTCCAGTACCATTTTAGATTAACAAGTAAGTTCACTTCATCCAGCTTGATTTTTCCATGTCCTCCAATAATTTTTTAAAATGTAATATTAATGTATGTCAAACTTTCCATAATAATGAAATAATATTACAAAATGGTAAGGGTTAAAGGGAAAGCTATAGCCATCTGTTCTTCTTTAAAATGGTTAATAAAAAAATAATCTCTGCAAAATGAGCTAGAAACATCTATTTAGAAGAAGCTGTGTATTCTCTTAATCACTTGCAGGTGTAAACGTCTGTGGGAACTCTAGTGTTAGAGTGACAGTCTGATCTCTCCCTACATAATCGTCAGTATCCTACCAATACAAAGATGCCTAGGAACAATAAACTAAAATTTAGCAACTCACATCTGTTAAGGAAAAAGAGCATGTAACAACAATTCCCATTTCCTCTGTCCATCTTTCCCTTCGTTCAGCTCCTTTTTTCAAGGCTGCTTTCCTCTTGGTTTTTTTGGTTTGTTTTTTTTGCCTATGCAATACTTCTTTTAACCTCATTTATTGTGTTTTTCTGTCATTGATTTACTGCATTTTAAGTGTGTCTCATATATGCTTGCATAGGATTGTGAGATACATTTGCATGACATGATATATGAAATAAATGGGATTGTGTATGTGCAAAATAAACAAAAATTCTGACAGAACTTTAAATTTAAATTTTAACTCTTATTGGATTGAAGAATTTATTTTAACAAGACAGCCTAGGAGCTTGCATGAAAAGAAATAGTGTCTAAAACTGACAGTAATTGTGATTTGCAAAACTATTTGTAGGGTACCAACTGCTGTTCGCATTTTTTATGTAACTTTGCTTCACAGTGATTCAATGCTGAGTGAGTTTTAAACATCATTAACTGTCATAGGGCTTTCTTGAAGAACAACATTTTTTCTATAGGCATAGAATGGAGAAAAGTATTTTTTGAATAGGGCCCATAATTCACTTTATTTCATGTTCCTATTTTATAAATGTCTTCTACTAAATAGAAGGCTATTCTTTCAGTAAAGGTTACTGAAGTTTTCTTAGGCTTTGCATCTCATGAAAATTGATCCGCACAATTAATCTTGATAAATAATACTGTTATTTAAAACCAACTTATTAAATTCTAGACACTTGTGTGGATTTCAATTTTACCTTTGAGCAGTGCATACTTATCCTTTCTAAATAAGTGGAACACAGGAAAATTTATAGGCAGATGAGATATTGTGAGCCAGTGGCATAATCATTTCCTTTATTCTACTAGTTATGCCTTTTCATTGGGAAAGGCTTAACTAGTAGAACAAAATAAAGTAATCATTACATTATGTAGGTCATTGATGAGACTTCACCTGGACTACTGTGTCCAGTTCTGGAGGCCAGACATCCAGAAGGATATAGACAGAGTATAGGCAGTCCAGAGAGGGGCTACCAAAATGGTGCAGGGTCTGCACAAAAAGCCATATGAAATGATGCTCAAAGATGATACTTAAGGGAGTAAATGTTAGCCTTCATAAACTACAAGAGATCACAAACAGAAGAGCACAGGCAAAAATACCTGGTAAAGCTAAGAGAAACTGGAAAACTAGTCAGGAGTACAAAAATTAAAATGGAGGAAAAAATATCAAATACAGTAAAACAGAGGAACAAGACATTTTTAGATACTGTATGTTAACAATAGAAGGACGTACAAAAGTGGAATTGTGGTACTCAGAGGTAAAAAGGAGGAACATGTAGAAAATGATGGGGGAAAATCAAAATTGCTTAATGAATATTTCTGTTCAGTGTTCACTGTACAAGGGACCAAGAGCAGGACTACATAAAAAAAAAAGACTGGATGTGAGGTAAACCTCAATCAATTTTCAAAGAAATTTTGTTTATGAGGAGCTAACTAAACTTCAAGTAGATAAGGCAATGGGGCCAGATGAGATATATCCAGGGGTAGTAAGGGAACTTAGAGAAGTCCTGACATTTCCGTAGGAATGGAGATGGGTGGATATGGTTTCTATTCATAAAAGTGGAAGTAAGGAGGAAGCTGAGAACTACAGGTCAGTTACTATGACATCTATGGTCAGCAAATTAATGGAATCACTACTAAAACAGCGAATGATGCAGTGTCTGGAATTCAGTGGATTGCAAGATCTGAGACAGTATGGGGCAGATTTTAAATACTTGCGCGAGCGCGTACTTTTGTTCGCGCAGCAGGCGTGAACAAAAGTACGCTGGATTTTATAAGATACGCGCGAGGCCGCTCCAATTTCGGAGCGGCCTCGGAGGGAACTTTCCTTCGCCCTCCCCCCACCTTCCCCTCCCTTCCCCTACCTAACCCACCCCCCCGGCGCTATCTAACCCCCCCTTAACTTTGCGCACGTCGGCCGGCTGCCCCGCTCCGTGGTCCGGTCCCGGGGGCTGTTCCGGAGGCCGCGGCCATGCCCCCGGAACGCCCCGGGCCGAAACCACGCCCATGCCACCGCCCCCGAAACACCGCGCCCCACCCCCTAAATGCCGCGTCATCCCACCACGCCCCCCCGACATGCCCCTGACAGGAAGCCCTGGGACTTACGCCCGTCCTGGGGCTCTGCGCGTGCCGGCAGCCTATGCAAAATAGGCGCGCCGGCGCCCGAGGGCCCTGTGCGCCTATTTATGCGCGCAGGGGTTTTAAAATCCGCCCCTATGGTTTTACGAGAGGTAGATCTTGTCAGATGAATCTGATCAGGTTCTTTGATTGGGTAACCAGAGAGTTGGATCAAAGGAGAGTGTACTTGGATTTCAGTAAGGCCTTTGTCATGATTCCGTAATAAGCGACTTATAAATACATAGGTACATTTTTAAAGTCCGGTGCATGCAAATACCGGGAGATATGCATGTAGCTGGACCATGCAAGCACCAAGTGCATTTTCGAAACAGCCCAGCCACACGCGTATCTCCCAGTACGCGCGGAAGTGCTGGGGTCTGTAAAAGGGGCGGACCGGGGGCGAGATCTGGGCAGGGTAGGGGCAGGATAGGGGCCAGCTGAGACAGCTGCCATTACGCCCTGTCCCAGGGAAGCGCATGCTGGCAGCTGGCCACCTGGAACTTACTACAGCTCAGGAGAGTAAGTTCAAAACAAAAAAAAGGGTTAGTTAGGGGGTTATGGATTGGGGAGGAGAGGAGAGGAGAGAAGGGAGGAAGGGTAGGTAGGGGGATAGGGAAGTTCCCTCTCAGTCCACTCCTGGGAGGAAGGGAACTAGGAATGGCCCAATCATGTCGCTGCGCGTCTTTTTAGAAAATCATCCCCCCTGCGCGTGCAAGTCACGACCCACCTGCACATATAAAATCAGGCACACATGTGCACACGGGTATCGTATTTTATAATATGCACATGGCAGCGCACACATGTTATAAAATTGGCACATCCATGGGTGTGCGCCGGGAACTGCATGCACATGTTTGAAAATCTACCCCAATGTGCGCAAAATTTGTATGGATCGTAGAGTGACTGACTGGGTTAGAAACTGGCTGAGTTGGAGGTGACATTACTAGTGGGTGGGTGCATTACTAGTGGTGTGCCTCAGGGGCTGGTCCTTGGACCTATTTTCAGCATTCTCGTGAGCGACATAGCAAAAGGATTGTCAGGAAAGGTTTGTCTTTTTGCCTATTATTCCAAAATTTGCAACAGGGTAGACAGCTAGAAAGGTGTGAAAAATGTGAGTTGAGTTCTAAGGAATGATCTGGAGTCTTGCAGCTAAGATTTAATGCTAAAAAATTTCAGAGTAATGCTTTTAGGCTGCAAAAACTCAAGGGAGAGGTAAAGTATTGGAGGTGAAATTCTTCTAAGCATGAAAGAAGAGCAATGATCTGGGGGTGATAGTATGTGATGTACTTAAGGTAGCCAAACAGGTGAACAAAATGACAGCAAAAGCCAGAAAAATGCTTGGCTACATAAGTAGAGGAATGGGCAGCAGAAAAAGGGAGATGATATTGCCCTGTATAGGTCCCTGGTGAGACTTCATTTGGAATGATGTGTATAATTCTGGAGACCTTACTTTCAAAAGGATCTAAACCATGTGGAGTCAGTCCAGAGGGTGGCTACTACAATAGTCAGTGGTCTTCATTCTAAAGCATATGGAGATAGACTTAAAGATCTAAACTTGGATACCCTAGAGAAAAGGGGAGATAGGGGAGATTTGACAGAGTCATTTAAATATCTCAAAGGTTTCAATACACAGGACGTGAGCCTCTTTCAATAGAAAGGAGGATCTAGGACGAGGGGTCATGGGATGAAGGTGAAAGGGGGTAGGAGTAATCTTAGGAAATATTTCATTACAGAGAGGGTAGTGGATGCATGGAACAGTTTTCCAGTGCAGGTAGTGGAGACAAAAATGGTATCTGAATTCAAGAACGCATGGGATAAGTAGAGGGGGTCTCTGAGAGGAATGATGGGAATGGTAAAACTAAGTTAGTTGGGTGGATGGGCAGACTAGATAGGTCATATGGTCTTTTTCTGCCATTATGTTTCTATTTTTCTATGATCAAAATATGTATACCATAGAGGAGAAGAGAAACAGAGAAGATATGATAGTGACAATTGAATACCTGTAAGGTATTAATAATGTTGAAGAAGCAAACATTTTTCAAAGAAAATAAAGTTTTAGAGCAAAGGATCCTGATAAGAGATTTTGAAGGAGGTAGACTCATTAATGGAAAGTGTGCTGGATTCATGGGACACCCGCCCAGAGCTGGTGGTAGAGGCTAAAATGAAGCAGACTTTAAGAAGGCATGGGAAAAGAACTGAAGATCCTTAGCTGCAAAAAAGTGAAGACATAGAAGCATGACCTAGTGACATATGTTTAAGAGTTAAAATGCCCTATTCAAACCATTTAATGATGTATGTTGAGGGTGCCAGCGTGAATGGTAGATTGGGTAAAATGAAACACTAGAAGTCCTACAGGAAACACAGGCAAACATATAGTCAAGTGTGTCTGGCATATTGCAATGACAGACTTATCTAGCAGCTGGGTCTATTTGGAAGGCTGCAAGTACTGGAAAAACTAGAAGTCTTTGTGGAAACACAGGCAGGGGCAGTTCTATAATGAGGCAGGGTGAAGTGGCTGCCTCAGGCGGCAGAATTTTGAGGTGGCAAACAAATACCTCCCCCAGAAAGCCCCTAACGGTGTATGCCTCAGTGACTCACATGAAGCAGTTAACAGCACAGATTTTAAAAGAACAGAGGGTGTACAGTGCAGCCTCCCACATATACATGGCACACAGGCTCTCTGGTTTCTTCTGACTCATACTGTAGACAAGGAGCAGGGCTGAAGTGAAGATGTGGATTGATCCCCTTTGCTGGCTCAAGTTGCTGTACTCTGCCTGTGTTCATGCGCATGTCCCACTCCCCACGGGATATCACAGAACATAAAGTGAAAAAGGCAAGCACTAGTTTTAAAAAGTTCGGCACGGGCGGCAGTTTATTGCTCAGCTTCAGCTGGACTCTGTCTGTCCCCTCTGTTGCTCAGCAGCCTAGTGTGGGGGCCTAAGAAAATGGAGCTGATCGCCATGCCAATGGAGTGTCAGGGAGGGAGGCAGAGAGGGGCCGCGAGGGTGCAACTACGAGAGAGCCGAGGTAGCACACGAGACCTGAGGGTGGGGTGGCGGCTGAAGGGGGCTGGAGCAGGAGACCTGGTATAAGCAGCAAGGCACTGAATAGGCTGCTGCAGACCCTGCTCTTTAGCAGCAGCAGCGTTGAGGTGAGGCGGCGACAAACTCCTGCTGGAGCCTCTGAATTTGGCCAAATGCAATCCGATTTCTACCCACTTCTGGAGAGAGAAAGAGCGAAAAAGACACTGATCTTGGGGATGACAATGACTGAAGTTAGATAGAGAGAGAGAGAGAGACTGGTTTGGGGGCAGGGGTGACAGTGACTGAAGAGAGAGAAAGAGAGAGAGACTGGTCTGAAGGAGGAGGGGTAACAGTGATTGGAGAGAGAGGGAGAGAAAAAAAGATTAGTCTGAGGCAGGGGGTGATACTGTGACTGATGACAGAGAAGGAGACACTGGTCTCAGGGGCATGAAAATGAATGAAGTAAGAGAGGGAGAGACTGGTCTCGGGGCAAGGGGATGACAGCGACTGAAGAGAGAGACTGGTCTGGAGGGGTGACTGACTGGAGAGAGATAAAGATTGGTCTGGGAGTGGAGCAGAGACAGAGCAAGAGAGAAACTGCTCTGGGGAAGTGGTGACAGTGACTGGAGAGTGAGCAGTGATGGCCTTTGACTAGGACTGACCAGGTGGTCACCCTAGGCATCACTAGCATCACCTATACTGTCGCAGGGTCACATCCCAATGTGGTCTGAAGATATGGGGAGGCCCTGTGAGTGAGAGCTCACGTGTGTGTATGTGTGTGCGCGTGCGTGAGAGCTGTTGTGTTTGTGTGCACAAGAGACCAAGTGTGTGTGTGTATGTGTGTGTGTGTGTGTCTGTGTATGTAGAAAGTGAAGATCTGTTCATGAATGTGTCTGAGCAAGAGCCTCTGTGCAAGTGTAAGAGTGTGAGCCTGTGTGTATGTGGAGAGAGTGAGGGTCTGTGTATGAGTGGGTCTGTGTGTGTGTATGAGATAGAGAATGAATATGTGTAAGAGCATGTGTATTTGCATGACAGTCTATGTGTCACGTACATGCTCACTCATGTGAGTGCGTGCGTGTGTGAGTATGTATATGAGGGAGTGAAACAGCCTGTATATGTGAGAGAAAATGAGTATATGAGAGAATGAATAGGTGTTAGTGTGTCAGCGAGCATAAACTTTATGTACCCCCTCCCCTGATCCACAACATCTTAGGGTGACTGGAAATAAAAAAATCTCAGGTATGAAGAGCAGGAAACCTTTTAAATCCTTATTAGTTTTAATTATTGGTGTTTGATGTTTCTGCTGTTTTGAAATATGTTATTGGTGTTTTGGGGAAATTTATAACATTTTTAAATTATTGGATGTTCTATCCATCAAATGTTTTGAAATATTTATTCTTTTTATTAGTATGATTTTACTATTATGATTCATGATTTATACTTTTTGATTATCTTGTTTGATATTTTATGAAGAATGCTAATGTTGTGCTGCATACAATCTGGCTTGTTGCAGTTTCCAGTTCAGTTTTTGCCTGCACATTTCTATTTGTCCCCATACATATTTTGTGTAACCTGTGAGATCTTATATCAATTTTCTAAATGTATTGATGCACTGCTGTCTAACAATTTAAAAAATAGTTTTTCTGGGTAACTAGAACAGTCCAGGGCTTTATTGCATATAAGGCTCTTAGAAGTTTTTCTTGTAATGTCTTATAACCAAGTTGCCAGATACAGTTAGGTCCGAATTTTAAAAGGGTTACGCATGTAAATCCAGAGGATTTACACACGCCGGGCCTATTTTTCAAAGGGTCCGGCGATGCGTGTAAATCCCCGGGATGCGTGTAAGTCGCGGGGTTTTACTAAAGGGGCAGGAAGGGGGCGGGCGTGGGCATGGGCGGGTCCAGGCATTCTGGGGGAGAGGTTAGAGGCTCCAGGCACAGCGGCCACTTGCTGCTGTGCTTGGGATCACGCGCCGGCAATTGGCCGGTGTGCGCAAAAGGTAAATTAAAATTTTGGGGGGGATTAGAGTAGGGCTAGTGGGAGGAGAGGTTAGGGGAAGGGGTGGACGTGCAAGTTATAAAATCGGTTGTACGTGTGCGCGCGCCGGGTAGCGTGCGCACATGTAGGCCGTGTGCGCTTCTTTTAAAATCTACCCCTTAATGTAAGGCATAGACTAGGGGTATGCAGTACTTTTTGGTTATTTAGACAAAATTATAAATTTGAGTTGGGGATTTTTTGGCTCAGTTCTGCTGAAGATATATGATCCAGGGATATATTATTGATAGAAACTTTAAAGAACATAAGATATGCCATATTGTGTCAAACCAAGGGGCCATCAAGCCCAGTATCCTGTTTCCAACAGTGGCCAATACAAGTAACAAGTACCTGGCAAGTACTCAAACATTAAATAGATCCCATACTACTACTAATGCTGGCTACAAGCAGTGGCTATTCCCTATTGATTAGTAGCAATTTATGGACTTCTCCTCCAGGAACTTATCCAAACCATTTTTAAACCATGCTGCATTAACTGCTTTAATCACATCCTCTGGCAACTAATTCCAGAGCTAAATTGTGCATTGAGTAAAAAAAAAAAAATCTCTGATTGTTTTAAAGGTGCTACTTGCTAAATTCATGGAATACCCCCTAGTCCTTGTATTATCTGAAAAAGTAAAGAACCATTTCACATTTACCTGTTCAAGACCTTTAATGATTTTGTAGACTTCTATCATATCCCTCTTCTGCAATCTCTTCTCCAAGCTGAACAGCCCTAACCCTAAAAAAGTCTTTATTCTGTAAATGCAGCATTTCTATATCTAAAGAATGTGTATTTCTGTATTTCTAAGGCCAGCACTGGAGTGGAGGGGAAGGGAGAGAGTGCTGAGGTCAGGGAGGGAGAAAGTGTGCTCTCTGCTGCTAATTCATGTCAATCTGAGGGTGTCTTTTGCCTTTCTCCCTCCCCCAACGGACTTTTGTACCCTTCCCCCTCTGAGGAGCAGGGATCAGTTTGGGGGGGGGGGGGGCACCAACATGTTCTTCATCTCAGGCAACAGGTTGCCTTGAGTTGCCTCTGAACACAGCCATTCACTTAATGGGGCCTGTCTTGAAGTCTATGCATAGGACTTAGAAGGACAGATGTTGTGACAACAGACATACTAGTATGGGTAGCTATTTAGATTTTTCTGCAATAATAGAATTAAACTAGCAGTCAGGTCTTCTGGCAAACTACAATTATAAATAGAAGGCCTAGCAGAAGCATAGGAAGTCTGTCTGGCAGGCTGTGCTAGGGACAGGAGAGACTAGCACAAACCTGGCTAATAACATAATTACAAAGCTTTGTGATTAGACATGGGTAGGAATGAGTGCTGGTTATGAACTAAATGGATTTTGTATGCTCATCTATTTGAGATGTTTGATGAAAAGAATTGGATAGGGAAGGATATCTTAAAAATGGTAATACTGTGTGGCTTGTAGCATGGATATATCTATAATAATGTGGACTGAAATAACTGTACAGAATGAAAGAGGCAGCTGTTTTTTATCTGCCATCATCACTGAGTTACTATATTATGTTACTATGTTTCTAAGATAATTTAAGGGTAAACAGAAATAAGTGGTACAAAATTAGAATATTGAACAATGCATCTAGGGCAGTGACAAATTTATCTACATATAAATTTAAAAACAATTGAACAATAGTGATTTAGTAAATATATAATGTAACAAATATAAAAAAATAAATATAAAATTATTGGTAAAAATCAAATCAAATCGAAAATAAAATCAATTCATAATTTCTTACAAAACTATATCATTTAAGTTTACTAATTATAATTTTATAAATATTTTTTTACATTATTTTTTATAAATTTATTGTTCAAATATTGTTCTTAAACTCTCTCTATATATCAGAGATGTGAATCGGAACCAGAATCGGTTCCGATTCCCATCATGATTTTTTTTTTGTCCGGCCCGATCGGGGTTTTTTTTTATCGGCTGCGCCCAAGCCGATAAACAAAAAACCCACCCCGACCTTTTAAAACTAATCCCCGACTCCCCCAAAAAACTTTTTACAGGTACCTGGTGGTCCATTGGGGGGCCCGGGAGTGATCTCCCGCTCCCGGGCCATCGGCGCCATTTTTATTAGTGGCAGCCAATGGCCCGGGAGCGGGAGATCGCTCCCGGGCTCCCCATTGGACCACCAGGTACCTGTAAAAGGTTTTTGGGGGGGTTGGGAGAGTGGGGGAAGCTAAGGGATTAGTTTTAAAGGGTTGGGTGGGTTTAGGGGTTATTTTTGTGTGCCGTTTTTCCCGTCCTCCCCCAAAACAATAAGAGAACCCCCACGAACAATTTAGTGGGGTTTTCCTATCGGTTTCAGGGAGCCCCCGATTTCTGATGATTTTGAAAACATCGTACGATATTTTCAATTGTCAGAAGCACGATTCACATCCCTACTATATATTAGAGATGTGCAGTCGTTTATCACGAATTAGGCAATTACAACAAAATTGCCTAATTCATAGTGGTTTGGGGTCCCCGAAACCCGAAAAGGATTTTCCCCGAATTTCAGGGAAATTTCGTTTTTTGGGTTTGCCTGGGGAGAGGGGCACAATTTTTTTTTTTAATTAAAAACCACCCCAAACCACCCCAAACATTTAAATTACTGTATGTACGAAAATGCTTTTAAATGCTTAGGGTGGTTTTTTTTTAGCTTTGTTTCCCGCTTCGTTTTTTGGCCCGGTTTCGGGTTTCCTCGTTTCGTTTTTGGCCCGGTTTCGGGTTTCCTCGTTTTGTTTTTCAAAAAAACGACACGAGAAAACCCGAATTTTACCACGAAGTATCCGAGTCAAAAAACGACCCGGTAGAAAAAAACGAAGCACATCTCTACTATAGATAGACTTTTGATCATCATAGGTACATTGTCCTGTATTCTAATTTTACATCACTTCTTACATTTTTGCAGTGTGGGCTTTTCTTCTCATTGTACTATGTGTACTTATACATTTATATATTAATTACTTGGAGACTTTCCCCTTTAAAAGGTTGCTTTTAAATCTTAAGCCTGTTGGTTTGCCTTCAGCCTTATTAATTAATTTTAATAACTATTTGTTGATCTGTATGTTTGTTAATTAGATTGTAAGCTCTATTTAGCAGGGAATGTCTCTTGTGTTGTGTTATTTGCACAGTGCTGCATAGGTTGAGTAGTGCTATAGAAATGTTAAGTAATAGAGGTAGTAGTAGTAGTAGTAAAAGATGATGATTGGTGCTGTGAGTTCAGTTTTGGTCCCCAGCATCAAGATAAAGGTGTCCTTTCCCTTTAAGTATGGGTCTTGGCCAGGTCCCTCTTATTCAGGCCACATTGGGCAGTGGGAGAAAAGCAAGCATTGGGCTGCAGAAGTGATAGTGACAGTGCTGAGGAAGTGGTGAAGAGTTTGTGCTGCGAGGGTCACGCGGTAATGAGGATCAGGTCCCATTATGTTGTAGCAGAGACTTTGGCCATGAAGGTGGGAATTGAAGGCCACATCAGACGGGAGAGGTTTTTTAGCAGAGGGAAAGCAAAGCTGTGAGCAGGTGAAATTTCAGGCCACAATCAGAAGGGTTGTACTGCACAATGGGTTATCACTAGTGAGTTTGTGGATAAGAGGGTATTGGAGACAGGTTTTGGTGCATTGAGGGAAGAAGCAGTAAATTGGCACTTAAGAGGGCTGTAGAAATGCTGGTAGGACATGCATAGCAGAATCAAAGGAAAGAGTGGCAGGTGACATGGGAAGCTCTGTAGGAGCAAGGGACTATAGCAAAACCTTCTGACTATGTGTATGTGGCTAACAAAAATGGAGTCTCTGCTGCAAGGAAGGTTAGGGCTGTTCAGTTTGGAGAAGAGATGTCTGAGGGGGGATTTGATAGAAGTCTTTAAAATAATGAGAGTTCTTGAATGAATAGATGTGAATCGGTTATTTACACTTTTGGATAATAGAAGTCTAGGGGGCACTCCATGAAGTTAGCAAGTAGCACATTTAAGACTAATCATAGAAAATTCTTTTTCACTCAATGCATAATTAAGCTCTGGAATTTGTTGCCAGAGGATGTGGTTAGTGCAGTTAGTGTACCTGGGTTCAAAAAAAGGTTTGAATAAGTTCTTGGAGGAGAAGTCCATTAACTGCTATTAATCAAGTTGACTTAGAGAACAGCCTCTGCTATTACTGGCATCAGTAGCATGGGATCTTCTTAGTGTTTGGGTACTTGCTAAGTTCTTGTGGCCTGGTTTGGCCTCTGTTGGAAACAGGATGCTGGGCTTGATGGACCCTTGGTCTGACCCAGCATGGCAATTTCTTATGTTCTTATGTTCTTATTGGAATCTTTCTCTGTATAAGAAAATAAACTGTTTTATACATACTTAGTGCTTATGCGGTTAAGTGATTAACTAATTTCAATAAATTTAAAGATACACATAGAAAAACAATGAAGGCCTGTATACCTGTAAAACCAAAGTAGGCTAGGCACCTCTGTGGTATAGATTTACAGCTTTGTTTCCCATACCTACCAATCAGCATTCGTGAACTTATCAGAGAGATGTTTGCTTCCAAACCTGGTTAATGTCATTCTGAACTAAGACTGATCTGCTGTTTTGAAAAAACACTGGCAGTTTTGAATTAATCAGATTGCTCATCTGAAAGCTAATTACACTAAAGTAATGAACTAAGAAATGCAGATGAATCTCTATAAAAGGGGAGAGACAAAGGATTGGTTATGCTTTCAGTCACATATAAATATCTGCAAGGATCAACATGCTGCCTCTGTATTGTTAGCCTAGGGGTAGAATTAAGCAGCCCATCTCACTGAACTGTAAGAATCCCAGTCAAAGCTAGGATAACACTGAATGCACAGCTGGCTAATCCAGCTGCCTCAACAGCCATGACACAGCACAGCAGACTGACTTCCCTCCACAGCAGCCTGAATGAGCCAGGCACAGACTTCATTGTAAGGTGGACATTTATGTTCCTATGGGATTCAGTCAGAATATTGTATTGATAATTTTTAAGTGCAAGCTACAGTTGATTTGATATTCTAGTGCCTTACATATTTTATAACAACAAAATCTCATCTATTTCTAACACTTTCTGAATCTGTGATCCTTGTAACATCTGACAAATAATAAGTTTATTGTAATAAGATTATTGTGTTAGCCCTAAAGAAATCCCTAATAAAATATCCATTATCTAAGACAAACAGTGCAGAATTATTTTCTGATAAGCTTGGATCAGTTATAATGGCACAGTTATATAAGTAGTTATATGAAATTGCCTTAAATAGTGGAGGTTCCACTGAGATTTCAGATTTATTCAATAATTACTGGATTGTCCTCGGTTATGAAAGGAAATCTTCTAATGAACAAACAACAGAATTAGAAAATCGGGCTTTAAACCAACTAGCATTACTATATTATAAAAAAGATGAGGTGCAACACCATCTACAGGTAGTATATATCCATCTTCAAGATATTTACTTAAATCTAAAAGTATCAGACAGTGTATATGTTTTATCACTGAATGATGTCTCTAACAAAAACTGTCCATGAAAACAATTATAGAATACATAATGATTCAGCTATTGTGAGATAGTGAACATACTAACAATGTACACTTGAGGGAGTCTAATAAGGCATTACAGCATGAAATAGGGAGCCTTAAATCAGAAATTGAGGCATTGGTATGAAGGTGTTCAGAAAAATATGAGGAGAGAAAGTAAACTGTGCAGGAACAACTTACTAAAGTCTAGTCCACCAAGAAAGAGTGAATATCTGAATTAGAAGAATGCAGGATGAACCAAGAAACTTCACAGTTCCAGCTCCAGTGGTGCTGGCAGCCATAAGACAAATTGAGGAATTAATCAACAAGAACATGATGGGTAGGTAATGGACACACAGGTAATCACCATAAAACAGCTAAAATCTGATAAACAGAGTTTAGGATTAATGAATTGCAAGATAAAATAGGAGATGTGCATGCATAATTACTGACCCAGCAACTGAGGGTCACAAAACTGGAAAAGACCATAGAAGTTAAGAATGCAAATATGAAGTCTTTGCCATAAAAATGCAAGACCTTGTGATTCTGAAACAACAATTACATACTACTCTGTCTAAAGATCAGGAATTAAAACTGTTTCCGGGGAGCGCTGGGAGAGCAGTCCCCCTTAGAGGGAGGGTGCCCTTGGGCCGCTGGCACGATCCCGTGCCAAGGGTAGGTGTAGCGTGGGTGGCGAGAGACAACCTGACCCCCAGCCGGACCTGCATGCCTCTGGAACCAACTGTGGAGTGTTGGTAATGAACAGTCCTCAGACCGTTCCCGGCCCTTTCGGACCTGCCGCTGGGATGGCAAGAGGCAGCAGGCCGGACTCAAGGCATGGGCAGATGAAGGTTCAAAAACAGGAGACGAAGACTCGGGAACCATAGACTGCAGACGTAGACTACGGAACATAGAAGGTTCAGACAGTAGCACGGTCCCTCAGGGCGCCCTACACAGCCAGTACCACTGGTCTGGTCACGGACCACCCTGTCCTACACCCGCAGTAGCAGGACTAGCGCAGGAAAGGAAAATGCTGCACAAAGCAGTCCAGGGTAATGTACTGCACACCGGCAGTCTGAAGCAAGGTACTGCACACCAGCAGTCTGAAGCAGGTTACTGCACACCAGCAGTCTGAAGCAGGAGGCTGCACACCGGCAGTCTGAAGCAAGATTAAAACATCAGGATCAGGAACAAACATCAAGAAACATCAGGAGACATCAGGACATGCAAGACACCGGACACCAAGCTGAAACAAACAACGAAGGCCTGACGGAGAGCTGGAAGAGGAGACATCCAGAATAATGTAACTCCAATGCAAGGCCAAGCATGAGTGCTGGAGCAAGGCTTTTATAGCCCAGAAGCAGGCAACTCCCTGGGAGGAGTCCAGATGGTCCGCCCCTTGCTGGCTTCATAAGAGTGGAGAGGAGCCGCGGGCCTGCCCCTTAGGAGAAGGACGTGGCCCATACCAGAGCATCCAGGCTGCAGTGGAACAGGCCTCGAGTAGGCCCCAAATCACACCGAAGGCCTCCCAGGCCGTGGAGCAGGATCCGGACAATTGTTCAGGCGAGGCTCCGGCTTCGGAGCGGCCTCCAGAAAAAGGTGAGATGCCTCCTGTGGTGCAGCTACAGGAGGAATCATAACAAAAACTTAGCTCATTGCATGAAGCCAGGCAAAGTCAAAAAATATATGTACCCATTAACTCCTGATATATTTACATATAGAATTAAAGAAATTAATTCTTCCAGAAATTGGATTATAACCTCCCCCTCCTCTCGGCTAGGGGGGATGGCCAGCAATCCCATACAATCTTTCCTTCTGGCGACAAAGTAGAGCTACACTCTCTGGGTGGGAAGACAAAGGGAAGGGGAGAGAGTTCCCCAACTTAGGATCAGTACCACTAACAGCCACAAGAAGTGGCTGAGAGACAAAGGATTCTAGCCACTCCTCACCCAAAAGCTTAGTTTCCCTTATTAAAAGTGACAAGGGGTGGGTGGCTTTTAAATGCTCATGCATCAATAAATTGGTTAGTCTATAAGGTGCCACCCATCCCTTGTCACTTTTAATAAGGGAAGCTTAGCTAGAGGAGTGGCTAGAATTCTTTTGTCTGTCAGCCACTTCTTGTGGCTGTTAGTGGTACTGATCCTAAGGTTGGGAACTCTCTCCCCCTCCCTTTGGCTTCCCACCCAGGGAGTGTAGCTCTACTTTGTTGCCAGAAGGAAAGATTGTATGGGATAAAGTCCACAAAGTGGAATCTGTCCTTGAAAGATCATGCCTCCATAAACTGGTTAGTCTATAAGGTATATTATGTATAGGTGATATATCTCAATACTCAACCATCCACAACAAAAAATGAGAGTATATCATAAGTATATATTGCTACTGTATGTATCATCTTATTATAAAAAAAATGTTTATTGAATCTCTGTTCAATTGTCTCAATCTATGTGAGCTATCTCCTTCTCAATTGTGGATCATCTGCTTAATAGCAAAGAACTTCTCTTCATCTTTCTTATGAGATATTAATACCCAATGAGACACCAATGGCACATTTTCTTTCAAAATCCGTATGCTACTTTCATGTTCAATTATTCTCAATCTAACTTCCCTCTTTATTTGACCAATGTACATGTATGAGTATGGACACACTATCGCATATACCACGCATGATGTCTTACATGAAAAATGACCTGGCAATAAATACTTATGAGATGAACCCTTATAAGATAAATGTTTAATAGGGAGAACATTATTGCAGACTGATCATTCACCACATGGAATCTGACTACACTCTTCTCTATCCTCTATCTAACTGTGAGAACACTGAGAGGAGAGGATCACCTTGCTGGTGGCTGAAAGGAATCAGTAAGTTTTTGCTCAGGACATTGTCTTTTTTAAAAGTATTGGGGCAAAGTTAACTATTTGGGAATATTATTTAGTGTGTTTTTGTGTTTGTCCTTTTAATAGTCAGAAAGGCAGTGAATAAACAAGTTAGACTGTATTTTTTAAATAGTCAGTCAATAACATAGCTAGTAAGCAGTAGGTAGTGTGTTTATTTTTAAAAGTCTGCAGAACTGAGTGTTCTGCAGACTTTTAAAGAACTGAGTGTTTGTATTTAATACAAGCTAAGTGTTTGTATTGAAAAAAAAACACACAAAAAAAAACAACCCACAAAAAGTAGCCAGAAGCTAGAAATAAGCTAGGAGCAGTGTATACCTAAGTAAAAAGGTTGAATAGTTCAGCTCAGTTACTCACCTTGGAAAGGTGTTGAGGTAGTGTGATTGGGTTTGAATAGGTACCAACATTTATTAGAGAGCAGTGAGTCACTCTGGCTGACTAACTGAAGTTAGACTGTTTGTATTTTCCAACCCTCCCACCCCTAGCTCATCCCTTAATTTATAGGCAGGTGCCACTTTCACAAAAAAAAAAAAAAAAAAAACATCAACAAAAACTTTATTGAGAATTTGATCAGACCCCGGTAGGCCACTACCAGACACATAGTGAATTCACTAATACATTTAAAGGACGTTAGACACATTCCTACTCCCATAGAAACCTAAAACTTAACTAGGAACTGATCAAAATTGAGATGAAGGCAGCAGTCCAGTAGCAAAAGGGGGGCTTCCCAGTCTTTTGCAGATTTTTTACCCACTGGTGAGAAGTTGTACATGTGCATGCGATGCAAAGAGCTCCTGGTTCTCAGAGAACGAGTCCGATCTCTGGAGGCTAGAGTGGCAGACCTGGAGGAGCTGAGGCAGACAGAGAGGTATATAGATTAGAGATGTGAATCAGAACCGGAATCGGTTCTGATTCTGGTCTGATTCACACCGTGTTTTTTTTTCGACCGGCACGATCGTGGTTTTGTTTATTGGCTGCGCCCGAGCTGATAAACAAAAAACCCATCCTGACCCTTTAAAACTAATCCCTTAGCTTCCCCCACCTTCCCGACCCCCCAAAAACTTTTTACAGGTACCTGGTGGTCCAGTGGGGGTCCTGGGAGTTCTCTCCCACTCTCGCGCCGTCGGCTGCCACTAATAAAAATGGCGCCGATGGCCTTTGCCCTTACCATGTGTCAGGGTATCCGAGCCATTGGCCGGCCCCTGTCACATGGTAGGAGCACTGGATGACCCGCACCATTTTTAAGGATGGCGCCAGCCATCCAGTGCTCCTACCATGTGACAGGGGCCAGCCAATGGCACGGATACCCTGACACATGGTAAGGGCAAAGGCCATCGGCGCCATTTTTATTAGTGGCAGCCGACGGCCCGGGAGCGGGAGATCGCTCCCGGGACCCCCACTGGACCACCAGGTACCTGTAAAATGTTTTTGGGAGGGTTGGAACGGTGGGGGAAGCTAAGGGATTAGTTTTAAAGGGTCGAGGTGGGTTTAGGGGTTATTTTTATGTGCCGTTTTTCCCGCCCGCCCCCAAAACGATAAGAGAACCCCCACGAACAATTTCGTGGGGTTTTCCTATCGTTTTGGGGGAGTCCCCGATTTCTGATGATTTTCAATCGTCTGAAGCCCGATTCACATCCCTAATATAGATGAGACCTTCAGGGACATAGTAGTCAAGTCCCAACTTCAGACTGGCAGCCCTGGTGCTGCCTTGGAGGAAGAAGATCTCATGATGGGAGAGCATCAACCAGGTGTAGCAGGAAAGGATCCTGTAGCAAGGACCTGATCTCTAGGTGCTGCATTGTCCTTTCGCACTGAGGATATTTCCCCAAGGCCTACTGCCCAGGAGGGAAGGGTTAGGTCGGCCGTCATAGTTGGTGATTCGATTATTAGGAATGTAGATAGCTGGGTGGCTGGTGGGTGTGAGGATCGCCTGGTAACATGCCTACCTGGTGCGAAGGTGGCGGACCTCATGCATCACCTAGATAGGATTTTAGACAGTGCTGGGGAGGAGCCGGCTGTCGTGGTACATGCTGGCACCAACGACATAGGAAAATGTGGGAGGGAGGTTCTGGAAGCCAAATTTATGCTCTTAGGTAGAGAGCTTAAATCCAGAACCTCCAGGGTAGCATTCTCTGAAATACTCCCTGTTCCACGCGCAGATCACCAGATGCAGGCAGAGCTCCGGAGTCTCAATGCATGGATGAGACGATGGTGCAAGGAAGAGGGATTCAGTTTTGTTAGGAACTGGGGAACCTTTTGGGGAAAGGGGAGTCTCTTCTGAAGGGATGGGCTCCACCTTAACCAGAGTGGAACCAGACTGCTGGCACTAACCTTTAAAAAGAAGATAGAGCAGCTTTTAAACTAGAACAAAGGGGAAAGCCGACAGTCGCTCAGCAGCGCATGGTTCAGAGAGAAGTATCTTCAAAGGATACTAACGATGCATTAGAATTAGGGCATCCCGACAGTGAGGTTCCAATAATTAGAAAAATAGTCCAAGTGCCTGTAACTAAAAACTCACCTGAGATAAAAAATTCTAACTTATCCCTATCAATTAAAAAGCAGAATGAAAATACAAACAAAAAACAAACTTTGAAATGCTTGTATGCTAATACCAGAAGTCTAAGAAGTAAGATGGGAGAATTAGAATGTATAGCAGTGAATGATGACATAGACTTAATTGGCATCTTAGAGACATGGTTGAAAGAGGATAACCAATGGGACAGTGCTATAACGGGGTACAAATTATATCGCAATGACAGAGAGGAGCACCTGGGAGGAGATGTGGCGCTTTATGTCCGGGATAGCAGAGTCCAACAGGATAAACATCCTGCATGAGACTAAATTCAAAATTGAATCTTTATGGGTAGAAATCCCTTGTATGTCGGGGAAGACTATAGTGATAGGAGTATACTAACCTTTGGTTATAACCTCACGCAACAACCTATCCATACTATACCCAAACTTGAGGTAGGCTTATTCAAGTCTAAGTCACTTCAAATTCTCCTCACCTACGCTCCTCCCGGACTTTTAGATCAAGATGCCTCTCCCATGATAGAAGTTATAGCCAAATACTTAAAACTAGACTCTCCTGCCATAATCATTGGAGATTTTAACCTCCACATTGATGCCAATCCTCGATCGACCAACCGTGATGCTTTCCTATCAGCACTCTCGGACATGGGCTTCAAACAGCACATTAACCAACCAACACATAAAGCAGGTCACACTCTTGACCTTATCTTCACAAATTCTAATCTCACCCCACTTTCACCCCCCATATGCCTACCAGTCCCATGGTCAGATCATTTTATGATCAACTCCACCTTCAGGTCATTGACAGGATTGACCACACCTCATCAGCCTACAACTCTATACTACAGAAAAACTTGTTCTTCAGAAGATCTTGGCAAATCCCTGATCAGAAAACTCCCAAACTTGGATCTTTCAAATCCCAATTCAGCTATCACCTCATGGCAAAACATCACTGAAATGATTGCCAACGAATTATGCCCACTGTCAAGAAAAATTATAAACCCCTCCCATAAAAATAAGCAACCATGGTTCTCAAATGAACTCCGCACTCAGAAGCAAAATCTAAGACGGAAAGAAAAAGAATGGAGGAAGAATTCTAATCCCCTCACTCTTTCCATATACAAAACTACTCTCCACCAGTACAGATCAGCAACACTCCGAACAAAAAGAGATTTCTATGCTCACCGCATCCACGATATGCTATATGATGCGAGGGCCCTCTTCTCCTATGTTTCGGAACTTACCAAAACGGCTCTTCCTAATATCCCTGACGATACAGCTCAATAAAAGGCCAATGACCTGGCCTTATTCTTTCAAAATAAAATCACCAATACCCTGGCTAGATTACCTGTCAACACAAACCCTACTCTTCCGGACACAGTTCTCCTACCAAACTTAGACATAAGATTGGACTCCTTTGATTCAACCCACACTTTAGAGGTAGAATCGCTGATAAAAAGAATGAAACCTTCGACCCACCCGCTGGACCAAATACCCTCCAAGTTACTGATTCTCATTCCAGAATACATATCCAAATATCTAGCTGATATCATCAATTGTTCCCTTACACAAGGAACATTCCCGGACGCGCTCAAATTGGCCACGCTCAAACCCATACTCAAAAAATCCAACCTGGACCCGGAAGACCTCAACAACTACCGTCCCATATCAAATCTCCCATTTGTATCTAAGATCATGGAGAAAATTGTAAATAAGCAACTTTCAAATTACCTAGAAGACCACAATATACTTCACACGTCACAATATGGTTTCCGAAAAGAACACAATACGGAAACCCTCCTCACCTCCCTCCTGGATCAACTATATATTGGTTTTGATAAAGGACAGTCATTTCTTTTAGCTCTCCTCGACATCTCTGCGGCTTTTGATACGGTAAATCATAACATCCTCCTAAACCGACTCTCAGACATAGGAATTACAGGTTCAGCCCTCAGATGGTTCGAATCTTTCCTCAGTAATAGAGGCTATAAGGTAAAAATTAAAAACATGGAATCACCTCATACTAATGCTCCTTTTGGCGTCCCCCAGGGCTCCTCCCTTTCACCCACCCTGTTTAATATCTACATTCTCCCCCTCTGCCACCTACTTTCAAACCTCAAACTCAAATTTTATATTTACGCAGATGACCTTCAAATTTTAATCCCTATATCCAAATCATTGGACTCAACACTCAGGTTATGGAACTCTCATCTACAAACTATAAACCACTACTTATCCAGCCTCAACCTTGTGCTCAACACTTCTAAAACCGAACTCTTGCTAATTACTCCAGAAGGTAGTCCCATACTTCTCCAATCACAAAATATTCCACATATATCACACGCCAGAGATCTTGGAGTCTTAATCGACAGTCACCTGAACCTAAAGCATTTTATAAAACACACTACTAAGGAGTGCTTTTACAAGTTACAAGTACTCAAAAAACTCAAACCGCTCCTATTCCACTACGATTTCAGATCCGTCCTCCAAGCCATTCTGTTCTCCAAGATCGACTATTGTAACTCCATTCTGCATGGTCTTCCAGCCTCTACCATTAAACCGCTCCAGCTGCTACAAAATGCAGCGGCAAGGATTTTGACAAATACCAATCGGAGAGAGCATATTTCTCCCATTCTAAAAGATCTCCACTGGCTCCCAGTAAATTTCCGGATCCTCCATAAATCTCTCACAATCATTCATAAAAATATCCACCATCAAACCCCGCTTGACCTGTCTCATCCTCTCAGACTGCACTCGACAGCCAGGCCTTTAAGGGATGCTTACAAGGGATCTTTACACGTTCCTACAATCAAATTAGTGCACCACGCAAACATCAGAGACCGGTCATTCTCTACCGCAGGCCCCTCCATGTGGAACGCCATGCCTCCGGACCTCAGACTGGAGACTTGTCTAACAACTTTTAAAAAGAAACTAAAGACATGGCTGTTCAGCCAAGCCTTCCCCACTACAAACTCCATTCCCTGATCTAGAATTGTACACCACACATCTCTGTAAACAAAACTCTCCAAATTTTTCATGCATAATATCCATTAAAGAGAGGTTGGCCCCTTGCCCCCTCTTCTGTATATAGTATTTATTCTATTTTATTTCATTTTATTTATATATTTATTACTCCGTTCACCCCTTCTTTATTTTCCTACTCCAAGTTAAGGCTTCCTTGTTATAATGTAACTGTATGCTCTGTATCTCTTGTTGATTGGTTAATTGTATATTCTGCTTAGTTCATTGTAAACCGAATTGATTTGATTTGTATCAAGAAAGTCGGTATATAAAAGCCTTAATAAAATAAATAAATATACTACCATCCACCTGGTCAAGATGGTGAGACGGACAGTGAAATGCTAAGAGAAATTAGGGAAGCTAACCAAATTGGCAGTGTGGTAATAATGGGAGACTTCAATTACCCCAATATTGACTGGGTAAATGTATCATCGGGACACGCTAGAGAGAAAATGTTCCTGGATGGAATAAATGATAGCTTTATGGAGCAATTGGTTCAGGAACCGAGGAAAGAGGGAGCAATTTTAGATCTAATTCTCAGTGGAGCACAGGACTTGGTGAGAGAGGTAACGGTGGTGGGGCCGCTTGACAATAGTGATCATAATATGATCACATTTGATTTGATGACTGGAAGAGGAACAGTGTGCAAATCCAAGGCTCTCGTGCTAAACTTTCAAAAGGGAAACTTTGGTAAAATGAGAAAAATTGTTAGAAAAAATCTGAAAGGAGCAGCTACAAAAGTAAAAAATGTCCAAGAGGCGTGGTCATTGTTAAAAAATAGCATTCTAGAAGCACAGTCCAGATGTATTCCACACATTAAGAAAGGTAGAAAGAAGGCAAAATGATTACCAGCATAGTTAAAAGGGGAGGTGAAAGAAGCTATTTTAGCCAAAAGATCTTCATTCAAAAATTGGAAGAAGCATCCAACAGAAGAAAATAGGATAAAGCATAAACGTTGGCAAGTTAAATGTAAGATATTGATAAGTCAGGCTAAAAGAGAATTTGAAAAGAAGTTGGCTGTAGAGGCAAAAACTCACAGTAAATACTTTTTAAAATATATCCGAAGCAGAAAGCCTGTGAGGGAGTCAGTTGGACCGTTAGATGATCGAGGAGTTAAAGGGGCACTTAGAGAAGATAAGGCCATCGCAGAAAAATTAAATGATTTCTTTGCTTCGGTGTTTACTGAAGAGGATGTTGGGGAGATACCCATAATGGAGAAGGTTTTCATGGGTAATGATTCAGAGGGACTGAATCAAATCACGGTGAACCTAGAAGATGTGGTAGACCTGATTGACAAACTGAAGAGTAGTAAATCACCTGGACCAGATGGTATACACCCCAGAGTTCTGAGGGAACTAAAAAATGAAATTTCAGACCTATTAGTAAAAATTTGTAACCTATCATTAAAATCATCCAGGAGGGCGAGAGAGAGGAGAGCAGAGACCGAAAGCGACGCTGTTTGAGTGCTTTACCATCTTTGCTGTGCCTGATTGAGTTTCTCAGGCCAGCTGCTTGCTCCGAGACGTCGCCTGTGGAGGGGGCGGACCCGACAGACCCGGAAGCGGCAATAAAATCCGCCGTGCTGCTCTCCTGTTTGAGGGCGAGAGAGAGGAGAGCAGAGACCGAAAGCGACGCTGTTTGAGTGCTTTACCATCTTTGCTGTGCCTGATTGAGTTTCTCAGGCCAGCTGCTTGCTCCGAGACGTCGCCTGTGGAGGGGGCGGACCCGACAGACCCGGAAGCGGCAATAAAATCCGACGTGCTGCGGCGCGTAGCAAAGCCGGCGCGTCGCTTAAGCCGCATGCGCTCAAGGGGCGCGCTTTCAACTACGGACTTTGCCGGACTTCGCCGGAATCGCCCAAAGTAAGATCATCTTATTTCTCCTCTCTCTCGGGGTCATCTATTCCAAGTAATATTGCATTAGTGAAGTGGGTTATTATCTTGTGCAGGTTTATTGTTTTTTCTTCTAAAATGCCTCCTAAACGAAAAGGCAGAGTGAGAGTTTTTCCTTCTCTCCCAATGCCATCTTTGTTGCAACAAGAAATAACCAGCTTCATGGCTTCTCCTATTCCAATAGAAGGAGAGACCAGAGACTTTGGTGTGCCAGGGGGTCAGGGAGGGCCCCCTGTGCCTACAGAGGAGGCCTCTCTTAGCCCCAACATCGGGCTACCGCCAGTGCAAAGGGAAAAGGGAACATCGCCTGTAATGACTGTCGAGAACCTAGAACATCCTGGACCAAGTGTGGGAAATGATTATTCCCACACTAATAGTCCTAATGGGAAAAAAGACAACTTAATTTCCCCTTTAAAGGCAGTAGGGGGAAATGAAAGTTTGTCCTTGGCAACCCCAGAGAGGGTGGGAGTAACTAACATGCCAAATGACCAGTCTCCAGGCACTCTTTCCCGACCTGCACTAGTGACACTAGAAATGCTATGGGATTTGATGGCAGCCATGTCATGTAACATCAAGGATTTGGAAAAAAAAATGGATTTGTTAAATGGGAAAAACGAACAAGAACATCTTGAGACTCAAAAGCAAATAAAAGATACAAGTGAAAGAGTTAAGCTGTTGGAAGATCAGGGAAAAAAGACATTGGAATTTAATGTTGCCGTGGTAAAAGATAGGGCCACTATTGACAGAAGATTAGAAATGTTGGAAAATAACACAAAAAGATTCAATTTAAGATTTTTAAACTTCCCCAGAATTGTAGGGGAAGAACCAATAATATCTTTAAAGAAATTTTTCATCGATCAATTAGGATTTACCTCTGACAGGTCTCCTACTGTTAATAGTTGTTACTTTCTCCCCATAAGAAGTGGTTTGCCTAGAGATGAGAATTTTCAAGGAGATCTAACCAATTTTTTGGAAGACTCCACAACCAATGTAATAAATTGGGGAACTTTGTTAGTTACCTTTTATGCCACCTCAGATATAAATACAATTATGAAAAAATACTTTAGTAAGTATCCAATTACCTATTACGATAAAGCAATAAAAATTTTCCCTGATCTGGCTCCCCAGACCCAACTGAGGCGTAAGGCGTTCTTGGGGTTTCGGCAGGAAGTAATTTCGCTAGGTTATTCTTATACATTACGGTATCCGTGCAAATGCATAATACAGAAACAAGATAATACATATATATTCTTTGTTCCGGATCAACTAAAGAAATTCTTGGAACAAGCTAGAGTGCCGACCTCTACCCCAATTTCTAGTTAACCAAGGTAACAAACAAAGAAAGAAAAAGATATAGGGAACGCAATAGTTTGAATGATTTGTTTCTTGATACGCTCCCATTTTTTCAGGAATAACCCTCCAGTATGATTGATAATTAAATGTAGTGGTTTAACTTTGTTTCTTATTTCTCTTTTGGCTATTATTTGCTCTTCCTCATTGTAGGATATAAGGGTAAATGTATTTTATTACCACTCATTGTTATTACTACAACTATGTAATGTGTAAATGTAATGAATTATATAGTGAAAATTGATAAATAAAGAATTAAAAAAAAAAAATCATCCATTGTACCTGAAGACTGGAGGATAGCAAATGTAACCCCAATATTTAAAAAGGGCTCCAGGGGCGATCCGGGAAACTACAGACCAGTTAGCCT